>NC_140587.1:50342415-50942415 GCF_964204655.1 Triturus cristatus
AACACAAGCATGCATACAACATACATTTTTTAAAGCATTTTTTGCTTACCTCCACTGCCGTAGACGGGCTAATTCCATCTTATTGTACTTAATATTTATTACAATATTAGTAAATATAGTTTATTTATTCACGAACAATGTAATTAAAAAGTAACCGAAAATAAAGAGAGTAGAGCCCTGCTGCCCCTGTGTTCCTGGCACTGAATTTGACACATCTGAGGCCAGGGGTCACAAAGGCAGTGCTAGAGGTAGCAAAGGGCGAGACAGGGGTCGCAGCTGCGACTCCTGGAGCTCCCTAAATGACGTCCATGGCTAGAGCTGGGCTGAATTGATTTGCCTCAATTGATCACTATGGATGGTACATGGGCATTCCCCTAAACCCATCCATGGCTTTAGACACACAGTGCTATCTACTAACTTTTGTAGATCGGGCTATGCCTAAAAAAATAACACCTCTGAGGTTGGGCTAACAATGAGAAATGTTTTAATTTCTGCAAACCTTTCTGACTCTGACTGCACAGCACATATCCAAAGTGGGAAAACTGTAGAAGTTTATCGAGGTACAGCATTTTATACTGGAATGGTACCATTAGAGTAGAAAAATCTGCTAGACATGCAGGGGTTCGATCTCAAGGTCTCGGGTCCAAATCATGGCAAATTCACTCAGCTTTTCATCCTTTCTGAGGTTGAGAAAAGAAGTACTATTGAGTTGGGTAACCAATAGACGCCTGTTATTCATCGCCAAGATGGTCCTTTGTGGGTGAAAGTGCGCTTTACAAATACACGTTATGTTACGTTACTATGATGAACTGCCCCCACCTAACAATAAAAACGATAACAAAAAGCATTAGAACAGGCATGGAAACATTGACAGCATTGCATAAACAAAAAAACTGTAACACATTTTTGGTGTTAATTCGGCTTTTTATTAGGGTACTTCAGTTGTATATAATGTTTTCTAGGTTATATATGAGGTGACAAAAATGGTTGTAACACTTTTTTTTATTATATCTTATAACTTTTAAACATGCTACACAACATTCACAATGCTCTACAACACACTAAAAACGTTAACAAAGCAAATAGCTCTGTCTAAACACTTATACGGCCCCAAAGGCGAGACCTATTGGCTATGTCATTGCTTGATTTTCCTTGCATTGCTACTTGTTTACAGATTCCCAGTCAGTCTCCAGTGCTACGATGATCCAGGTTTTCCCTCCTCTATAATGCACAGCTTGGTGGGAGCAGCAAAATATATTTTTTCGCTTTGCTTTCTTTTGACTTTCTCAAAGCTACACCTCTGTTTTTTATACTACATGCAGTCTGGAAGGTTTTGTTTTTGGTGTTTTCATATTGCTGCTGTCCATTTCCTGGTGGTCTTCAGTATAATGTCTCTATTTTGATGGTTAAGGTTCCTGGCAATATTTGTTTAGGGAGGTGACCTGGGTTTTGGAGGCAGGATTTGGAGCCCTGTGAGCCCTTTCTGCTGAAAACAATTTGTGTCCTTTGGGCTTGAGTGTATTTAACACTCATTCCTCCACATTCCTCCACATTCCTCTGGCCCTCTGCTCTTCCTGGCACCCCAACATTTTTCTATTGTTCCTTCTTGATCTAGTTTCTGCATCTTCAATTTTCTGTGTATGATCTCCTTTTTGTTCTACAGCTACCATAAGGCATTCTACTGGGTGCGAAACAGATTAGAACAGAAGCGCTAATATCCCAAAGATAACAATCCCGATTTGGGGATATTAATAAAGCAATGTATACGGTATATATTATTTTCAATATAAATTTAGTACATGAGAAATCCTAAAATCCTATTACAAAGTAGTCACGCATTCCTGTGGTGAATACTTTTTATTTAAAATCTTAAGTCAGTCAGCCTAGCAAATGCATTTCGTCCATAAGGACTTCATCAGAATTCACCACATGATTTTGTGACTCCTTTGTAATATAACCTTTTGATGTCTTTTACTAAATTTATATTGAAAAGAATATACAGGGTATACATTGCTTTATTAATATCCCCAAATAGGGATTGTTATATTTAGGATATTAGCGCTTCTGTTCTAATCTGTTTAGTAATTTGCTTACTACGTGAGGCTTTAGCAGTGGGTTAACCAACAGTTGAGCGCTCGCACTTGTAATTTAATGATTATAGTCACCCATACTAGTGCGATCATCTGATTGCCCACACTACTTTGTTTCTGCTTTTGTTGGCATTCTGCAGGGTCTTGTTGACCTCCATTTGCACAGCAGTAATTGCTTGTTCACTACATGTGACTTTGACTCATTTTACAGAAATTTGCCCTCAATAGATAACTTCAGTTCTCACCAAGCCTTTTTGGACTCTAATATGGTTTTAGTGGTTGGGAGGTGGCTATATTTTTGTTTGGTACTTGGCACAGTGAATCTCTCAATTTTGTTTTGCAGGGCAGATTTTCCCTCCTTGTCACTGCCCATTAAGGGTGGGCGGGATGCTAAACCTCATGCAAGGTCCCTGCAGTCTGTCATTCCGTGTTGCGTGTAGGCCCCTGCCGGTTCCCCATCAGATGTTTTTCAAATTCACTAACAATCTAGTACTGTTGTTCCAGGTGAGGATTAAGGGACCAACTACCAAGGTATCTCACCCTGTAAAATGGACTAGGGGCTGTCCTATTGGCTTGTTTGTTTTCCCTTGTTTCTCTTCTCTCTAGTTAGTATCCTTAGGGCTCGGATGTGTCCCATTCAGTGCCCCCGCCATTACTATTATAGTAGTTACTCTGCCCCATTCTCTTACTGGACTAGGGTGGGGACTAAGGGGAAATGCCTACTAGTACATCAGAAGCCAGACGCTACCCAGGCCTTCCTCTCTCACCTTACTGCACAGTCCTGCTACCTCCTGTAGTCAAGCCTCGATCTCGCAACCCTTTCTTTTATTTCTTTCAACTGCATCATAGAGCAGGCATGTCTCAATGTATCTTAGCTTGGGTTCTCCTGATAGTGTCTGGTCAACGATGTTGGGAGTGACTGGTCCCCATTCCGTCCCTTTTCAACTTCAGCCAAGGTCTCCATCCTCTCTGTGGAGTAACTCACTCTTATGCTTGTTGCTGATTTCTCCATTGCTACCTACTCTGCCTCCTCTCCAGTGTAGGACCTGGGTCCACTAAGATTGTAGATCTTGTTGAGCCTGGCCCGGCACTCTCCTGACCATTTTTGGGATTGCACGCCTCCAAGTTTCTGGTCTGCCTTATTCCAAGCTGCCTTTCATTTTGCTGGCCAATGCACCTGTTTTTACAGTTTAAAAAGATAAAGTTTATTGGAAAAGGGAAAGGATGAAAAAGGGGAGTAAATAATGTAAAAATACATAGATGTTAACAAGGAGTACTTCAAATAATACATAAAAGAATGATCATACATCAATACATCAATATAACAAGGTAAATACTAATGTACTAAAAATCTGGTCAGGTAATAGAACCATGCATAAATTACAATGAAAACCATACTGAGAACAATAATGAACAAATGAGAATGTCATGGGGGTTTCAACACTTCTTGGATCGTAATTTGAGGTACAGAAAAAAGCCTAGCATGTCGATCTATGAAATCAGTAACTGGAGACCACATAAACAAGCGTTTGGGAGCCGAGGAAATTGGGAATACATAACCATTATCTAACCTGTGATTGACACACAGCATACCACCAAGTCTGAAAGGATAACTCATTTGTTTTTCCAATGTTTGGTGATTGTGAGATCGGGTCACTCCCCACGCCGCTCGGCTCCTCCTCAGTGCGCGTGTCCCCCTCCGCTGCCGTGGTGAGTCCGCCTCCGGCGTGCCCCCTGTACTGCTGCCTGCTCTGTGCTGACTGATTGTACTTATTGTTCACTCGGTGAGTGTCCGTCTGTTTTTGCTCCTTTGCCCCAATTGTGCTTGTTTTTCAGGTCTGTCTTGCGCTCCTTAGCGCTCCTGATATTTGTGCCCCTCGCTCCTTGCCTCCCTCGCTCCCCGCTTCCTGCCGCTGCCCCCCTGCGGCCCGCCCACTTTTCTTTCTGTTTCCCGCCGCTGCCTCCCTGCGGCCCCGCCCCTTCCTACGGTAGCCACCCATTGGCCGCCCCGCTCTCGCCTCCCAGCTGCTCCTCCCTCCCACTTAGCCTTTTATGGAGGACGCCGCGAGGCAGTGGGTGTGACTGACCTGCTCGCAGATCGGGTCACTCCCCACGCCGCTCTGCTCCTCCTCAGTGCGCGTGTCCCCCCTCCGCTGCCGTGGTGAGTCCGCCTCCGGCGTGCCCCCCTGTACTGCTGCCTGATCTGTGCTGACTGATTGTACTTATTGTTCACTCGGTGATTGTCCGTCTGTTTTTGCTCCTTTGCCCCAATTGTGCTTGTTTTTCAGGTCTGTCTTGCGCTCCTTAGCGCTCCTGATGTGTGCCCCTCGCTCCTTGCCTCCCTCGCTCCCCGCTGCTGCCCCCCTGCCCACTTTTCTTTCTGTTTCCCGCCGCTCCCTCCCTGCGGCCCCGCCCCCTTCCTACGGTAGCCACCCATTGTCCGCCCCGCTCCCCAGCTGCTCCTCCCTCCCACTTAGCCTTTTATGGAGGACGCCGCGCGGAAGCGCAGCGGACACGCTGCTGGCAAGCCTGTCTGCGCCCGGACCGCGCCCAGCGCCAGGATCCCTGGACCCCGCGCCCCTCGCAACGCCAGACTCCGGTACGACGCCAGCACCCTCAACGGCCTCAATACCGGCAGCAACAACCACTGCTTCCAGGCTGCCCCGAAACGCACACACGGACCCTTCTCGTGCCGCACCTGCAGCTTCTCCTGCGACAGAACCACCAAGCCCCCAAGGACCGGATCCAACCACCTCCGCTGCATACTCCTCAACACCCGCTCCGCACGCAAACACGCCGTCTAGCTCTGGGACCTACTCGACATAACAGCCCCGGACGTAGCATTCCTGACCGAGACCTGGTGGAACGACTCCTCGGCACCCGACATCGCCATATCCATCCCAGACGGATACAAGTTATCCCGCAGAGACCGCACCCACGGACTCGGAGGAGGAATAGCCATCGTCCACAAATCCACACTTCCGGTCCACACCCTCGCAGACGACCATCTCGACTCCGCCGAACACCTCCACTTCCAGATCCACACCGACCCCAACACCACCCTCAGAGGAACACTCTTCTACAGACCCCCTGGACCCCGAGCCCCGTTAAGCGACTCCATCGCCGACCTCGCCAGCACCCACGCACTCGCCTCCACAGACTACATCCTCCTAGGGGACCTGAACTACCACCTCGAGAAAAACGACGACTCCCAACTCCGCCACCCTGATCGAAAACCTCGCCAACCTCGGACTCCAACAACTCGTCACCGTACCCACCCACGCCGCCGGCCACACGCTCGACCCCATCTTCTCAACAAGCCCCCACGTCACCTTCAACCACACCACCGAGCTTCACTGGACCGACCACCGATGCATCCACTTCACATTCAAGAAGCCAACCACGCACCACCGCACCCAACAGCTGCCCTGCCGCTGCTTGGGCAAAGTCACCGTGGACCAGCTGACCTCCATCCTCGCCCTGAACCCTCCTGGCAACCCCGCTGACCCAGACACCGCCGCCCGGAAACTCAGACAATGGATCGAAGACTGCGCCAACACTCTCGCCCCGCTAAAGAAACCACCCATCAACCATCCCAGCAAAAAGGTCGCCTGGTTCGCTGAGGAACTCCGGACCTCCAAACACACATGTCGGAAGCTGGAAAAGACTTGGCTCCATGAGCGCACGCCGGTCAACCACACTGCCCTCAAGGACGCCACCCGCAGACATCACCAGCTCATCAGAACCAAAAGATCCTCCTTCACAACCCGCCTGGACAATAACGCACACGACTGCAGAGAACTCTTCAGCATCGTAAAGGAACTCTCGAATCCCAGCGCCAACACCAACGACATCCCACCCTCGCAAGAACTATGCGACTCATTGGCCACTTTCTTTCACCGCAAGATCATCGATATCCACGACAGCTTCAACGTTCCGACCACCCCGACCGTCCCTACCCCAAACAACACCAACCTACTGACCTCATGGGCCCACGTAAGCCACACCGAAACACGCAAGATCATGAACTCCATCCACTCGGGATCACCAGCAGACCCCTGCCCACACCACGTGTTCAATAAAGCAGACGCTACCATCGCACCCCAACTACGGAAAGTCATCAACATCTCCTTCAACTCAGCGACATTCCCGGAAAGCTGGAAACACGCCGAAATCAACGCCCTCCTCAAGAAGCCCAAGGCGGACCCCAAAGACCTCAAGAACTTCCGGCCCATCTCCCTGCTCCCCTTCCCGGCGAAGGTTATCGAGAAGATCGCCAACATACAGCTGACCCGCCAGCTTGAAGACAACAAGATCCTAGACCCATCGCAATCAGGCTTCAGACGGAACCACAGCACCGAAACAGCCCTCATCGCCGCCACAGACGACATCCGATGCCAACTAGACAACGGGGAAACCTCTGCCCTCATCCTCCTGGACCTGTCTGCCGCCTTCGACACGGTCTGCCACCGCACGCTAAGAGCGTGCCTCCAAGAAGCCGGAATCCGGGAGAAAGCCCTGGACTGGACATCCTCCTTCCTCACTGGCAGAACCCAGAGAGTCCGCCTCCCACCCTACAGAGCAGAAGCTACCGACCTCATCTGCGGCGTTCCCCAGGGCTCATCCCTCAGCCCGACGCTGTTCAACATCTACATGGCCCCCCTCGCACAAGTGGCCCGCCAACACGACCTGAACATCATCTCCTATGCCGACGACACCCAGCTCATCCTCTCCCTCACCAAGGACCCGCACACCGCCAAAACCAACCTCCACGAGGGTATGAAGGCCGTCGCCGAGTGGATGAGGAACAGCCGCCTGAAGCTGAACTCGGACAAGACAGAAGTCCTCATCCTCGGCCCATCTCCGTCTGCCTGGGACGATTCCTGGTGGCCGACTGCACTAGGAACAGCCCCGACACCCACGGACCACGCACGCAACTTGGGATTCATCCTTGACTCCTCCCTCTCCATGTCCAAGCAGGTCAACGCCGTCTCCTTCTCCTGCTTCAACACCCTCCGCAGGATCTACAAGTGGATCCCGACCGAAACCAGAAGAACGGTGACCCAAGCACTCGTCAGCAGCTGGCTGGACTACGGCAACGCACTCTACGCCGGAATCCCCACCAAACACCTACGACTACAACGCATCCAGAACGCCTCGGCCCGCCTGATCCTCGACCTTCCCCGCCGCAACCACATCACCGCTCACCTGAGAGACCTGCACTGGCTCCCCATCAAAAAGAGGATCACCTTCAAACTCCTCACCCACGCACACAGAGCGCTCCACAACTCTGGACCAGCGTACCTGAACAGTAGACTCCACTTCTACGCCCCCGCCCGCCAGCTCCGTTCGGCAAGCCTCGCCCTCGCCGCCGTTCCCCGAACCCAACGAAGCACCTTCGGAGGCAGATCCTTCTCCTTCCTCGCGGCCAAGACCTGGAACACCCTCCCAACCCACCTACGGCAGACCCAGGACCTGCTTGCCTTCAGGGGGCTCCTCAAGACCTGGCTCTTCGAGCGGGAGCAGCAGCCCCCCCCTTTAGCAACTTGAGACCCTCACAGGTATGTAGCGCACTCTATAAATTCTGTGATTGATTGAGAAAGTGGCTCTGTATATACTGTTCCCAAATAGGTACAGTGTGTACAGAGTCCACAGTCCCCAGAGGTTTGGCAGAGGCTAAAGTTAGATATAACCTTACTCTCTAAAGTGGTAGCTTGGTCGAGCAGTAAGGCAGTATCAGAGGACAGTGTAAAGCATTTGTTGTACACACTCAGTCAGCAAATGGTCTCACACACTCTAGAACTAAACTCTAGGCCAATGGTTTATATAAAAAATGTTTGTTTTATTTTAGAACCAACAATAGGTATTAAAATATACTTTCTGAGGATGAGATGCTTTAGGTAAATACCTTTGCAATATGCAGGTGACTTTTGTAAATACTGGTTACAGGTTGTTGCAATAGGCAACACCATTTCAAGCACAATAATGCATTGAACTCAATGGAAGTTTTAAGTTATTTGCAATAGATTACTTTCAGGATTACTTTTGTAACTCCAGGACTGGATCCTAGATTCAGTCCTGGGACAGTTCTTAGAAACAAGTGATTAAAGTTGACTTGGATACTGTTGTGATTTTTAGGCAATATTTTGCTATTTTAAAAGTCGACAGAAGAAATTTCATAGAAAAACAGTCAATGATTCCCTATGGGAGAAAATTCAAGTTGCAGGTATAGTATGTTCTCGTTACTTTTGTAATCCAGTACTGGGCTCCTAGACTCAGTACTGGGACCTCCATCTAAAACAGGTAAGTAATTACGTTTTCACAGTTGGTACGATTTTTAAAGAATATTTGTAGTTTGCAAAAATCGACTCTTGGAAGAAATTTCACAGAAAAACAGTTATGATTTCCTATGGAAGAAAATTGGGTTAATGGTAAGTACGGTTGTGAATATTTTTCAGGGTCAGTGCTGGTCACCAAGGTCCAGCACTGGGATCTCTGCTAATAGCAGTTGAGTATTTTCGTTTTCGTTACTCTGTTGATTTTAGGCGACTATTTATTTTAAGTTTTAGAAACTCCACACCTAAAAGAAACCAGTCAATGTTACCCTTTGGAGGAAAATTGGGTTATCAGCTTTTGGGTAAGTACTCGACTGGCAGAGTTAAGGTTCTGGGCACAGACTCGGGGGTCTCCCAGGGACAGGTAAGTACAGTTGTTACATCCTCAGCGGTGCAAGGGCAGCTGGGTGCAGAGTGAGTTAGGCCCAATGTTATCCTACGGGAGGCAGGGGGGCCTTGGTTGGTGGCTGCTGACTAGCAGGCCATGCGGCGGTGGGAGCTGGGCTCCTGGTCACTTGCTCAGGGCAAATGGGGAAGTAGATAGGTGTAGAGGTTACACTGCCAGGGCCACTCGGGCGGCTGGGTGCTTTTGAGCCTTTGGGCGCTCAATGGATTTCAAAGGGAAAGCTCCTGGTTGAACAAAGGCTGCAAGCTCTGGGACGAAGATTCTTCAGGTGCCACCACCACTTTGAGAGGCAAGTTGGAGGATAGGTAGGTACCCAGGAGTTGGGCACAGGGGGCCGCAGGGCGCCGGGGTGCCTTTTGGTGTCGGGAAATCTTACCCTCTGTTGATCACGGTTGGGGGGGGCGGGTCCCTGGTTCTGAGGCTGCAGGCGTCAGGAGCGTCTAGGTGAGTCCTTGGGGGCGAGATTCGGGGTCACAGTCGCCGGGGGGACGTCCTCGGGGTCTTTGTTCACTCCGGCACAGGCCAGGCTTGGCGGGTGCAGTGTGTGCAGGGTTCACGGTTCCGGGCTGATGCCAGGGGCTAGAAGCTGGTTTTGAGCAGAGCCTCTGCTCATGGGAGTCCCAGGTGCTTAGAGCCAAAAGGTAGCCAGGTCCTCCGGGGTTTGTGAGGTTGCTGGCCAGAAGAGGTGCCGGGATGTAGCAGGAGCAGGTTCGAGGGTCGACAGGCCTGTAGGGCTGGGGCCAAAGCAGTTGGGGTCTTCCTCTTCTTAGCAGCTGCACGGCAGGTCTTCTTTCTTCTTGCTCTTCTTAGTTTTTCGGAATCTGGAATCAAATGAAGGTAGGTTCAGGATGCCCCTAAATACTAGATTTAGGGGCGTTACAGGTAGGTAAAGGGCAGGGACCAATGGGTCCCTGCCCTGGGGTGGGTACACCCCCTATCCTGTCACTCTCCTGTGGGAGAGGGGCAGTAGCCTAGTCCTGATTGGGCAGGGCCTCCCATCTTCAAGTTGGCGAGCGCCTGGCGATGTGCTTAACCTCGCCTCCCCACCTGAGGGGTGGGGTTGGCAGGCTGGCACATCCCCTGTCCTTATTTGGGGTTTCCGGCCAGACTTCCTGCCAGAGTGGGGACAGCAAGTGGCCTGGGGAAGCTCACAGAGGCGCCATGCCTTTGAAGCGTCCCCCTGTCCATCTTGGGGGAGGAGACCTAGCACCTCGCCCAGGATGTGCATTGTTGCAGGCCCAGGAGAGCGGGGGCTCTCCTACCCAGGGGCCCAGCAACATGTCTGCTGTGTGGCAGCCTAGGCAGCCTCCCAGATTGAAGGTTAGGTTTTAGGGGGCATCTCTAAGATGCTCTCTGTGGTGCTTGGTACATTAAATCCCACACTAGCATCAGTGCGGGTTTAATGTGCTGAGAAGATTGATCGCAAACTTCTCAGTCTTCAGTGTTGCCATTATGGTGCTGTGGAGTTCGTGTTTGACGAGCTCCCAGCACCATATACTCTTAAATGGCAGCACTGCACTTACAGTGCCCAGGAATGGACCTGGGTACTGTAGGGGCACAGGGCTCATGCTCCTGTGCCCACACCACTGGCATAGGGCACCCAGCTAGAGGGGTGGCTGATGTATGCCAGGGCAGTGTAGGTGGTGGGCATGGCACACAGGGATGTGTGCCATGTCGACTTTGTTTTGTCTTGTACCCAGACACTCAGCCTGCAAGGGCAGTGTGTGTGTGTGTTAGGGTACAGGGCCTCTAAGGGTGGCACAATGAGTGCTGCAGCCCTTGGAGGCCTTCCATGGTCACAAGGCCCTGGGTACCTAGGGTACCATTAACCAGGGGCTGACATGTGGCCAGGGTTTGCCAATTTGCGTTTGAGGTTTTTAGGGAAGGAACATAGGCCCTGGGCACCTGATTGGCAGGAGTCCAGGGCACACTCAAAGTACATTCAGCAATTCAGCAAAAAGTGGGGGCATACCATGCAAGAAAGATAGCACTTTCTCACAGTGATTTGTTGAAAAGCTACCCTCAAGAGCAGATCCAAAATTTGTAAAGGTAAAGAACAGCTCAACCAATCTGCAGACAGAGAGCCTAAGAAAATATTAGTAAATGAAAAAGGAACCGTCAAAAGAAACATTTGAGTAATTTGATTCCACACCTTCTGCCAGTAATCTTGAACAAAAGCACATAAAAATAGTAAGCGATGCAAGTCCGAATTATTGGAGGAACATGACAGACATCCAGGAACTGCGCTTTGAACTTATGTAAAAGAGAGGGGGAGAGAAATAATCTTTTATAAATAGTATTTGTGTGGTATTAGCTGCTCTGGATGTTTTCCTTATTTTGAGCCAAATGAGATTCCAAAGTGATATAGGCTAATTGATCTGACGGTCACGCTCCCAATTCAATTCGGTTTTAGTTTTTTCTCAATGAGAGATTGGAGTATGTAGGTATTTATAAATTGCTGAGGCTTTGGGACCTGAACTTAAAAACGTGAAAACGTTAATTGAAGGATCTATCATCTGACCCAAGGGGGGGGATATATTTCTGAATAGCTGTGTTTAAAGTATGTTGTAAGAGAGTATATTTAGTAGAAAAAGATGCAGGGAAGTTACATAACCGTTTAGCTTGGGGGGAAGATAAAATCGTGTCATTTCGAAATACGTGATTTTGTGGATAGTATGGAATCCCTCCAACTTTTTCAAAAGGTGAGAGGCCATACCCACTCCCAGGGTCATTTACTTGACCCTGTTTTTACTAATGCCACTGATCTTCAGGTTGGAAATTCTACCCTGTTGCCTTGGACTGACCACTGCCTTATTCTTTTTTCCTGGACTCAACAGGCCAGTAGTAGACCAGTAACAACATCTACCAAAATGCTTCGGGCATGGTCACAACTCCCACTAGATCGCTGGGTATCAATACTTGAAGATACTAGACCTGCACTAGAGTCTAATCTGACCTCTGCAAGTCTCAATTTTGAAAACTGGTTGGATTTCCTCTCCAGATATAGTGCTCCCAAAGAAATACATCAAGGATAAAAGTGGAGCAAATAGAGCTTGGTATACCTCCAAACTGCGTAGACTTAAGCAGGCCTGTAAGCGATCTGAAAGAAAATGGAGAAAAGACTACTCCATTATTAATAAAGTGATCTATAGGGAGGACATCAAAAAGGTATAAGTAAGGAATTAAGCATGCTCAATCTCTTTACTATGAAAACCAAATATTGTCATCCCCCAATTCTTATCGGGAAATATTTTGCATAGTGAAATCTTATTAAAACCCCTCCCCTACCTACTTCGTGCGATATGTTATCTCGCTGTAATCAGCTAGCTACTTTTTTCTCCAATAAAATTCAAGATATTTATACTTCTTTTTACCAAACAGTTTTAATCAATGCTCCCTCAATCAACAACAAAGGATGCATTGATAACTTTATTTTAGCTGATTTTCCCCTCCTGGACCAACCCACCTTGCAAGGTATACTTGGCCAGTGAAATCAGGCTCCCCTAAAGATAGTCTCCCCCCCCCTCCCCTATCTTAAATCGAATTTTTGATACAGTTGTCACTGTTATCTTAGGTATGATTAATGCATCATTTCAGAAAGGCATAGTTCCCCTCTCCTGGAAGCAAGCAATGGTTAAAGCGTTGCTGAAAATAACAAACTTGGACCCTGAGGTATTGGGAAATTATCATCCTATTTCTCTGTTACCAGGGATCGGCAAAATTGTTGAAAAACATGCGAATAGTGTTCTGTCCAGGTTCCTGGAAAGCAATAATTGTCTTCACCTTCCCAGACGTTTTTAGACCCTTGCAGGGCACAGAAATTGCCCTTTTGACTGTAGTCGAGGCTACTAGAAAAATCTTAGACCACAGAGGCTGCGCTGCTATTATCCTTTTAGATCTTAGCGCAGCCTTCGATACAGTCAATCATCAGTTGCGTATCCAGAGGCTTAAAGATGCAGGAGTGACTAATTTGGCCTTTAAATGGATTCATTCATTCCTGGAGGACCGGTCATTTCAAGTGTTTCATGAAGACTGCATCTCTGATCCTCAGCCACTTCGATGTGGGGTTCCTCAGGGATCTTCCCTGTCCCCTACGCTTTTTAATGTGTATATGAGCCCCTTGGCAGGTGTCGTGGAACCTTTCGGCATTCAAATTGTTACTTATGCCGATGATACACAGCTGATTGTCTCTCTCAATCAGCTGAACAACTCTGCCTCGGACTTGGTCTTGTGTTTGGGAGAGATCTCAGCTTGGATGGAATGCTCTTTCCTGAAGTTGAATGGATCTAAAACAGAGTTGATGTTTTTGGGTAACTCTTCCGTACCTAACTTAATATCCTCCTGGCCAAATTGTTTTGGCCCTCCCCCACTCCCCAAAGATTATATTAAAAGCTTGGGGGTGTTTGGATCGTAACCTTGATTTTGGGGATCAAGCAATGAAGGTTGCTGGCAGCTGTTATGGATTGCTGAGGATGACACGGAAAATTATTCCTCTCCTCCCTTTTACTGCAAGGAAAGTGGTGGTCCAGTCCCTCATCCTATCCAGGCTCGACTATTCCAATGTTCTTTACCTAGGAGCACCTTGCTCCACGGTCAAGACATTGCAAATAGTACAGAATTGTGCGGCACGTCAACTTCTGAACATTCCCAACAGTCAGTCAGCACGGGCAGCTCTGGCCACCCTTCATTGGCTACCTATTCAGCAGAAAGTGCAGTTCAAGGCTCTCTGCATTTCACACAAGATATGGTCAGGTTCTGCTCCACCTATCATTTGTTCCCTCGCTTCTTTCTATCATCCTGCCAGAACCCTGCGTTCAGGCAATAAGTGGTTGGCAGCTGTTCCCAGAATTAGGAAAGTACGTGCAGCGGGTCGCATTTTTTCATATAATGTAGCTAGGTTATGGAACACCCTCCCCCAAGACATTCGGTGTGAAACTAACCATCTGGGCTTCCGGAAACGCTTAAACGTTTTTGTTTCCATAAACTGATACTTTTTCCATTAACTTTGGCCTCTAGCGCTGGGATGCCTTCGGTAACCACGCGCTTTACAAATATTTTACAATTACAACTAGTTGATGAACCCAGAGGAGACCTTTTTGTCTCCAAGATTTCCAATATATGGATCTATTATTGATCAATATACAATGATTATGCCAAATTGAGGAATTAAGAAGGGAGTCCATTTCAGAAGAGCCTTTTAATAAGAAAGGATCTAATTATTAAATGTGAGTTTGATAATGGGTGTAATTTTTGAGGTTTCTTGGAAAAAAGAAATTCTGAGGAGGAGAAGGGAGCAATAAAGGAATGTTCAAGTAATACCCAAAGAGGAAAGACCACCGAGGGGTTATTAAGCCAGTGAGAAGATTGTCGAAGAATAAAGGCTTTGTGATAAGAAGGAAAATCAGGGAAATTAACCCCACCTTCTGTTTTAGGACGTCTAAGTTTTGCTAATGACATTCAAGCCTTTTTCCTACCCCAAAGAAAGGAAGACAGCAGAGAGTTAATTTAAAAAAATATATATTTTCGAGGTATAGTGATAGGAATATTAGAAATAGTAAATAAGACACTAGGGAATAGCATCATTTTGATGGTATCTAACCTCCCCCACTAAGATATAAAGGATGCCATCTATCAATAAGGGAAGACATTTTTGAACAACAATTATCTAAATTAATGTAGATTGAAGAATGAATAGAAGGTGAAAAATAAGTTCCTAGGTATTTTATATGATGTTTATTCCCAAAAAAATTGGTTGATTTTAAAATAGTCTTTAAAGGTATATTTAGTTAGGGGTATAATTTCGCATTTATCGTTATTTAATTTGTAACCAGACACTGAAGAATAAGATTGTATTTCAGATAGAAATGCAGGTAATGAAGAAGAGGTATTAGAGACGAATACTAAAATGTCATCCACATAGGCTGCTAATTTAACATGCGAATCGCCAGAGATGAAACCTTGAAAATCCATATTTTGACGAAGTCTACACAAAAAGGGTTCTAAAGCTAAATTAAAAAGAAAAGGTGATAGCGGACAGCCTTGACGAACACCTCTGCCTAAGGTAATGTTTGAGGAGGTAAGGCCATTAACCAATATAGCAGCTTTAGGGTTTAAGTATAAAAGAGATATCAGCGAGATCATTTTAGGACCAAAGCCGAACCATTCGAGGGATGAGAAAATAAATGCCAGTTGACTCTGTCAAATGCTTTCTCTGCATCTAATGCAATAGCTGCCAAAGAATCAGATAAATGAGAAGATTTTGAAAGAATATAAAAAAACAAGCGAGTATTGTCCGTAAGAAAGCGACCCTTTACAAAACCTGATTGTTCTTTACCTAAAAGATCTGGAAGAAAAGATTCTAAATGTGAAGCCAGTGATTTAGAATTTTTTTTTTATAGTCCATTTTAACCAAGGAGATTGGTCTGTAGTTTTTGCAGAGACTGGGATCTTTATTGTCTTTAGGGATAAGACAGATGAGAGCTTCCAAGAAGGAACCTGAAGCAGAACCAGGCTGTGAAAAAAAAGTCAAACATTTATGTAGTTTAGGAAGGAGTTAGGAAAATGAAAAAAAAAACCTCAAAGGTGATTCCATCAGGACCTGGAGCTTTGTCCTTTTTAAGGGTAATTAGAAGTTCTTTCAGTGAAATATCCATTTCTAACAGTTGAAAATCGATATCATGACCATAGGTATTAATAATAGAAGAAAAATAACCAGAGATGGATGGATCTGTAGGGTATGTTTCAGGAGTATATAAAGAGTTATAAAACGTATGAAATTCCTGCAAAATCTCAGAATCTTTAAATCTAGGTGTCTGTTGAGCATCTAAAATTGAGTCAATAATGAATTTGTTTTTCTTTACTTTAAGATAGTTAGCCAATACTTTACCCAATTTGTTATTACCACCATAAAATTTCGCATTCTATTTTAACAAATAGAGGGAGGTGTTGTCAGTAGATACCTTATTAAATTTGAGTTTGGCAGCTACTAAAGCATTTAAAGAAGCCTTTGATTTAGATGTGTAATACTTGTTCAAGGAGTTTTATTTTAGCAAAAAGGTCTGTGGCGGTTTTTCGGGCGATATGGCGCTTTTTAGAAACACAATTAATAGTCACGTGCGGCTGCCTTAAAAGCATCCCAAATAGTAAAAAATGGAAGAGTATCAGATTCATTAAAAGAGAAATATTCATTGAAGAAAGAAATGAAAGAAGTAGTAAAGACAGGATCAAGTAGTAATTAATTATTAAAGCGCCATCGTCTGGGGCAGAATGTTTATGAAGAATGTCAAGAGAAACGGAAACTGGAACATGATCAGAAATTAGAATGGAACCGATATCAGAAGAAATTAAAGACAGAGATAGGGCATAAGAAACAAAAATATGATCAATATGGGACTGTGAATGGTGTACTGGAGAAAAGAAAGTGTACTCTCAAGGAGGTATTGCATAATCTCCAGGCGTCTACTAGGTGCCTATGTTGAAAGAGTGTAAAAAAGCTTTATGCGCTTTAGAAGGAGTAAAAGAGGAAGTGAAATTACGATCGATAAAAGGATCAACAGACTTATTACAATCTCCAGCTAAATTATCAAGAGGGAGTTGCATTAATTTCTCTAAAAGGTGGGACCAAAAAGAGCAATCTCAGATAGTCTGGCATTAACATTAAATAATGTAAGGGGGGTGTTTTTTACCACTAGTTCTGTAAGAAGCCAGCGACCTATATCAGTCTCTTGAGAGATAAGTTTAGCCTGAAGAGACTTGTGACAGAGGGTAGCAACGCCATTGCATCTGCCATCACCCGGGGAAAAGAAAACCTCTCCAACCCAGTCTCTCTTCAACTTCAGGGATTCAGATTCATTGAGATGAGTTTCTTGAATCATGGCTATATCAACATTCAATTTAGAAAGATGTGAAAGAACACGTTGTCTTTTATTAGGAGAGTGTAAACCCCGGACATTCCACGTAACAATATTCAATGTCATCTAAAAAACATTAAGAAGATAAATAGGATAAGACCAGATAAAACAATACATTTATCAAACAATAACCTTAATTGTAAGCGAGTGACACAAAGTATATCAACAGTTGAACAATATATTTAAACGAGTAATTACTTTTCAAATCAAAAAGTAAGAAACGGGTAAGAAGAATAATAGAAAGGAAAGAAAAAGAAAGTGAATCAGATTGTGAAACTGAATTGAGAATAAAAGAGAAGCGAAAGAATAGAATATAACAAGTGCAATTCAATGCATAAATAGGTCACAGGGAAAATGAATAATAAAAATGAGGGAAAGGAAAAACATAGTGGGTAGAACCACAGAAAGACAGAAGACATGAATAATATAAGTTTAAAAGAAGAAAAAGTGAACCGGTAAGATACTTGGCATCATACACAAAAGTACATATAAAAAATACTGAAGTAAGGACTATATGAAAAATTGAAAAGGAAGATTTACAAAGCACAAAAATATTAACGATCAAAATCAGATGAAAGAAAGAAACCGGACAGAGTGATAAAAGAGAAAAAAGTAGGAATAGAGATGCAAGAAGAAACGAGGTATGGAAAGAGGAGTAAAAGATTAGTTCATGAGAAAAAGGAATAAAAAAAAACAAGATATCTATGGCGAGTACCATAAAAAACAGTAGAGATTTAAAAAAAAAAAAACATACCTGCAGAAGGGTCAAAACACTGAAGGTGGGGGGGGGGGGGGGGGAGAAAGACCACATGGAACGATAACACGTCCAGACTCCATGGGGTAGGGGAGGGCGAGACATCGGGATGTAAACAACAAGTAAACATTGTCGATGAATAGATTGAAATAGAACCTGTAAAAAGAAAAGTAGTGATTAGTATCCGTGAACAAAATCCAACTGCGGATTGAAACTTGAAATAAGGGATAACAGTCAAAAATCTAAATTAGTGAATTAAGACAAATTACCTAAGTAATTCTTTGAAAAGAGAATTTTGTAGTTTGCATTAGGAACAATACATCCATTTAAAGAAATACAGAAATATAGAAAGCATAAGCGAATTCATTTAAAACGAGCATTAGAAGTGTCCATCTGATCTGGGCAATGCGCATTAAGGAAGCTTCGTAACTGGAGTGGGTCTTCATAGGTCTTTGTACTGTTATTATGAGTGACCTTAAACAAACATGGATGTAAAAGACCAAATCTAGCTCCAATGGAACGAAGTGCAGGCCTCATAGCAAGAAATTATTTTCGTCGATCTGCTGTCGGTTTAGCATAGTCCTGTAAAAAGAAGAGCTGGGTACCGGAGAAGAACACTCGCTTCATGAGCTTGACTGCCTGTAGAACCTTAAGAAGATCAGTGTATTCAAGAAAGTACAATATGCAACCTCTAGGTTTCTTCATGTTTGAAGCTGATGAACGTATTGGACCCAAACGATGAGCTCTTTGGATATTTAACATGGTACCGTCAGGCAAGTTAAGAACTGATGGCAGGAATTTTCAAAAGAAAGATGGGATCCGGGCCTTCTGAACCCTCTGCCAGACCATAAATACGAAGGTTGTTTCTTCGATTTCTGTTTTCCAAATTTTCAACTTGTTTTTGGAGATTTGTAACCTGTGATTGGAGAGCCATTGTCGTGGTGGCAGAGGAATTGAGCGTCGCAATGGATTGCGCAGCTATGGTGACTGTCTTCTAAGTTTTTCCAGCCATCTGTAAGGACCTGGATTTTAGAATTTGTTTCTTCTACAAATGGTCTCAAAGCTCGAATTTCCTCTAATAGAAGATCCATGGAAACAGAAGAAGATTGCTTCGGTGGAGATGGAGGGTTTATTTTCAAGCGTTTTGTTGTAGCCTTAGTACCTTCTGATGAAGCATGTGTCACAGCTGAGGCTGCCGGTTTAGGAGATGAACTTGGTGCTGGTTCCATTGCGGCGGAATAAGTACGGATTTCGGTCTGTATCAAAAGCTGGCGTTTAGATTTTGGTTTCACAGAAAAGTCTTTTTTCAGTCTGCCCATATAAGAAGATGAGAAGAGTAGCTGAAGTAATGCCGGTAAAAAAGCGCCAAAACCCACCAATCAGAAATGGATATTAAACTATCAGATAAAATGCGTTGGGATAATAGCGGGCTAGCATGACTCAAAGCAGTATCATTGGCCACATTCACATATTACAAGAGATAAAGCTATCTGTTAAAACAGACATTAGAATGTGACTGAAAAACCTGATAGAAATCCGATGCAAATCTGATTAATTCAAAATATGTATGAGGAAACAAAACCATAAAACATTATAGAGTGTTATCCAGTCATTAAAGCACATTGTAGAGAGACCAAAGCATTACCATTAAAGGGCAGAATCAGTTGCTTTGTGTCCATAAATGTATTTACGTGGTGCCGAGCATTGCACTCCAATCCACAAGCCAATAATGAATGACCCGTTGTAGGAGTAAGATGTGCAGTCCATTAATTAAACGCCATTACCAGGTGATTTGAAGCGGAGTATTATGCGCCTGAGGTAATCATGAAATGTTGAGAAATCACCTCGCATAACATTATTACGGAAGAGAAAACCATGCCAAAATTGTTAAGTCCTGTGAAGGGTAAGCAGTTTTACTTGAAGAGGCACTGTACACTCGGGATGAAGTTCGTCGCTTGAGGAGAAATACCCGAAGCAGGTCGCGCTTCACCAACTCCTCGCAGAAGGTGCACGCCGGCAAAATGGCGGCCGCTCGGGCGAAAACGAAGATAAGCGGAGACTCGCTTTGATGGTGCGCTGTAAAAGTGCCGAAAAGCGCGTCGCCTTATGCCCCACAGGTTCCGACAGGCATGCGTTCAATCTGGTATCGACATATCTCGTTTTGAGACAGATGCGCCTTCCGTCACCCTCACGGGAGCTACAAGGACGACGCCACCACCTATGGGCGCGAGCCACGCCCCCCAATGCACCTCTTTTTACAGGATAAGGAAGGTTTCCTTATTTCTTTGAGTCCGAATTTAGTAGCGTCGTCTTGTTACTGAAACTGTTTGTCATAAATATAATAATCAGTTTGACTAGAAACCCCCATTATTTCTCCTACTCTGTCATATTGTTTGAGTTTTCTACTAATGATCATTGGCAAAGAGAAGCGAAAAAGGAAAACCTTATTTAATCTGAACGAGCCTGGCTCTGGAGTAACTAACCATGTAAAAAATAATTCACGGTGAAAACATCCTTATAAATTCCAACACACTGATTGGAGACCGCGATAAATTCCATCTAGGATTATTTTGTGCAGTTCTGTAGTTTTTGTTGTATGACCTGAAAAAGGGTGGCCATCCTACTGCTGTAGTTTTCTATTTGTGACGGTCATCAGAATCCCATGTATTTGAGCATTTTTGCATCTGCGTATTCCAAGTTCTTCCTATTTGTCTTACTCCTGGCTCCTTCATTGGTTATGAGATTAATATTTGAGTGGAATCAGCCGATGATTATGTATTTTCTCCTGTCACATGTACCTCAAAACCAGAGTAGTTCCCATCCCAAGCGAAGGCCGACTGTGCAATCTATATGTAGCTGTGTGACGAAGCCTACACTTTGTTCCTTTCCGTGGGGTGCGGGATAGCAAACAGTCCTCAATCCACAGGCGCCACATCTGCAGTACCAACCTTCCTCGCCGGACTGAGATGCAGATTTTCCCTACACCTCTAGTCTGTACCATACACTACCGCCATCTTAAAATCACATTGATGGGAGCCCTCATTAACCGAGAAACGTAGTAAGCAGGCACTGCTTCTAGTTGAAAGTTGTAATTGAAAGCCATTGTGGTTCTTTTTTGTCACTCTGCTTTTTAAGATTGGCCGTACCGGTTCAATAGCACTTTTGAACCTGAATTTGTTGTGGTTGTTTTTTTTATTTGGGGGGGGGGGGGGAGGGGGGTCAGGGTAAATATCAGCTGTTGCGGCTTTTGTCAAGACAAGCCTAATACCAGTGCTGCTTCTGTGTGCATCTGTAGGCTACAACAAACAACAACTATCATTTACATACTGCAGCATCAGAGCTATACTGCACAATAAAAACCATACCCAATGGCAACAGTAAGTCTGCAGTTACCTTGCCATATCTGCAATGCACCATTACAATACTGCACCTACAGTGCAACTGCAACCAAACACATGAGACTGCACCCTGACCATATGTTAAAGCAAGCCCTGTGTAGAGCGGAAACTTCATGTTGACTAACACATTCGTTAAGTTGCAGCTTCAGCTTGGTATGTTGCTTGTTTATTGATGTGCTTCTATTTTTGATAGATATGGGAGTTGAACAGTAGATCAAATCTAGTTAAGTTGGAAGCTGGGTTTACAACTAGAAGTTTCCTCGGCAACAGTTTAACCACTAGAGTTTAACCACTCCCCAAAAGTGCAGTTAGTCTCTTCATGAAGCATGATGAAGGCAAACTCTGAAATGTAGTACTTTTCAGGCCATGTGTGTGGGTAGTACGGCCCCAGATGCTCTTAAGTAGGCACACATGCCCCACCCTTCCCTGTAGTCACAAGCAGCACGGGAGATTACAATGTTCTGTAGCGCTGCGCAGAGTTAGGAATTAGGACTCCTCACAGACTTTTTCTTTTAACAAAATATATAACGTGGCTATTAAAATCCAACAAGGTAAATCCTTTTTGTATGGTTTATTGTTAAACAGCACGGCAATGCATCTCTCCAGCTGCGGACCCCAGGCGCAACTGCAGCCTAGCTGGAACACACAACTGTCCTTCTAAATGGAACTTAGAATAAATAATAAAAGATAACCGAGCGCATGCAGCAAAGTGGTTAGCATGAGCTCAAGTAATTAAAGCAACACAACTCTAATATGTACAGAATGTAACAGTGGCTGATCGGCCATGAGACACATTGGAGACCGCACTAGTGATTTGAAATCCATACCAAATGCAGAGTTTGCCCTTCCTGATGTTTCCATCTATTCTCTAATTGGGCATTAAGAGGTGTGCATGTTTGTAGAGTGATAGCCGCCTCTTGTAGTAGCTTCAAAACTCCAGACCAGTTCACCTACTTCCAGTCCTGCTGATAAAATGTTAGTAGTTTGCCCTCAAAGAACTGAGGGTGCAGGGATGAACAAGACGCATAGGTGCCCAAACAAAGTACTTGCCTTTTGTCCCTTTGAAATGGTTCCAATGTCCTTGATGTGTTGACAATTTGCATTGAAAATGAGGAGAGCAATTGACTTGGAGTAAAGTTTTTACAAGGAGGCGTGGGTGATCTCTCCTGCCCACTCAGCTCGGTTGGAAACTCTTCTGGTGCTTTCTCCTAACTGATGGACTTTCCTTTTCCAGATAATGGCAGATGAAGCCGACCAAGACCCTGCCACGGTGTTGGTGGATGGACTAGTCGATAATATTGGCACAGACCTGCTACTGCTTTATTTTGAGAGTCGGCGTCGCTCTTCAGGGGGTCCTATAAAGTCCCACCGGCGCCACGGGACGAATGCATTGCTGACCTTTGAAAATCCAGAGGGTAAGTATAAATTGAGGCCAGACATTGGCTGTCCCTTACCATACTCGCCCCTTGAACACCTCCTCCAATATCGATCTATTCTGCCTGTGGTGTTTTGGTGAGAATCCATAAACTGTGGAAACTGGAGTTTCAAACAGTGATAGGAATGTGGTTTCTTGATTAAATAATTTGCAGCACACTGTTTCCACAGACTTGGAGAGCCAGTTGCTGTACAGGTGCACCAGAGTACGGCTGAAACAGTAGGGGATGCAGCCAACAGGGCTGACTAGCTCCATGGCCGGGGCACCATGTGTCTAGTCCTGTATTTCCATTTTACAATGGACTAGCACACTGGTCACTTGGTTTTTACATAGCATGCATATTTCAGATATTCACAGGTCTTACTCACATGTATTTACAATATGAGGCATAGGATGTTGAATTGTCTTTCCAAAAATCACACTTTTTTTTTCTTCATCAAAGACCAATTCTGGGATTAGAATCTGTGTCCTCCGAATTCCAAAATCAGCAGATTGGCCACTAAAGTGTACCCCCTCTATTTAATGATGTTTGACAAATTGTGTCATGTTATCACTTCAGGGCAGTGACCAAGCATTCCCGTTGTCCAGGTTGAGAGGACATGTTCTACAAGATAGCAATGGCAAATTGAGACTGCAATGCTCTTCTAGACTGCCCATTCCCTCTCCTGCCTTTGTGTTTAGTCTCCAACTCTGTCTGCCTTGACAAATAGCTATTATGCCCCTGTGCTTGCATACATCGGTATGCATACCTCATTCCCACTAAAAACCTGCTTTTTCCAAGTTGCCACATAGTGCTCTATAGAAAGCTTCTGCTTCAGATTTGTCTGTGTAACTTCTCTGAAAGGATATAGACCTGTCTCCATCCTAGGTTCAACTTGTGTAGACCCTATGAGAAGAAAATCCCTAATGTTTACTCCTCTGTAGACAGTGATTGTAATAATGGGCACACTAGATCAAATCCTCTTTTCCATTGGAGCCAATAGGGCAATCAATCTTCGCTTCAGTCAGCGATGGCAGTCTTTCCACCATAACCTTGTGCAGACAGGCTCTGAGCATACTACTTTCCATTGTTGGGACTTGAAAAACACTAATGGTGATGCTTTATTCATGCAGAATATGCTGTGAAACTCGACAGTGAAAGATAAATGCACATGCTTTCTCACAGGGAACCCTCTCCCGCCTCAATTTAAGATGGCCTTGATTGAATTGTTTAAGCTGGTGGTAACCTGTGATTTAAACTAGTTAGTCCAAAGATGTCTGTTTGGCATTGCTGTGACATGGGGCTTCAAAGCCATATATTTCACAGCAGCTACATAGGCACACAATACATATTCCGGTTTATTTGTTAAAGTGCTTTCTCTTTCGGATTAAAAGCTTTATTATAAGAAAACAATGTAATAAATCCACTTCAGGAAAAAAAAATAGAACACACAATGATTTATTGTCACAGAGCGGTTGACCTCGACGCTGGGGATTAGGGTTCGAGTCTCGGCAGGGATGCTCAACATCCTGCGATTCTGGGCAAATCACTTAATCTCCCCGTGCCTTGCAAAATGAATGCGTTCATCTGTAACACAACTGGTGCTCATGTAAAGTGCTCCGATACGGTCTGGTCAAGTTTGCACTATATAAAACTTAAAAAAAAAAAAAAGACATTCTTAAATTATCTAAGTGGCCTAAAGAATCCATCATTGAAGTCTAATATCAAGAAATAAAGATTTAATGTTTATATAAGGATGAGGTAATAGAAGGAACAGGAGGAAATTGCATCAATTTATAAATCAGAAAAGGTACTATTAAGTAGTATAAACATAAAATCAATTAAGAGAAACATTATATAAACCATAAAACTTAACCACATTTAAAATAGACTAATAATAGAAATGTTAATAAAACAGTTAATATAGATGCCGTTTTATGACGGAGAAAGCAGGACATTTAAGGCGGTTTGAAATCCTGTACAAGTAAATTGTGCTCATTAGTGTGCTTCTAACTATCCTTGTTAATAAGCAATATTGTAAGTAACCATTATGCAGCTCTCTTTGAAGATAAAGCGACCGGAGTAACAAATGCTCTACCTAATCTATGATTAAAACAAACTGCATACCACCAGGCCTTACAATCAACATTTGAAGTGTTTTTTCCAATTAATAGTCTGTTGAAAATGTATAGATAATAACAGGTGTTCTACATCATTGTTATAAACCTCAGATCAGTCACCAGCCACGCTAGCAAGAAAGACGTGCAAGCTTAAAATGAATATTAACCAGCAAACATACCAAGAAAATAGCTCGGAAAATTACATTGATCCAAATTAATACTTGACCGCAAAATGCAAAACTATTAGGAAATTAAAATGTATGTCTTAGATCACTATTGTTATCATTAAAACAACAATTGGCATAAAAAGCTTTAGACTTTGTGGACATTAAGCAAGGAGTAACAAGCTATCGATTACAAATAAAAAACAATCTTATAGTAATAATAGCGGCTCTTGAAGTTTTGATCCAATTTTATTCCAAAAGGGACTGGCCCAAGAAAAATTCTTACTCGAGGAATATCTATTTTAGATTCAGTGCAAAGAGTAGCTTTAGTTGGTAGACATTTGTATGAGACAGAAGCATCAGGATTGAAAAAAAAAACCCTGAATAAATGAATCGCATTTTGAGACAAATAGTGATTTATCTTCCATCCTCATGTAAAAGTAGTGTACTTTCATAGTGCACTTAGTTTTAAATGTGTTTTGCCAACCAAATTTCAATTGGAATTCAGTAAAAGACAAAGGTAAAGAATGATTGACGAATTGTTTGGAATTACCTAAAAATAAACAAGAAACCAAAAGTTTACAAGTAAATTTTAAATATTGGAAGTGACAATCTGGAAGATATCCCTGGAAAGGAATTAAATTAATCACTAAAGAAAAGTTATGTGGGACATTTTTCCAGTTTTGCATTTAATTGTGTAAATTGCATTCTTTCTCTTGGTAGCCAGCAGTATGCTTGTCTTAAGCAAAAAATACTTTGGGTTAATGCTGGAAATCAGCAATATTTACTCCGTCCTGCTATTTACACAATTTGCGATTGACCACAGATAATGTGGATTACTTCGCATTCTTAAAAGGTTTGGATAGAAGATTATTTTTTTCTGAAATAAGAGGAAGAAATATTAACGGGGATCGAGCAGCTAAATTAATGGGGCGTAATGCCATCTTTATCCCTCCATGAAAGATACAGAGGATACCATTTAGAATTCAAAGATTCCATTTTATGACTAATAGCCTTCAAATGTAGGTTAACTGTTTCATTGAATTTGTGAACCATACCCCTAAGTTTTTTATTTTGGTGGGATGCCAACCTAAATCAGAAGAATTGAATATTTGCTTGGTACACTATTTATTTAAAGGAAGAATTTCAGTATTAGCAGCATGAATCGTATAGTCTGCACCTATTTGAAAAAGCTGAAACCTCTAAAAAATAAAAATTGACAGGTAGAATTTTCACATTTTAAGCAAAGGGAGGGAGCAGAAGCTGATCACTTCAATCGATTATTACTGTTTGTTTTTTTTAAACATTTTTTATTAAACATAAAGCACAGAATCAATGTTACATTATCAGTGTAAATCAAATGTTATACAGTACATCTTTTTATCTGTTACTACAGTTATCAAGGATGCAGGGCGTCGCCACTGTCAGCTCTTCTCATGGCCATGTCTGCTGTAGGAGGGAGAGGTGCAAATTTCCCCTCTGTAGGCATTTCAACCTTCTTATTTTTTTATCCCACTTCTTAGGGCAGCCCCTATGTTTGTTGACCTCCTTCTCCGCTATCATACATCTGTCCATTTCAGCTACCCATTCTATGATTAGTGGCACTCGGTTGGATCCCCAATGCAACGCTATGCTCCTTTTCACCAATAAGTATCCTAGTGCTACCCAGTGTTGTTCCACCTCTGATAAGTCAGTAGGGTCCCATATGTTTAAAATCCCCATCATATTATCCCATAAAGGGCGTACGAAGGGACATTCCCACAGGATATGGTAGAAGGTACTATCAAGGCCGCATCCCCTAAGGCAGAGGTCTTCAAACTTTTTTGCACAGAGCCCCCTCTAAGCAAAATATTTCGAAGTCGGGCCCCCCTCCAAAACATTATGGCAAGGATTGGGAGAGTAGGAGGGAGGTGGGTGTGTATAGGGATTGGGGCTTATGAGCTGATTTCAGGAGTACTTTTACTATAGCTTCTAAACCTCGCTAAATCAGACTTCTAAAACAGCAAAAGCATCAAACAAAAACATGTATTATCCCAAACATACTTACCCCCATAATTGGGGTGTTGTGAGCCCCTCCCACTTTTGGACCCCAATGCAACTACACCTGCTGCAATTCCCATAACTGCAGTCCTGAGTAGCAGGCCATCTCCTTTGCATCTTTTACCTCTATCCCACCTTGGCGGATCATCACCTCGGCCCTAATGCTAGAAAGGAAGATATTCTGCCATGCCCCTTCTTTAAAGGTAAACTGTTATAATTGTGATTCAGTGGGCCCCTCAAATCCCTGAGCCCCAGTCCTGCTTCATGTGCTTCCCTAATGATAACCAGCAGTGGCCACTTACATACCTTGCAGCAGTACCAGCTTCACTAATGAATGGCCTTTTTAAAAAGAAATTAAGAAATAGACCACTTATATTGTCCCCTTCTTTGGGGTCTTTCTCTGAAGAAGCTATCTCTGGCCATTTGTAAACATAAAAATGAGTCCCCATACAGTGCTCCATATTCTGGGCCTTCTCTTTGACAGTATCAATGAATCTCAATCCTTTCCTCTGTCTCCTAGACTATTACTGTGAGGCTCCAGTAGTCGAGAGGATTAGGGCTCTGCATCTGAATGCAGCAACCCTGCTGGCCTTCTACCTGCCACCCCATTGGCTCAGCTTTCACACAAACAACTGCTCCAGAATGGTTAATATTGACTTTGAGGTGCCTCTGCCTGAAAGCGAAGGGTGTGGTGGTAGTGCAGAAAGTTGAAAAAGAAACCAGCCATTAATTGATTGAGTCACTTAAAGCCAGGGCCACTGGAATTATGAGTTTCTGCAGCAGTATCATTTTTGCACATAATTATGAGTTTACCGCATTTGCTACATAATCCATAATATGCAGATTCCAACAAAAAAAACTTGATTTTAGCTTAAACAGAACAAAAGTTGCTTAAAATGAGGCAAAGTGTTCGGAGCAGTGGAAGGCCCTTTGCAAAGATTGACTGGCAATCTTGTAGTTGCTAACGGCTGTATTTGGGTGAGATGAAATATTTCCCTTGACAGCGTTACCATGAGTTAAAATAACAAAATAATGAAGTAATGCTAACCACAAAATGTGCCGCATAATTAACCTTTTTTTGTTGCTTAATTTGGTCAACCTGCAGTATAATGTGGTCCTCTCCTACTGAATTATTCCAGCGACTCTGCTTAAAGCTTCATGGCGGCAAAGATTTATTCTTTTTGAGATGTAATGTGGGGTGTTAGCTGAGATTTGGAATTGTGGAGGCACTTACAAAAATGTCTGTATTAGATACAGTTTAATTACTTATTACTAAAAAGTATATTATGTAAGAACTTGTTTTACCTTAATCACTGCATCATTTTGCTGCAGCAGCAGCCTAGTTTAGACTATTTAAATACTATTTTTAAATATTGACTCACATATTTAGAGTGCTTTCTGCTACAGGCTGGGACCTCATAGCACTATAAACAGGGCCACTGGAATTATGTGGCAGGAGAAGGCCAATTATGCAACAAGCAGAGGCGAATAATGCTGCATAATCTTGCCTATTTTGTGATGGCATTATTGCATTCTTTTGCCATTTTTCGACTTTTCAGTATCCTGGCATATATTTCCCCTCATTAGTACTACTTTAAAATATAGCAATAAGCAACAGAAAGGTGACCAGTCAACCTTTAGAAAGGGTTTTCCGCTGCAAGGTAACGTGTTGCTGCTGCCGTTTGAGCTCGAAATGAGTTTTTTTAATTCTGCAAATCATGCAGCAGATGATGGATTATGTGGCAAATGCAGGAAATTCATAACTATGCTCAAAATGCCAACACACATACACACACATCTACAGTGATGGTAGTTGCAAACTGAGGTTTCATAACCTAAATGAGTGCATTTATCACCAGTTAGTTTAACTTGTATTTATTTTTCAATTCTTCTGTTATTGCATTATTTTATACACACTTAAAAGACTGTGATAACACAAAACACTTGCCTTTTTTTTTTTTTTATAGAAACTTCTGTGATCCTGCCAGCACACTCGCTGACCCCCGACCCCACCGCACTCTGATAACAGTTGTCACTTTCACTTCAAGGCCTGGGTGTAAATGAAGACGGCCTGGAAATGCAGCAAATAAAGATCGCTGCACTTCCAGGTCTTCATTTACATGTACTTTCAGAGGCATTAGCGCCCCCCTGGGAACCCATCCACGCCCCCCAGGGGGGCGCGCCCCACAGTTTGAAGACCTCTTTCTAAGGCATAGAGCGTCAGCTCGGCTTCCTAGCTTGGCCAGGATTACTCCCGAGATGTAGGACCTATGGAGTATCTTTAGTTGTATAAGACGGAAGCGGTGGTGTATGGCCGTTTCCCTAGGGGACATTAGGGCCGTCTGCCAGTCATCCTCGTCTAGCGGCTCCTGGTCTCTCTGCCATTGGACTCGGAGGGCCTGAAAGGAGTCTGGCAGGTTATTGCAGAGTTTACGATAGGTGCGTGAGATTGCTCTCTGAGCCGCTCTTGACTAAAGCCATCTATCTTCTAGGGGGGACGTGTTCGGCAGGGAGGGAAGATCTGGGATGTTTGTGTGGATGGCGTGTCGGATCTGTGGGTAACGGAAAACCTCTAATTGTGCAAGAGTGTATTTAGTTTGTAGCTCCTTGAATGTGAGGATCTTCCCTTTGTTAACCAGATCTCCTATATTAGAGATCCCAATGAGGTCCCACCTATCAAACCCAGTTTGGAAGCAGAGGGACCCCAGTTTCTGCGATGACCACAAAGGTGTAGCTTTTGTGAGTGTATTTAACCAACCCAGGCGTTTGTGGCCTTATGCCATATGTCTACTGTTTGTGACATAGGTCCCACATACCCGCCCTTTCGCGCCTTACTGTAGAGGGCTCCCAAGTATCCGTCCCGTCCAGTTTGGTACTTTTCCAGGTGGAATGCCGGGTTCGTCGGGGACCCATGGATCCAATGGTTGACTGCAAACAATTGTGAGGCCCAGTAATAAAGGCGTAGGTCTGGAAGGGCTATACCCCCGTCATACCACCCGATAGTAAGCTTCTGTAGGGCAATTCGGGGTGCTCTTCCCTCCTAGAGCAAAACGCGGAGATACCCCTCTATCATGGTAAAATAGTTGTCAGCTATGACGAATGGGCAGTTTTGAAGCGCGTATAAAAATCGGGGCAATGCGAGCATTTTAAAAAGAGCCGCCCTACCCAAGAGGGACAGAGGCAGCGACCTCCAGTGTTTCAAATCTTCCTGTAGCCTTCTAAGGGGGCTTAGGAGATTACGTTCATAGAACACTTTGGGATCGGTGGTAATGAAAACGCCCAGATATTGAAAACCTGTTGTGGCTAGTTCTATCGAGTACCCGCGGGGCAGATGAGGTGGGGGGGCCGCGAATACATATAATAACGATTTGGACCAGTTGATCGTGTACCCGGCATATTTGCCAAAATTTGTGGAAACATTAAATAGACTATGAATGGAGGCTCGAGAGGACGCCAGATATCTAAGGATATCGTTTGCGTAGAGTGAAATTTTGTCCTCTAAGTCCTCTCTCCATTTCAGTCCCCTGATCGAGACATCTCGTCGTATCCAATGGGCTAGTGGTTCGAGGGTCAGCGCAAATAACAGGGGAGACAGGGGACAACCTTGCCTCGTACCTCTCTGCAGGGCAAATGTACGGGAAGTGCGATTATTCACCCTAACTCGGCCCAACAAGTCCGTATAGAGCAATGCCACCCATTGTCGGAAACGTGGGCCAAATCTGAATCTTGCTAATACCTCCGAGATAGTGCCACTCTATTGAGCCGAACGCCATAGTGGCATCCAAGGAGAGGATCACCGCGTCTTCTTGCAAATAGGGCTGCCTACCTAGAATGTTATGAACCCTTCGTATATTGAGGGCGGTATTCCGCCCTGGTATAAACCCCGATTGGTCGGCCTGCATTAGATAGGGGAGCACTGTTATGAGCCGGGATGCCAGAAGTTTGGCCAACACTTTGGCCTCTGAACTGATCAAAGAGATAGGTCTGTACGAACTAAGATTATCCACTGGTTTGCCCGGTTTGCGAATGACCACGATGGAGGCCAACCGCTGGTCTAAGGGAAGAATGCCCTTCTCTCTACTTTCGTCATACATGTTTTTGAGATGGGGGGGAGGGGGGGGCTACTTTAAGGGACATTACTTTAAGGAATTCAATGGGGATCCCGTTGGGCCCCATTGCTTTACCGGAGTTGATAGCAAAGATAGCCTTGCAGACTTCTTCTGCTGTGTTATCGGCATAAAGGACATCCCTGTCAGTGTCAGATAAAGTAGGTAAATCCATTTCCTCCAAGAGCTGGTGAGTCTTCGGAGGAGTATGTAGTCTTAGAGGTATACACCGACTATAGGTGATCAGCAAATGTCTCTGCTACATCCTGAGGGTCTGTCATCCGCCTTCCATCATCTAGTAGGATTTCGGGAACCCATCTCTCCTCCTGATCTCGTCCTTTCTAGCCATGCCAGCATCTTACCAGCCCGTTCACCTAGTTCGTAGACTTTGTCGTGTCTGTAAAAGCCGGGCTTGAACTTTTTCTCGTGCGAGGGCTTTATATTCCAACTGCTTGTTTCGGAGGTTACGGGCTGTGGCATCAATGGGAGCGGCATTATGTGCCGTCTCAAGCAGAAGGTCGCATTCCATCTGGGTCAGCTGTTCGCTTTGTTTCCGGAGGTATCCGATTTTCAAAGCTAGGGCGCGACCCTTAAGTACTGCCTTATAGGCCTCCCAAATAGTGTTAGCCGAGTCTATGGATCAGATATTGTCCGTAAAATAATATTCCGGGTGTTCTAGGAGGTCTTCCTTGATATCGGGAATTGTGAGGAGCCATGGGTTAATTATGGGGCCTCGGGCCGAATACTGGTAGGACGTGAGTTCAATCTCTAGGGGAGAATGATCAGAGATGCCCCGCGGGAGTCCCTGGGGGTGTCGGAAATGCCCAGTGTCTGCGGAGAACGTAAAAAGATAGTCAATGGGGGACCTACTTTTATGAGCGATGGAGTAGTGAGTGAAATAGGATTCACTGAGATGTAATGATCTCCAGATATCTGAGTCCCAAGGCCTGGGCGAATTCCACCAAAAAGGTATTGCACTTGGAAGGTGGTTTTGGAGGGCACCTGTCTAAAGTATCATCCATTGTCATATTGAAGTCTCCTCCCCCCCCCCCCCCCTCCCCTCCAGAATAAGAGGTCCCGGGGGGAGGTCAATAAGTATTTTGCCTAGGTCTTGAAGTGCTGTTTTACCCAGTGCCGGTGGGAGATAGGCTGAAACGAAATTTAGGTGCTTTACCTCCCAGGTCGCCTCCAGGACTGCGAATCGTCCCTGGGGGTCAGCCCAGACGCGGGTAGGTGTCCGAGCCAGGTTTTTGCGGACTAGAAGTCCCATGCCTCTGGAACCCGAAGTGAACCCGGAGTGGGCCATCAGTTTGTATCCCCACCTGTGGAGAACTTTGCAGCCATTGCCCACCAGGTGAGTCTCTTGTAGCAAGACCAGGTCTGGTGATTGACGCTTGAGATATTGTAAGACAATCCCCCTCTTAATTTTGCTACCTAGTCCATTAACATTCCAGGTTAGAATTGATAATTTAACATCTTTAGAATTTGCCATGGCTATTGTTTAGGGGAAACCACCGCGGAGCCCCGCGGTGATGACGGTGACCAGGAATTGAGTGGCGTGAGGTGGCACGTGGCCTGAGTAATGGCGGGAGCTGCACTATTACAACCCACCGACCCATCAACCTGCATTGCTGTGTGGCCATGTTGACCCGTGATGAACTGCTTACTTGTGTGTTCTGTGCTAAAAAACATAACAAACCAACTCCCCCCTGCCCTCCCCATCCTGAACCCCCCCCTCCCAGCCCTCCTGCCAGTGGATTCGAAACTATCCACTCCCCAACAAGGCAGAGTGCCTGTTGCCCTCCCTCCCATATGTGAGGTGTTCGGCTAGCCGCCTCCAACCCCCGCCCTTCAACATAACTTTGCATAGATTAATTAAGCTTTGTCCAATACAGTCCAATCCGTCGATATGTGACACACTACCTACAAGACCTAGAGGTGTGCATTCAAGTTTGGCCGCCTACTTCAATGAAAGTCAGTACGAGCTCAGAGAATCGTTACCTTGGCAATGTTGGTGGTCAAATCGAAGAAGTGTAGATCTCACCACCCAACTAGGCAAGTGCAAGGTGATCACATGATCAGAGTTAACACACATCATCCTTGTCCACGTCTGGAGGTCCCCCACCGATCTTCCGGGGGGCCCTTTGGCAGTTGCCTTGGCCGCTACTGCGCCCTCCATCCGATTGTTTCCCAACTCTGCGCCATCCCTCTACCCAGTCCCAGGCCTCCTCCGGGGAAAGGAAAAACCAGGTTTTGCCATCTGATTCTACCCGCAGTCTGGCTGGGAACAGCATGGAGTACTTGATGCTTTTCTCACGAAGGACTTTTTGACAGCTGTGAAGCTCCGTCGTTGTGCTTGGACTTTAACCGTGAAATCTGGGAAGAACGTGATATTTGCATTGTCTATTTTCACCGGAGGTCCAGCTCTAGCTGTCTGTAGGATGACATCCCTGTCTGGAAAGTTAAACGCTCGAGCGAGTATGGGGCGCGGAGGAGCTCCAGGCTTGGGGCGCCCCCCTGGGACCTTGTGAGCCCGCTCGATGGAGAAATAGCTCGATAGCCATTTAGGTTGAAGTTTGTTGAGGATTAGGTCTTCTACAAAGAGGTCTACTGCTGGCCCCTCCATTCGCTCCGGCACGCCAAGAATATGAACATTGTTCCTCCGAGCCCTTCCTTCGTAGTCATCCAGGAGCTCCTCCGTCTGTTTTTGCTGGCTTTGCCGCTGTGCCACTTGGTCCTGAAGGCTAGAAGTGTCAGACACCAGGGCCGCCGTAGTAGTCTCAATGTCTTTCTCTAGAGTCCATTGTCTTCAAGTCCGCTCTGATGAGGGTAACTTCGATGTTCACTGAGTCAATACGTGTTTCTAAGGATGACCTCATTCCCGCTATGGCCTCTATCACGTCCTCCAGAATAGGGGTTTTAGCCTGGGGGTGAGGCTGTGAGGCCCGGTGATCATCACCCGAGGCAAAGTCTATGTCTGCCCCTTGCTTTGTCCATGCAAACTTTGCCAGTTGTTTCTGGACTTGAGTCTTTGAGCCTCTGTTGTTAGCCATTAGCAGTATTTCTGGGGTTAATGGCACCGCCGTTGAGGGAAGCACACCTGTACTGGCCGCCGCCTGCGCGGAGAATAGGTCAGTCAACCGCCGGCCTGTCAGTTTTCCAAGTGGCTCCTAGTGATCAGGAGATAGTTAGGTCTATAATATAGCGGGACGTGCTGTCAGTGTCTGACTCTCTCTTTGCTGCCCAGCCAGGGAAGCTGCTGCACAAGAACTAGGGCACCCAGGGCCAGGCGGGCTCCCGCTCTGTCCGATAGTCGAAGTAGCAGCACCCTTAGGGGTATATTGGAGGCTGCAGGATAACTAGACCCGGCCTCCCAAGCAGGCCGGATCTGCCTGCAGTGCCTCCGAAATCTGTGATCTCTGTCCCCTCCAGAGGCAATGTTGCCGGTGGAAGAACTCCACGGCAGGGAGCGTGACGGTTGGCTGGGGTGTATGAGGAATGCGCTGGGTATGCTGGGTCTCAGTCACCCAACCCAGGTGGATGGTGTGAGTCAGTGATCGCAGGCCTGGAAACCATCCCCCTACAGGTGAGGGCGCGTGGGATGCAGTCTCCCAGGGTTAGCGATATGGTAGCTGCCACCTGGCAGTCCCATAGGACGGGCCACTCAGCCGGGGACGCGGGTGACCTGTGCCTCCGCCTTTCGCAGCGTTAGTGCGCCCTCGGTGGTTCCACACATTTCTCCTCCCCCGGTAGCCCCAACATTCACCACCTCACCTCAGGCCCTCGGGAGGAGTCAGCGGAGTCTCGTGTGTCACTCGGGCCCTCCAGGAGGCCTTAGAGTTAGACAAGGCCCTGGACTGGATCCACCTCCTTCCTCTCCGGCAGAACTCAGAGTCCGCCTCCCACCGTTTCTATCCGATGCCTCCGAGATCATTTGCGGCGTCCCTCAAGGATCTTCCCTCAGCCCGACGCTGTTCAACATCTACATGGCACCACTAGCACGCATCGCCCGACAGCACGACCTCAACATAATCTCCTACGCCAACGACACTCAGCTGATCCTCTCCCTCACCAAGGACCCCCTCACCGCCAAATACAACCTCCACCAGGGAATGAAGGCTGTCGCAGACTGGATGGAGGACAGCCACCTCAAACTGAACACAGACAAGATGGAAATCCTCATCCTCGGGTCCAAACCCTCCACATGGGACGACTCTTGGTGGCCCACGTCACTGGGGCCCCCGGCCCCCAACGACTACGCACGCAACCTTGGAGTCCTCCTCGACTGAAACTCTCCATGACCAAACAAGTCAACGCAGTCTCCTCCACCTGTTTCAACACCCTCCGCATGCTCCGCAAGATCTACAGATGGATCCCGACAAACATGAGGAAAACAGTCACCCAGACCCTAGTCAGCAGCAGACTCGACTACGGAAATGCCCTCTACGCCGGAGCCTCGTCCAAGCTCATCAACAGTCTACAGAGAATCCAAAACGCCTCTGCACGCCTGATCCTCGACGTCCCACGCCACAACCACATCACCCCCCACCTGAGGAATCTGCACTGGCTCCCCATCGACAAAATAATCTCCTTCAAGCTCCTGATCCACGCACACAAGGCACTCCACAAGACCGGCCCAGCCTATCTCAACAGTCGACTCTCCTTCTACGTACCCAACAGGAAACTCCGCTTTGCTGACCACGCCCTGGCCACAGTCCCATGCATCCGGAGAACTACTTCCGGAGGCAGATCCTTCTCCCATCGCGCCGCCAGGACCTGGAACACCCTCCCCCTCTACCTGCGACAAACTGAAGACCTGCTGACCTTCAGGAGACAACTCAAGACCTGGCTCTTCGACCAATAGCAGCAGCACCACCCCCCTCCCCCCCCCCCCCCCCCGCCCCCAGCGCCTTGAAAGCCTCTCACGGGTATGTAGTGCGCTTTACAAATTATGTGATTGATTGATTAAGAGTCCGGGGCCTCGATTTGAACTGCTGCGCTGTGTGGGAGCACCCCTCGGCAGGATTGAGCCGCGACTTCTCACGGTGCAACTCCGTCACTGCTGACCAGCCTTGGTTGATCCGGATCAGGTCGCAGAGATCTTCAGGGGGGTGCCGCAATCCCCCCCAGCGACTGTGTGGGTCCTCGGTGAAGCGGTTCCACTCTTCGGACAATTACCGCCAAGCTGCGGCCACCATTTTAGAACTGCCTGGAGGCTCCAGTCAGGACGCCGTTTTCCCCTTGAAGCATCGGTTGTTAATCTCCAAAAGCAGCAGCCGTAGGTGGGATTGGCGCAGGGAGAGTTCCCCGATGTTTCGGGGGAACTCTCCAGAGCAGTAAACGGAGAATGTGACGGATTTTCGGGCGAGGGCTACGGAGCCTCTCAAGCAAGCGACCATGTCCGTCGGCCGCTAGCCACGCCCCCGATTATTACTGTTTTAAGAACCACAAACTTCTGTTTTTTTATTTTAGAAAGAGAAGTTTTCAAAGCGAAGATAAATAAGAGTGGAGACAAAAGGCAACCCAGGTGAAGTCCTCTTTTTAGGGAAAAATAATTGTTTATTTTCCTATTGGCTAGGCTAGAGCTACCAGCAAGCTTTAAAGTAACAAAATGAACCATTATTCTAGAGCCAAAACCGTGCCACAGCATAAATGTAAACATAACCTTTCAGTCTAGTTTTATTAAAAGCTTTCTCTGCTCCAGTAGTAATGGCAGCCATGGAAAAGTTAAGATTAGGAAATGTACTTGCATAAATACATGATCTTTTGTTATCTGTGGGTAAGCTACCCTTTATAAAACTGGATTGCTTGTTGCCAATAAGTTTGGGCAACAATGGTTCAGGCTTGCGGCTATAATCTCAGCAGAGATTTTATAATCTATGTTCACCAACCAGATAGGCCTGTAATACTTGCACAAAATAGGAGGTTTACCCTCTTTATGAATCAGACAAATTACAGATTTGTGGTAGGAACCACTTGGTGAATTATTTGGCTGAATAATATTGCACTGCTTTTTAGCAAAAAGGAAGATGTATTATCAGTCGTAATATTGTTAAACTGAAGTTTTACTTCAGCTTACTTTATCTAAAATCTTTCGAATTCGAAGAAGAAAAAAATTGGTGTTCTATTATCTTTAATATTCTCAAATATTGCTTTGTATTCCTTGTCATATTTCATTTTATTCTTGGAGTGTAGGTTGCAATGCCCTCTTTAATATGTTGGTGGATGACGGCCTATCGTCCTTATGAACGTTACTACGTCTGTATAGTCTTACCTCACATTTCTATCCTGCTTCCTTTTGCATGACGGAATGTGGGCTATGGTATCAGAAATGAATAGACTTTCAGTAACTTTATTCGTTCAGAGTCTACTTGATTATGTGCGATTTTAGAAAGGTTTTAGGGTGGCCCTAAGTTGGGAGCTACAGTGGCTAGCCAAACATAGCAGATCCATCTGCTTCTGCGCACTTCAGGGAATCATGGGGGGAGGTGCAGGGGCCAGCATGCTTTGCTTCAGAAGGACTGGGACTTCTCTGAACAGACTTACTGTGTTATTGCAAGCACTTCCATAAAACTGAATGTTTAGCCTTCTGTGTCTCCTAGCGGAGTGGAGCAAGCAGTTTTTAGGTCTCGCCCTGCGTTGCTGCGCACATGCGTAGCTCGTTCGACGAGATTTATTGCATACGAGTACTTTTAGAAAAGGGCTTTAAGCCCCACCCCTCATTTCCATTGGGGCGCATCAGCATTTATGGTAAACGCTGGCTTCCCATTGGAAAGGAGGGTTTTACGTTGCCTCCCTTTGGCTTTTTGCTCCGGCCCACCCGTACTGGCTCACCTGCTTCACGGCTGTCGTGAAGACTTTTCTTATCTGCTTGTTTGGCGATTTATCGAGGCAGACGGAACCGCTTATCAAGGTGGCCAGACGATACAAAAAGTACCTAAAATCTGGGGTGACGACCCATTAGAAACCATTCTATCCCGATACACTAGTGCAACAAAGCTGGTGGTATTAATACGGTGAATAGGATGGGTATGACCTGCAAAAGTCGTGAATATAATTTTAAAAGAATAAATTGAGGTCCATATTGTGTGTATGTATATGTATGTGTATATATATATATATATATGTATATATATATATATATATATATATATATATATATATATATATATATATATATATATATATATATATATGATTTTAAAATCCCTCTTTGGACGATATGTTGCTGCGGGAATCTAGCTCTATAATTTTGAAGAAATTTGTGTTGAATTCAAATCTGATGGGACGGATATTTTGTCTTAACAGAATTTTATCATAAATAATTTGCTTGCTGAATTATATGGTGAAAAAAGACACCTCCTTTTTCATTAAAAGATCTTTTTGAATTTGAATAGCTCTGCGGTCTATTTATTTGTATAGTTAGATTAATCTACATATTGGTGCAAGAAGACATCCATACCACATTTAGGAAATACTAATTGGAAATATGAATTTGTTCTGCAAAAAGTGAAGCCCTGAATAAGTTCCGTTAATTGTTTACACAGTAACGAAACGCGTTGGCTGTTGTCGTGTACTTATGTCAACTATGAAATAAAAGTCAAAAAAAGAAAAGAAACACTTTGAACTTGTGTCTTACCTTTAGTGCACCTCCATTTGTATAAAAATTATCTACTTGTTTATTTAACAAGCAGATTAGAAAAGTCTTCATGGCAGCTGTGAAGCTCATGAGCCAGTGCTACAGGCTTCCCACAATCATGCTGCCTTCACGCCTGGAGCATGCACCAGTCGGATCTGTGATTGGTTGGAGGCAGGCAGACACAGAGCGCAGATGCGCAAGGGGTCACAGGGAGGACACTGGTACTCCGGCTGTTTCGCCTTCTACGTGTCAGTCAGCCCTGGTGACCCCCCTCCCCCTGTATCAGTGCGGTGCCCTTTCACAAGCGCCACGCGGGTTGTGGTTTAATTGTTGTGCGTTTTCGCTGCTCCCTTATCCCACTCTCACTGCTCTCAACCCACCCTCCTTTCTCCCCTTCCCTCCTCCCTTCCAGTCACCGGGCTCCAGCTTTTATTTTTTGTTATGAACTCTTCGTGAGTATTACGTGAAAGTCATTCAAGCAGTTCTGTCAAGATTAATTAAAAAAATAACGGGATATAGGAGAGAACAATATACATTCAAAGTTACACTACATTCAGTAAGGGAAAAATTAACTTGATTCCGGTGGCAGACGCTTGTTTTACGTCGCCTTTAGGCCCTTCACATTGCTTTGTGGTCCCAGAGAATGGGGTACATATTTTTTGGTGAGTAATGGTTAGAAATGCTTTGACTAAATGTATAAATAGTTAATTCAGGCACGGTTATTTATTAAAACAAGCCTAATGCATTTCATGGTGTCTTCTATTAATTTAAGCGTTTTATAAAAACAAAATCGCAGGAGGCGCACTCCTAATTTCCCCTCACTGGAGTGCCCGACGGGGGTTGAGTGTATGGGGCATTCTGGAAGAGCCCGCCTCCATTGCTCATCCCTCCCGGCCCCGGAGTGCGTTGTTCTTATCTTGGACATAACTGAGTGAATAGCTGAGGATTTGCTACGCAAGAGTGGATTTAGTCAGATCTGCTCTGGACCTGATTGTGTTTGTTTTCCTCAGGAAGCAGGCAAGGTCGGGCTGGCAGGTCACCAGGCCATGTGCACAGAGAGAGAGTACAGCACCATGGGCCCCCACCGTTCCAGCGCAGCACTGGCCTTGCAGAGCCCCGCTCTTCTCCGTTATATGGCACCGACCTTGCCGTGGTTCACCAGCAACAGAGTGCATCTCTGGGAGTGCAGCCTCGGCCATGCAGGAACACGTCCGCCATTACAGTGCAGCACAGCACAGCACTATATGAACCGTGCTACCGTTGCCCTGCAAGGCCTGGATGTGCAGTGCCCCTGGTCTCGAGTTTGTTGGCGGCCACCACAGAGCACCCCACCGGATTCATGATCGCTATTCACTGTTGTTGTTTGAGGTCCCGCCTGCAGACCGCTTCAGCTGGATCTTGTTGAAAGGCCTGTTTTGTACAATCCCAATACATACTTGGGTCAACCTGCTGCTTCTCATGTTGCGAGTATATCGGTTTTCTGTATCAGTGGTGTATGTCTTTGTCTCTGGCACTTTTAGTGTTGTGTATCTCTCCGTCTTCTCTGTCAGTGACTCTGTGTGTTGGTGGTTTTATGTGTGTATGTATGAGTGACACCACAGGTGTCAATGCAGTTCTATAATATGCCTAATAAATGTTAGCTTTCACCCACGATAATGTAAAGCATAACTAAACAAGCATCGAAAATGCAATAGGTCTCGCCTTTCATTAAGTTAAAGCCATTTGCTTTGTTATACAATACAATTAGCAAAGCAAATGGCTTTAACTTAATCAAAGGCGAGACATAGTGCATTTTCAATGCTTGTTAAAACAACTCATCAGCAGTCCTGCCTTGATGGATTGGGGCCATGCACCATCACGTATCTTTCAGCTTTTTCTTGCCTCGCTGGGCCATGCAACACTGCAGCTTGGTTGGTGGCAGGGATATTAACCCTGGAGGAGGAACAGTGGGGAGTTTGGAGAACAGAACTGCTCTCAGAACCACTACCTGTGTAACCTCTGCTGTGCTTCAAGTGTCTGCTGACTCTTCCCTTATGGATACGTAACATCCTATCTCCGCTGTTTTATCTCTCGACCCTTCAAACAAGTTTAACCCTTACACTAGATACCCTCCCAGATTCAATTTTTCTGCTTAACCATCAATATGTCAGTCACACCCCCACCCCCCTCGACCCCACCTGACACCCCGCACTTATTGACTGCTGCAACACAGACAAAACCTTGCAATAACGGTGAAGACTCCAGTCGAGCACCAGCACAGAAACAAACCTGTGGCTCCCCTTAAGGCATACAGCTGTACTTAATATTATTCTTTTTTTAATACTATTTTGTTTAACTGTATTATCTTTGGTGTACGGTTCGTTGTTGATGGCTGCTTTGTATTCTGGGTGCAGGTCGTCTTTGGCATTGGTGTATGTTGATGGTATAGTGAACTACTCTTCTGTCCCCCACAGATGCTCAGAATGTCCTCTCCAAGGAGCAGCACCAGCTGTTGAACGTGGAGCTGACCGTCCGTAGGGGCCCCCCCAGAGACCGGGCGAAGGTGCTGCTGAAGGGCCTGAAGCCAGACGTCAGCCGGGACGTCCTGGAGCTCTACGTTGAATATGTGACCAACTGTGACAGTGGAGAGTACACCCTGCACCGGGTGCCGAGCGGGGAGGAGGTGCTGATCAGCTTCCACCAGCCGCTGACTGAAGCAGGTACTGTATAGAAGGAAGCTCTGCATAGATCTTCTGCTAGTGTGTGGGCTCAGCAGTAGGTGAGGTGAAATTACCTTTACAGGCAAGGTCGTGTACACCCTGCACCGGGTGCAGAGGTGGGGGAGTTGCTGATCCGCCTCCATCAGCCGCTGATGGAAGCAGTAGGGAGTTTGGAGTTTGTCATAGAGCGCTTCTGCTCGTGTGTGTACTCAGCAGTAGGTGAGGTAGAATACACTGCTGGTGAGGCGGTATATACTCTGCCTCTGGTGCTGATCCGGTTCCATCAGCTGCTAATAGAAGTAGGTACTCCAGTGTGGGCCGTGAGTCATAGAGTGCATTCGCTAGTGGGTTTATAGAAGTCCTTCTATGCTTGGTGCAGCATGGGCATATTTTTAGTTTATTTTTTATACGGTCTAATACCTAATGCTCCATTTAACCTATACATGAATGAATTAAATGTAATTTGTATAGTATGCAGCTGCTTCAACAGAGGTGTCCTGATGCCGCATTAAGTAGTAGATCCTAAAACAGCTGGTAAACTATTGGAATCGGAATATTCGCAACATTTATTTTATTCTATTCAGTTATTTTTTTCCTTAACTCAATTGGTAAATTTGTTCCAAAGTTTGGCTGCCAGACACGAAAAGTAGCTGCCACCCCTTCTGACTCCCTGTATCTTGGAGACCTGTAATAATTCAAGGTTTCAGAACTGAGAGCTCTTCTTGGCTGGGACAAAGGAACATTGCGCAACAATGAACTGTGGTGGAAGGTGGTGTGAATTTTTTAACAGTAGACCATTGTGTGTGTTTGCAAGTCCAGAGCTATTGACTGACATTGAGGAGGTCTTGAGATTTGATGTGCAGTCTGTCGGACAGCAGGAACCAAGACTCAAGCTTTTGTGGACCTTTCATATTCGCCGCATATGCACAGCTCCACTCGGGACACGTATCGCTCCGTTACTGAGCTGCTCTTCTGACCTTATGGGCCATAGAGGTCTTCAGCTTTAGGGCCTGTATCCCTAACTTCCTGAGTTGCTCTTCTGGCTTTCATGGCCAAAGAGGAGTTTGAGGCATGTGGGCTGCTGAATTCATATCTGTGCATAGATCGCCGCCTAGTGTTGGGTCCGGATGATTGCATATTGTTGTCCTGGAAGAGTCTTCGAAGTATCACGATATAGGTGACTCCTCCCCTGGACTACAGTGCGCATGGGCATCCTCTCCATCCTCAGATTGTTTTTTTCCGCCATTGGGTTCGGATGTGCTTATCTTAGCTCAAGTTCGGAAACTTTAGTTTAAGGCCAAATGGCCTTTCGATTTCGTCGGTATGGTTCGCGTTCGGTATCGACCAGCTTATTTTGTATTTAAGTAACTTCTTCACGCTTTTCGGATCTGCTTCGGTCCGAACATCGATAAACGCTCGACGATGGAATCGAGGACTCCTTTCAAACGATGTCCTTTATGCCATGCGAAATACCCACACGTCGATGTCCATCCGGTGTGCAACAAATGTCTCTCACCGGATCATGATGAGTCGAAATGTATGGCCTGCGCCCGGTTCCGCTCCAAGAAGACTCTGCGGAATCGACGGGCAACGAGATTGGAGGCACAGCAATCGGCGCCTGCCCCGGTCAACATCTTCAGCACCGAAGATGAGGAAGTCGAGAGCGTAGAAGAAATAGACTCCAGCCGTGCTTCCGAACGTGACTCCCGATCGGAAGACGATGAAGAGGTGATCTTCGAGGACGAAGACGTCGTCGGCTAGGTAGGGGACGACTATGAGGCCCTTGGGGCCGAGGAAGATAGCTCTGGCGAAGAGCCAAGCCTACCCGTCGATACGGAGGCCGAAAGACCAAGTCGTCATAAGGCTCAGGTCGAGGGATCGCCTGCGGGCCTTACCCAAGATCGGTCACACAGTTCTTCGGCCCCGCCTCAAGGCCCGGCCTCGAACATTTCACAAGAGCCATTAATATCGAAGACTACTGGATTCCATTCGGTGAAACCGAAACCATCCGTCGCACCGGTTCCATCGAAACCGAAAGTGAAACTGGTTGAGATCGGATCGAAGGCCTCGAAGCCCTCCACTCCTTCGACGCCGGCACGGGTCGTCGGCACCGAACACACCAAAAGAGACTTCGGTGCCGAGCTCACCAAAACGGGTTCCGGCACCGAGTCAAAGAAGAAGGCCCTCGGTCACCACAGGGTGCCTCAGCCTATGGCACCGAAGATTGCGGCCAAACCCACCAAGGTCAAGGAGGTCGATCCGTCTGCGTCCACATCAAAAAGTGCGGTGCCTACCAAATCATCGGCTCCAAGGAGCGTCGATACCAACCTTCGGATCGACGACCCAAACACTGGGAAAACGTTGGATACCGCTTCGACGCCTGCCTCCAAGGTGACTATCTGTTCCAAAGCGCCATCTGCGTTCACATTGCAACAGGTCTCAGCGTCGTTGCAACGCATCAGGGACCGGGCGACCCTCGAACCTACGTCGGGTCCCGAACCGCCCAAGGTCGCAAAAACACACTCGGCGCCGGCGCACATCACATTTGGATTGCCGCCGCCCAGGGCACCGAAAATGTTCGAAATTTGGACACGTGTCCACCGAACACGAACACATACACTATCCGCTGGACAAATCGATATCGACCCTTCCCAGGAACACTTTATCGACGCCGACACTGGTAGGCTGCTGCTCCGCAAGCGGAGAATTACACCGGAGAAGGGTTTGGAATCATACAAAATTCCTTTAAAGAAGAAGCTGCCAGCAGCTTCCACACCAGTGCTTCAAGACACTTTTCAACCCTACCTTCAAGACCCACCGTCTTTTTCTCCTACGCATTCGGAGGCAGATGCCGGAGACGACTATATAGGGGATGATACCACTTATCCAGTGGATATCTATCCTGATGACCACCTGCAGGACCCAGATCAGACATGGGGAGACCCCACCGACCAGGGTAGCGCACCAGATGCTCCTGACACGCAGCTTTATAATATAAAGACATCTCCCACGGAGGATACTGCTGCCTTTAATGCCCTTATTGAACGGGCTGCTGCCAATCATGGAGTGGAACTCCATTCTGACACTGTAGAGGAGGATTTCTAGGTGGACACGTTCGCCTCCTCTGAGAAAACCATCAAAACGCTGCCAATGTTGAAGGGGGTTCTAAAACCTGCAAAAGACATCTTTAAAGAAACAACCAGGGTACGGGTGTTGAACCCAAGAATCGAAAAAAAATACAAGCCAGCACCCGGAGACCCTATGTACATTAAGGGTCAGTTACCATTGGACTCCATGGTTGTTTCTAATGCTCGCAAACGAGCACATTCGCAAACAGGTGATGCTCTTCCCCCCCGACAAGGAGTCCAAAGTGCTGGAGACCTCAGGCAAAAGGATAGCAGCGCAAGCAGCAAACATCTGGCGCATTGCCAACACCCAGGCACTCCTGGCCCGTTATGATAGGTCACACTATGACACACTAGAATCATTGCTACAACACTTGCCAGATGATTACAAAGAGGCAGCGGAGCTCCTTATCAGAGAGGGCCAACTCCTTACAAATGCGTCCATCAAATGCGCACTAGATGCGGCCGACACTGCAGCTAGGGCGATCAACACTAGCGTAATGTTGAGGAGGCACGCATGGTTGCGAATCTCAGGCTTCAAACCTGAAATTCAGAACAATATTCTCAATCAACCTGTCAACCCAGACTTTTTATTTGGACCCGAGGTTGACACTACCCTCGAAAAAATTAAAAATGACACAAACTGCGAAATCAATGGGGGCTCTGCAGTCGCAGCAGTTTCGGAGTGGCTCCTTACGTCGCCCCGGGCATAGAGGAGCAGCTAGAGGTCAGGGGTCCCAGCAGCAATACAATAAAGGGGGTACACAAAGTACCTATGATTAAAAACAATAGAGGTGGATATCGTGGATCCAGCACCAAAGGCAGAGGACGTGGGTACGGCAACACCAGGTCCTCCCCCAAAAACAAACAGTGACTCCTTCTCCTTGCCCCCCGACCACATAACACCTGTCGGGGGGCGACTCCAACAGTTCCTGTCAGTCTGGAAGTCCATCACCACAGACAGGTGGGTCAGGGATATTATCCAGTACGGTTACTGTCTAGAATTAACGTCCACTCCACCCAACATACCACCAAGGCACCGTCCTATGTCCGTAGAGCACTTGGCATTATTGCAGCAGGAAATACTAAGTATGCTGCAAAAAGGTGCAATAGAAATCGTGCCCGTACACCAACAGGGGACAGGGGTGTACTCTCTGTAATTCTTAATCCCAAAAAAGGACGGGTCTCTCAGACCTATACTAGACCTCAGACCCCTCAACCTCTACATTCTGTCAGAGCATTTTCATATGCTCACCCTCCAGCAGGTTCTACCATTGCTCAGTCAGGGAGACTTCCTAGCCACACTAGATTTGAAAGATGCGTATTTCCACATACCCATCCACCCATCGCACAAAAAATATCTCCGGTTCACTATTCAGGATCAACATTATCAGTTCAAAGTTCTCCCCTTCGGAGTAACCACGGCACCCAGGGTCTTTACCAAATGCCTAGCGACGGTGGCTGCACATTTACGGAGACAGCACATTCACGTCTTCCCTTATCTGGACGACTGGCTTGCTCAGGCAAAGTCAGCCCAGCAATGTGCCAGCCACATGTCCCACACCATTCACCTTCTTCACAGTCTAGGATTCTCACTAAATTATCCAAAATCACATCTTCAACCCGCACACGTACGCCAGTACCTGGGCGCGACCATAAACACTCTGACAGCCACAGCTCAACCAAATTTAGTGAGGATCAACCGCATGCAAATGCTGACCACAAAGTTCAAACCTCAACACTCCCTTCCAGCACGAGTGTTCATGCAGTTGATAGGCATGATGGCCTCCTGCATCTTCATAGTCCCGCACACGAGACTACATATGCGCCCGCTTGAGGAGTGCTTAGCACGTCAATGGAATTAGGCTCAAGGACGATTAACAGACCTAGTGTTGGTGAGCGGTTGGGCATACAACTATCTGCATTGGTGGAATCCACAAAACCTTTGCAAGGGCCAACCGTTCCAAGAGCCTGTTCCGCAAATAATACTGACGGCGGACGCCTCTCTCCAGGGATGGGGGGCTCATGTACTCACTTACACAGTGCAGGGACTATGGAGGACCCAGCAAAAGAAGATGCACATCAACCTTCTGGAACTGATGGCAATCTTCCTAGCCATGAAGGCATTCAAAGTACACTTATGCAACAAAGTCGTGTTGATCCGGACGGACAACATGACTGCCATGTACTACATACAGAAGCAGGGAGGAACACACTCTCCACAGTTGTCTCATCTGGCTCAGAGCATGTGGAAGTGGGCCATTCAGAGGAACATGTTCCTCCCGGGCAAGGACAACCAGATGGCGGATCTGCTCAGCAGACACAGCCACCAAATGCACGAGTGGGAGCTACATCCATCTGTACTCCAACCGTACTGTGGTAAATAAAATATTACGCTCTCAGAATTTTTCAGAATATCAATAGGATCATGCATAAAGCAAGAGGCTGAGTCTGTGGTATCAGGTTCTAAAAGGGCTTTATTCCAATAACTCGAGTCAAAGGGAGAATATTACCATCACCAAAAAAGGATCTGGAAAGGGACTCAAAAGTATTCTCAATATTCTCAAAACATTATTCACAGAGTACAGTATATATACATTTCTCAATTGTACGTAAGCAAAAGAGCAAGAGAGAATGAGATAAGAGCATGTGGGCGTGTAAGTAGGCGTGAAGGTGGGCGTCCATGTGGGCGTCCACTTGATGATAATGGGTAATTTGTCATGTGTGGGTGGATACCTGGAGGGGGTTGCGTGATCTGCTGGAATTGTACTGGAACTTTGCCTTACTTGTGCTCTACTCGAGCATGACGTGTAACTGACGTGGGGAGGGTTGCTATGCAACCGAACAAGTCTGGAAGTGAGGCCTTCAGTTAGTGAGGCCTTCAGTGTCAAGACGACCAGCACATCTTGTATTATCTGATATCCGATGTCTGGAGCAGGGACTGATTTGTGACATAGGTTGCTCATCACCAAGAGCCGATGTGGCATCTATTTCTTCATTTACTTCATTTACTGCAGAAGCCTTACATGGGGGCTATGGGCTTTTTACTGACGTGAGCTTTGCAATCTCACAAAGAGAGACAGTAGGGCTGGGCTCCCTCCTTGCAGATGGGTCGCGTTCATTCCTCCTTCACCAGGCAAGAATGTGGTTTCAGTAAGAGTAAGCAGATAACCGTGCTCAATACTGTCTCGACACCTCGGTCGGGGCCCCTTTGGCTGAGGCCCAAGTGTGCAAGGCCAAGGATACGTAGCTGTAGCTTTCAGAGCGTTCTGAGGCATGAAACCTCTTTTTGGCTCTGGCAGAGCCATAAACATGAGCTTCATGAAAATGCAGGAAAACATGATGAAAAACGTGTAGGCCTCAATACAGATTTGTCGTTTCTCTCATGGGAGACTGGATGATGGCAGGCCACGTTATAGCATAAGCATCATGATAGAAAGGCCATGGAGGGGAAATACATAGGTTACATGTATGTGCACATAAGCGTTCGGGGGGGGCACATGGGGACACATAGGCCTCATAGATTTTTATTTTCCTCAGTACTTCCAGCAGTGGGGTCATCCAGAGATAGACCTATTCGCCACAAGGGAAAACGCAAAATTACCAAACTTTGCCGCCAGGTTCCCGCACCCACAGGGCAATGCGATATGGATGAACTGGTCAGGCAGATTTGCGTACGCTTTTCCCCCAGCGCCATTAATACCGCTAGTGGCACGCAAAATGCGACAACACTCACTAACACTCATCCTTGTTGCTCCAACATGGGCACGCCAACCATGGTACACCACCTTTCTAGAACTCTCCGTGGTGCCGCATCAAAGGCTGCGGATCACACCCGCACTTTTAACGCAGAACCATGGCGAAATTCAGCACCCAGATCCGCAACAGCTGAACCTGTCAATCTGGCTCCTGAAGTCTTAGAGTTTGGATACCTAAACCTGCCACCTGAATGTATGAATATCATCAAGGAGGCCAGAAGACCCACAACCAGGGCTTGCTATGCGGCTAAATGGAAAAGGTTTGTCATTTACTGCAACAACAATGACATTAACCCGCTGGATGCATCCATTCAAAACGTCATCTGTTACCTCTTACACTTATACCGATGCAATCTAGCATACAGCTCCATACGTATACATCTAACCGCGATAGCAGCCTATCTTCAGAACAGGCAACACCTCTCCTTATTCAGAGTGCCTGCCATCAAATCCTTCTTAGAGGGACTCAAACGAGTGATTCCTCCAAGACACCCACCGGCACCAGTGTGGAACCTCAATGTGGTCCTCCCCAGGTTAATGGGTCCACCTTTTGAACCTCTCCATTCATGTGAGATTCAATTCCTCACCTGGAAAGTAGCTTTCTTAGTGGCAATCACTTCGTTGAGAAGAGTTAGTGAACTCCAGGCACTAACCATTCAAGAGCCATTCATACAGGTTCACGCAAATAGAATTGTACTACGTACCAACCCCACATTCATGCCTAAAGTGATATCGCAGTTCCACATGAATCAGACTATTGAACTGCCTGTTTTCTTTCCAAATCCACACAATGTCGCAGAGAGAATGCTCCATACACTAGATGTAAAGAGGGCCCTCATGTACTATATAGACAGAACAAAGGACTTTAGGAAAACAAAACAACTTTTCGTTGCCTTTTCTCCACAACACAAGGGCAACGCCATTTCCAAAGCAGGGATAGCCAGGTGGATCGTTAAATGTATTCAAATTTGCTATCACAAAGCTAAACGCACATTAACGATTCCCCCACGAGCCCACTCAACACGAAAGTTAGGGGCATCCATGGCTTTCCTAGGAAAGATTCCTTTAGAGGAAATATGTAGAGCAGCCACATGGTCCACTATACATACATTTACCAAACACTACTGTGTAGATGTACACTCAAAACAGCAGGCAGCTGTAGGACAGGCTGTTCTCAAAACTCTTTTTCAGACTGCTGCAGCTGGCACGGGCAGCCGCCGCTAATGGAGGGACTGCTATATAATCTATGCACAGATATGAATTCAGCAGCCCACATGCCTCGAACCGAATATGCTACTTACCAGTATGCATCTGTTCTTGGCATGTAGGGCTGCTGACATTCATATCGCCCACCCTCCTCCCCGGCGCCTGTAGCGGCTGCAGCACTCAGAATTACTGTATAGCATAGTCATCACTTACTGTATCTACTCCATCACTGCCACAATGGCGAAAAACAATCTGAGGATGGAGAGGATGCCCATGCGCACTGTAGTCCCGGGGAGGAGCCACCTATATCGTGATACTTCGAAGACTCTTCCAGGACAACAATGTGCAATCATCCGGACCCAACACTAGGCGGCGATCTATGCACAGATATGAATGTCAGCAGCCCTACATGCCAAGAACAGATGCATACTGGTAAGTAGCATATTCGCTTCAGCACAAGGGCTGTTATCGCTCCCTTCCTGAGCTGCTCTTCTGGCCTTATGGGCCAGAGATGACTTCTGGCTGTTTGGTTATTGTGAATTCTCAGACTACCTCACATGGACTGTTCTTGAGGCTCTGTAATGAGATGAGCGAAAAACAACCGAAGCATTGCCTGTTGAACGTGGCCAGACCTTTCGATGCCATGGCAAGCTCTTCAGACATTCTTAGTCGGATTTGCTGGTCTTGATTTTAATTCCTTTCCTACTGTTTTCTCCATCCTGCTCCATCTACAGCAGGCTGTGAGTCGTCAACTTTGAGAGCATATGTCCACCATGGAGTGGAGCGGTTTTATCGCAGGATGACCTCACCCATCTTTTGGTCAGTGCCAACTGGTGACCTAGTCAATGGAGTGAGGCACTTGCAGCAGGGAGGAGGCAGCCATAATCTGGCGTTGGTGGCAGCAGTGGGACTGTTGGTAAAATCCCCAGAGATGGAGTAGCTTTTAATGACACTCCTGGAACCCTAGGCAGGGTCCCTGCCAGTGCGATTGCTAGCATCACTGCCGCATGAGCAGCTGTCAGGGTGGCTTGCAGGAGAAGCAGTTTAAGGGGCACATGAGCAGGGTTCTGCATTGTGTTGAGAAGTACTTTCTTTTGATTCCAAAACGTATACAAACTGTGGAGCCATGCCTCCTCCTAGACCGTTTCCATAATGGTAATTGAACTTCTGCACATATATGCTTTTATTACATGATTCCAGATGGAGACTGCAGTTAATCTTATCAGCATCCCATATTTGAGTTGGTCCTGATTTTTTATTTTTTTTTTGTGTGTGCAAAACGTTTTATTAAAGTTAAAGCACAGAATCATCTTTACATTATCCCCGTGGGGTACAACAGTGTCAATCTTGAACGGCTATTCCTCCGTCATGCCACCCCTTGGTGAGCTTCTGAAGAGCAATACGTGGTGCCTTCCCGTCCCAGAGTAAGGTACTGAGTTCCCCCATCTATGCTGGTGAAGTAATTGTCAAATATGGGAAATGGGCAATTTTTAAGGACATATAAAAATCGGGGAAGTGCTAACATTTTAAATAAAGCTGCTCTGCCTAGGAGGGATAAGGACACCGACTTCCAGTGTTTCACATCATCCTGTAGCCGCTTTAAGGGGCCTAGAAGATTGTGTTCATAAAACAATTTTAGGTCGAGTGTGATAAAGATGCCCAAATATGTAAAACCTTCCGAGGCCTGTTTAATCGTGTATCTGTGAGGTAGACGAGGCAGGGGGGCGTGCAGTACATATAATACGGACTTGGACCAGTTAATAGTGTAACCCACGTATTTGCCAAAGTTGGTGATGACGTTAAATAAACTGTTGGAGTCTCGGAGGGGGGGGGGGGGGGGGGGGGGGGGTCTGGGGTGGATGCCAGGTATGAGAATGTCATCCACGTAGAGTGATATTTTGTAGGCAGTTGACATGTTAGCAGAGATTTGGAGGGTTTTACACCATGTCTTCCAGAATTGGCTGGTGAACTGTGACCCCTGTCAGACACAATGACTGTCGGCAATCCGTGCAAACGTACTATATTGGTAAGTAACAACCGAGCCAGTTGTGCAGCAGATGGAACTGCGTGGCACGCTATGAAATGCCCCATCTTAGTGAGGCTGTTGACAACCACCAGTATCGTGGTACATCCTTGGTCTTTAGGTAACCCTACGATAAAATCCAGCGAGATATGATCCCACGGCTTTTCGTGGGTGGGTAAGGGTTGAAGGAATCCCCAAGGTTTTCCACTATACATCTTGGCTTGGTTGCATACCTCACAACTTCTAACCTGTCGCTGTATGTCTCTTCGAATGAAGGGCCACCAGAATCGACGTAACACTTTCTCCAAGGTCTTCTTTTGTTTCATTGTGCCCTGCGCAGGGGTTTTCATGACACCACTGGAATACTTCCTTCTGTCACTTAGGGCAAGCAATCAATAGCTGTTGCTTTCTCATGGGCAACCCTTCCTTGAGCTGCCAGGTGGAATTACTCTGTAACCAAGTCTTCCAATTGGTTCTCCTTATTGTGCGTTTTATCTGATCAAAAAAGCGGTCTGTCTGAACATGGCCAATCACCTTACTGGTAGGAATGATGGCCTGTGTTTGTGGCGTCTCTGGTTCGATCGTGTTGTCCTGTCTGGAAAGGGCGTCTGCTTTTCTGTTATTGACTCCTGGTCAATATGTCACCACAAACTCTAATTCGGCGAAATATAGCATCCATCTTAGTTGCTGATTTCATAAATTGCAGGTTCCGATGGTCTGTGTAGACCGTGACGTTATAATTTGCCCCCATCAGATAATGCCTCCATTCTCCGAAGGCTACTTTAATGGCTAACAGTTCTCTTTCGGCGATGGTGTAATTGGATTCGGCCTGATTCAGCTTATGGGACATGTAAGCCGCCGGATGCTGCTGTTCAGTGTCCTTATTCCTCTGGGATAGTACGGCTCTTACTGCGGTACCAGAAGCATCTGCTTCAACGACGTATGGGATGTTGTCTGGATGTGCCAAGATCTGTGCTGACGTAAAGGCTTGTTTCAGCACCAAGAAGGCATGCTGGGCCTCCTCCATCCATTGGAATCGAACATTGTTCTCAAAAGTCTTGATAGGTGTCACCACAAGTGAGAATTGGTTGATGAAACGCCTATAAAAGTTAACAAAGCCTAGGAAGCACTGCACATCCTTCACCGTGTTGGGCTGGGGCCATTCCATAATGGCCTGTATCTTGCAACGAGCCATTTCCTGTCCCTCCGCTGATAACATGACTCCCAAGAATTTCACCTTATGCACATGGAACTCCCATTTACTGAGCTTACAAAATTGATGGTTCCTGCGTAGCGTCTGTAAAACTGCTCTTACGTGCGAGGTATGTTCTTCTCTGTTTCAATATATCAAGATGTCGCTGATGTATACGATGGTCATTATGTCCAGGTACTCTCTGAGCACATCGTTTAGAAATAATTGGAATGCTGCAGGAGCATTACACAGCCCAATTGCATGACTCTGTACTCAAATAGACCATAACGCGTACGAAAGGCCGTCTTCCACTCATCCCCCTTGCGCATTCTTACCAAATGGTATGCGCCTTTCAGATCCAATCTCGCGAAAATCACAGCTTGCCGAGCCTGGTCCAATAAAACTGGTATCAACGGCAAGGGGTACTGTTTTTTTACCGTGACATTCTTCAGCACTCTAAAGTCCACACAAGCCCTTAACTCGCCGTTAGCCTTCGGGATAAAAAAAAAGAGGCAAAGCTGCCGGGGACTTGGATGGTCGTATCAACTTGTTCTTCTGGTAGGTATCGAGGTACTCCTTCAGATGTTTGTTTTCTGGCTCAGTAAGCGCATATTTCCTGCCAAAGGGGATCAATGCTCCAGGGATCAGGTTGATTTGGCTGTCGTACACTCGATGCGGGGGTAAGACGTTGGCCTGTTCATTGAATACATCTTCCAGATCATGGTACGGTTAAGGCAAGTCAATTTCTTGCTCTTAGGCAGTGGCTATCATATGTATATCTGGGATAATGCTGTGGCGGGTCTATCCTGTGATTTTTGGTAGTGTTCCAAACAATAAGAGGAACCAAACTCCAGAGAAGTATCGCTCCTGTTGATAGTGGGTTTGTGTCTTCGTAACCATGGAAGTCCCAAGATTATGCCGTATTGAGAGGCTGGTATGATGTTAAAGATTAGCAGCTCCCTATGTTTTTTCCACACGTAACTTCCAATTCCTGAGTATTGTAGCATATGGGCCCTGAAGCCAAATGCAGCCCATCAACGGCCACCACAGTCTCTGGTTTTTTCACAAGTACTAGCTGTAAGGTTCTGGCTAATTCAGTATCCATAAAGAAGCCCGTGGCTCCGGAATCGATCTTGGCATTAAGGGAGTGCCGCTGGTTGTCAATATATACCTGCAAGGTAATATAAAAAATGAACGAAGGAGTCTCCTGACTCTTGATTGACGGAAGGTATAATTTTAATTTCTAAGAACTTCCCTTCCTTGTCTTCTTGAGCTCTGGAGTTTTCCGGTTTCCGTACTTCCATGACGGCTGTGGTTTGCCCTTCTCTAGCTCGACCCTTAGGCTTGATTAAGCAATCCTTTTACGTAGTTGCCTTTTCTTCAACAATATAAGCAGAGTCCGTTCTTCCTGCGTTGTTCTCTTTCTTCGGTGGTGAGGGAAGCTCTTACTGAGCCCATCTCCATTGGCTCTGTGATGTTACCGCCGCTTCCCATTGTGCTTCTGTTACACTCAAACCTAGGAGCTGGTTGGTCAATTTGTTTTCTGTCATTTTTGCATTTGTTGAGTCTATGGCCCAGTCGCAAGGTTAAACTGATGAGTTCCATACACATAGTGGGTTGGGGGTCTATAGGTGCCAGCGTATCTTTTAAGTCGTCCTTGAGACCCTGGTAGAACAAGGTGGCTTGTTTTGCTTCTGGCCAGTCCGTCTCCGCTATCAACCTTTTGGAAGGCGTTGATGTATACTAGCAAATCCCGATTTCCTTGTTTCAGTTCAAGTAACTCCCGGTCCGCAGTAAAGGCAGCAGCTCTGTGATCAAACACTCTCTCGAATTCGGTACGGAAGGCTGACCAATCGTATGGTAAAGGATCGTCTCGACGTACCAATGGAACAACCCATTGTGCTGTGTCTCCCGCTAAGTAGGAAATGGCAATCGCTACCCGGGCTTGATTGGCAGTAAAGGCCTTGGGCTTACAATTAAAGTGTAGCAGTACCTGTATGAGGAACACCTGGACCTTACAGGGATCCCCATAGAACCTTTCTGGTGCAGCATGCGGGATAGGCGTGGGCATCTCTAAGCAAAAGGGCGCCGAAGGATTGGTAAAACCTCCCCCCGAATGTCTCGCTACACCTACATGAATTTTATTTATTTTAGAAAATTTGTTAAGCGCACGAATACCCGAGAGTGTCTTGGCGCTGAGTGTTCACTAAAGATGTCCATGAGTAGTTATTGTTTGAACAGCCAAGTTTTTATCTGTTTGCGGAAAGAGAGAAGGGAGGTAGAAGTTTTGATGCAGCGTGGAAGACTATTCCATAGTTTAGTAGTGGTCACTATAAAGGACCTGTCGCCCCATAAGACCTTCTTAGTCCTAGGGATCTGCATAAGACCAGCAGTAGAAGATCGCAGGGATCTGACTGGGTTGTAAGGGCAAAAAGCATCCTTTAAAAAGGCAGGACCTTGGAGGTGAATTGCCTTATACGCGATGCAAAGAGCTTTAAATTTAGTTCTTTTCTTCACTGGCAACCAGTGAAGCTGTTCAATGGTGCCAGAGATAGAAGTGTACCTAGGGGTGGCCGTAATCAGTCTGGCTGCAGCATTCTGCACCAGCTGCAGCTTTTTTAAAACTCCTTCCTGAGCATTGACAAAAAGCGCATTACAGTAGTCTATGCGAGATATAACTAATGCACTGACCAGGATTCTGGCCATGTTCATGGGAAGATAGGGTAGGAGTTTTTTAATCATTCTCATAGTATAGAATGATGATGACACTACTGCATTAACATGGTGAGTAAAAGTAAGCTTAGTATCCAGTAAAACTCCCAAATTTCTTGCCTTGGTCACTGGAGAAGGGGGAGGTCCCAGGACAACAGGCCACCAAGTGGGTGACCAGGCTGGGGAAAGATTGCCAAACACCATCACCTCTGTTTTGTCAGAGTTAAGCCTCAAGCAATTTGTAGACATCCAGTCACTTATTGCTAGCATTCCCTGATTAAAATTGGAGGCCACTTCGTCTCCATTTTTATTAATGGCCAAGACAATCTGGGTGTCGTCAGCATAGGATGTCACCGCCAGGTGGTAGATTTTTATGACCCTCGCCAAGTCCGACACATAGATGTTAAATAGTGTCGGACTTAGCGAGGATCCCTGGGGGACACCACAAGGGAGAATGAAGGGAGGTGAACTGTAACTGCCAAAGGCAACTGATTGTACTCGAGCAGCAAGAAAAGAGGAAATAAGATCCCTGGCACCATCCGTGATCCCTGCTGCTGTGACACGGTCGATCAAAATAGAATGATCGACCGTGTCAAAAGCCGCCGACAGGTCCAGCAAAATGAGCACTGCAGATCCTCCACCATCAAGAGTCATCCTGATTTCATCCGTAGCCTTAATAAGTGCAGTTTCTGTTCCATGTCCCTTCCGAAAACCAAATTGTGAGTTATCCAGACAGTTGTTCTGTTCTATGAAATCTGAGATTTGGGTGTTCATAATCTTTTCCACAATTTTGGCGGGGAAGGGGAGGCAAGCTATAGGGCGGTAATTAGCGACTAATGCAGGGTCTAAGGAACTCTTCTTAATGAGAGGTTTGATAGTCGCTTTTTTCCAGATGGATGGGAAGACATGAGATGAGAACATGGCGTTAAAAATTTCTGTAAGTTTTGGAGCTATGATATGTGGAAACTTTTTGAGAATAGGAGGAGGGCATGGATCTCCCGGTGAACCAGAGTTCGTGGTAAGGATAAGATGAGATACCGTTTCAGGGACCACCTGAGTAAATTCTTGGAAGGAGCGAAGGGGAACAGAGTGGGGCAAATCGGAGCATGTCTGAGCAAGGGACTTATAATCGTTAGGGGTGGGAGACGAGAGTTCAACGCTAGTTGTTTGAGCCTTGAATTGAGTAAAGATGTCCGTCACTTTTTTTTGAAAGTGATTCGCCAAGGAGTCACAGAGCTGTTGCGTAGCTATGATGGGGGCAGTTGTCGCTTGACCAGAGAGACGGGTTACTACCTGAAACAGTTGTTTAGTGGAGTCGTGTGCAAGATTGATTTGGGTACTATAGAATTTGCTTTTTTCCATGATGATAAGTTGCTTGTAATTAAGGATCATGGCTTTGTAACAAGATTTTTGCTGAGGGTCATAGTCTCGTCTCCATCTACGTTCCTGACGTCTACATTTTTGCTTTTCTTGTCTGAGAGCGTCATTATACCAAGGAGCAGATTTAGAAACCCTGTTGATAGATTGTTTCTTTAAAGGAACTGTCATATTAACTGTGTTTTGTATCCAATTTGTGTAATTATTAGCTCCTAATTCAGGGTCAGTCACAGTAAGTGGCAAAGACGTTAGAAGTAAAGACTGAGAAGCAGAAGTATCAATACTTTTCCACGCTCTAAATTGATTAGTGAGTGGGGCATTTTTAGCCAGAGGGGAAGAAGATTTTAAAAGAAAATCAAAAATAATGGCCGAGTGATCGGTCCAAGTAAGGGGGAGAACATCCTTCATCTTAAGTGATGTATTATTAGAAAAGAGACCATCCAAAAGGTGGCCCGCAGTATGCGTGGAGCCGGTGACTAATTGAGGGAGTCCTATTGAGTCCAGTTCAAGTAGAAGAGCTACAGTGTCAGGATTATCCAGCAGTTCAAGGTGAAAGTTGAAATCACCCAGAATGGTATACTGGTTTTCACCTGCCAGTGGTTCTAATAGAATAGGTAAGTTAGCAAGAAATAAATTGCGAGGTCCCGGAGGGCGATAAATAAGTGTACCTTTGAAAGGGGGGGCGTGAGGAATGGAAATTGTGAAAGAGATGGCTTCACAGCTTGTGATAGGAACGGCCTCCATTCGTACTATTAGATTACTACGATATATAATGGCTAGTCCACCTCCTTTTTTTGGGTGTGGTCTATCTAATCTAATATTCGAAAATCCTTCAGGGGTTGCAGTGGCAAAGTCAGATCCACAAGAAGGATCGCCCCAAGTTTCAGTAATGAACAGGAGATCAAGATTGTTGTCTGTAATAAAAAGAGAAATTTCGTATTTGTGCTTGGGCAGGGAACGTACGTTTATTAATGCTGCCGCACATGATTTAGGCAATATCTTATTCTTACGAGTGGTGCTTGTTGATAGGCGACGATAGTTGTTAATGACAAAGTAGCAACTAGGACAGGTATAAGGAAGAGAATATGGCTGATTGGCCAATTCGAGACGCTGGCAGTGATGAGATGAGATATTCAATGTATGTAGTAGGTTGGAATCATACGTTAGTATTATCTCTGAACCAACATTCGAAAAACTGGCAGGGGGGGTGGCCCTAGGCTCGGTCCAGGCGCGGACGGGCGCAGACGGGCTTGCCTTAGGCGCGCCTTCGGCGCGCTGACGGCGCGCCCGCTGCGCTCGTCCGCTGCGCGGCCGAGAGATGCACATGTTATATCAGAAGAGGAGGCGAGGGGGCGTGGCCAGATCCAGTGGGCGTCGCCTGGTCTGCCGAGATGGCGGCAAGTTCGAAGCCCGTAGCAGCGCTCAGATCAGCTGCGCGGGGATGCCCTGATCGTGTGAGGTAAGGGGCGCAAAGAGGGGGATTACAATCCGCAAATCACAACAGTATAGTTAAAAATTAAAAGCAATTACAAAATGCAAACGTGCTCCCGGCTGTGCCTCAGGAGTTCTGGTGTCCACTATCTAGTACGCGCTAGCAGTCAGCGCTCTAAATAACGTCGGCGGGGGGCGTGGCCAGATGCAGTGGGCGTCGCCTGGTCTGCCGAGATGGCGGCAAGTTCGAAGCCCGTAGCAGCGCTCAGATCAGCTGCGCGGGGATGCCCTGATCGTGTGAGGTAAGGGGCGCAAAGAGGGGGATTACAATCCGCAAATCACAACAATATAGTTAAAAATTAAAAGCAATTACAAAATGCAAACGTGCTCCCGGCTGTGCCTCAGGAGTTCTGGTGTCCACTATCTAGTACGCGCTAGCAGTCAGCGCTCTAAATAACGTCGGCGGGGGGCGTGGCCAGATGCAGTGGGCGTCGCCTGGTCTGCCGAGATGGCGGCAAGTTCGAAGCCCGTAGCAGCGCTCAGATCAGCTGCGCGAGGATGCCCTGATCGTGTGAGGTAAGGGGCGCAAAGAGGGGGATTACAATCCGCAAATCACAACAGTATAGTTAAAAATTAAAAGCAATTACAAAATGCAAACGTGCTCCCGGCTGTGCCTCAGGAGTTCTGGTGTCCACTATCTAGTACGCGCTAGCAGTCAGCGCTCTAAATAACGTCGGCGGGGGGCGTGGCCAGATGCAGTGGGCGTCGCCTGGTCTGCCGAGATGGCGGCAAGTTCGAAGCCCGTAGCAGCGCTCAGATCAGCTGCGCGGGGATGAAAGAGGTTTCGCTGCATTTGAGCTATCTTCTGCTTAAGGTTCTCTGTTTCTGCTCGAGAGGTGGCTAGTTCAGATTGTAGCCCTGCCAGGACTCGTATGACGTCCTCTAACGTGGCCATCTTTGTATCGATCCGACCAGGAGGAATTAATATACGCGGGCTGATTATTCTGTCAGCTCGATGATTCCTTGGGAATGGTTCGATGCCAAAAAGAGGTCCACCTCTCGACAGTCCCAACCCTGAATGCTATATAAGCACAGGTGAGTGGGATGATCAAGTGGGGGAAGGAAAGGAAGGGGACTGCTGGCAGGGAGATCTGTAAGGCAAAACAACTCGGGTAAGTACAGATTTATACCAGGTAACCCTCTTGCTACCTACTGAGCCGTGCGTACCTGTAAAACAAATAAATAACCTTCCTCGTTCTAAGGAGAGGACTGTATGAATTACCTTTTATCTTTAGGTTCGCAGGGAAGGGGGAATTACGCTAGGAAAGGGGTCAAAAAAAGGAGCCATAATCACCAGATTCATAAGCATTAGATGGCTCATACACATGAGAGAGATATATATATATATATATATATATATATATATATATATATATATATATATATATATATATATATATATACTTAAAAAAACCATAGGTTTCACACATGTTATAGTTAGGTGGATATTTCACTCGCAAAAAAACCAATGAAATTCCCCCGTTATAGTTAGTTCATCTAACTATAACTCGCGCGACCGCAATCCACTGCTGATGACGTCGCATATTACATCACTCATGACATGGTCAGTGGCATCACTCATGACATCACTGATGACATCATCCTTGTGATAGAGTGGCGGCCGCGCGAGTTATAGTCATCTAAACTAACTATAACGGGGGAATCTCATTGGTTCTTTGCGAGTGAAATATCCACCTAACTATAACATGTGTGAAACCTATGGTTTTTGAAGTGAATTTGCAAGGTTTTTTAAATGCTAACTCCTAACTATAACGTGTGTGAAACCTATGGTTTTTTCAGTGAATTTGTACGGTTTTTTAAATGCTAAGTTATGTATGTATTATTTTTTTTATATATTTATTTTACAATAAACTACGTATTAAAATTTTTTATTTAACTTTTTTTTTTTTGGTTTTTCACTGTGCGCGCACGGTACGCGCACCCCCGCGATTTAAAAAAAAAAAAAAAAAAAAAAAAAAAAAGTAAAAAATTTTTTCTGCCTTCGGGGTCCTTCAGGGACCCCCTGACAAAGGCTAGGGGGTCAGGAACTCTCTACACTGCCCCCTTTTCATGTTTGCCACCTTCCTTTTTCACTCTCGCACTGAAAACAAACAAAATGGCGTCCGACACTTCCTGATTTCGACCGATTCGAACGTTGACTAACATGTAACCACCAATCAGAATTACGCTCGTGCACGTTAGGGTGCTCGCACGATGCGCGGCTATAGATATGTATGTGCTTTTAACTGCAATTTTCTCGAACTACTGAACAGATTGACTCCATATATGCAAAAGGCACATCCCTCAGCTGAGGACTACCTTTCTGCCAAATTTCAAGTAATTCTGTTCAGCCGTTCGGGCTGTACCTTGGACTAAAGGTCCCTATGGAAAATTGCATGGGGAAAACGCGTTTTGGGACCCCCCTTTTTTCTCAGCCCCCGCTTGACTAATCCCCCCGAGACTTTCAGGGTAGGAGCGGAGCACCCCACCTATTTTGAAAATTTTGCGAGGATTTGTCAACCGGCGCCACAGTTAATCCAAATAGAATGTTGCGGATTTCCTATGGAAACACGGTCCTAACTATAACTATCTACTGGCGACTGCCAGTAGAATAAAAAAAAAAAAAAAGTCTGTCTGTCTGTCTGTCTGTCCGAGACAGAGTGCGGACTAATTGGGCGAAAACTTTGGAGCAGTGACCAATTTAAGACAGCCCGCACCGCCGCAAGAAGCCGTTTGTTCTCTTTGAAGCGTGAAGCGGAAAAAGCACGTCATTGACAGCGAGCAAAGACCTCGCGCAACTCGAAGGTAAGAGACAACGGGATTGTTGGTATCAGCGGCATCGGCAAGTTAGAGGTGCAAAGATCAGTATTTAATATATATTGAACATTGAAATGTTTAGTAAATCGGCTCACCGAGAGGCGGCGATCAGGATGTTTAGAGCCCGTCCATCAGGGGATACGCAAAGTTCAACTCGAACACAGGATGCAGCACAGAACAATATTCGAATGCAGTATCAACAACTTGAAAGGCTGCACGAAAGGGAGACTAGAAAATGGTGGGAGGCCACCTCTTTGCAGCATTACGTCGACGTCAGTAGAGTTCCGTGAGGTCTACGTATATACACGATACCATCCTATGAAAATCCGGATTTACTGACGGAGTGGGCGGAGTTCACAGCCCATTCATCTGAAGGCATGTTAAAAATTTTAATAAAATATGCATGGAAAGACCGTAAGAAAGCATTAAAGGATATCGAGTCCTTGGAGAAAATAATCCTGGAATCAACTGAACAAGCAAAACATGATGAAAAGAAAGAGCAAATGAAAAAAAGATTAACCACCTATGAAAAAAAGATTCAACTGAGGAAACAACAAAAATTTGATCGGGATGCCCAAGATTATGAAAAAGGAAGAATTCTAACCTTTGCGAGAAGGTATGATGCACCTCGTCGGAATCTGAGAGCAAAGGCAGACAAGCCAGTGGAGGCTATAGTAACCTCGGAATCAGAAGTAACCAGTGCGGAGCAATCGGAAGAAGAGGGCTCCAATGTGGCACAACGAGGAATGCAGCAACCTTCTTTTCGCGAGGAGTTCGATCTTATCAGGCAATCTTAGCTAAGAGGGGGGAAAGGCCGTCCCCCGGAGCAATCTGTGGGCACAAGCGCATTAAAAGGAGGGGTGGAAGAAAACACAAGGGATGGAGCAAGATCTACCAGGAATAGCAGGGGTCGATTCAATCGGAAATAGAAGATACCCTAACCATTATAAATCTTTCACCAAGGATTTTGAGCACGGAAGAAGAAAAAGTGCTCAAACTCGGTCTAACTTTTTGTCCCACCAGCCGCTATGAATATACCCAAACACGAATAGATTTATTCAAATTTGCAAGAAAATTAAAATTGATGAAATTTTTCAAACAAAAAGATCCTGGCAAGCAAACGGAAATGAATCTGAAAGGAAAACAACCTATATCAACAGAGCCAGGTGAAATGAACATTCGTGATTTAGAAACTTTGGCAGTCTTGGAGGAGCTAGGAGATGAAATTAGCTCCCAACCAACACATACAAAAGATGACCGACACCGTGCAGCTGAGATGGGAATAATTCAAATTGGAGAGGGAACCACCTTTAAACCACCCTCACGTTTCTTTCCACAATTACCAATAGATGCCATCGACGTGTTTTCAGAGTCCGTAATCCAGGATCTTAAAGAACTCAGAGATAAAGAAGGAAATAGTAAAAGCAAAAATTAAGTGCAATGGAATTAACCCTTGAACCAAAGAAAGGCAGTACATGATTTGCAACAAGATACTTCAATAATAATAAAACCATCTGACAAGGGCGGAAATATTGTTATACAAACTTATATGAATTACTGTAAAGAAGCTCTTCGTCAATTACAAGATGAGGCTAACTATGCCCCAACAACAGAGAAAGAATATAATATAAGCATTCAGGAGTACGCCAATCTGATTCAGAAGTGGTTCGAAAAAGGAACGTTGTCCAAGGAAGAACGATTATTTTTGCAGAACAAACATCTTACAATGCCCACGTTCTATCACTTGCCGAAGGTGCACAAAGACATTGTTAATCCACCCGGAAGGCCGATTGTGTCGTCTATCGGAGCTTTGACTGAAAACATGTCAAAATTTATTGATTACTTCCTAGCACCTTTGGTTGTTCAGACAAGTTACTACACGAAAGACACTAAGGACTTTCTTAAACAGATACAAGGCATAGGATGGGAAGATGACTTTTTAATGATAACAATGGATGTTTGTAATCTTTATACAAGCATAAAGCATCAGGATGGTTTAACAGCTGTAAAGTTCTTCTTAGGGCAACACCCAATAAGATTTTTAGAACACAATGAAATGCTATAGAGTTTATTGCATTCTGCCTGAACAATAAAATTTTTGCTTTCCAGAACCAAAGGTATCGACAGATAATGGGTACTGCGATGGGCACCTGCTTCGCCCCCAGCTATGCGAATCTTTTCGTAGGCTGGTGGGAGAAGCAGGTGGCCTGGGCAGATGATAACAGCAAATGGGTGGACCAGGTAATTTGTTGACGTCGTTACATTGACGACCTCTTCATTATTTGGAAGGGGTCCAAGCAATCGGCAGAAGAATATATTACTGCTCTCAATGTAAATAATTTCAATTTGCGATTTACTCATGAAATAAGCAAGAAGGAAATACATTTCCTAGACATTAAAGTCTTTGTTAAATCAAATATGATTCAGACATCCTTGTATAGAAAGACCACAGCAGGCAATTCTATTCTGCACGGCCGTAGTAGCCATCCGAGAAACTTGATAAGTAGTATTCCGTATGGCGAATTGCTACGAATCAAGAGAAATTGCTCAATGAACGAAGATTTTGACCAAGCAGCTAGGGATAGCGTTAGGCGCTTTAAAGCAAGAGGATATTCACAGAAAGTACTTAATGTGGCACAATCAAAAGTGAAACAAGTGGCGAGACTAACCCTATTAAAAGATAGTCTTGAGAAGAAAGACGATACAGGGAGCTTAAGGCTGATCACCACTTACTCATCATCAGCCATGAAGATAAGGTCAATACTACGTAGACATTGGAGAATTCTGAAAACGGATAGTGTCATAGGTAGTTCCCTAACTGACTATCCGCAGATAACATTTAGGAAATCAAGATCCTTGAAGGACCAATTGGTACAGAGTCACCTAAAGAAGTTATCTCCCTCCTCTTTAGGATCAAAGGACCTTTGAGGCTCATTTCCCTGTGGGAGATGTAAGGCATGCCACACCAGTAAAAAGACTTTGACTTGTACCATTCCGGGAAGTCAAATTCCTAAAAAGATTTCCAAGTTTTCCCGTTGCACGCCACTTCGCCACCCACCACAACAGCAATAGAACTCTTCTCAAATTTTTCAGTTTAGATTGTATCCCGAAAGATATCAGAGGTGGAGATAGATAAAAGGCTTTACGGCGCCTGGAATCTAGGTATATTATTGAACTTCATACGAAAACACCCGAGGGATTGAATTCAGGGGAAGAGTTGATAACCCATTTGTGAGGAGTTATTTAGAACTGTGACTGTATTCCTCTACTGGAGTTAAACAGAAGAATAGGATGAAATATAGATAAAAATTTCTTTGCCCATCCAGGGCTTAATAACACGTACAAAATGATGAAAAGGAAATGTTTCACCTACAAAAGAAACCAATGGATTGTTTCATTAGAACATGCAATTTATGTTCATATAAATGATAAAGATAGTATGAATTAAGATGTTAATTTGATTAACAGAACGATTTTTGATTATGTTTGAGGGTGAGATGAATAAGAAATGTAATGTTAATATATGTATTAATATATGTATCTTGCATGTTTCAAGATGGCGACCAAAATCAAGTGAAACAGGTCCCTCGTCTATGTTTACACATCAAAGTATAAATCAATTTCCGTTTCCGAACGCGAGCCGACACTGACGAAAGCTACGGCTGAAACGCGTCTGTTTACTTTATCTGCACCAATAAATCCGAATTGGGATTGAAATCTAACCGAAGTGCTGTTTCTTTGTTCTTTTGAACTTTGGAGCGTTATATATATATATAAAAGTGATCCTAGTCTCCGGTGCACACTTGCGGCGGGTGATCTGCGTAAGGGCCGGATCCTGGCCCCAAAATTCCACTTCACAAGACCATTGAAGTGGCACTCAGGAGGAGATATTTCAATTGTGTTTATTTTCGCACAGCTCAGCCAACGCGTTTCGGCCCTCTCACGGCCTTGCTCACGGTCAGTGAGTCCTTTCTCAATTGCACTATATATATACCCATGTGGCCTTAATACGGCATTATGGGAGTTGTAGTGCATTAAAATTGTATATTTACATTTTCAATATTTACATCAAAGGATTCAATTTTACTGTTATTTACTAGACCGTTCATATCGGAGGATTAGTAATTCGCTGGTATAGTACCAAACAAATTCATTATTGTCTTTTGTAATACCATATTCATTTGTATATAGTTCTCATTTGTCTAGTACAAGAATATTCATTAGTTATTGGCAACAAATACATTTTTTAAACAATGATATCTTCCATGGTTCTTATAGAATGTTATTGTGGGGGAGAATTTACACAAGATAATGAGGTAAACCTCAAGGAAATGGTCAAGGAAAGGAGAAAGAAGAAGGAAATAAGAAAAGAAAACCGTAATGAAAGGAAGAAAAAGAAAAGGCAAAGACAAAGAGAGGGAAGAAAAGGAAAGAGAAGGGGGAGAGATTATTCCCTTTTGAAGACGGGCTAGTACCTTGTCATTTATTGAAGACAGTCTATCCATTTTTTTATTACATACTTAAATATGCTAAGTATCCCATCAATTCTTTCATGTTTCAAAAAAGAAATAAGCGGAAAAAGTGAAAAGAAAAGAATGAAAGAGAGAAAAATTATTTAAGAGGGAGTTACTGTTGTCCTAATATAGGCTTAAAAGGTCCGAACAGTTCAATGTCCTGTTTGTCAAATGTATAGATATTCACTCCAAATGTACAAACAATTCTTCGTCATTATTCATGCCTCTCGGGGACTTGGTCTTAAGTCTAATGATGTAACGGGATTAGAGTTGGTGCAACTTTTTGGTTCTATTTCCGCCAGGTTCTTTTGGCATAATAATATCCATTCCATAATAGCACATCGCTCTCCCGTTTCCATTCTGACATAAGATCATATGTTTCGCAGTTGCATATGAAGTCTTTATTTTTAACTGCCCGAATTTTCTCAAGAATGCATTTTTTCAGAGGGCAGATGGTACTGCCAACATATTTTTGTCCGCAGGTACACTCAATAACATAAATCACAAATTTCGTAGTGCATGTTACTTTCTTATTTAGTACTATTGTGTTCCCATTTGGTTCTGTGATGTTTTTCAAGTTCTTTCCAATTTTGCATGCTTTGCATGAATTACATTTTGTGAACCCATTTTGTTGTTCCACTAACAAGTTCGTTTCTTCTTTTTGTTCGAAATGGCTGTTCACAAGCATGTCTTTTAGTTTTTCTGTATGTCACTGTTGGTTGACATACATTCATAACAGTCACTACTTTACTGTACACACCCTCTGGCCTGGCAGTGCTCGCTTCACAGGGGAAGAGCAGAAGGCCGCCTCTTGAACTCCCTGTTAGAAATACACAAATAACAATCACCAAAATTCTCCTTTTGGTTTACTGTCCCGGAAATCCGATGTCATGCCAAAAGAATTGTGCACAATTGTCTGTTTCATTGGTACATTATTCCTAAACAATCAATGCACTCACAGGTGCTTGTAGTTCAGCGTGCAACAAGGCTGGCCAATGTTACCCAATTGCCTCCAGTGAGATTCCCAAACTGTGCTTGTCAAGTGATTACCGTTGAATATACAAAAAGTCTAGTTTCTAGTGGTGCATGTGCACCCTTACCGGTACCAGGGTAACAAACAGGGGCTGGCAGCGTGCTGTATCAACAAAGAATAATCGGCTCCGAGTCTGGCACCGGAGGTTCTTTTGAACTCCTCCTGCTTCCGGGTCACGTGGTTCTTTCCCGTGAGGCAATCGCGGAACTTCTGCGTTATCTTGTGGGAACTGTAGTCTTTAGTCCCTTCCGGATAAGCGCTCATTGCGCTGAATGTCGGAACGCTCTTTCACCCTACCTTTGCTGGCCCACCACCCTTCCACCTAGGACCAGGCTCTGCATATCGCACCGGAAGGGTAGTCTCTCCTGGGGACGATGGGACACACAGCATGGCTATAGGTGAGCCGAGTTTGCGTCTGACACAAAGGCACTGTTGGGAGTGTGAGCAAGCAGTGTCCTGCCTCTCAACCAGAGCAGCTTTTTGGCAGAGGAAAATATTATGGAAGCAATCTCAATATACAAGCCCTGCTCCGAGCCTCAGGCCAGATATGGTCCTTTACTGGTTCTGCAGGAGTGCTAGGTGACTGAAGAATTCCCAAAATAACTGGAGTTTCTTTTAAAGTCTTGAAGTAGCTGTGTGCTATCTTCCAGCTATAATTTCATCTAAAGAGTATTGTGCTAGATGAAGACAGGAGGACAGAGCCTTGCCCCTTGTAAGACTTGCATCCTAAGATTATCAAGAACGTAGCATCAGGGCGGCATAGAAGACATCTGCTGGACCAAGGAGGAAACCATGCTTTATGAAGACCGCTGGACAGTGTCTTGGTCCAAGCCTTGCCCCTTTATAAGGTACTCAAGTGTTTGAGTCAAGTGTGTGATGATAGAGATGTCTGTACTCCACGTATACTGGCTGCTTCAGTGAGCATACTCTAACAGATGTCACCCATGCTGCACTGCTGAAGTATTCTTCCAGCGCAGAGGGTACACTTGCTGTTGCTTTAACTACTCTTTACTCTAGTACGCAAGCAGTACTGCAAATGCGCATCATGCTCAGCACGTCCTTATCCCTCATTGCTTAAGTACCACTAGCAGCACTCTTATGGAGGTGCCGTGTCTAGGGCAATGTCTGTACCCCAGCAAATCTAACTCTGCATCTCGAACTTCATTTGAAAGACTTGCAGGCCTTGGTCTTTCTTGCTGCAACGCCTTCCTTATGAACCCACCCGGACATGGAACAGTGTCATGCTTGTATAGTGAATCAGTGTCAAACTAGATGCTTTGAAACTGCTCCAGAAAGGTGTACATGTTCTTTTGGCTGTTCCAGTGGGTTGTGTTAACTTTATTAATTCCCTGTCTGATGCATGGCTACTTAGCGGTTCATGGGTGTTCATGCTGCTTGTAGGGGAGCCAGATGTTGCTACTAGAGCTGTTTTAAGCTTAAGTTCTTTTTAGTCATAGGCCAGTATGCATGCCATTTGGTCAGCATTTCCTTCTCAATTTCACCAGCTGAGTCCCAGTGCCTTTAGATCTTCTCCACGACTGCTTATTGTAATGATGTCCGAATCGGTAGCCAGTGGTTTGGTGCTGACCACCTTCCTGCGGTTCTGCTTGATCCACGTACAGTTTTCTAATAAGCCTTTTAGTGCAGTGTATGAGCTGCCTTTATTGTTGCGGAAGGGAGCCATTGGATCTTGTCACTGTCCCAGAGGTGATGAGCTGGCTGCTGGCACAGGGTGCCTTAGTGGGATGTTCCAGGCAAATGTTTTTTGCCTCTCCATGTCGCAGACCCAGTGCTACAGCTTGCACAATTTTCAACGTGGCTTCTTTTGTTACATTGGGTTCCATGTGATGTGCAGCTGTCTCAGCACTATTTGTCTGCACATGCAGACAAATAGTGCCCAGTGACAAATAATGCCAGTGTGCCGAACTAGGAAATATATAGCTATCACAAGCAAATCCTGGTGAGTGGAGCTCCTTCTTGTGAGAGCTGCACAGAAAAGCAATTCAGTGATCAGTGGAACTGATGGGTTGATGGTTTCTCTTTGCTAAATGTTGCTACTTTACTGTAGGTGTAGCCTCCAGAACACCACTCAGATTTTCATCTTGGGCTTCTGAGTGATGTGTACAGTGGTACGGTAAGACTTCCTTCTTTAATCTGCTAGTTTAGTGTTTGTTTAGGCATTTAGATATTCCTCTTGCTCTCCGTACTAATGTTTTTTTGCTTGCCACCTTATAGTACATATGTAGACATGGCACAGTGTTCTGATATAACCACCCTCATTTGTCTCAATCTTGTCCACCCAGAGTTCTCCAGCCTGGAGCAGAAAGTGAGCCGACGCTTGCTGGCAGGCCTTCCTATGACAGTGGAGCGGGTGCAGCGGACAGACCAGGTGCTTGTCACCAGCCTGAACCCGGAGATCAAGCCGGACCTTCTCGAGCTCTACTTCGAGAGCAGGCGCAGTGGTGGTGGTGAAGTACTGGGCGTGAGTCTTCTGAAAGAGGTCAAAGCAGCAATAGTTACCTTCAGGAGCTGGGAAGGTAAGCAGCAACATCTGGCAGCAATCACGCATGCTGGAAGAGCAGAAGTGTCCCATGCATGGCACATGCAACAGCTGGCAGAGGTGGGGCCTCTATCACTGAGGACCAGGTGAAAATGGGGAAGGGGGGGGGGGGGGGCACCAATTGTAGTATCCATGAAGGGGGGTTTATAGAATTGGAGTGATTCCAAAGTTATTAAGTGGTTCATGTGTAAGAGATTGGTGCTGTAGGTTGGAGGGTGTCAGTAAAATTTGGAGGTATTCATCTAGTCCACTAAGGTGCAGCGCACACCGGATTCTCGTAGAACTTACTGTTCGAGGCATATGAGCTGCCCCTAAGGGTAGCAGCAGTTATTGTGCCACCCTTAGAGGCCCTGTACCCTGACACACACACACTGCCTTTGCAGGCTGAGTGTCTTGGTGCAGAACAAAGCAGTCAACATGGCACACATCCCTGTGTGCCATGCCCACAACACACACTGCCCTGGCATACATCAGCCACCCCTCTAGCTGGGTGCCCTATGCCAGTGGTGTGGGTACAGGTGCATGAGCCCTGTTCCCCTACAGTACCCAGGTCCATTCCTGGGCACTGTGTGCAGTGCTGCCATTTAAGAGTATATACTGCTGGGAGATCAACACTAACTCCACAGCACCATGATGGCAACACTGAAGACTGAGAGGTTTGGTATCAAACTTCTCAGCACATTAAACCTGCACTGATGCCAGTTGGGATTTAATGTACAATGCACGACAGAAGGCATCTTAGAGATGCCCCCTGAAGCTAACCTACAATCCACGTCTTGTCTGAGGGGCTGCCTAGGCTGCCACACAGCAGACATGTTGCTGGACCCCTGTGTAGAGAGCCATCCGCTCTCCTGGGCCTGCAACAATGCACATCCTGGGTGAGGTGCTAGGTCTCCTCCCCCAGGATGGGCAGGGGAAGCTTCAAAGGCATGCTGCCTTTGTGAGCTTCTCCAGGCCACTTGCTGTACTCAGCAACTAGCCCCTACTGGTTCGGACCGCAACTCTGGCGGGAAGACTGGCCGGAAACACCAAGGAAGGAAAGGGGGTGTGCTAGCCTCTGCCAACCCCACCCCTCAGGTGGGGGAGGCGAGGTGAAGCACATCTCCGGGCTCTCGCCATCTTGAAAATCAATCAATCAATCAAGGCATTTATATCGCGCACTACTCACCCGGAGGGGTCTCAAGGCGCTTGGGGAAGGGGGTCTGCTACTGCTCGAACAGCCAGGTCTTGAGCTGTTTCCTGAAGGCGAGGTGGTCCTGGGTCAGCCGAAGGTGGTTGGGCAGAGAGTTCCATGTCTTAGCCGCCAGGAGAAGGATCTTCCTCCGGAGGTGGCTCTCTGGATGCGAGGGACGGCGGCGATGGCGAGGCGCGCGGATCGTAACTGGCGAGTGGGTGCGTAGAAGGCGAGGCGGTTTTTGAAGTATCTTGTGCCCAGGTCATGGAGAGATTAGTGTGCGTGGGTGAGGAGTCTGAACGTGATCCTCTTGTTGACAGGGAGCCAGTGTAGGTCTCTCAGGTGGCTCGAGATGTGGCTGCGTCGGGGGATGTCTAGGATGAGTCAGGCGGAGGCGTTCTGGATGCGCTGAAGTCTTTTCTGAAGCTTGGCTGTTGTTCCGGCGTAGAGGGTGTTTCCGTAGTCTAGTCTGCTGGTGACATGGGAAGCCCTGCCCAATCAGGACTAGGCTACTGCCCCCCTCCCACAGGAGAGTGGCAGGATAGGGGGTGTACCCACCCCAAGGAGGGGACCCATTGGTCCCTGCCCTTTACCTACCTGTAACGCCCCTAAATTTAGTATTTAGTGGCACCCTGAACCTTACTTCCTCAGATTCCGAAACAGCAAAGAAGATAAAGAAGACCTGCCGTGCAGCTACTAAGAAGAGGAAGACACCAACTGCTTTGGCGCCAGCCCTACCGACCTGTCGACCCTCGAACCTGCTCCTGCTAAATTCCGGCACCTCCTGTGGTCAGCAACCTCACAAACCCCGGAGGACCTGGCTACCTTGTGACTCTGAGCAACTGGGACTCCCTCGAGCAGTGGTACTGCTCAAAGCAAGTAACTAACCCCTGGCATCAGCCAGGAACCGCGAACCCTGCACACTCTGCACCTGCCAAGCCTGGCCTGTGCTGGAGGGAACAAAGACCACAAGGACGTCCCCCCGGCGACTGTGACCCCGAATCCAGCACCCAAGGACCCACCTCGATGCTCCTGACGACGCCTGCAGCCTCAGAACCAGGGACCCCTCCAACCGCGACCAGCAGAGGGTAAGATTTCCTGACCCCAAAAAGGCACCCCTGCATCCGGCGACCTGGTGCCCACTGTGCCCAACTCCTGGGTGCCTCCCTATCCTCCAACTTGCCTCTCAAAGTGGTGGTTGCACCTGAAGAATCTTCGTCCCGAACTTGCAGCCTTTGTTCGTTCTTGAGCTTCTCCATTGAGCGCCTGACGGCTCAAAAGCACCCTGCACCCAGCCGCCCGAGTGCCCCTGGCAGTGGAACCGCTACTCTAATCTACTTCCCAATTTGCCCTAGCTAGTGACCAGGAGCCCAGCTCCCACAGCCGCATGACCTGCTAGCCAGCAGCCACCAACCAAAGGCCCCCTGCCTCCCATTGGATAACATTGGGCCTAACTCTCTCTGCACCCGGCTGCTCCTGTGCTGCTGAGGGTGTAACAACTGTACCTACCTGACCCTGGGAGACCCCGGAGTCTATGCCCAGAACCTTAACTCTGCCAGTCGAGTACTTACCCAAAAGCCTATAACTCACTTGTCTTCCATAGGGTAACATTGACTGGTTTCCCTTGGAAATTCTTCTGTGTCGAGTTTTGAAACTTTAAAATATTAATCTAAAATCAGCCGAATTACGAAAACGAATTTACTCAACTGTTAGCAGGAGAGATCCCAGTGCTGGATCTTGATGCCCAGCACTGACCCTGAAAAGTAATTACAACTGTACTTGCCTATAACTTGATGTTCGCGGCATATGAGCTGCAGATTATACACTTAGCATATATCGCCATCTGGTGTTGGGCCCTGATGTTTGCAGTTTGTTTTTCCTCTTGGAAAGTCTTTGGAAGTCACGAGGTCGGTGACTCCTCCTTCGGTTGGTATTGCGCATGGGCTTCGGCTCCATCCTCAGATAGTTTTTTTCCGCCATAGGGCTCGGATGTAATACTTCGCGCTCCGTTCCGAACTTCCAGTTCGCCGATCCACGCTCAATGCTCAATCCTCAATCCTCGATCATCGAGATTCTTCACAACAATAATCACTTTCTCTTCGGCACTTCTTCGATTCCAGTCGTCGACGGCGGCCTTCGGGCCGATCCCGGCTCCGGTTTCGGCTGATGGAAAGAACTCCCTTCAAGAAGTGCCCTCGATGTGGGTCTAAATTTCCCCACACCGATCTTCATGAGGTGTGCAACCTCTGCCTCTCCCCTGAACACGAGCCTCGAGACTGTCCCGCCTGCAAGTCTTTTCGATCGAAGAAGACTATCCGAGATCGAAGGGCAAGACGCAACATGGCGCACTCCTCGACCTCCGCTCCAGTCGACATCTTCGGGGACGACGTCGAAGTTCCGGGACCACAGCACATCCAAGAAGACGACGACGACCTTGTCAGTGCTTCCGAGGCCGACGTCTCCTATCTGGAGGACATCACCCCAGCGCAGAGGGCCGTGAGTACTGCACCCCCTCCCACACCCACGCAGATACCCAAAAAGGCTTCGGTCACGCCTTCGCCTTCGAGCCTAGGCAAAACCAAGGACATTGCTTCTAACACCCCACCTTCGGGCCCGGTGAAGAAGCCTAGTAAGCCTTCCGGCAGCTCGGGCTCGAGCCAGCCGTCCACTGATGCCGAAAAACACCCTTCGGCACCGAAGAAATCATCGGCCTCCACCTCTACACCCGGTTCGGCACCAAAGCCATCGGTGTCGAAACCCGTCCCCTCGGTGCCGACAAAACAGGATAAGGCCATCGGCATCCACACTCCCGCGCCGAAGCCTCTCTCGGCGCCGAGCAGAAAATCGGAGGTCTCGAAAAAGCACGGCACACACGAGTCTAAAAAGCCGTCGGCCCCGAAAACCTCGGCGCCGACCGAACAGCCAGTGCCGCAAGAGCCTTTCACACCGGATCCTCTGCAAAAGACACTAACTAAGGATCCAAAAACTGGACATTTAATGCTGTCTGTAAAAAAGAGACACTTGGACAAACCAGCTCCACCTCCACCTCCAAAGAGGAAAGACACTGCTACCTCCCCTTTTAGGGTGCCTTCCCCACCTCCTCCTCCACCACCTTCTCCACCCTCCCCGCGTCCGGCTTCTCCACCCTTGCCTCATCGCTCTCCGACTCTGTCTCCAGACCACGATGATCAGGGGGACCCCTACTATGATCCAGCAGATGTGCCACAAGACCCCACCCCTACTGGATCCCCAGACCCCTGGGATGACTATCACAATCCTGACGTCCCACAGGATGACCCTTATCCATCCAGGCCATCCCCACCAGAGGACTCGTTAGGTTTTCTCCACCTACTACAGAGGGCGGCACATTATTACGGGGTACAACGTCACACTGACCCAGTAGAGGAGGATTTTCTCCTAGACACCTTTGCTACAGCACATAGGTCTACTGCTATACTACCTATGCTAAAAGGGGTCATCAAACATGCACCAGACGTCTTTAAAGACCCAGTTAGACCTAGGGTCCTAAACCCACGTATAGAAAAGAAATATAAAGCCGCCCCCACGGACCCTACATACATTAAAGGTCCTGCACCACTAGATTCCTTAGTGGTATCTACAGGTAGGAAGAGAGCAAATTCTCAGGCATCGGGTGAAGCTCCACCACCTGACAAAGAGTCCAAGCTCCTAGACGCATCAGGGAAGTGCACGGCGTCACAAGCTGCCAACATATGGCGTATCGCCAACACGCAAGCGCTGTTGGCCAGATACGACAGGGCGCATTATGATGAGCTAGAAACCATCATGCACCATCTCCCTGACAAATACAAATATAGGGCTAATGAATTGATTCAGGAGGGAAAAATCATCACCAATACCTCTTTGCTGTGCCCTAGAAGCAGCTGACACGGCCTCCAGGGCCATAAACACCAGTGTCCTCCTCCGTCGCCACGCATGGCTACGGGTTTCAGGGTTTAAACCTGAGGTGCAAGCCTCCATACTAAACCACCCATTTGATGAACAACATTTATTTGGGCCAAAAGTTGACGAAGCCCTCAAAGATGAAAAAAGACACCAATACGGCGAAATCTATGGGAGCCCTACAGTCACAAACTCCTGGACGCTCCTTTCGCCGATCGTCCTTTCGGGGCACAGGTAGAGGCTACTCCTCAGATAACGCCTCCACCTCCTATAAATCCTCTTCTCAGTCCACAAAGGGTTATCAAAGAGGCAGCTATAGAGGAAATAATAATAAAGGCAGAGGCAAAAAAAATACCACCCGCTCTGCCACCCCGCCTGCCCAATGATTCCCCTCCCCCCCCACCCCCCCCGCTCCCCCCAGACCATACCACTCCGGTCGGGGGCAGACTACAAAATTTCCTTCACGTCTGGGAGACCATCACCTCAGACAAATGGGTGACCCAAATTATTCAATCAGGGTACTGCCTGGAATTAATATCTACCCCCCCAAACATTCCTCCCAGGCAACGCCCAATGTCACAAGAACATGCCGTATTACTAAAACAGGAGGTAATCTCCCTCCTGCAAAAACAAGCCATAGAGCAAGTCCCCATCAATCAGCAAAATTTAGGGGTCTACTCCCTGTACTTTCTGATTCCAAAAACAGACGAGACCCTACTACCCATTCTAGATCTCAGGCCCCTAAACGCTTACATACATTCAGACCATTTTCACATGGTAACCCTTCAACAGGTTCTTCCGCTCCTCTCCCAGAACGATTTTCTCACCACACTGGACTTAAAAGACGCATACTTTCATATTCCAGTACGTTCGAGGCATGTGGGCCGCCTAGTGTTGGGTCCGGATGATTGCACATTGTTGTCCTGGAAGAGTCTTCGAAGTATCACGAGATAGGTGGCTCCTCCCCTGGACTACAGTGCGCATGGGCATCCTCTCCATCCTCAGATTGTTTTTTTCCGCCATTGGGTCCGGATGTGCTTATCTTAGCTCAAGTTAGGTAAACTTTCTTTAAGGGCAAAAGCCTTTCGGTATAGTCGGTATTGTTCGCGCTCGGTATCGACTAGACTTCTTCACTCTTCTCGGACCTGGTTTCGGTCCTACCGTCAACGCTCAAGGATGGAATCGCGGACTCCCTTCAAGAGATGTCCTTTATGCCATGCGAAATATCCGCACGTCGATGTACATCCGGTGTGTAACAAATGTCTATCACCGGATCATGATGAGTCGAAATGTATGGCCTGCGCCCGATTCCGGTCGAAGAAAACACTTCGAAATCGACGGGCGGCTAGATTGGAGGCCCAACAATCGGCACCTACCCCGGTTAACATATTCGGCACCGAGGATGAGGACGTCGAGAGCGTCGAAGAAAGACTCAAGCCATGCTTCGGAGCATGGATCACAACCTGACGAAGATGATGAGGTGCTTTTCGAGGACGAAGACGTCGTCGACGAGGTAGGAGACGACGATGAGGCCCTTGGGGCCGAAGAAGATAGCTCGGGCGACGAGCTAGGCCCATCCGTCGATGCGGAGGCCGAAAGCGACTGTCTTACTGAGGCTCAGGTCGAGGGATCGCCTGCGGGCCTTACCCAAGATCGTTCAGTTCGTTCTACAGCCCCGCTTCCAAGCCCGGCTTCGAACATTTCCAAAGAGCCACCGATATCAAGACAAACTGGATTCGATTCAGTGAAAACGAAACCAACCACTGCACCGGCCAAACCAAAAGTGAAACTGGTTCAGGTGGGCTCGCCGGGATCGAAACCCTCCGATCCTTCGACACTGAAAAAGGACATCGGTGCCAAACAACGAAAACGGGACTTCGGTGCCGAGAAAACAAAAAAGGGCTTCGGCACCGAGATACAAAAGAAGGCCCTCGGTCCCGAGAAGGCGCCTCGGCCTATTGCACCGAAGGTTGGGGCACCAACCACCAAGGCCACGGTGGTCGATTTGCCTACGTCAACACCGAAGGGTGCGGCGACTGAAAAACCATCGGCTCAACAGGGCGTCGATCCCAAACTTCGGATCGATAACCTAAAGACTGGGAAGAAACCTGAGACCGCGTCGACGCCTGCCTCCAAACAGCCTATCGGTTCCAAAGCACCGTCTGCATTCACGTTGCAACAGGTCTCGGAGTCCTTAAAACGCATCAGGGAACGGGCAGCCCTCGAGCTGAAGACGGGTCCCGAACCGCACAAGGTCCACAAAGCACACTCGGTGCCGGCACCGATCAAATTTGGATTGCCGCCTCCGGGGGCACCGAAGATGTTCGAACTAAGGAGGAGTGTCGACCAACCACGCACTGTGTCCGCGGCACGGAGTGACGTCGACGATTCGCAGGACCAGTTTATCGACGCCGACACTGGTCGGTTGTTGCTCCGTAAGCGGAGAATTGCTCCAGAGAAGCCTTTGGACTCCTACAAGATTCCATTGAAAAGGAAACTGGCCTCCGGTTCGACGCCAGTGCTTGTGGAAACATTCCAAACCTATCATTTCGAACAACCATCCTTTTCTCCTACTCTCTCGGAGGCGGATGCAGGAGAGGGCTATATGGGGGATGATCCCACTTATCATGTGGATACTGACCCAGATGACCAACTGCAAGACCCAGATCAAGACCGGGGGAGACCCTACCGACCAGAATGACCCACAAGATGCTCCAGACACTCATCTTTATAATGTCAAGCCCTCACCCACTGAAGATACTGCTGCTTTTAATGCCCTCATTGAAAGAGCAGCTGCCAATCATGGGGTGGAACTCCATTCTGACTCTGTGGAGGAAGATTTCTTGGTGAACACGTTCTCCACTTCTGAACGAACGGTCAAGACTCTGCCGATGTTGAAAGGAGTTCTTAAACATGCTAAAGACATCTTTAAGGAGCCGACCAGGGCGCGGGTTTTGAACCAGAGGATTGAAAAAAAATACAAACCAGCACCCGGAGACCCAATCTACATTAAGGGTCAGTTGCCGCTGGACTCCATGGTGGTTTCTAATGCTCGCAAACGAGCTAACTCGCAGACTACAGGTAATGCTCCTCCTCCGGACAAGGAGTCCAAGGTGCTAGAAACATCAGGCAAAAGGGTAGCAGCACAAGCAGCGAACATCTGGCGCATTGCCAACACTCAGGCACTCCTGGCCCGATACGACAGGTCACACTATGATACACTAGAAACACTGCTAGAACACCTCCCAGATGAATACAAAGAAGCAGCGTAGCTCCTCATCAGGGAGGGACAACTAATTACGAATGCGTCCATCAAATGCGCACTGGATGCCGCTGACACTGCAGCAAGGGCGCTAAACACTAGTGTGATGTTGAGGAGGCATGCATGGCTGCGAATCTCCGGCTTTAAACCTGAGATTCAAAACAATATCTTGAATCAACCAGTCAACCCAGATTTTTTATTTGGCCCCGAGGTTGACACTACACTGGAGAAGATTAAAAAGGACACAAACTGCGAAATCTATGGGGGCTCTACAGTCGCAGCAGTTTCGGACTGGCTCCTTTCGTCGCCCCGGGAATAGAGGAGCAGCTAGAGGTCGGGGGTCCCAGCAGCAATACAATAAAGGGGGTACCCAGAGTACCTATAATAAGAATAGGGGTGGATATCGTGGCTCCAGCACAAAAGGCAGAGGACGAGGGTATGGCAACACCAGGTCCTCCACCAATACCAAACAGTGACTTCTTGTCACTGCCCCCCGACCACATAACACCAGTCGTGGGGAGACTCCACCAGTTCCTGCCAGTCTGGAAATCCATCACCACGGACAGGTGGGTCAGAGAAATTATCCAGTACGGTTATTGTCTCGAATTAACATCCAATCCACCCAACATACCGCCAAGACGCCGTCCTATGTCCGCCGAGCACTTGACGTTATTGCAGCAAGAAATACTAAGTATGCTGCAGAAAGGAGCCATAGAGCTCGTGCCTCTAGAACAACACGGGTCAGGGGTGTACTCTCTGTACTTCCTAATCCCAAAAAAGGACGGATCTCTCAGGCCTATATTGGACCTGAGACCTCTCAACCACTACATTCTGTCAGAGCATTTCCATATGCTCACCCTCCAGCAGGTTCTACCGTTACTCCGTCAGGGAGACTTCCTAGCAACACTGGATTTGAAGGATGCGTATTTCCACATACCCATACACCCATCACACAGAAAATATCTCAGGTTCACTATTCAGGATCAACATTATCAGTCCTCCCTTTCAGAGTAGCAACAGCGCCCAGGGTCTTTACCAAGTGCCTAGCCACAGTGGCTGCACACTTACGGAGACGGCACATTCACGTCTTCCCTTACCTGGACGACTGGCTTGTTCAGGCAAAGTCAGCCCAGCAGTGTGCCAGCCACATATTCCACACCATTCACTTTCTTCACAGTCTGGGATTCTCGCTAAATTATCCAAAGTCGCATCTTCAGCCTGCCCACGTACGGCAGTACCTGGGCGCGACCATAGACACTCTGGCAGCCACAGCTCGACCAAACTTGGTAAGGATCAACAGCATGCAACTGCTGATCACAAAGTTCAAGCCTCAACACTCCCTTCCAGCGCGAGTGTTCATGCAGCTGATAGGAATGATGGCCTCCTGCATCTTCATAGTCCCGCACGCGAGACTACATATGCGCCCGCTTCAGGAGTGCTTAGCACGTCAGTGGACTCCGACTCAAGGACGGTTGAAAGACCTAGTGTTGGTGAGCGGTCGGGCATACAACTCTCTGCATTGGTGGAATCCACAAAACCTTTGCAAGGGCCGACCGTTCCAAGAGCCTGTACCACAAATAATACTGACAGCGGACGCGTCTCTCCAGGGATGGGGAGCTCATGTACTCAATTACACTGTGCAGGGACTATGGACAACGCAGCAGAAGAACATGCACATCAACCTTCTAGAACTGATGGCAATCTTCCTGGCAATGAAGGCATTCAAAGTACACTTGTGCAACAAAGTCGTGATGATCCGGACGGACAACATGACTGCCATGTACTACATAAAGAAGCAGGGAGGAAAACACACTCCACAGTTGTCTCATCTGGCTCAGAGCATGTGGAAGTGGGCCATTCAAAGGAACATGTTCCTCATGGCGGAACACCTCCCGGGCAAGGACAACCAGATGGCGGATCTGCTCAGCAGACACAGCCACCAAATGCACGAGTGGGAGCTTCATCCATCAGTACTCCTACCGTACTTCCAACAGTTGGGTCATCCAGAGATAGACCTATTCGCCACAAAGGAAAACGCAAAATGCCAAAGCTTTGCCGCCAGGTTCCCACATCCCCAGTCGCAGGGCAATGCGATATGGATGACCTGGTCAGGCAGATTTGCGTACGCTTTTCCCCCAGCGCCATTAATACCGCTAGTGGCACGCAAACTAAGGCAACACTCAATGACGCTCATCCTAGTTGCTCCAACGTGGGCACGCCAGCCATGGTACACCACGTTTCTAGAACTTTCCGTGGTACCACATCACAGATTGCGGCTAACACCCAAAATTTTGACACAGAACCATGGCGAAATTCAGCACCCAGAGCCACAACGGCTGAACCTGGCGATCTGGCTCCTGAAGTCTTAGAGTTTGGCTACCTCAACCTGCCTCCAGAATGTATGAATATCATCAAAGAGGCCAGGAGACCCACAACCAGAGCTTGCTATGCGGCTAAATGGAAAAGGTTTGTCATTTACTGTAATCACAATGACATTAATCCGCTGGATGCCTCCATTCAGAACATCATCTGTTACCTGTTACACTTATACCGATGCATCTGGTGTACAGCTCCATCCGTATACACCTCACCGCAATAGCAGCCTATCTTCAGAACAGGCAGCACCTCTCTTTATTCAGAGTGCCGGCCATCAAAGCCTTCTTAGAGGGACTCAAAAGAGTGATTCCTCCAAGACACCCGCCGGCACCGGTGTGGAACCTAAATGTCGTCCTCACCAGATTGATGGGTCCACCTTTTGAACCTCTGCATTCATGTGAGATTCAATTCCTCACCTGGAAAGTAGCTTTCTTAGTGGCAATCACGTCGTTACGAAGAGTTAGTGAACTCCAGGCACTAACCATTCAAGAGCCATTCATACAGGTTCACGCAAATAGAATTGTACTACGTACCAACCCCACGTTCATGCCTAAAGTGGTATCGCAGTTCCACATGAATCAGACTATTGAACTGCCGGTTTTCTTTCCTAATCCAGAAAATGTCGCAGAAAGACATACAGAGGAGGAGCTGTTTTTTCCGGATCCCGTCGATCCAAAACAGAAAAGAATCATCATAGACCCTAACACAGGTCATGTGGTGCTCCACAAGCGGAAAATTCATCCTGCATTACCCTCTCCTATTTCTCTTAAAAGGAAGGACATTGCTACTTCTCCTATAAGGCCTGTCACCCCTCCTCCTCTCTCTTTTATTCTGCCTTATGTGCCATACACACCCCCCATGCCTCCACAGCCTGGTGGGGACCCAGATGACGACATAGATAATGATCCACAAGACACTTATGACGATCCTGATGACCCAAATCCCCACCTGGACACATGGGGGAACCCATATTCACACCTCTTCTAGACCCCACACCATACCCTACAAAACCATCCCCTCCTGATGACACCATTGCATTTCATCAGTTAGTGGACAGGGCTGCTAGTTTCCACGGGGTAGATATGCATGCTCACCCTCTGGAAGAGGATTTCTTGCTGGACACCTTCCCAACCACAGAAAGAAGTGTCCGCACTTTACCCATGCTCAAAGGAGTTTTAAAACATGCACCAGAAATATTCAAAGACCCCATTAGGGCTAGGATACTCAACCCTAGACTGGAAAAGAAATATAGAGCAGCACCCTCCGACCCTACATACATCAAGGGTCAACTACAGCTGGACTCTTTAGTAGTTGCCAATGCACGAAAAATGGCAAACTCACAAACCACTGGCGATGCTGTACCACCAGAAAAAGAGTCCAAACTACTGGAGGCCTCCGGGAAAAGGGTGGCTTCACGAGCAGCTAACACCTGGAGAATAGCTAACACACAAGCATTGTTAGCTAGATATGACAGAGCACACTATGACAAACTAGAGGAGCTACTACAACATCTCCCTGACCCATATAAACAACAGGCAACTGATCTTAAAGGAAAGTTCATCACTAATGCCTCGATAAAGTGTGCTCTAGATGCAGCTGACACAGCCTCTAGAACAGTCAATACAAGCGTAATGCTAAGAAGACACGCCTGGCTTCGCATATCAGGTTTCAAACCTGAGGTGCAAACCACTATTCTCAATAAACCCCTTAACCACGATTTCCTGTTCGGGCCTGAAACAGATGTCCTACTAGACAAAATGAAAAATGACACTGACACCGCTAAATCTATGGGTGCACTACAGTCTTACCAATCCGAGCGTTCCTTTCGTAGATCCTCCTATAGAGGTACAGGGAGAGGGAATAACACACAAACCTCTCAACCTTTCCAAACTACATCTCAAAACACATTTCAAAAAGGCAGAGGAGGATATAGAGGAAACAATACTAAAGGCAGAGGTAGAGGTAACAACAACAACCGTACCTCCACCACCCCCAAACAGTGACCTCCTACACCTGCCTCCAGGCCACTTAACACCAGTCGGAGGCAGATTATCACAGTTCCTACCTGTCTGGGAATCCATCACAACAGACAGGTGGGTGAAGCAAATTATCCATTCTGGCTACTGTCTGGAACTTACATCTACCCCACCCAACATACCACCCAAACACAGACCAATGTCAGAGGAACATACCATACTATTGCAACAAGAGGTCTTAGCAATGCTACAAAAGCACGCTATAGAACCAGTTCCCCTGCAGCAACAAGGAAAAGGAGTTTACTCCCTCTATTTCCTAATCCCCAAAAAAGACTGCTCCCTCAGGCCCATTCTCGACCTTCGTCCCCTCAATCACTACATACACTCCGATCATTTTCACATGATCACACCAACAAGTACTACTACTACTACTACTACTACAGCAAGGCGATTTTCTCGCCACGCTAGATCTCAGACGCATACTTTCATATACCCATTCATCCCGCGCACAGGAAATACCTCAGATTCGTAGTGCAGGGACAGCACTACCAATTCAAAGTCCTACCCTTCGGGGTAACAACAGCACCAAGGGTGTTCACAAAATGCTTAGCAGTAGTGGCAGCACATCTGCGGAGACAACATATTCATGTGTTTCCATATCTAGACGATTGGCTGATAAAGGCCAAATCACATCACCAATGTCTGCAGCACACTGTGACCACAATCCATCTATTACACAATCTAGGATTTTCCCTCAACTACCCCCAATCCCATCTACAACCCTCCCATATACAGCAGTATCTGGGAGCAACGATAGACTCCACAGTAGCAAAGGCTTACCCAGCTCCAGCCAGGATACAGAACATTCAAGCAATGATCCAAAAATTCCAACCTCAGACTCTTGACAGCAAGAGTGTTTATGCAACTCATAGGCATGATGGCATCTTGCATATTCATAGTCCCACATGCTCGGCTACAAATGCGTCCCATACAAGAATGCCTAGCAACACAATGGAACCAGGCTCAAGGGAAACTAAAGGACCTAGTGTTGGTAGACAGTCGTACCCATCGCTCTCTGCAGTGGTGGAACACACAAAACCTTTCAAAAGGGCGACTGTTCCAAGAGCCAGTTCCACAGGTAGTGTTGACAACAGACGCATCACTAACAGGATGGGGAGCCCATCTACTTCAACATACAGTGCAAGTTCTATGGACACCGCACCAGAAAATACACCACATAAACTACCTAGAATTACTGGCAATATTTCAAGCAATGAAGGCCTTTCAAAAACACATAGCCAACATGACTGTCCTAGTCCGGACGGACAATATGACAGCAATGTTCTACATACAGAAACAGGGGGACACACACTCTCTGCAGCTTTCACGCCTAGCGCAAAGCATATGGAGATGGGCCATTCCACAAAACATCCATCTTCTAGCGGAACATCTCCCAGGAGTGAACAACCAGATTGCAGACCTATTGAGCAGACAGTCAACAGATCCACGAATGGGAACTTCACCCAGAAGTCCTACTCCCATTCTTTCAAGCGTGGGGACACCCAGACATAGATCTGTTCGCCACAAAACAAAACGCAAAATGCCCATCCTTCGCCGCCAGGTTCCCACACCCGCAGTCGAAGGGCAATGCGATATGGATGAACTGGTCAGGCAGATTTGCATACGCTTTTCCGCCAACCCCACTCATTCCATTAGTGGTACGCAAACTAAAGCAACAAACACTTACGATGATCCTGGTTGCTCCCACATGGGCGCGACAACCATGGTACACAACACTCCTAGAACTCTCAGTCGTCCCTCATCAACGACTACACCTCTCTCCAAAACAACTCGCACAGAACCATGGAGAGATACAGCACCCAGACTCCAATCAAATGAACCTAGCTATCTGGCTCCTGAAGTCTTAGAGTTCGGATACCTTAACCTGCCTCCTGATTGTATGAATATCATCAAAGAGGCAAGACGTCCCACTACCAAAGCCTTTTACGCAAACAAATGGAAAAGATTTGTTATTTACTGCCAAAATAATCCAATCAATCCACTAGACGCTTCTGTCCAAAACATAATTTGTTATCTGCTACACTTACAAAGATGTAATCTAGCCTATTCATCTATAAGATTACACCTAGCTGCTATTGCAGCATACCTTCAAAACAGACAACACGTGTCTCTCTTCCGCATACCACCTATTAAGGCGTTTATGGAAGGGCACAAAAGAGTAATCCCTCCAAGAGCTCCACCTTCCCCAGTCTGGAATCTTAACATTGTACTTACTAGATTTATGGGTCCACCCTTTGAGCCTCTACATTCTTGCGAATTACAGTTCCTAACATGGAAGGTGGCATTCCTAGTAGCAATTACTTCACTCAGAAGAGTAAGTGAATTGCAGGCACTGACAATTCAAGAACCTTTCATGCAAATACACCAAAATAAGGTAGTTCTCAGGACAAACCCTAAATTCCTACCAAAAGTCATAACTAGTTTTCACATTAACCAATCAATTGAGTTACCTGTCTTTTTTAAAAAAACCACAGTCAGTAGCGGAAAGGGCACTCCACACACTGGATGTCAGAAGGACAGAACTAAACCATTTCGAAAGACAAAACAGTTGTTTGTGTCTTTCTGTCAACCTCACAAGGGTAACCCTATATCAAAGGCAGGAATAGCCAGATGGATAGTTAAGTGCATACAAATATGTTATCAAAAAGCTAAACGCACAAAAACTATTCCCCCAAGAGCACATTCCACGCGCAAACTGGGGGCATCCATGGGTTTTCTAGGGAATATCCCCTTAGAACACATTTGTAAGGCAGCTACATGGTCTACCATACATACCTTCACTAAACACTATTGTGTTGATGTGCAAGCTAACCAACAAGCTTCTGTAGGTTAGGCTGTCCTTAAAACACTTTTCCAAACTACTGCAACTGCCACCGGTAACCACCACTAGAGGAGGAACTGCTATACAGTCTATGCAATAATGTGACTGCAGCAGCTCATATGCCTCGAACGGTAAATGCTACTTACCAGTATGCATCTGTTCTTGGCATGTAGAGCTGCTGCAGTCACATGCCCACCCTCCTCCCTGGTGCCAGGCACAGTTACAGTACTATCTTATTTAGATACATTTACATGGACACCTTTCTTTCTATTACTATCCTCCATCTTTGCCACAATGGCGAAAAAACAATCTGATGATGGAGGAGCTGTCCATGCGCACTGTAGTCCAGGGGAGGAGTCACCTATCTCGTGAGATCTCGAAGACTCTTCCAAGACAACAACGTGCAACATCCGGACCCAACACTAGGCGGCGATCTAATGCAATAATGTGACTGCAGCAGCTCTACATGCCTGCAGCAGCTCTACATGCCAAGAACAGATGCATACTGGTAAGTAGCATTTACCTTAAATTTCTTAAGTGTTTTAATGTCTGTGTAAAAATACCAAAAGCACTTGGCGCTCAATTGGATAATGTGTTTTTTTTTTCTCTGTCTGGCTATTTTCTCCTTTAACTTGTTTCTCCCTTCTGATTGCCTCCCCACTCAGTATCATCTTTCCTCTTGCTCCACTTCCCTCACTTCTTACTTCCCATATCCCTCACATCATCTTAATCTTGTCCCTCCCTTTGCTCCTCCCCTTCAGAACTTTTTCCATCTTTGCCCTCCCTGCCATCCTTCCCTCACTTGCACACCTTCCATTTACTTTATTTCTCCTTCCTCCTCTCATCCACCTTCCTTCTCCCTCCCTGTGGCCTCTTTCCAGAATCCTTCATTTGCTTTTTCTTTTTTCTGTTTCTTTTTTCAGTGGCAGACCGAGTGCTGCGAAAGCCACATAGACTCCATGAGTGCATGCTCCACGTCTCCCCATACTATCCCTTCCTCCACCCAAAGGAGGCGGCAGATGATGAAGTTGCTGGAATGGAGCAGGAGACTGAGACTGTTGCAGAACCCACCACGTCTCTCTACATTGATGTTATGGAGCCCTGGAAATTAGAACTCCTGCGCCAAAGCCAAGAGCTGGCAGAGCTGGGCGCTGCCTTTCCTGAAGTAGTGGTGCAGTTGGACCAGAATGGTGTGCGGCTCTCGGGGCAGGAGGAGGAGCAGTGCCAACAGGTCCAGGGAAGGATCTTGTCCGTCCTGAGGGGGGCCGCACAGTCGCACATACCCTATTGCGCTCTGATCCTAGAATTTGTCCAACGCAATGATGTCCGTTCACGACTGGAAGAAATGCTGAGGCGCATAGAGCCTTCAGCTTCCTATGTGGTGGCGGACTGCCTTCTGACCGTCACCGCTTCCTCTGTGCAGGCAGTACGGAATGCTTCTGCCATTTTGAAGGACACCCTATGTGAGTTTGCTGTGCCTGTGCCTGAAGGGCGCTACCATGTCCTCCGCTCTGAAGAGTGGCGGGAACTGCAAGCCTCCCTCAGCTGCTGCTCTGTGAGGACTGTGGGCCCGGACTGTGTGCAGGCTGTCTGCCTTCGAGAGTATGAGCAGGAGAACCGCCAGGGACTGCACACTTTCCTACATGAATACCGCCAACAGGACACCTTAATTCCCATGGAGCCGGCCATGCTGCGCTACCTGCAGCTCTACAACCACGAGCTGCTGGCCAGCATGTCTGAGGTGACCATTGAGCCGCTGGAGGGGAGTTACATCACCGGATTCAGGGTAAGACTGCTTTTTTGCTACATTCCATCCTCTGCCAACTCCAACTCTCCTATAAATAGCTGTACATCTGGACTGATTCTATAGGTTTTTCATATGTATATGTGTATATATATATATTCACTGAAAAAACCATAGGTTTCAGGCCTGATATAGTTAGGAATTAGCATTTAAAAAAACCTTAGAAATTCACTGAAACAACCATAGGTTTTAGGGGTGTTATAGTTAGCTGGACATTTCACTCGAACAAAACCATTGAAATTCCTCCGATATAGTTAGTTGTACTAACTACATCTCGCGCGCCCGCAATCCACTGCTGATGAGGTCACATATTACATCATTCATGACATGGTCAGTGAAATCACTGATGACATCATCCAGTGAATGTGGTTTGGTTCGTTATTTAAATATGTATATATTTATATATATATATATATATATATATATATATATATATATATATATATATAGCAGTTTGCATTGAAGAATGAGTGTATATATAAATATCTGGATGGAGGATTTAGTAGCAGTGTGATTGACTGTTTACTTGACTAATTTATAGTGTCTCACTAAATATATTGGATAGTGACTTAACTGTGTGAATATCTGTATCACTTTGTCAGTTGTTGTGTATACTGCTGCACCAGTTAGTTACTAGCTATGTGAAAGTCTATATTATTTATTGATTAGTTAACTTAGTATTTGTATGGGAGAGTGGATGTGTGTGTGGTTCGGTGGGGTGTATGTGACTGCCCAAAGATGTGTGAATAGTTGATTCAGTAGGTATATGAAGTTAAAACTACATGTTATAACAGTTGTTTAAGTGAGTGAATATCTTTATGGGTGTGGTGATGAGCCAATACATGTCTCAATGGTACATGTCCAACAAACTAGGAAAATAAAAGCCAGTGTATATGTCAGTTGTATATAAATATATATATATATGACTCCGTAATTGTATGAGTGACTGTATGGATTACTGTATACTTGTAATAGTGTTTTTATAACACACCAAGTATGATTTATTATCTATATGAATAGATGAAGTGGTGTTTTTATAAGTGTATAGGTAAGTAAAAGTAAATATGATCCATTGTTTGCATAAGTGAGTAGGATGACTTCATAAGTGATTAGGATGTGTGCTGGTGTGTAATGTCGATATAGGTGTATAAGTATATTTGATAGTGTTCTATTGATCATTGATGGTCCCCCGAACTAAGCTCTGCAGACAGGGTGGACGTTCCTTCAAAGTCTTAGGGGCTAAGCTATGGAACTCCCTACCTCTGCACAACCGTACCCAAACCAATCTGATCGCTTTCCGAAAGGAACTCAAAACCCATCTCTTCTCTGTCATCTAATTCCTCTGTTGGTCCCCCCTCCCCTCAGGTACTGGTTAGGTCAGCGCCGGGACGCTCCGTTGCTGGGGCAGCTGTTTGCGCTTTAACAAATAAATAACATAACATAACATTGACAGCATGTATGAGTGAATCTATAGGTAAGTGATTAGATGTGTGTATAGATCTAGGAATGACTGAGTGGGTGTTTAGAAACTTGTATTGGTGTGTCAATGGTTTTAAATCTGGCACTCTGTATTTTACAGTGAGTGATGAAAGGCTATACTAGTGTATGATGAGGTGTATCTGATTGTCACGTGGATGATGTCATCAGTGATGTCACTGACCATGTCATGAATGATGTAATATGTGACATCCTCATCAGCAGCGGATTGCGGGCGCGCGAGATGTAGTTAGTACAACTAACTATATCGGAGGAATTTCAAAGGTTTTGTTCGAGTGAAATGTCCAGCTAACTATAACAACCCTAAAACCGATGGTTTTTTTAGTGAATTTCAAAGGTTTTGTAAATGACAATTGTTAATGTATTAATTGTTATACTGATTTTTTTTATACTGATTTACTACATTTTTTAAACTATTTATATTTGGGTATTTTTTTTTAATTACATTATAATTACATTATACATTACAATACAAAATATACTTTCTCAGAATGAATTACTTTAGTTTAAATACTTGGCAAATAGGCAACAGACTTTTAAATACAGTAGTTACAGTTGTTGCACTGGGCAACACAATTTCAAACACAAAGCAACATTGAGCTCAATGTGAATGTCTAGTTAAATGCAATTAGTTACTTTATGGATTACTGTTCTAACCACAGGACTGGATCCTAGGTTCAGTCCTTGGACATCTCCTGTAAGCAGTTGAGTAAAAGCGTTTTGGTTACAGTAGTTATTTTTAAGGAATATTATTGTATCTTAAAAGTTGTCACTTAGAAAATGTTTCACATAGAATCACCAATGTTATCCTATGGCAGAAAATTCACTTAGCAGGTAAGTAGTGTTATCGTTACTTTTTTTTACTCAGTGGTGGATCCTGGATCCAGCACTGGCCAACCTCCTGTAAACAGTTGAAAGAATGTGTTTAAGTCATACAGACGATTTTTTAGGAATATTTTTAGTTTGTGAAAACAGACACTTAAACTTTTCTGCTGAAAACCACACAATGGATTCCTATGGAAGGAAATACAAGTTACTGTTAAGTACGCTTAGAATTACTTTTCAGGGTCAGTGCTGGGCTAAAAGATGCTGCACTGGGTTCTCTCCTGATAACAGGTGAGTAAATCGGAATTCGTAGTTCGGCTGATTTTAGAGGAATATTTGTACAACGGTTGAGGAAGGGGGAGGGGCCTGAGGTGACGTGTGCAAACATGCCCTGTGGCGCGTTTTAAGTTGGGGAATAAATTCCTCTTCAATCCTGAGGTCCCTTGGGGGCCAAATAGCCCACCAGGTACCTCCAGTATCCGCCAGGGAGCAGCATTGCAGAGAGGAATTCAGAGGCCACGCCCCTTTTTACAACACTCTGCAACACAGCTCCCCGGGGCCTGGCCATCTCGTTGGGGACCGTGGGGGGGTCCCAAACCCCCACGGTCCCAGCCGGCTCCCCGCTTCCTGCAGGAGCCTGCATTGCTTTTCCACATGGGGAGCAGCTAACATGCTGCTCCCCATGTGGAAAAGCAATCGTCTTTGCTTAATTGTGGCAGTCCCCATGGCCATCTTTGGCTCCAGTAGGGGGGGCCTTGCGGCCCCCCCTCCCACTTAATTTAAAGCCCCGGGGGGTGGTGGTCCCCGGGGCTTGGGGGTCCGTAACGAACCCCCTATTTTAAATAATTAGTGCCCCGGGGAGGTGGCGGTCCCTGAGGCGTGTGGGGGGGGGGGCTCGAGCCCCCCCCACAGGTTTTTTTTCACAAACAAGCCCTGGGGGGTGGTGGTCTCCGGGGCTGCGGGGGGCCATGAGCCCCCAGCATACATTAACTTAAAGCCCCGGGGGGTGGGCCCCCCATTACTATAAAAAATTGCCCCCGGGACTTGCACCCCCGGGGGCTAAATAAAAACAAAGAGCAGGAGCCCGCGCTTCGTTTTTTATTTCCGTCAGCGGGACCCTACGCGCATCCCTCAATTTAAAAACAAACAAAAAAAAATGTTGGGACCCCCTGAGCAGGCCTAGGGGGTCAGGGTGTTTCTACCCTGCCCCCTTGTCACGTTTTGCACCTTTTTTCGGTTTTCTTGTGCCTCGGTTCTACCAAGGCACAAGATGGCTGCCAACACTTCATGATTCAGAGTGTTGGCAGCCAATTAGCTTTCAGCTCGTGCTCGGGAGGGTGCGGGGATCCTCCGACGCCATAGATATATATGTACTTTTAACTCTTATTTTCTCAGGAACTGCTGAACGGATTTACACCATTTAAGCAAAAGGCACGAGTCTGAACTGAGTCTTTGCCAAATTTGGTGTAATTCCGTTCAGCAGTTCGGGCTGTAGCTGCGTCAACAGGTCCTATGGGAAAATGCATGGGGAAAACGCGTTTTGGGACCCCCTTTTTTCCCGGCCCCTGCTCGATGAATCACCGTGAAATTTTCAGGATAGGAGCAGACCGGAGCTGGCCAAAAGTTTGGAAAATTTCGCGAAGATTAGTCAATCGGCGCCAACGTTACTCCAAATAGAATGTTGCATATATATATATATATATATATATATATATATATATATATATATAATCTATATATCTATAGCTATATCTATATCTATATATATATATATATATATATATATATATATCCAACATCCAAAGTTTCCCACTTAGAAGAGCCAGCTTACAGGTAGGTAAATCTTCGCTTTAATGTGCAGGAAAACCGCGCAGGGCAATGAAAACAGAGGAAAACAGAGTCCAAAAAGAATTTGTTGCCTGACGCGTTTCATGCTCCACGAGCATTTCTTCAGAGGCTTCTTTTAACATTGCAAAGAGCACCGGCATTTTATAATGATTATCACCTGCCCCAGTGGGCGTTGGCTCACCCAGAGCCTGCTGGTCTTTGAAGTGCCACAATTACGCTACAGTGAGCTGCTCGAATGCAATGTCAGTTTTCATTAAAATTAAACACCACAGTGGGTATGGAAAATGTCTCAAAGTCTCTGCGCTGCCCTCTGACCTGCATCACGACCTTCCTGCCCTCAGTGCTGCTTGCATAATACCTGCAGCTCGGTCCACACCTCCGTGGCAGGGCTCTTCACCGACCGGGACCAGCCGTAATATATCCAACATCCAAAGTTTCCCACTTAGAAGAGCCAGCTTACAGGTAGGTAAATCTTCGCTTTAATGTGCAGGAAAACAGCGCAGGGCAATGAAAACAGAGTCCAACAGAGTCCAAAAAGAATTTGTTGCCTGACGCGTTTCATGCTCCACGAGCATTTCTTCAGAGGCTTCTTTTAACATTGCAAAGAGCACCGGCATTTTATAATGATTTTATATGATGTTGGATATATTACGGCTGGTCCCGGTCGGTGAAGAGCCCTGCCACGGAGGTGTGGACCGAGCTGCAGGTATTATGCAAGCAGCACTGAGGGCAGGAAGGTCGTGATGCAGGTCAGAGGGCAGCGCAGAGACTTTGAGACATTTTCCATACCCACTGTGGTGTTTAATTTTAATGAAAACTGACATTGCATTCGAGCAGCTCACTGTAGCGTAATTGTGGCACTTCAAAGACCAGCAGGCTCTGGGTGAGCCAACGCCCACTGGGGCAGGTGATAATCATTATAAAATGCCGGTGCTCTTTGCAATGTTAAAAGAAGCCTCTGAAGAAATGCTCGTGGAGCATGAAACGCGTCAGGCAACAAATTCTTTTTGGACTCTGTTGGACTCTGTTTTCATTGCCCTGCGCTGTTTTCCTGCACATTAAAGCGAAGATTTACCTACCTGTAAGCTGGCTCTTCTAAGTGGGAAACTTTGGATGTTGGATATGTATATATATATATATATATATATATATATTCACTGAAAGAAAATGGGTTTCAGGGACGTTGTACTTAGTTGGACGTTTGACTCGTATAAAACCACAGAAATTTGCCTGTTATAGTTAGTTGAGCTAACTATAACTCGCTCGCCTGCAATGCACTGCTGATCATCACTCATGACCTCATCCAGTGAATGTGTTTCTGTAAAGTTTAAATGTTTTTCATATCTATGCCAAGGTCCATTCAAGAATAAGTAGATGTAAAAGTGCCTGAATACACTATTTAGTAGATGCATGACTGACTCTGTCACTGATTGAATGTATGTTACTGAATGCATGGATTAGTGACTAGACTATGTGAATGTCTCTCTTAATCTCTCACTTGGTGTGTAAGCAGGTGCATGGCTTGGTGAGTAGCTACATCAGTGTGTATATGTGTTTTTCATTGATTGTATGAGTATCTGTATGGGGGTCTGACGGTGTGTAGGTGGTGTCTGACTCTGTGCATACATGTCTGAATGGCCGATTCACTGGTTCTATAGATTCAAAAGTGAATCTCAGAAGGGCTGTATAGATAGCTGACTGTGTGAACAGGTGTGTTGATTAGTGTATTGCTGTCTCAATTGTATATATGTGAGTAAGTATGTTTTTACACAATATATGTGAGTGTTTGGGTGTATAATTGAATACGTGAAAGACAGTGATTGCAAGAGTGTCTACATACACGAATGTGTACATGTATTAGTGATTGTATAAGTGAGTAAGTATGTGATAGTATCTATATAAATAAGGAAAGTGATGTGTTTATAAATAAGGCAGGTGTTGTGTATATATATATCTGCATAGGTGAGTACATGGGTGTATGATTGATTTTTGGCATGACTGAATAGATGTGTGAGTAACTCTATGGATCAGTAGCACTGTAAATGTGTGTATATATATACGTGTATGAGTGGCTATTATACTGATGTAATGATGAGTGACACCATGTATGAGTGACTATCAGTGTATATCTGGCTCACAATATATAGATAGGAATCAGTGGATGGATATCTAGTATCTGGTATTGGTGTGTATATGCTTTTCAAAACGGTAGTCTGTATTTTAGAGTGCGTCTATCAAAGGTTAATTACAGTGTGAAGAGGTGTCAGACTATCACATGGATGATGTCATTAGTGATCTCATCAGTGATTCAGCAGTGCATTGCAGGCGCGCATGTTATAGTTCGCTCAACTAACTATAACAGGCGAATTTCTCTGGTTTTATGAGTCAAATGTCCAACTAACTTTAACGTCCCTGAAACCTATGTGTTCGAGGCATGTGGTCTGCTGAATTCATATCTGTGCATAGATCGCCGCCTAGTGTTGGGTCCGGATGTTTGCACGTTGTTGTCCTGGAAGAGTCTTTGAAGTATCCTGGGATAGGTGACTCCTCCCCTGGACTACAGTGCGCATGGGCATCCTCTCCATCCTCAGATTGTTTTTTTCCGCCATTGGGTTCGGATGTGCTATCTTGACTCAAGTTAGGAAAATCTTTTTTCAGGCCAAAAGGCCTTTAGTTCGCGTCGGTACTGTTCTCGATCGGTATCGATAGTATCTTTGTTAGTTTACTAACTTCCAGAACAAACTTTCGCATCTTACCAGACCGTCGATTCGACATCAACGATGGAATCGAGGACACCATTCAAGAGGTGTCCGGTATGCAATGCGAAATATCCCCACGTCGACGTCCATCCGGTGTGCAACAAATGCCTTTCACCGGATCACGACGAATCTACATGCATGGCCTGTGCCAGATTTCGATCCAAGAAGACTCTACGGAATCGACGAGCGGCGAGACTCGAGGCGCAGCAAGCAGCACCGGCCCCGGCCGACATCTTCAACGCCGAGACCGAAGATGTCGAAGAAGTGGAGAACCTACCCTCCAGTCCCGTTTCCGAACATGACTCCGGATCGGAAGACGTCGACGAAACACTCTTTCGCAGAGATGAAGACGACACCGAGGTAGGAGACTACAATGAGGCCTTAGGGGCCGAAGAGAGTAGCTCCGGTGACGAGCAAGGCCTACCCGTTCAGACTGAAGAAAGCCCAGTGCAACAGTCTATGGCTCCGGTCGAGGGATCGCCTTCGGGCCTTACCCAAGACCTATCCCGCAGTTCTTCGGCCCCGCCCTCGGGCCCGGCCTCGGACATTCAGCGGCAGCCATTAATGCCCAAAACGGCTGGTTTCCCTTCTTCAAAACCGAAACCGAAAGCTGTATTGGTTCAATTGAAACCGAAACCGAAAGTGGCGCTGGTCGGATCGAGGCCCTCCACACCTTCGACGCCAGCAAAACACATCGGCACCGAGCGCACCAAACGAGACTTCTGTGCCGAACTCTAAGCGGCCGACGTCGGAGTCGACATAAGGAAGAAGGCCTTCGGTACCACCAAACCTGCTCGGCTCCCGGCACCGACGCAATCGACTCCGACCCCAAAGGTCAAACAGCCTGCTGCGTCTCACACCGCTTCCACGGCGACACCAAAGCCACACTCATCGAAGAAGTCGACGGCCATTCCCGCCCCTCGACTCCATGACCCACCGGCGCCGAAAAAATCCACGACCGCCTCAACAGAACCGGTCGGTGCAAAAGACTCGAGGGCGCTCCAGACGCGACCCATTGCTGCGCAAAGCATCAAAAAGAAAATGGTCCTCCAGGACACGTCGGGCTCCGAACCAATTAAAGCTCCAGCAGCCTCTTCGACACCAGCCAACATTACTTTTGGCCTGCCACCATCCACGGCCCCGAAACTGTTCCAAATCAGGACACGGGTGACCCATACCACGATCACGCCTGCCGAACGCTCTGCGGAGACGTCTCCATCGCATCTAATCGACGCCGACACCGGCAGGGTGATTATCCACAAACGGAAAATAACTTCGGAGCCGGCTTTGGACTCCTTCCGGATTCCACTTAAAAGAAAGCTGCCTGTGGCTTCAGAACCAGTTCTTTACGAACCTTTCTACTCACCCTACCAGGATCCACAATCCTTCTCTCCCACACACTCCGACACAGATGCGTTGGTGGACTACATGAGTGACCAAGTCCCCTACCCCGGAGACATGGACCCTGACGGCCAACAGGACCCTGATCAAACTTGGGATGACCCTGTGGACCCAGGTGCACCTATGGATGCACAAGACCCGCAACTCTATGGAGCAAAAACATCTCCCACAGAGGACACGGCAGCGTTCAACGCTCTAATTGAACGTGCTGCGGCCAATCATGGGGTGCAACTTCACTCGGACACCGTCGAGGACGACTTTCTTATGGATACTTTCGCATCCTCAGAAAGGAATATAAAAACTCTACCCATGTTGAAGGGTGTCCTCAAACCAGCAAAGGACATCTTCAAGGAACCCACCAGGGCAAGAGTGATAAACCCCAGGATCGACAAGAAATACAGATCAGCGCCTGGGGACCCTACTTACATCAGAGGCCAATTACCTCTGGATTCCATTGTCGTTGCGAATGCTCGCAAGAGGGCACACTCACAAACAGGCGACGCTCCTCCCCCGGACAAAGAGTCCAAGGTGTTAGAGACCTCTGGCAAACGGGTTGCCGCCCAGGCAGCCAACATATGGCGCATTGCCAATACTCAAGCACTCCTCGCTCGCTACGATAGAGCGCACTACGACACATTAGAGCAACTAATCCAACATCTCCCTGACCAATACAGAGAAGGTGCAGAGATCCTCATCAGGGAGGGACAGCTCCTCACAAACGCATCCATCAAGTGCGCGCTGGATGCCGCAGACACAGCTGCCAGGGCCATAAACACTAGCGTCATGCTACGACGACATGCCTGGTTACGAATCTCCGGATTCAAACCTGAGGTGCAAAACAACATACTCAACCAGCCTGTCAACCCCGACTATTTATTCGGCCCGGAGGTTGACACCACCCTAGAGAAAATAAAGAAGGACACGGACACTGCAAAGTCCATGGGGGCTCTCCAGACTCAGTCCTTTCGGAGCGGCTCCTTTCGTCGCCCCGGAAATAGAGGAGCAGGTAGAGGACAGGGGTCACAGCAAACATACAACAAGGGCAATACACAAACCACCTACGATAAAAACACCCGGGGTGGATATCGTGGCTCCAGTACAAAGGGCAGAGGACGCGGCTACGGCAACACCAGGTCCTCCCCCAAGAACAAGCAGTGACGCCCTCTCCCTTCCTCCCGACCACATAACACCTGTCGGGGGAAGGCTACAAAGGTTCCTGTCCACGTGGAACTCCATCACCACGGACAGGTGGGTCAAAGATATTGTCAAATACGGTTACTGTCTAGAACTAACCTCCACTCCACCCACAATACCTCCAAAAAACCGTCCTATGTCCTCAGAGCACTTAACGCTCTTACAGCAGGAGGTGCTAAGTATGCTTCTAAAAGGCGCAATAGAGGTCGTACCCGTCCACGAGCAAGGTACGGGGGTGTACTCCCTGTACTTTTTAATACCGAAAAAGGACGGGTCACTCAGACCTATATTAGACCTGAGACCCCTAAACAGATACATTCTTTCCGAGCATTTTCACATGCTCACTCTACAGCAAGTCCTCCCGCTGCTCAAGCAGGGAGACTTTCTAGCCACACTGGACCTCAAGGATGCGTATTTCCACATACCCATTCACCCATCACACAAAAAATACCTCAGGTTCACTGTTCAAGGGCAGCACTACCAATTCAAAGTCCTTCCCTTCGGCGTGACAACGGCACCAAGGGTGTTTACAAAGTGCCTAGCTACTGTGGCGGCACATCTACGGAGGCAGCACATACACGTCTACCCTTACCTGGACGACTGGCTCGTTCAAGCGAAGTCAGCCCAGCAATGTGCCAGCCACATGTCCCGCACCATTCACCTCCTTCACAGTCTGGGGTTCTCACTAAATTACCCAAAATCCCATCTACAGCCCGCACACCAGTACCTAGGTGCGACTATAGACACTCTGGCGGCCACAGCTCAGCCAAATTTGGTGAGAATCAACAGCATGCAAATGCTGATTTCAAAGTTCAAACCACAACACTCCCTTCCCGCGCGAGTGTTCATGCAGTTGATAGGCATGATGGCCTCCTGCATCTTCATAGTCCCCCACGCGAGACTACATATGCGCCCTCTTCAGGAGTGCTTAGCACGTCAGTGGAATCAGGCTCAAGGACAGTTGAAAGACCTAGTGTTGGTGAGCGGTCGGGCATACAACTCTCTGCATTGGTGGAATCCACAAAACCTTTGCAAGGGCCGACCGTTCCAAGAGCCTGTCTCTCAGATAATACTGACGGCGGACGCGTCTCTCCAGGGATGGGGAGCTCATGTACTCCATTACACAGTGCAGGGACTATGGACACAACAACAAAAGAAGATGCACATCAACCTTCTAGAGCTGATGGCAATCTTCCTCGCTATGAAAGCATTCAAAGTACACTTGTGCAACAAAGTCGTGTTGATCCGGACGGACAACATGACTGCCATGTACTACATACAGAATCAGGGAGGAACACACTCTCCACAGTTGTCTCATCTGGCTCAGAGCATGTGGAAGTGGGCCATTCAAAGGAACATGTTCCTCATGGCAGAACACCTCCCCGGCAAGGACAACCAGATGGCGGATCTGCTCAGCAGACACAGCCACCAGATGCACGAGTGGGAGTTACACCCATCAGTACTCCAACCGTACTTCCAGCAGTGGGGTCATCCAGAGATAGACCTATTCGCGACAAGCGAAAACGCAAAATGCCAAAGCTTTGCCGCCAGGTTCCCACATCCGCAGTCGCAGGGCAATGCGATATGGATGAACTGGTCCGGCAGATTTGCGTACGCTTTTCCCCCAGCACCACTGATACCGCTGGTGGCACGCAAACTGCGTCAACACTCACTGACGCTCGTCCTGGTTGCTCCAACGTGGGCACGCCAGCCGTGGTACACCACCTTTCTCGAACTTTCCGTGGTGCCGCATCAAAGGCTGCGGGTCAAACCCGAGCATTTGACGCAGAACCATGGAGAGATTCAGCACCCAGATCCGCAACAGCTGAACCTGGCAATCTGGCTCCTGAAGTCCTAGAGTTTGGCTACCTAAACCTGCCACCTGACTGTATGGACTTCATTAAGGAGGCCAGGAGACCCACTACCAGAGCTTGCTATGCAGCAAAATGGAAGAGGTTCGTCATTTATTGCAATAATAATGACATTAACCCGCTAGATGCATCCATCCAAAACATTATTTGTTACCTATTATACCTATACCGATGCAATCTGGCGTACACCTCTATACGTGTCCATTTGACCGCAATATCAGCCTATCTGCAGACCAGGCAGCACCTCTCTCTATTCAGAGTGCCTGCCATCAAAGCATTCTTGGAAGGACTCAAACGAGTCATTCCACCAAGCCACCCACCGGCTCCAATGTGGAACCTCAACTTGGTCCTCACACGCCTGATGGGTCCACCCTTTGAACCTCTACACTCGTGCGAGATTCAATTCCTTACCTGGAAAGTAGCTTTCCTAGTAGCGATCACTTCTTTGAGAAGAGTTAGTGAACTCCAGGCACTAACCGTTCAAGAGCCATTTATACAGGTTCACGCCAACAGGGTCGTACTACGTACCAACCCCAAATTCATGCCAAAGGTGGTATCGCAGTTCCACATGAATCAAACCATTGAACTGCCCGTTTTCTTCCAAAACCCACAAACTGTCGCAGAAAGGGCACTCCATACACTAGATGTCAAAAGGGCCCTCATGTATTATATCGATAGGACCAAACCCTTTAGGAAAACACAACTTTTCGTTGCCTTTGCCCCACACCACAAAGGTAACGCTATCTCCAAAGCAGGAATAGCCAGATGGATCGTTAAATGTATTCAAATTTGCTATCAAAAGGCTAAACGCACTTTAACGATTCCCCCACGAGCCCACTCAACACGTAAGTTAGGGGCCTCAATGGCTTTCCTAGGAAACATTCCTTTGCATGACATATGTAGAGCAGCCACCTGGTCCACTACACATACATTTACCAAACACTATTGTGTAGATGTGCAATCAAAACAGCAGGCAGCTGTAGGACAGGCTGTTCTCAAAACTCTTTTTCAGACCGCTGCAGCTGGCACTGGTAGCCGCCGCTAATAAGAGGGCACTGCTATATATTCTATGCACAGATATGAATTCAGCAGCCCACATGCCTCGAACTGAATATGCTACTTACCAGTATGCATCTGTTCTTGGCATGTAGGGCTGCTGACATTCATATCGCCCTCCCTCCTCCCCGGCGCCTGTAGCAGCTGCAGCTCTCAGAATTACTGTAAGCATGGTCATCACTTTCTATATCTACTCCATCACTGCCACAATGGCGAAAAACAATCTGAGGATGGAGAGTATGCCCATGCGCACTGTAGTCCAGGGGAGGAGTCACCTATCCCAGGATACTTCGAAGACTCTTCCAGGACAACAACGTGCAAACATCCGGACCCAACACTAGGCGGCGATCTATGCACAGATATGAATGTCAGCAGCCCTACATGCCAAGAACAGATGCATACTGGTAAGTAGCATATTCATTTTTTAAAGTGAATTTTGAAGGTTTTTTTAAATATTAATTTCATATATTAATATTTATAAAATCTATATTTTTTCAAATTGTTTAATATTTTGCAACTCCATCATCCTTTTTTTAAACTTTACAAATTATGTAATCTTTTATATCTTCCCCACAAAATGTTTATCATTTTTTTTTTGTGCTTTTTTTATTTGAGAAAACTACAGTCCCGTACCAGTAGTCTACTAAGCTCGATCAACACGCGAATCCTATCCACCACATTTAAATGATGCAAATTTCGTATCGGACGGGTTTGTAGCACCACGTCCCGCGTAATAACATGTACATATGAGGTCGCGCCTACTCCTACTTTGGTATGTGACGGGTACGCACTACCAAGCCGCGTGTTACTTCATGTACGTATAGGGTCGCGCCCGATGCGTGTTGCGTATGCGACGAGTGCACGCTGCCACGCCCTGTGTTTCGTCATAGACGTACGATGTTGCGCCGCATAAGCCATTCCCTCATTTTTTTTGTCTCAAAACTATACCTTAATAACTTTAAAGTGTATATGAGAGCAAGCGATAAATAAAAATATTTTTAAGTTTTATATTTCTAACTCTAATAAACTTGTATTATAATATATTTTCTCAATCACATCGGGTGCGGTCTCATTGCACGATTGCTATGTAACCATAAAAAAAATATTTCATTAGTTCATAACATTTCCCAACAGTTTAAAAACGCCACCCATTTTAGTCCATATCGGTACTGCATTTCATGAGACACCTCTTCTGCTTAGAGAGCTTTGTTCAAAACTTTTTGCAATATACACATCTTACACTACACACAACATGCAACCATCATTTTCATCAATATTCATGCTCTGTAAAGAAGCCTTCCACCTATGATACCCATACACCTAAAAGTTACTTTCCCGAAATTTTCTCCAATACCACAGGTAACATGGTTGCATACGCTGTCCACAACACAACGATAGACGGAGATAGATAATGAACACACGGACAGATAGATAGTGGAAGTGGATACGGGCACGTACGCTCGACTCCTTTTTATTACCATGGTGACATATCCAGTGGCGTCTGTGCTGGATGTGTGTGCGGTAAGTCTAAACCAGCCTTCAGACAATGGTTGCTGCTAGCATCAACTACAACAGTAATCATTGGATCACACACAGAGATTCGATATTAAAAGAATCAATAATTTATGCTGCAGTAAGGTAGACACAGTAGATGTGAAATAATACAGAAGTAATTCCATCGTAAAAGAACTTGCGGTATACTGACACACAATCAATAGATCTGAAATAATACACAAAAAGATTATATCATAAACGCTTCATCAGTTCCAGTGCACTCACATGACCACATCAAAAGCATTTGTAATGTGCACAGCCACCGATAATGCGTGCGGTAGACAGGCCGTACAGGAGCAATATCTGTTGCCATCAGCACTGCATCGTCTGCAATACCGACTCAATCTGAATTATGAACTCTGCTGTCTGCAGTGTAGGCCATAGAGCGGAGTCACAAAGGACCCACAGATACGTAAAGTGACTTCACCTACCCAGTTTGTCGTCAGCGAAGCAACAAAAAATTGTGCAAAGCCTGCAATGATACATATGCATGATGCAGACAGTACACACTGGAGCAATGTCTTTTCCTACAGGACTACCTCATCTACAATAGCGACTCAATCTCAATTGTGAACACTGCTGTCTGCAGTGTAGGCCAGGGTGAGCGGTCACAAGGGCCCACAGCCACATGGCATTCACTTGAGCTCTACAGTTTGTAATACACAAACAAACAAAAAAACATGTGCAGAGCCTGCAATTATGCATATGAGTGGTGCAGACAGAGCGCACTGGAGCAATATCTTTTCCTACTGGACTGCATCATCTAACATACCGACTCAATGTCAAATGTGGACACAAGTCTGCAGTATAGGCCAGAGAGAGCGTTCAGCAAGGCCCCACAGCCACGTGGCATTGACTTGACCTCTACAGTTTGCAATACACGAAGCAAAAAAAAAGTGTACCGAGCCTACAATGATGCGTATGAGTGCTGCAGACAGAGCACACTGAAGTAATGTCTTTTCCTACAGAACTACCTAATCTATAATAGCGACTCCATCTGAATTGTGAACACTACTGTCTGCATTGTTAGTTAAAAGCAGTACTCACACACACAACCATCAATACTTTTTCTCACTCCCTCTTTACGAAATAAATTACAGCGAACTCTACAATGAATAAATCAAAACAATTTGAATTGGGATTTCATCTCTCCAGTCTACACTATTCACTGTTCCTTTAGACTTCCAAGATAAATTTGGTCATTTCACTAAACCTATAACTGATATGAAAAAAACTTCTTGAAGCAAGTATACTAAAACAATATTGTGTATGTTTCAATAGACGTTCTAATTACTTAACTACTGGATTCTGTAATTAAACAATCGCCACGCAATCTAAATTGTGAACTGCAGTCTACACCAAATTCAGTGGTCATTCACAACTCGCAGCCATATACCGTTGGATTCGGAAGCACGGAGTTGGTTGCACCTGATCAGAGGGGATACACAAAAATCATCACAGACTTTAACATATGACATCCTCAATCATAGAATCAGGACCCCATTTCACTGTTTGCACCTGCTGTACCACAGTATACTCCACCGACTACTGTCAACCAAGCCCAATAATCATGTGCAGCAGATAGCTATGGAATCGCAGACTGTGATGCACCTCAACACACGAACTTCTGAAAAAAGCAAGCAACAGGTAATATCGGACATCATCCATTGTGGGATCAAGACAACGTTCCACAGTTGGGACCTAAAGTTGGATGAACCTGATCGAAGAGAGTACCTTCATCTCCACTCTCAAATGCAGTTCTAATATCATCCATTGTGGAGTTAACACACCGTTCTACTTTTGGAACCTAGAGTTGGTTGCAGCTGGTAGAAGGGAATACCTCAATCTCCACTCTCGGATACAATTCGAACATCATCCATTGTGGGATCAACACACCATTCCACTGTTGGGACCTAGAGTTGGATGAACCTGATCGAAGAGAGTACCTTCATCTCCACTCTCAAATGCAGTTCTAATATTGTCCATTGTGGGATCAACACACCATTCCACTGTTGGGACCTAGAGTTGCTTGCACCTCATCGAAGGGGGTACACCGAAATCATCACAAACTGTAACTTACAACATCCTCAATCATATAATTAACACCCCATTTCACTGTTTGGACCTGCTCTACCGTGGTGTATTCCAGCAATACCAGTCAACTAAGCCCAATAACCATGTGCAGCACTTAACTACAGAAGCACAGAATCGGATGCACCTCAACAGACTAAGTTCTTTGAAAAACCAGTACCTTTTCACTTTTGGTACCTAGAGTTGGTTGCGCCTCATCAGAAGCTATACACACAAATCATCACACACTTAAACTTCTGACATCCTCAATCATGGAATTAAGACCTCGTTTCACTGTTCGAACATGCTGTACCGCTGTGTACTCCAGCAACTGCAATAAACCATGCCTAATAATCATGTTCCGCAGTTAACTACAGAAGCAGTCTAATCCCCCTCAATGGAAGGAGTTCTGTAAATATTAAGCAGACTGTAATATCGGACATCTTCCATTGTGGAATCAAGACAACGTTCCACTGTTGCAACCTAGAGTTGGTTCCACCTGGTCAAAGGGAGTACCTTCATCTCCACTCTCAGATGCATTTCTAACATCATCCATTATGGCATTAAGACACCGTTCCACTGTTGGGACCCAGAGTTGGTTGCAGCTGGTCAAAGGGAGTACCTCCATCTCCACTCGCAGATGCAGTTCTAACATCGTCCATTGTGATATCAAGACACTGTTCCACTGTTCGGACCTCCTGTACTGCGGTATACTCCACCGACTGCAGTCAGCCAACCCCAATAATCATGTGCAGCAGTTAGCTATGGAAGTACAGAATCTGATGCACCTCAACGGAGGGAGTTCCCTTAAAACTCAGTAGCAGGTAATATCGGACATCGTCCATTCTGGGATCAAGACACCATTCCACTGTTGGGACCCAGAGTTGATTGCACCTGGTCGGAGGGGGTACACAGAAATAATCAGACTTTAACTTCTGACATCCTCAGTCATAGAATCAAGATCCCGTTTCATTGTTCGGACCTGCTGTACCGAGCTATAGTCCAGCAACTACAGTCAACAAAGCCCAATAATCCTGTACAGCAGTTAGCTACGGAAGCACGGAGTGTGATGCACCTCAACTGAGGGAGTTCTCTGAAAACTCAGCAGCAGGTAATATCGGACATCATCCATTATGGGATCAAGACACTGTTCCACTGTTGGGACCCAGAGTTGATTGCAGCTGGTCGAAGGGAGTACCTTCATCTCCATTCTCCGATACAGTTCAAAACATCGTCCACTATGGTATCAAAACACCGTTCCACTGTCGGTCTACTGTGTACTATTATACAGAGCACTCCACGCTCCTGGGCCTCAGGCTGGGCTCTGTGTGCCTGTGTAGCGGTAGCCAGCGTTCATCTCAGGAGCCTTCCGAGCTCGCAGACCTCGGCCCAGGACCTTCCGCCAGCATGTGGTCGGCCCTCTTTTACATACAGCGGTGTCGAAAGGTGAACTGTGGGGCATATATGCGTCACAGCGGCCATGACGGGTTGAGTACCAGCAGGCTGAGAGCATCATTCACGCACCCACCTTCGCTCACAGCGTCAGCCTCATGGTGGTGTAAGCTGCGCAGACCTGGCAGACACGTTCGCCAATCCGGAAGAGAACCACACCCAAAGAAACGTGCCTTTTATTCATACCCCTACGCTAGCCTTGCGTACGGCGAGCCAGCCCACTTCCCTAAACATTTGGGGGGGTGGAGGGGGAGGAGGCACGTACACGCTACCATTCCGTAATCTTCCCTACTGACTGTACTACCATGGTTGTGTCCACTTCACTCAATAGACCATCAGTGTATGTTGACATGTATAATTGTCTGCTCTGCATACTCAAGTCTGTCCAGCACATCCTCAAGACTTTACATTGTATACTTTTATAATCGAAAATTACTTGCCACCTTTGCACATACTTTGCTCTCATCTCTACCCGCATTCTGCATAGTGAGGCAGAGGTGCCATGCCATGTTTGGTTTGTGTACATGGCTAGCCACGGTTACCACAGTATGTAGTGTCATTGAGTCTGTTACGTGCACATGTTTGTCATGTTGAATGTCATTATATAAGGTAGCACGTTTATTCACGAGCAGTGGCTTATTCCATTTACATATCGCTGTCTTAAAGAGTATACAAAAGTTTTTCTCACAGGTGAATAGTGCGACCACAATGGCAGTCCTTCATTACTATCCAAGAATGTCCACCTGCACGATGCTTCTAAGTTTACAGCCACCAATCTTGCGTCCTTTCTTAAAAGGACGCCAACTCCCATAATCGCACCAACATTCACACAGCTTTCTAACGACAGTTATCTGCTTCTCAATAACATGCACTCCTAGGGAATATGAGCTGGCATACCGCATGTCCTTACTGTTTCAAACACTGTAACTTCCTGTGGCAATATCTATTCCCACCCACACAAACTAACTCCCAAACTTCAACTTGGCCTTCAATTCCTAGTTTGAAAACACATTTCAAGAAACAAACCAAACTAAAAGTATCTTTGTTCAGAACAGAAGTCTCCCTCATTTCTGAAAAAGAAATTTATAGACTGCAGATACCACGAACTTCAAATAAAATACACTCCCTTTTAAATCCGAACCGCCAATTACACTTTGTGAATTGTTACACAATTTTCAACACGTCACACTCAAGGTCTGGCACACTTTTTTACCAGTGTCTCCTACAGCCTTCTAACACGCTTTGAAGCTGTTCTTCTTTTAATACCAGACTACATTCAGACATTCTTTCGATCTCTGGAATAACAGGAACAGTTCCCATAATTCTCACCCTCTTTGCGGCCATCCTACTACTAATTCTACTTCTAGAAATGGCTACGCTCTCTATGGTAACAACTATGTCCGACAGAATACGCCTCTACGCCAAGCTATATCAATACTGTAAAAAACTGAAACATTTCGGCTGCCTGCTTTATCTATTATCGGAGCTAGCTACAACGTAACATTTATCTACACTTATGCAATATGCGTGCAACCATCGTTTGATTGCAAAATGTGCCCATTCGACTGGTGAATGGATGCATGCCTTGCCAACATCTCAACAATCACTCCCGATATCCAGCAGATAATGGAGTTTCTTGAAAACCATGAACGTGATTGTTATGGCAGCGGAGCAATGGCGAATGCAATGCAAAAAGGAATCGCAGCGCAATGGGATTTCTGTGCAGCCGCGAAAGATCTCCTGCAACGTGCAACCTTTCACAACATCGCAGATTGCCTTCCCATTCAAATTACCGCTCCAAAATTCGCTGAACATTACTGTCCCTTCGAGGATATGAATTGGATCGCTTCGCTTTTCTCACACGATGGCAACAATAGCCTCCTTGGAACATTACGCATCTTAAGCAGCTGAAGAACTTCTGGACTGGAATCTCCAAGACTTGTAAGAAACTCACATTATTCTTGAATGGATTTTTTTCCATTTTTTTACTTTTCCATTACATTTTTTTATAATACACTTCAATCCTACTACTGCGATATAATAACTTTCTAAGTATACTCAGACATTTGAACTCTATCCTCATTATTCTCCTATGCAAATACGGTATTTACTTCCAAAATTAACCCTAATCCGACACCCATTTAGAAACCACTTCTATTCTTTGTGCGCACACCTCTCTGCCTGCCTGTTATTCCAAAAGCCCTTTCACACAATTTTGCTCAGTCAGCCTCTGCTCAGAACCTCCTCATAAAAATGTAAAAATATGACTTTGTTTAGGAACTGGTTGGCACAGTGTGGTAATCGTAAACTATCTTTATTTTCATTATACAATTTATTTATTCATGTCGAATAGCTATTCTGTAGGTCACATAGAACTGTAACATATAATGTGCAATTCACTGATGCAGGAGCTTCGATTTGACTACAGCAGAAGCAATTGGAGTTTGTCTAAGCTCGATGCCTTAGCTTTCTACACATGTTTTTTTGAAACCGCTGAAGACCATGTACGGTTTGACTACAATGGTACCGAATGTGCTTCTCAGAAGAGAAATGTTTGTATTCATCCTCAAAGTTCCAATGTGGGTAGAACTAGTATCAATTCTGACACGCACCACACTGAATCTACTGTACAACAGATTGCTAACTATTCTGTTAATTTTCTGTTACAAAAAAGCACTGCCAAGGTACATAAAAAGTTTGACTACATTTTGCAATTTCTTTTTTATTTCTTTTCTTAAACGATACATGTGGTAATCATATCCTACCTTTATTTTCTTTATAGAATGTAGAGGTCTTCAAGTGTAATAGCTATTGTTTATTTCACATGCAACTGTAACATGTGATATACAATTCACCGATGCTGGAGCTTACATTTGAATACAGCAGAAGTGGTTCAACTTTGCATCAGCTGGATACCCTAGCTCTTGCACCAGTGGGTCCAATTATGGCACTGATATTAAGACACTTTCTATATAATTTTAAAACTCCATCCCTTTATTACACACACCCACTTTCTTAGACACAACTAATTTTACCATTTTCCTTCTCTGGCATTGCAACATTTTGCATTATATTCTTCACGATTATTCCTTTATTCCTGCTTCCTAAAACACTACATTCGACTCTTCAGACCAATAGGGATGAGCAGTTCATTTCACACTCCCTGTATAGAATAAACGCACACTAACACTACTTACACAGGTCTGCTACAGCGGCCAGTATACTACAGCGCCCACAGCACATCACTTCACAGCAATAAACTCACGACTTACACTCAATTTCATCCCCGAGTCTTCATACCGATATCACTAAGTACTTTGCTTCCCACTCCCGCTATACTCTAAACGCATACTAACACCACCTGCACAGATATGCTACAGCGCCCACTATGCTACAGCGCCCAGAGCACATCACTTTACAGCACTCAGGTCACAGTTTAGATGCATTGTTTCATCCCAGAGTGTAGCGGCACCTCACCTCAGCACCATCCCACAGTGGGCAAAACAGCACTTTCACACCAGTAGGGATAAATAATTTGCTTCGCACTCCCTCTATAGCACACCATACCCACCCTACAAACCTCACAGAGCTCCTACCCTCCTCTTTCCCACTTTCTTTATCCTTTTTCCCCTTACTCGCTTCAACGGAATCACAAAATGGCGGACAACACTTCCTAGTTGCAACCGCTCGCAGCCAATCACCAGCAAGCTCATGCTCGTAATGCCTCATCCAATCAGATGGCAGAATTCCCAAATATCGATATCTGTAAATTTCGATATTTCTCAAACTACTGAACGGATTTACACCAAATAAACAAAGCGTGCTTTCTAGACCAAGACCCTTCTCCCTTCCAAATTTGGGGTAATTCCGTTCACCCGTTCGACCTGTAGCCTTGTCTAAATTTTCCTATGGAAATTAACATTGAAAAAACTCGTTTTGGGACCGCCCTTTTTTCTCGGCCCCCCTTCACGAATCACCCCCAAACTTTTAACATAGGAGCTGATCTCAACGAAGAATTAGTTTTGAAAATTTCGCGAAGATTTGTCAATCTGTGTCAAAGTTATTGGGAATAGAATGTTGCCATTTTCCTATGGTAACTAGGTCCTAACTAGAACTACCTACTGGCGACCGCCAGTAGGTAATGTATTTATATGTGTATATATATCTCTTACCCTATTCGTACATCACTGGTACATAGCCCAGCTTTCACCTACCTAAAGTGATAGGCCAAATGTCTGATCAGTAAAGAGCTCAGCTCTCAAATCTCACCATACATACCCTTGCTCACCTTTACAGGGCTCAGTCCTTCAAGTGCTTCATCTATACAGTCATGCACACATATACCTCACCCATACATACCTGAGCTCTCCTCTGCCTCACCTGGTGTGGGCTTGGCCCTCCAGTAGTTCATCCATAGGGAGCCCTGCTCTTGTATACCTCACCGATACATACTTAACTGTCCTTTTCCTCAGACCTCCAGTGCTTCACCCCTGAGAACCTCCTGTTTTGTACCTCACGCTCACAGAGCCCACCTAGCCTCTACCTGCTAAACAGAACTCCTCTTACCTACACTTGTTCTCTCATTGTAGCGAGGCCCCTTCTTGTCTCACCTTCTTACAGTGCATTCAGACCATCCTTATTACACTCGTAGGGCCGAAGAAGTTTTCTTTGTGCTGATTTTTACCCAGTAATAATCATGGATTTCCGAACTTGAACATTATAGCCCTGGGTGCGTTTATTTACAAAGGCCAGCGGGTGAATCACAAGCAGGAAAAAATAAATGTAAGTCTAACCAGGTACAGACAACCAGTGTTGGATAATTCATTCCCAAATAGGTGGAATTCATTCAACACTGGACTGAAATCTCCTTTGCACCTGCTTGGGAAATTTCCAATAGCTGGAACGAATTGCCCCAGAAAAGTCTTTCCCAGTGATGATACGATTGGGGGATTCAAGGCCTTCGCAGACTACACTGACATTCCCTCTAACTTCCACTCCTCTGAAGGCGGACTTGTATGCCTGTTGTACAGGAGAGAAGTGTCTAAGCCCAATGGCACTTCCATGGTCTTTCACAATAGGAGTAGAGTGGTAGAGAAATCCCCAGTACTGCTTGTTGATCTCCTTCCCACAAGTTGTGTTCGACCTTCACGCAAGTCCTAGATTCTGTTAGTCCATGTGACACACTCTCAAGCTCATGCATGTTGCTAGGTAATGCATGTGCAGCTAGCCACCAGTGTTGGTTCAGATGGTCTCCCTTGGTGCATGTCACGAGTTCATAGGCCAGGTTAGATACAATGTCAGCATGGAGGTTAATATTGCCGGGGGACAGGAATGCGTTCTTGCGGTGCCTGGTGATTGACAGAGGCGCAGGTTCATAGGAAGCTAGTTGACTCAGCTCTTCTCTGTGCCGTGTGGTGGCTGAGAATACAACAGCCCCTCATTCTAAGGTGCTTAAGTTAGTGGCACTGCTCAAGCCACTGGAGCACAACTGGATTGCTGCTGAGCGTCCCTCTATTAATGCTGCCCTGAAAGATTCTGACCTGGAGTGTTTATGGATGCTGAGATCCCAGCTTCCAGTCCCTATGTCCATGAGGGAGCTCTTGAGCATTTCCTGCATATGCAGCATTGCTGGCTATTCACCACAACCCACTATTCCTTCTGTGGTCTTTACCATGCCAGTTACCCACCGACTATAAGCAACTATTAAGCATTTACTTCTGCCTAGCGAGGCCTACAGCCCATGGATGCAACAACTTCCTACCCTGTTCCCTCATGCATAGACCACAAAATTCTGTTCTTTTGCCTTCTACCTTCTAGATTGTCCAACCTAGACCTACCCTTCTTAACTCTTCCCCAGACTCTCAGCTGTTTCTGTATTCTTCCCACATATACCTATATTCAATATCCCAGCCAACTTGCTCTTAACGTTTATAAATTCCTCTGACCTTCCACCTCACATTTGCTTTCCTTTCAATTTGTTGTCATCTAAGTAATTACCACTCCCTTCTGCATGACTAACCTCCAAGTCAAACTTCTATCCTGCCCAGTTTGACTTTAAAGTCCAGTGCTAAAACGGGCCCTCATCGGAGCAAGAACACTTTCTGAAAACGGGTATTTCATCTGTGGCACAATCCTATATATGCATATAGACCTCTTCTTCATCGGAGAGCCGTAGCTCAGCAAAGTTGTTGCCTGATATTGCCTTGAAGCTATTGCCTCTAAGATACAAAACCTTCTTTTTCAAGAATTGTTTGGTCTCCCCAAATATGCGATGGGCCCGCAATAAGACTTGAAGGGGATTTGCAGGCCTGTAATTTCTTAGCTCACAAAATAACCCTGAGATTGTGGGATAAACTCTGGTCCTCGGAGGCTCAGAAGATTGCAGTTCCTTGTGCTACTGGAATAGGAAGAAGTGAGCTAAGGTGGGCAAGAAGAGATTAGGCATCATTGCTGAGGCCTTAAAAATGGAATCTTAAATTTCAAATTATTAATGTGCATTTTTTAATTGATTGTCCGTTTCATAGGCCTCGTCATTCCATTTTTAAAAAGCTTTTTTATAAAGTATGGTATAAAACCGCAATAATGCGCTTGCACTTTTGTTGAATATGGAATTTAGATGTTGCTTTTGCCTTGGCAAGATTTTTAAAAATATGTATTGGCTAGAAATGAAGGAACCCTGAGGGAAGAAGTGTTTTATTCATGTCTATTCTCCCCTACTCTTTTCAACCTCCATCTGGAACCGTTAGCTGAAATACTGTGTATCGCCAACATCTCTTTCCACTTGTATGCAGATGACACACAGATATACATTAAAATCTCATCACAAGAGGAGATCAGAATGGGGGTGGGGGGTGATTTGCAGCCCAAGATGGTGGTCGCTTATGCGACGTGCTCTGGGCTGGGGCCGCTGATCCAGACAAAATCCTACATTCCCTACCACATCCAACGACTGGGAGGCAAGCAGGGACCTAGCTGTCCATAAATGGAATGTTCTACTAAAACCTCTGAGTCTCCAGAAGGAACGCAGACCCAAGTTCCAGAACGCGAGCAACTCCAATTCGACACTGGGCCTAGCCTGAGGGAGGGGCCTACACTGCAGCGGACACGCCTGATCCAAAGCCAAGCTGCATGGCCCTGGGGCCGGCTGGTGCATCAACTTGAGCCCCCGGGCTCAGGCCCTACCCCAATGCCTACATTCACCGCCCGGATTGCCCCCTTGTAATTGACTGCACAATATGTAGTCCGTATTGAACTGCAGCACCTGTGATTGCTTTATATAGGGAGAGAGACCATACCTGCTCCGAGACGGTGGCCTGTCCTCCATCGGCGCGGAAATCCCCCCCCCCCGCCCCCCCGCCTTGTGCTGCACTGCTTTGGCCTTCGTTAGCTGTGTCATTTCTTGGAAGAACCCAGAGATCCTTGGGACGGCAGACTACGCCTGGGACGTTGAAGTAGCGAACACCTCCCCGCCCCCACTGTATCCGCTGCTCCTGAGTGGTTGTCGTGAGTTAATCGCGGACGTGAGGCGGGCAGGGTTTGAAGCGGTGTCATGCCGGTGTAACGTGGATATTGACCGAGCAGTATAGCGCCTAGACCGACCTGCGCAACCACTGCAGGGACTGAGTGGCGGGCGGGGACCCAAGGCGATGCAGTGAGACCCCTGAGGCAGTTACCAACTATCCGGTTCAGGTGGTGCCAGCCTAAATTTGCAGGTCAGTGGGGGCCCTCAATTGGAATCCGCTGAGAAGGAGCAGAACGGTGCTGCAGTGGGTACCCTAAACAAATTCAAAAGCATCACGCGCTCTACTGGCTCCCCCCTCATTCTTGACTTTGTCCACGTGTGTGATTTTTCAGCGGGGACCGTTTTGGATAATGTCCGTTGGGCACTGGTTAAGATCTCCTAATTAAAACTCGGAGTGGAGGGGGCCGCTATCTCCCAGAGGTGGTAACCCCAAGCTGTGACTACTGGATTGTTCCTCACTGGCCGTTTAGGGCCCCCCCCTCCCTGCTTGAGTTGGGGCTCCGCAGGCGACTTAGTGGTTCATCATCTGCAGTAATACTCCCGGCTTTACGTGTGAGTGCCTTTCTTATGAGATTGGGGGGGGGGGGGGATGCTTGATCGCATCTTGCAAAGGCCTGGCCTGACCAACCCAATGGGAGAGCGCTGAACAAAGTGAGACCAGTATGAGGTCCCTGGGGGCAGGATTAACATAAGGATTTGCAACACGGCAATAGACCTGTGAATACCATATAAAACAGCCTCTGCAAATGGACAAAGCAGTTCAGCAGTGAACACTCAAGTACCCGATACTGCTTTCTTCAGTCGTTACTGCTGGTAGAACCACACCTCTGGGACAGTCAACGATAGATGATACTTCTGCATGTCACGGCAGTCGAATATTTGCAAGATCTAACAACGACCCACAGCCACATAAGCTCCTCAGCAAATTGGCTAAATATTCTTCTCGTTCACTACAAGCACTAGCCTCCTTTGGATATAAGCTTGGCCACTGTATAATCCAACACCACTCAGTCACCCAGCACGCCAGTAACCATGGATAGAGGAATGCCGAGAACACCCTCCAGATCTGGGAGGGCAGGGTTGCTCTTGCCACCCTCAGAACATTCATCCGGTAGTTCACGCCATGCAGAAGAGAGCTGTGTCCAGTCCACCCGGGGATAAATTAGATATGATCTTGAAAGAGATACGGGATTCAAGAACAGCGCTGGAAAATCAATTCAGCATGATCTCAGTGGAGCTCAACCTACTCCAAGACTACCATAGAAAATTAGCTGATAAACTGAAGACCAGAGAACAAACTTTGGAAACAATGGTACCGCAAGTTAAGGCTCATGAAGAACAATTATGTCAAATGCGCAAGCAGATTGACTCCCTCCAGGCTCGTGCGGATGATGCGGAAGGTTGGGCCCGACGTAATCACCTCAGAATTGTTGGCTTCCCAGAGGGATCAGAAGGCCCTAACCTGACGATCTATATAGAGAACTGGTTGAAAACTAGTGTGGCCCCCGCCGGTTTGTCCGCACACTTTACTGTCAAGCGGGCTCACCGAATCCCTGCACGCCGGCCAATACCTGGTGCAAACCCCTGCCCAATATTGGCCTGAATTCTGAACTACAGAGACAGTGACCATCTGTTGCAGGCAGCACGCGACAATGGCCCATTACAAGTAGACAACATGAAAATGTCGATCTTCCCCCGACTGCACTCTAGATGTGCAGCGCATACGTTTTTCATTTATGGAAGTTGAAGCTTGGGTCCGCGCTGCAGGCCTTACCTTTGCCTTACTGTTCCCAGCAAAATTGAAAATTATTTATTAAGCGCTCTTTTTTTTTTTTTTGTGGGGTTGGGGGGATACATCTGACAGTGCTAGGGATTGGCTGGACAGGACCTTCTCAAATACTCTGCCCACCAGACAGACGGACTCTAAGCAGCGTTACCCCCTAGAGAAGCAGAAGGGGTTTCCTTACACAGAGTACAGACTCCCGTCCTCCGCCGCGACAGCAGGTGATGGAGGGTAGGCAGGAGGCTCTTCGATCTGCCAATACCTTCCGTCACTCTCATCCATCTATCAGCACAAGCCCTTCAGATGATGCCAATTCAGATTCTGACTGGCAGAAGCGTGGCACTGTTTCCATCGGAGTCCACGCAACTAAGTAATGACCCTCTGAGGTGACATGTTTGTATGTAATTTGGAACACTGTCCCTGACCAATTTGTCTGCACACCACAAATTTGGTATGTAGGCTGTAACATTAGCCCCAAATTCATGTTATCCAGTATATACAGTACTATGTAATTTAGAGATGAAGTATTTGACCAACAGAAAAAGGACAGATTGATAAGTGGCCCGGCCCGTTCTAGGCGTTTCCATGCATTGCTCGCTGTTTTTAAGTAGAAGTGATATTTGTAACATCCCCCACAAGCGTTCGCAACTGTTCGATGTTAACTATGTTGATTTATATTGCACAGTTTAGTCGAGCGAAGTTACATCGTTGGATCCAGCATTGGGATAAAGTTGTATGGTTAGTAATTCTGCCGCTTAGTCCGATGTATGGGGGGGGGGTGAGGGGAGGGGGTTGGGATCAGGAGGGAGTTTCGTCACTATGCCCCCATGATGTCAATTGCTAAATCCTATACTATCATATCCTGAAATGTCTGGGAATTGGAGCAATTCACAAGCGGCATAGAATAGCTGCGCAGTTACACTGCCGTAAAGCTCAAATAGTATATCTTCAGGAGACACGCCTACTATCCTCAAACTACAAAGTGACAGAAGCTGGAGGAGTCAACTTTATGCTACAGCATACTCTGCCTTTTCTAGAGGGGCTACAATATGGATACGGGCAGGAATCCCTTTCTCCCTTAGTGAGTGCAAGATAGATGACCAAGGGTGTTGTGTTTCTATGGGGGGCACTAGATAGTACACAAGTGGTGTTAGGGTCCATTTATGCTCATAATGTGGATCAGGATACCTTTTTGTCACGAGTTTCCCTGGCACTTTTGGACTGGTTACAATTCCCATGGTTATTGGGTGGGGACTAAAATGCGGTGTTTGATGTATATCTTGACCGCATTCATCCTCCCTTATCGAATACTGCTGCGCACTCCCAAGTCGCTGCGCTAACTCGTTGGGCACAGGGATGGAATCTACTAGATGTTTGGAGGTCCCTACATGTCAACATGCGAGAATATTACTTTTACTCCCACCCTCACAAGCTACATACCCGCTTGGATCATTTCCTTTGTTCACCAGACTTGTCCTGACCATAAACAATATACCTATCGAGGCAAGAATATATCGGATCACAATCCCATAGAGTTAATGATAACATGGGGCCGTTCTCCCACACCTATCCCGGCTTGGTGAAGGCAGCCCCTACACTTAGAAGATCAAGTGTACCGAGCCACATTGGCTACAGCCATAACCACATATTTCACAGATAGTAAGGGCACAGCCACGACCAGATCCGTTGAATGGGAGGCCTTTAAGGTAACGATCCGGGGAGTCTCCATGGGCTCCTTGCAGGCAGCCAGGATCACATATGCGGAACTGCTAGAACGTTTGAGAACAAAAGACTTTAATGCATACATGCTTCGCACGCATTCTGAAGCAGACAGGGCCGGCACATTGTTAGCCAGATTGATTAAGCCTCAAACAACCCCCCACTCCTATCTTGTAAATAAGTAATGCTCAAAATACGATAATTACCACCCATGCTGAGATAAATGCTACCTTCCAAGACTACTATACAAACCTATACACCGCTCCCCTTCTAGACACGACAGACGCTACTACTTGTTTCCTTGCAAATGTAGAACTCCCCACTATTTCAGACTCAAACGTCAAGGAATTGGCGGCTTCGATTACTACAGCGGAGATCCGAACGGCGGTTAAGGCATTAGCTCGTAATAAAACACTGTGCTTGGATGGGCTCCCCATTGAATTTTATTCAACCTTTGCAACAACATTGATCCCTAAATTACTACAGCATTACACCTCCTCGCTTAAAGAGGGCACTCTACCTCCCACTACTAGAGAAGCTTTAGTTACTTCTCTGTTGAAACCGGACAAGGCTCCTATTGAACTTGCGTCCTATAGGCTCCTATCGATACAAGATACTCAGTAAGATTTTGGTGTTGAGGCTTCTCCCCTTACTCCCTAAACTAGAACACACAGATCAATGCAGCACCTCACTAAATATTCGGCTACATGCCTTACTACATGCAGCTTCGGCAACTACTCAGTTTGCTGGATGTTTATCATTAGAAATACGCCAAGCTTTTGATACCCGTACTGACCAAATTTGGGCTGCCCCCGACATGCTGCAATTGGATATAATTACTATACACTAACCCTACAGCCCATGCTAAGGCCGGGTCGATTATCTCGCCCGCTTATTTTGTTTATCGTGGAACATGCCAAGGCTGCCCCCTGTCGCCCTTATTGTTTGTATTGGCGCTAGAACCTCTAGTGCAATATTTGCTTCAGGTTATCGTCCCGTACGATATTCCAATAAATGGTACTATCCATTCTGTGTCACTCTATGCAGATGACATGCTATTGTATTTTCAGGATTTGAACAAAAGCCTGCACACGATAGCTACCGTGGTCTCAAACTCCCGGGAGGTGTCTGGATTATGTCCCAATGCCTCAAAATCTGTAGCGTATTCTTTCTGTAATACATATACCAGTCCCTATTTGAGATTCGGCCGGATGCAATTCAATGTAGAACCCATTACATTTAAATATTTAATATCTAGGAATATACATCTATAGAACCAATGTTGATACAATAGATGGAAATGTGGTTAGGACTGTTAACTCACTTCGCTCCCAGATCTCTTTTTGGAATTGTTGGACTTGGCCCTTTTTGCAGGGTCATCCCTAAACTTTTTGCCTTCCTCCAGTATTTTTTCTGACCTGTTGGCTGTTTTATGACTCTGGGCACCTTACCACTGCTGATCAGTGCTAAGGTGCATATGCTCTCCCTATGGTAAAATGTATACATTGATTGGTGTCCATGTTTGGCTTATTCGGTTTACTATCAGCCCCTAGTAAAGTGCACCAGGAGTGCCAGGGCTTGTAAATACGAATGCTGCTGCGCTGGTTGTGCCACCCACAGAAGCGGCCTAGTAAAATATGTCTAAGGTCTGCCACTGCAGAACCTGCGTGCAGTCTGGTACTGTAGCGCTGACTGCGCAAGTGCCCCCACTTGCCAGTCCCTAAACCTTCCCTTAACTACATGTTAGCCACCCCTCTAGTAGGCCCCAGGGCAGGGTGCATTGTAGGCATAAGGTAGGACATGCCCTGATGTGTGTGGCATGTCTTAATAGTGAATTACAGCCATTTTCGTTTTTCACTATTGAAGGCTACCTGCTCTCCATAGGCCAGAATGGGCTGCTGGAGTCACTACACGCTGTGACCCCAGTGGACTCATAGAGCATGGTAGAATGTCAAGTTTAGTATGCCTGAACTCAGAATAATAAAATACTTCTTGTAGTCAAGTTTATTTTAATATCCTGGGTTTGTAAATACTACTTTTAGAAAGTTAGTATTTACTGACCTGGCCATTTCAGTCCGTCTCTGCTGTGTGTGTGTGTGTTCTGCCTAGCAACAGTAAGGAGCAGGGTTGGGGAATCCCCAGAGACAGGTTGGCTGCCAGGTGGTGGGTAGAGAGGTGACACCAGGATGGGTGGGAGGAGTACACCTTGACTCTTGAATAGACCTGTGCTCTGCCCCCACAAATCCGGCGCCGCCCCCTGTGGAGCAGCTGATGTCTCTGCCCTGCTGCTGAAAGGAAAGAGCAGAGTCACCATAACAAAGTGCTCCAGAACTGGACTGAGCCAGGCCCAGGCCCCCTGGCGCTAAAGAACAAAAGAATCATGGAATAAAAGTAGGAGCCTGGCTCCTAAGAAATCAGAATCCTGTTTTACCACAAAGAACCTCTGCCCGACTAGAAGGAGAAGAAGACGCTGGAGGAGCTGGCCTGCTGCTTGCCTTGCTGAGAAAGGAGAGGAAGAGACTACTGAAAAGACTTTGCTACTTTGTGCTTTAAACATTCTCCAAGGGCTTGATCTGAGCTTGCCCCCTGAACTGAACCCCAGGACCAGTGGGTTCTCTGTGCTTTTGCTCGTCCTCCGATTCGAGCCGTGTGTGCATCCCGCTGGAAAGAGACTGCGCCCCTCAACGCCCCTCCTAGGGCTGTGACACTCAGGAGCTCGCCTGCGGCAACCCCGTGAGAGCCCCGCTCCGTCCGGAGCCGCTCTCTGTCCCCGGGCTAGGCCGCCTGCGCCCCTGTCACCGCCTGCCACTGGAGCGCGCTGACCGCGCTATTACCCCTCCCGCCGGAAACCGTCCGACGACTGTGATCTACGCCGGGTCATCCAGCTGCACTGACCGTGCCCTGTGACCCCGCTTCGCTATCCCTGGACATCTCCGGCCTCGCCGCCCCCGTTGTGGAGACCCCCCTGCGCCGCCGTGCTGAGGGTCGCTGGCCGCACCTGCCTACCGGCCCACACCCGCTGATCGAGGACCCAAGACCACTTCCCAAGCTGAGAGTCGCACCGACCTGTGCCGACTCTCCACATCACGAAGGAAGTTCCAGTATCGGGCTCGGGGCCCGCAACGCCTTATTTCCCCGTTCGCAGGAGCCGATCTCTGTGAGTACTGGAACCACAAGTAACATTTGCAAGAGACTACAAAGTATCCATTTGAAACTACGAACAAAGAACATTTGCCTGCTGTACAACCTGGTGGCATAGCGAAACCGTTATTGGTCTTGTGATAAGTCTGCTGAGATATATATACCTATTTTTACATAAAGAAGCGTATTTTTCTACATATCCAAGGCTGGTGTCCGTTTCTGGGGGGATTGATGTATTTACTGTGTGTGTGATTGTAAGTGCTTAACCAACAACGCCTGAGGAATCGCCTTGGCTGCTCACGCCACGCACCTAGAGGGTGAGCAAGGGTCATTCAAGAGGGGTTATCCTGCGCCCTGACGTGGAGGAGAGGGTTCCTGCTTGACACAAGGGCAACCTTGCGCCAACCAGAGATCCCCGACTCTAACAGGAATACTTTACCATTGACAGTGGCGGGCCGCCTAGCTGTGTCCAAAATGGTCATGTTGCCCAGACTTTTTTATCATTTTGTGAACCTCCTGGTTATTCTTCCGGCATGGATTTTTAAAACATTAGACTCCCTTTTATCCTCTTTGCTTTCGGGTTCGGGTAGACATGGATTAGCATTAACCAAGATGCAGCTGCAGCTTCCTAGTGCTGCGGGTGGGATGGGGGCACCTGGTTTTAAAGCCTGCTGTATAGTTGGGCAGCTACAGTGTCTGGCGCATTGGCTAGCAGGCAATCATTTATTTGAAATAGGAAATTCTCCTGACCGTTTAAGGAGTGGAACCCTACAGGCACTATTATGTCTGGGGGCTGACGGGATGCGGAATCCTCCTTTTCTCCTACACATAGCTATTCACTATTGGAAGCAAGCTCACAAATATGGAAAAATACTCTTCCCATAAGCCCCCAATGTCCCTCTGTGTGGCCTACCCAACAGACAAGGAATAGTATCAATGGCACTGATAAGGGGTTGGACACAGGTGGGTATAGAGACTGTCGGTGATTTCTTTTTAGATAGTAACTTGATGCCCCAGGAAGAATCTGGACGCACTAATGCAGTACCAGAAACCCTATGTTCGAGGCATATGAGCTGCAGATTACACACTTTTGCATAGATCGCCATCTGGTGTTGGGCCCGGATGTTTGCAGTTTGTTTTTCCTCTTGGAAAGTCTTTGGAAGTCACTAGGTCGGTGACTCCTCCTTTGGATCGTATCGCGCATGGGCTTCGGCTCCATCCTCAGATTGTTTTTTTCCACCATCAGGCTCGGATGTGATCTTCGCGCTCCGGTTCCGAACAGCTTCCAGTTCGACAATCGACGCGCAATCCTCACCCCAATCGCTGTATTGCTTTGATACACGATCTCTTCAATCAACGCGCCTTCTCATTGACACAAACCTTCGGTTCCAGTCGTCGACGGCGGCCTTCGGTCCTACCCAGGCTCCGGTCCCGGCTCATGGAAAGAACTCCATTTAAAAAGTGCCCTTGATGTGGGTCCAAATTTCCCCACACCAATCTTCATGAGGTATGCAACCTTTGCCTCTCCCCAGAACACGAGGCTCGAGACTGTCCGTCCTGTAAGTCTTTTCGATCCAAAAAGACTATTCGGGACTGAAGAGTCAGAAGGAACATGGCACACTCCTCGACGTCCATTCCAGTCGACATCTTCGGAGACGACATCGATCAGGAACATCATCGTACCGAAGAGGACCTCGTCAGCGCTTCCGAGGCCGATGAGTCAGATGTGGAGGACATCACTCCGGCGCAGAGGGTCGTGAGTACCAACCTACCCACACCCGCGCCGACACCCAAAAAGGCTTCGGTCACGCCTTCGCCTCCTGGCTTAGGCAAGACCAGAGACATTGCTTCACACAGCCCACCTTCGGGCCCGGTGAAGAAGCCAAGTAAGCCTTCCGGCAGCTCAGGCTCGAGCCAGCCTGCCAGCAGTGCCGAGAAACACACTTCGGCACCGAAAAAGAAGACGGCCTCCACCTCGACACAGAGCTCCGCACCGAAGCCCTCAGGGTCGAAACCCAGCTCTTCGGCACCGACGCCATCTTCGGTGCCGACCAAACTACACAAGGCCACCGACACTACCAAGCCGAAACCCATCTCGGCGCCGACCAAGAGAGCGGAGGGTCGCAAGCCAGGTTCTAAACATCAAACCGGCACGGAAAAACCAAAAAAATCATCGGCTTCGGTACTGACGGACCAAATTACCTCACCAGAGCTATATACACCGAATCCCTTGCAAAAAACTCTTACCAAGGATCCAAAAACTGGACATTTGACTCTCTCTACTAAAGAGACATTTGGTGAAGCCTGCTCCACCTCCAAAGAGGAAGGACTCTGCTACCTCTCCGTTCAGAATACCTTCCCCTCCCCCTCCTCCTCCTTCCCCACCTCCACCCCCTCCGCCCTCTCCACCCCCACCTCATCGTTCTCCTTCTCAGTCTCCAGACGATGATGATCGGGGGGACCCATATGATGATACAGGGGATGTGCCACAAGACCCCACCCCTACAGGATCTCCAGATCCATGGGACGATTACAATATACCAGATATCCCCAACGTCCCACAAGACGATATCTACCCTTCTAGACCATCTCCACCAGAAGATTCATTAGGTCTTAACCATCTTCAGCAAAGAGCAGCACATTATCACGGGGAGGACATGCATAATGACCCTGTGGAGGAAGATTTCCTCCTAGACACATTCGATACTACACATAGGTCCACCTCCATACTGCCTATGCTCAAAGGGGTGGTTAAGCATGCGGCACACAGTGACTTGGATCATTGAGGGTGTTCCTGTTCCCCTCCCCCCACCCCCTCCTCCTTTTGCTCGCTGCTCATCCTTTCCTCACTCTTTTCCCTTATCCTTCCCTATAATATCAGACATGACTATCACATGGTACTAAGCACCTGGCAAGGTGTAATTTAACCACAGCGGCAATAGTTCTTTGTTGAATGGTTTGTTTAGGAGGTGGGTGTATGGTGGGAGGGTTTTTTTGGGTACGGAAAAAAATTACACCTTGGCACAATGATATAGTTTGTTACCTTATAATTAGACAATGTTCTTATTACAAACGCGAGTACAAAAAATGTATACCATTGGAACAATAAAATCTGCAATTCATGTATTGAAATCAGATAGTTGTAAACACTGTCATAGGAAAAGTCTAAAAATCTATATTTGAATATATATTCTTGATGTATCCGTAATACTCAATAAAGTTGGTGTTAATAAAATAAAAAAAATAGGAGATCAGAATAATGAACGAGGCTCTAAAGCGAACTGTAGAATGGTTTGCTAGCAACCAGCTCAAACTTAATGTAAAAAAAACTGAATTCTCACTAATTTCCCCTCACTAAAGTTCCACTGACATGCTTAAATGGACCAAATGGATTATTGAGCTGAACTGCACCCCGACTATAGTGGACTTGGCCAAATCACTAGGAATCACACTGGACAAGAACTTGAATGTGCGAGCTCAACTCACTGGCCAAAAATGCATGGTTTCACTTGAGCTACATGAGAACTGAAACCATTCCAAGATAAATCGGACCTAAATATGGCAGTACAGGCTCTAGTTATCTCTAGGATCGTATATGGATGCTCAACCCTCTCTGGCCTACCCAAGATCTCTAGGGCTTCCCAAAAAGCTTGTCTCAAAGCAGCCGCAAGACTCTTATGTTCAAAAGAATTCAACCACATCTCACTAAACCTGAAGACTAAGCCAGAATCCAACTCAAATTGTCCTGTATCACACACAAAGCATTACACTCTTAATTCACTGGCGTATCTTGCCCAGAAAATCGTGGTTTCCAGAGGAGGCAGGCACTCCTGGTCTGCCAGGGATTTTGTTCTGAAACCACCTCTTCTGGAAGAAGAAAACATACAACAGAGCTTTCTCAGGGGCCGCACCTAGAATCTGGAACTCTGCCACCAAACGTCAAAAGAATACTTTCCTTGTCGAGATTCAAAAAGGAAGCGAATACTTTCCTAATGGGCAAATTCCGTCCAGAAATACTCAGTGCATATACAGCTCAGCGGCCTAGTGATCTGCTATTCTCTTCTTGTTCTCTACCTGTGTATGCCGGTCATGATTTCATAGATCTAAGCTACGCGATTCTTGGATCATGGTTGTTGCTATATTTTTTGCATCATTTGTACTTCACTGCCTCTTCAAGGGGCAGAGGCTGGTGCTGTGCAGTCTTCCTCTGCTCCTGCTAACGTTTATCTCCCTCAAGTGTACTCTTGATCGCCTATTCCTACTGTTTGTGATAGCCTGTTTGTCTCGGCAAAACGTTCTTATGATAGTCTGCTCCGAATCTTGTAAACCACTTGTTTAGCCTTGTAAAGCGCTCTGATATCCTAACGGGTCACGTTCGTTCTCTCTAAACCACCAAATAAATAAATATTGTGGCCCTGGCTTAGGGCCTAGGGTAGCACAAAAGACTACCTGCATTTAAACAATTGTACATTTTAATGTTAATGTAGATGAAATCGTTATGCATTTATGTTTTAAAGACTTGAGTCAAAACATTAATAACATTTAACTGAACTGAAAATGATTCTTCAAGAACTACAGTTCCAAAGAGGCTGGAAGGATTGCCTTCATGGGAAAGGAGTGTTATTTCATCACTTTGATTCTAGGCAGCAGACTGCAAATCCTTACTAGCAAAGTGCAACCTGACACCTACAGAACTTTCTCATTTCTTTTCATTTGCAAACTTGTATCTGGTGGCTGGCATCTGAATAATAGATGGGTGTGAGTCGTCATAAACGTAATCCGGTCGTCATGGAGATCCTCACTTGTGGGCACTGACGCCTGCTGCAGACAGCACTTTTGTGGCTGCCGGCATCGGTCCTAGCTAGCAGTGTGAAAAGGTTACTCTTTATTCTGAACTCTTAACCGCTCCTTGACACGCAGGTCAATAAAGTAGTAAAATGATCTCTCCCTATTTTGAGGCGACTTCATTGGATTTTTTTTTTTACAAATCGCACATTTGTTGCAGGGCTCTGTACCCCAGAGACAACTGCAATATCAAATTTGCATAAACAAGGAAGCAATTGACCTTTTCAGAGTAACAATTCAAATACATGACATGGTAGAGCAAGAAGGATACTAATACCCCCAAAACGAATCCCCCCCCCCCGCACTAGAACAGGCCCATATGACCTAGCAATTACTCCACTGGAAGAACGTCCGCAACAATGGGAGGCTCCAGCCACAGATCCAGGTAGTCCGCCCACTGTTTCCATATTTTGTAATGCTTACATGGGTATCCCCTGGCTACAAAGATTGGCTGTTCCAGCCCCATGCAGAAATCCAGCCCATTTTTCCATGCTGCCACCGAGGGGGTCCGTGGATCCTTCCATGCCTTGGCTATATCACGTTTCTCCAATGTGAGGCCCAGTTGCATAAGATGTCTTTTATAAACATTCCCCCCCCCCCCTATCCCCTGCATAACATGGAGCAGAGCGAACTGCGGCGTATGCGGGAGTTCCCACCCCAAGACCTCCGACAGACTGGAAAACACAGCCCTCCAAAATCGGTCAAGGGATGAACACAGCCAGACAGTATGCATAAATGTGCCCTCCTCCCGGCCACATCGGAGACATTCCGAGGAGGCAATCAATCCCGCCAGCCACAGTATAACCAGAGTGAAGTAGGCCCTGTGTAAATATTTAAATTGAATGAGGCGTTGACGCATCGCTATGTCCGCTCCCTGGGGGGCGGCCAGGGCCTCCCTCCAATCCTCCTCCAGCGTACTCACATCCTCCTCCCAAGCCCCCGACGCTTCTGAAGTGTAGGGGAACAATTAGTGACCAGGGACTGGTATATCCGGGAAATCCTTTTTTGTCTCTAGATCCCCCATGAAAACCTTCGTCTCTTAACGGGCTAATTTCTGTGTGAGAGTCCAGACCCTCTAGGTTAGGGGAAAGTGCATGGCGGAGTTGGAGGTACCGAAAGAACTGGGATCGGGGCATATGAAATTCCTCCTGTAATTCCAGAAAGGACTTGAGTGACACATCCCTCACGACATCGCCCAGGGTCGAGATGCCTATAGCATCCCAGCCCTGGAAGCCCTGCAGGGTCACCAGCTCGGGCATGCACCCATTGTGCCATAGGGGAGTTTCTCGGGTCAGGGTATTCCACCATCCCATGTGCCTCAATGACTGCCTCCAAATTTGGAATGCCACACGCGTGACTGGTGGCAGCGCACCCCGCAACTATGCCGAGTAATGAATAGTGTGTAGCGTGAGGCCCCATAAGTCGACGCTCCAACGCGTAAGCCGGGTCCCCCCTGTTGCCATACCACCTCTCATTAAGGACCAATAAGTGCGAGGCCTGGTAGTACGAAAGGATATCTGAAGTCTCGAGTCCTCCGCAGTAGGTGGATAGAAAGCATGTGCGCAGCGCTACATGCACCGCTCCCCCCTCCCACAGGAACTGCCCAAGCACAGAATTCACCGGCCAGAACCATCTAGGTGCGTTCGGGTGATTGTGTAGCTGGTAGAGTAATTGAGGAAGCGCTACCATCTTAAATATTGCTGACCTGCTGTATATTGTCAAAGGCATGCGCGACCAGGTTATTAGATCTGCACGGACTCGTTCCCATATCGGTCCTATGTTCCGTTCCCAAGAGATGGCCGGCACATCCGAGAGGAAAACCCCCAGATATTTGAGACCCGCCACCTGAATCGCGGACGCCCATGTGCCTACTCTCACCCGGTCTCCCAAAGCGTGGATTTGCGGGGATTCATATATAGCCCCGACGTTTCCCCGAAGATCTGCAGGAGCCGCGGCCCCGATCTGTCCAATGCTGTAAGGAAAAAGAGCACATTGTCCGCATAAGGTGCGATCCTGTCGGACAAGCCCGGTGCCCACTCTAAGTCCCTTATCTGCACGTCAATGCGCACCCAGGCCGCCAACGGCTTCATAGCTAGGGCGAATAAATATGGCGACAGGGGGCACCCCTGCCTCGCCTGATAGAAAAGCTGGAAGAGACCGCTCCTGCCACCCGTACTGACGCCGTCAAATCAGTGTATAAGAGCATCGGGTATGACCTAAAACGTGGGCCAAAATTGAGTCTGTGCAGTAGGGCGAACAAATAGACCCAACTTAGGGAGTCAAACGCTCTGTCCATGTCTGCCAGGAGGAGTGCCGCCGGCTCCCTGGTTTGTCGGATAGCCGCCATTGCCACATGTGCCCGCCTTATGTTATGTCTGGTCGCCCTCTGGGGCATAAACCTGGCTTGGTCTGGGTGTACCAGTGCCGAAATGTGAGGTAAAAGGCGGTTCGCCAACGCTTTGGCCAGTACTTTGGCCTCCACGTTCAGGAGAGAAATGGGGCGGTAGGAGGCGTGCTGCTCCGGGGGCCGACCGGGCTTATGGAACACCACCACCTCCGCATGCCTCCAATCCGGAGGGAGCCAGCTCTCTGCCCTGGCTTCCTCCAGGGCCGCCTGATAAGAAGGGGCCAGCTGTAAATTGTACAGTCTGAAACACTCGCTTGGGAACCCGTTGAGTCCAGGCGCCTTCCCGGAGTTGAGCTCACCCAGGGCCGTGCCTAGTTACTCATCTGTCCGAGGGAGCTCCAGCTGTGCACGTATCTCATCCGATACCGCTTTGGGCGGGAGGTTGTCAACCATAGCCTCCAGCAGGCACTCCTGAGGGGCATAGAGAGCTGCATAATATGTAGCGAAGCTCTCCGCTATGGCCATGGGGTCTGTGATCAACGCCCTCGCCTCATCCAGCACCCCGGGAAGGGCCTGGGAGTGAAAAGTGCCCTGGCAGAGCCGATGTAGCATCTTGCCGGACTTGTCCCCCCACTGACATATCCTGCTACGCGTTGCCAGCCAAACCTGTCGAGCCTCATCCATCAGGAGAGCGGCGTAGGACTGTTGTGCCAGGAACAGTTGTCTCACCTCCTGCCCTTCACCTGCCTCCCGGCTCCGGCTCTCAAGCGCCTCTACTTCTGCCTCAGCCCGAACCAATTCTTCCCTCCGCTTTTTGCATTCCGCCACACACCAGGCTATGTCCACACCCCACAGGGTAGGCTTCAGAGCCTCCCACAGTGTTGTGGCACTGGAGACAGACCCCTCATTGATGGGGAGATAGTGGGCGATCGCCTCACTTATGTGCTTCCCATACTGCTCATTCTGCAGGTGCCACACCGAAAGGCGCCAACAGAAAGGTTGTCGTCCCCTGCCTATCTGAAGCTCAACGGTCACCGGGGAGTGATCCAAGAGACCACGGGGGAGAATCTCAGCTGACGCCACCCTACCAGCCATCACTCAGGGAACAAATATATAGTCGATTCTAGAAAAGGACTTCTGAACCGCCGAAAGGTATGTGTACTCCTGTTTGTCCCCATACACGCGCCGCCACGTGTCTACCCAGTAAAGACCTGCCACCAAAGAGCGCAGTTTCTTGGGCTGCCGCAGCCCAATCCACCCCCAGCCCTGCTCCTGTCCTTGACCACATCCATAACATCATTCCAGTCCCCGCCCACCACAGAGACCACATCAGGCATGTCGGCCGATAAGGTAAGGAGCCTCTCCACCAATGTCCACTGTAAGGGGGGGAAGCATACACACTACCCAGTATCAGGGGTCCTCCCCAATCATGCCCCGGATAAATAAGAAGCGCCCCTGCGTATCAGCCCACTGTTGCGCATGTACATATGGGACCCTGCGATGTACTAGGATCGCTACTCCCCTCGAGCCCTTCGTGAATCCGGCATGGAAAACCTGCAGAAACCCATATCGCTGTAGACACAAGACCTTAGTACCCATCAGGTGAGTTTCCTGCAGTAAGAGGATATCTGCTCTGGCCCTCTTTGCCTGACGAAGTATAGCCCTACGTTTAATTTTGTCCAGAGCATGTTCCAGCTGACCATGCGGAGGGAACCCGGGGACACCTGACCCCCTACAGACCGACCAGCCATAAGGGAACGGGCATTGGCATAGGACGGATGGAGGGCCGCGGCGGTGCACGTGTGTAGTGTGGTGGACTCCTCGTGAATGTGCGACTCGTACCCTGAAACACCCCCCTCCCCCCCACCCCATACCTCAAAAACGCTGAAGTATCAGTCGCGGCAGGATTGGCATCTAGTCCCCAACGGGGGGACAAGGGCCGCCCCAACCAATGGATCCCCAACTTACAGCGCATGTCCTCCGGGCATGTCCCCCACAAGTACCAGACAGGTGGGGATTCAGCCCACATTGAGACTCCCTCAACCACAATAGATCAAGCATTCACCAAGTCAATTGGAAGAGCATCACGGCACCACCTCGACGATAGAAGTTAAGGTTCCAATCTCTGTTACCTGGGAGCAGGGCCTCCCCACCCCCGAGAGAAGGCTCCGCAGGACAAGGAGCGTCGCCGGGATCGAGATCGTCTGCCCCCCCCTCCGCTGCTGACCTCTGGGCCCCTTCGAGGTCACCTCGCTCGACGATGAGTCAGATTCTCGCCCAGGCGGTGTGTGCACTCGAACAGTTTCATCCGTCCATTTGAATACCTCCTCCAGAGTATCAAAGAAGTGGGTGCGGGAGCGGAACACCACCCGCAGGGAGCTTGAGGTCCCTCAGCCGGGCATTCGCTGCCATGAATGATTGGCGCTGCTGCTGCACCTGTTGCGTGTAGTCCGAGAATATTCGGATACGTTGATTGTCATAGAGCAGGGGTTCTTTGGCCTGGTCCTGCTTCAATATGGCATTGCGGTCAAGATTATTTAAGAGTTTTGCTATCACTGGCCTTGGACGGGCCCCCACCGGGGGTTTCTGGATAAGCGCTCTATGGGCCCGTTCCACAACAAAACACCGGGACATGACTTCAGGAGGGAGCCAGCTTTCAAGTCATTGTGTGAGAAACTTCTCCATGTTGCCATTTTCGCAACCCTCCAGAAATCCAACGAAGCGCAGGTTATTCCGCCGGGCCCACCCCTCTGCATCCTCAACTCGGAGCGCCAGGCCCTTCTGGATATTCTCCCTGTTTGCCACCTTTTGTTTCAGAGCCATGACCTCCTCTTCCTCTCCTGAAATGCGGGTCTCCGCCTCCGTGATACGGGGCACCGCATTCCGCAGATCATGGCGCAATAACATAACGTCCGAGCCCACTGCCCCAATTTTGGCATCAAGCATGTCCCGTGATTGAGTAATCGCCGCCATCAGGGCTGCATTGTCCAGCATGGCCTCCTGCTGGCCTCCAGTAGCACCAGCTGCCACTCCCGGGCCAGAGAATTTGTCAAAGGGCCCATGTTTGGTCGAGCTACCGCTGCCCTTGTCCCGCGTCATGCCCACCTTCAGGAATTTCCCCGCAGGTTCGGGCCAAGCCGTGCCAGACGCCGGCGCGGCAACTCCCACAATGTATGTATGCAGCCAGCCTGCCCGGGACCTGATCTATCCCCAGCGGGAGGCGCCCCTATCCAAGGGTGAGCAATCCACAACTGAGGCCCATGTCTAGTAGGGGCCCCCCCGCAGGATGCGTGTCATCAAATCGTGGCTCAGCTGTAAGCGCTGTCCCCGGGGCCCTGCGGTCCGACCGACCGCCGGTGCTCCCGGGGGAAGGAAGGATGTGAAAAGTCTCCCACTTGCCCCCCCCCCCGCGGCCCGAAGGTGCCGCCGATCTCACACCCTATCTCTAGGGTATGGGGGAACGAGGTAACGAGGAGCCCCCCCGCTTCAACAGGCCAGCCAATGTCCACACCACAGGCTTACCTGCTCCCGGGGCGTCCGCCGCCAGCAAAAGTCTCAGCGTCCCAGGTATGTGGCTGTGAAACACCGCGCTCGCCTTTCTGTAGCCTTCCTCCCCCGGCAGGCCCAGCCCGGCTGCCGCGTCACCCCCTCCAGGCCCGCACTGGCTGCCAAGGAGCCGCGAGGCATCAAGCAATCGCAGAGGCCTCCATCGTCTCAAGGGCGTCCCAGGCCGATCACTGTAGCCACGGGTGGGGCTGCGACCCCTCCAGCCACCGCTGGTATCTTTCCGGGGGGGGGGGGGGAGGAATTAGTCGTTGGTCGCAGATGGTGAAGGGAGGCCCAAGATCTGCCCCCCCGAGATCTCCCCGCGCGGCCCGATCGTGCGGGCGCTCCAGCCCCAGGGACACCTCGCCGTGGGCCGGCACTCCACTCCTCACCAGCACGGTTCAGGGGACCGCTGCGCCCCCTCCTCGCGGCTATTCACCAGCGGCGCTGCATAGCCTCCGGGGACCGATCCGCCCCCCCGACCACTTCCATCTTCAACCACCCGGGAGGCACACAGGGCAGCTCACAGCACCCTCCGGCAAGGTCGAGAGGCACCCGCGGTGTTCCGCGCACTGAGAGCACGCCTAGCTCCACACCCCGGCTCCTCCGCTCATCACTAGGCCGCTCCTCGTGTGTGCCCAGGCTCCTGGTTCTCAGCAGGTCTAGGTGCAGTGATTTTGCGTCGAACCGCAACTGATGGTGATCAGTGCTTGAATGTCACCTCTAAGACCTCTCGAGGGACTGAAGGAGTCAGGATAAGTGTAGGATACTCTTTGGGCTGGACGCAGCTAATCTAGCACACGTCCGCCATGATGGCTTGCTAGGCCACGCCCCTGACTTCATTGGATTTTTTATGTGCTCCGGCTACTATTGCTTTTGCACAATCAAACTGGAGTACACCTTGGAGCACCTGTATAACCATTATGCAGACTGGCTGCTGCAAGACGCTTCTTAAATCCACTTGCTGCAACCTCATCACCTGGCTGTGAAAGTTGCACTCTGTCCAAGTTGAACTATGGATCTATTCAGTGGCTTCCTGCATTGCAAACACAGCTTTTAGTGGCACCTGCCCTCTTTCTCCAGTATAAAGTTCCATATTCATTGCCCCAGAACAAACTCACAATTGAAATTGGAGGGAAGATGAAAATAGATATTTCCTGGTGGCAAAAAGTACGCCTAGTGGGACATCATGGGACCACAGTGTCCTCATTTGGGCTACCACCAGCAGGTCCGACTCCTATTGAGCCCTTGGGACCCATAAGGTTATCCACACAGATGCCGTACTGGTACAACAGTCCAGACCTCGTCTTTCCATGCCAGCCCGGCAGAAGATTGAAGTCTGGCACTGATCTCTGCCCTCTCCAGGCCTAAATTGCCATTGAAAACACAAGGGTGCAACCAGTTACCATTTAGCCATTCACTAATGTGATGACTCTGCTGCAACACCAGTACTACCAGAGATGAGGGCTCCCTTTGAATCCAACTCTGATTCGGTTCAGAATGTACGTAAGTTTTTCACACGATGCTGAACATGACGAGGTAGTGAATAATTTGCTCCATATCCCCTGTGACTGCTTGTATTTAGTCTTGGAGAATGACAGTGGAATACACAGCACGAAGACTACAATTGACGGAAAGTATCTCTTTTGCAGCAGTGGTGTGAAGGACAGTTCTAGTCTTGGACTTGCAATTGCCTACCATCAAAACAGAAGCACATTTGCTAAACTGAACTTTTTCCAATCCAGCTTCATGTGAACCACTCATGCCATTCAGTGAAGTCCTGATGGCTGCTTCGGCTAGCCATGTTCTGCCCTTCAGCTTAGTCAGTCTGTGGTTATGTGACAGACTGGCCCTCGGTGACCCAGATTTCCTTACTAAACATCCTACACCTTGAAGCCTTGTAGTTCAGGCTTTATCATGAACTGTGAACCCAAATTCTCTCTTTACGAGTCCTACACATACAGCGTAAACCTCAATTGATGCTTTGGGAAACAAAATGTTCTCCTTGATCTCTCAATACAGTATGCCTTTCAGGTAGGTACACCCATGTCTTATGGAGCGCGGACAGCATCATCTTGCGGGCATTTCTGAAAGATCTCCGAACGTAGTAATTGGCCCAAACGATACAAGATAGCCAGGATACGGCTCAGTATGCACTGCTTGCCAACTTGAGCTACACTCTGCATAGGTAGAGCCATTGGCATGAGTGCGGTGCTTAGAAGACATGTAGGGTTGCCACATTTCCAAGAAAGGAAATACAGGATAGATGTTTGTTATAAACTTCTGCAAAGGCGTGGACGTGATACCTAAATCCAACTTTATAGAAAATAGTCTGTACTAATTTTCTAACATGACCTTTCTGTCTTTGATTACTCCAATTGTCGGGCAGGTTTAAGATGGCAGCTCTAGAACACGTTTCAAAGTGATTTATATTTACTGTTTAAAGTATGTACTAATAAGGGGAAAAATGCCAGCTTTAGTTTTTGTACCTGCTGAAACATTAAAGTCCTGGTCATGCTGGTGAAAAAACAGCCAAGTGGCTGCACTTAATGCATGTCTGGGGGATATCAACTGGGTTTTCGGGTGATGGGCAAGCTTCTCTAATGGACATGACCGTTCATGGGTCTAGGTTTTTTGGAAAGAAATGTAATTTAGCGCTAGTGATGTAAGGAATGTTGCACCACAGCACGGTCTTTGGGGCTACTGTCCCCGGCCAGTTTGACCAGCAGTGCAGTAATTTAAAGGGCTTTTGCAGGTGACTAACTTCTAGATCACTCCAACCCTCTGCCAAGTGTGTTGCAGCAGCCTAGCCCCTTTATTTCAGCAGGATCAACAATCTCCCAACTTCTTCTAACCTGCTACAGTGGCTTCTATGAAAGTGTCGCATACCGTCTGTTGAAGGTAGAATATGGCATTTCCTCCCCGGCTGCAGGTCCCTGAATGCCTAAACAGATTAACTGAGCAAATCTTGACTGGCAGATCATGAGTGCCACGTGCATCCTGAGATGGTGCAGGGCATTGTCCCCACCCTTGTTAGATCTGTTAATCACCGGAAAACGCAGAGAATCCACACTGCTGCGTGTTGGAGTTTCCCCCAGGTTACTTCTTAGGAGACGCATCCCTTCTGAAATGGGACACAAGTCTCCATAAACTTGTTTCAACCTCTACCACTCTTGCTTCGTTTCTGATGAAAGTTCGAATGGATCAGGACCAACTCCTCATAGTTAATTTGGACATCGGCTAGGAGAGTACCGTGGCCGCCTGAGCATTTACCCGAAAATCAGGCTAGGACTCTAGGAGAACCTCCTGTTTCAGCAATTGTGCAGGGTCTTGCACAGGAGCCTCCACAACCTACACCTCCTAGCATGAACATTAAGTGGCTGCAGTTAAATGTATTTGGTTTGCCAGTGAAGGAAATTGATGTCATTCTTGCGGTTGGATGTCCCTCCGAGAAGACCATCTACGCTGTGAGGAAATGTTTCCGGCCACGGTGCTCGACACACCACCCCCTGCAGGCCAAGCTTTCCATGTGTTAGTGTTTATTCTTTCAGTGTCTCACTGAGGCTTTAAAGTGGAAATGGTAAAAGGTTGTTGTTTACTGGTTCTTTTTGTCATTTTGTATTGACCTGATCAGCCCTCTCTATTCAAACCGCTGGTTGATGCCTGTCATAAAAGGTCTTAATTTTTATGCTATGAACATAGTAGTGGTGAGATGCACACCGGTATCCTCCATTACACAACCATGCTTAACTGCTTCAGACATGTATCTGCGTGCATGCTGGATTCGCGCTCCGTCTAATTGCGCTTGCAATATAAAACACACATGGGGGCCTTTTTGCGATCCCTCTCCAGCTGCACAGCCATATCCGCTGCCAATGAATCAAATAAATAAATTTTCTGTTACTATTCTTCAGTTTATCCACTTTTTTTACTCAATCACTTATCAGCTTTCACCTTTGCCGTTTTTCATCAATTTATTGTACTCATTCCCATATTAAATTCAAAGATTTTCAAAAACAGGAGGTGTTTCCGTATGTCACGACTTTATTTAAAATTCACCCAATGCATTTTGGGATATGGATCTAATCTGGTTCTGAGTTTGTTTACGCCCGGACACGTGATTGCTCACCTGAAAGGAGTGGGAGGGGTCATAAATGATGGAGCAGGGTTAAATTGGGTGTTCTAGTCACTACGTGCGAAGATGTGCTGGGACATTTGATGAATAGTGAGTGTGTTACAAAGCGGCAGCTGGGAGAGTTTGGATTGGCTGTTTTTTACTTGGAGCACCATGTCACGGTAAGCGCGTTGACAATCATTGTGAGAAAGGCTTTAGAGTAACACGGGGGTAAAGCCAATTGATAAAAAGCGAAGGTTTCATTTAGAGATAAGGGTTGTTTTTCAGAAAGCGGGGTGGTTAAATAGAAATTAATGTCTAAATGTAAGTATGACTAATGTAAAACCACGGGAGTTGAGACAGTTATTGTGTTATTCAGCACGTAGTGTTTTCAAAAGAAGTTTGTCTTTTAAAGTGAATAATGGGTTTCATGTTTTTGCAGTACAATTCAGTTATATAATATCCAGGCTGATGGTGTGTTCATGAATTCTTTTATAGATACCCCTGACGAAGGGAAATATCCCGAAATGTATTTGGTGAATTTTAAATAAAGTCGTGACATACGGAAACACCTCCTGTTTTTGAACATCTTTGAATTTAACATGGGAATGAGTACAATAAATTGATGAAAAACGGCAAAGGTGAAAGCTGATAAGCAAAAAAGTGGATAAACTGAAGAATAGAACAGAAAATGTATTTATTTGATTCATTGGCAACGGATATGGCTGTGCAGCTGGAGAGGGATCGCAAAAAGGTCCCCGTGTGTTTGTTTCATAAAAGGTCTGACGTGCATGTTTCACTTAAGCTAATAGTCATGCTACAGTGGGTTTTGAATCTGGCATGTGAGAAGTTGGCCTGGTATATGCTGCCCACTAATTATAGTGGGCACCCTGTACCAGTCCAAACAACCCCTTATGGTGATAGGTTAAAGACAACCTTTATTGAAAGCTATCCTAGTGGTAGCTATGGAGAGCAGCCTTCAGGCTAAGTATTGAAGCAATGTAAAGCAGCTTGTTTTACCAGTCTATAATCTCTTGAATGGCTAAATGAAAGACAACCACATCAGGTATATATATAAAATATATGTATTTATTTCTAAACACACCCTCCTAGTCTCTTTAGGAGGCTAGAGGTCAAAACACATAAGTTACACTACATATATGACAGTAAAATAGCACAAATACATGTCCGACCCTAGGTGCGAGCCAAACTATATACTAAAATAGTGGTATAAGAACCACGACTTAACTAGACCCAAGGCCTGGAGCCTGTAGAATCACTGGGACCCCAAGAAACCACCCAAGGTAATGACACGGGCCGTGTGCAGTGTGAGAACACAGCCGCGAGCTCCCGTTAGCTTCTATGGGGAAAGTCGCGGTTAGATTTTTAAAGATTAGGGACACTTAGAAATGAGTCATGACCAAACCCTTTGGGACTTAGTAAGTTCTAGCGTCAACGCCCACGGAGTACCTCACCCTGGGAAGCCGGGAGCATAGGTGTCAAATTGTGTCGGGTCGCGTCGTCTTTTTCTATGGGAGCTTGCAAAGAAGTGCTGCTGCCGGGACGATTAGAAGTGTCCGAAGAGATCCAAGCCTGGATTGAAGTTAAGAAGAACCTGAAAGCAGAGGGGACAGAGTCTGGGTCACTTGCTAGTGACCAGGAGGACGATAGGCGAATGCCCACCGATGTCGGGTGCTTACGGTGAAGCTGGACTCTTCAGCCACGAGGACCAGGAGGCTTCGAGGATGACCAGGATGTCGAGTGCTGCAGCGTCGGGTGCCTGGATTGGACACAAGCCTTGGCAACAGCAACCCACGCAGAAAGGAGAAAGATGCTTCGGTGCAGACCAGCAAGGTCTGAGGGACTCACCACTTGGTAGGGAGTCAGGGTACGTATGGAACAAACTGGGAAGCCCAAGGAACATCAGAGAAGCCTTCTCAGGGTCCCACCGGTCGACGGACCAGGGATCGCGAAGGAGCCTCAAGCAGAAATGCAAGAAGCGGGCTCACGGAACAGTCTGGGAGTGTAGGCCCACTAGAAGGGTGGGATCATATCCTCACATCAGGAATTGATGTGGGTGTATGATTCCAAGGTGTTTGACACCAAACATGACATGTTTCCGTGCAGTCAGTCCAAAGTTAGCATTAACCGTTTAAGATATAATGCACTTAAGAGTATATGAACAGGCTGCACCATTGACAACCCCGAAGAAGAGATTCCGAAGGCTGCAGAGGGGCTCAGCTCATGCCTGGGCACCCTCTCACATATAACCAAGCACCCTGCCTTCAGGATTGATAAGGCCTGCCATAGGGGGTGACTGATACGTTTCTATGTTCAATGAGAGGTAAGATATAGTGAACCTATATCTCACTAAGGGGTGCATGCACCACCTTACCCAGGCTGCAGTAGCAGACCTGTGGTGTCATTTGAAGGGCTTTCCAGGGGTGGTATAATGCATGCTTCAGCCCCTGGTAGGCCTCTGGGGTACCTATGCCCTGGGTACGTAGTATACCATATACTAGGGACTCACAAGGGTACCCCAGAATCCAATCTGGAGTGTACCTAAAGTACATGCAATCAATTTAGAGAGGAAGCAGCTAGGCTGGGGCCCTGGATAGCAGGGTCCCAGTTAGACTAAAGTCAAAAAACCGTGAAACACCGGCAAAAAGTGGGGGAAACCATGTGGAGCAGATCCTACACGGTCTTGAGATTTCTCATGGGCACGAAGGTTGAGCCAATGAACAGCTGCACGTTGCAATTCTTGATGCTCAATATTGTGTCTCATGTTATCATTTCTGCTAGTCATGAGTTTGTATGTGTTAGTATGTGTTTTAGGTGCAACCACCCTAAAACGACCTTTTTTCAGGCATACTGGTGCTGAGGATCTAGGCGGCCTTTTTACCAAAAGCTGCAACAGAGCAGATGCTGCTTCTCTGCTCTGTCTCCAGCGTATTTTGCACGATTACTTTTTAATTGACTTGCATTTAAAAATCCTGCATTTTAAAATTGTTCTAAGTCTATTGAATTGTGTTCTGTGAGGAATTTAAATTGTGTTTGTACTCGGGGGCAGGTGGGATTCGATCCGGGGTGTTGACTGAATCCGACTGTCCCCAGCTGCTATTTTTCTTCCTGGCGTGCGGACTAGTGGCTCACTGGAGGGGCTTAAAAGGGACGCTGCGCGAGCGCGCAGCTGGCACGCCTAAGGCTAGCCCGTCTGCGCCCATCAGTGTCCTTCAGCGTCCCGGAGGCGGCTGGCGCTTGCAAAGCTGCCGGTTTTCCTGGAAGTAGTGGAGGTATGAGCACTTTTAGTGTAAAATGCAGCAGGGACAGCCTTATAAGGATTGGAAGACAAGCCATATGCCGTACCCTGGTTAAACGCTCAGTTGACTCATCTATTGCTATGCAATGCCTGCAAATGGAGTGCTATTTCCCAAGTAGAAGCGGGATGTTCGCAAAGGGAAAACAACCATACCGACTGTTTACATACCTCCCTGAATGATGAGACCGGGGATAACTTTAAGCCATCTTCTTAAACTCCAGATCTATTAAAAAACATGAATTCCAACTTTATGATCTCCTTTCAGAAGCCAAGCCGGATGTTATGTTTATTACGGAGACTTGGCTCCATGAGGGGTCCAACCCAACCCTCGCCAATGCTATTCCCCCTAATTATTTGATAATCAGGAAAGATAGACTGGGTAATAGAGGCGGGGGGGGGGGGGGGTAGCGATTATTCGTAAGAGCTCTCTCTCATGCTAGTCTATATCTATTACTGACCTGGAGGGAGCTGAAGGTTTAGGCTACCATTTAACGGTCTCCGCCCACCAGTTGGTTGCAGGGGTGATTATATATCGACCACCAGGGCCGGCTGGACGTTTCCTGGAGTCCATCGGTCATGCCATTGCACCCATTGTTACAAGATTCAGTCAATGCTTGGTTCTTGGGGACTTCAACATACACCTAGACCACAAGGATGACCCAGAGACCAAGAGGCTGTGCGAATATTTGAGTATTTTTAGCCTGACCCCTTATGTGGTGTTCCCCAGGCATGTAAAGGGTCACAATTTGGACCAGATCTTCTCAACATGTAATATTGATTTAGCCAATCCCCTTCCTATTGCATGGTCCGACCATTTTCTGATCGCGTTTAGGTTAAAGGACCTGGGAAGGATACAGTCCCACTGTACTCAACGCACTGAAGAATATAGGTCTTTTAAGCTGATTATGTCTGACTCTTTGGCAGAGATATTGAACCACCATCCTATCCCTGTGAAAGGCTCCTTAGAGGATGTGGCACACGCTCTGGAAGGCTGGCTTCAGAAATGGACATTGTATTTAGCCCCGCCCAAGATGCGTACTGTCGTACAGGGACGAGCCTCGGCTCCTTGGTTTACTGAGGCCTTAAGAAAAAGTAAAAGTGCGTGTAAATGCCTTGAGTGTTTATGGAGAAAAATGTTGATCCATTAAGTAAAAACATCTATAAACAGGCACTTAAAGCGCACTATGCAAAAGTGCGGGAGGAGAAAAAGAGCTTTTTGGCCACTGAAATTGAACAAGCAAGGAATAGTAGTAGAGAAATGTTCAAAATTGTCAAAGACTTTGCATCCCGTAACGTCACACTCCAACCCTTGAATGGACGAACCAGGTTGCAAAATTTTTCTTTGACAAAATCAAGTCCATCCAGAACTCATTTGACAATCCGACCTTAGTCAGGACGATGCGCCAGAACTTATAGGTCAGTCTCCTGATGAAACACTTTTGGATTTCCCTTCTATCTCCCTGGATACATCACTTAACATCATGAAGGCGCTTAAATCTGGTTCGCCTTCGGACCCCTGCCCTGCAAAAATAGTGGTACTGAATCCAGCCGTCAATCAGGTCCTGAATCTGTCCTTGTCAGAAGGAAAGGTTCCGGCAAGGTGGAAACATCCTCCCTCTTTTAAAGAAACCCTCAGCTGACCCAGCAGTGGTAAGCAATTATATGCCAATATCACTGCTTCCTTTCTTCTCCAAGGTGCTGGAGAAGTATGTGAATGTGGTTATTACAGATTTCATTGAGGCTACTAACGCTCTTCACCCCAGTCAATCTGGGTTTAGAGCGAACTATAGTACAGAAACTGCCTTATTGAAAGTCACACTGAAACTATCAAAGATAGAGGAGGTGAGGCAGTATTGATACTGCTGGACCTCTCGGCAGCTTTTGATACCGTGCCCCACAGACCACTCTTACAGAGACTCTGCGAATGCAGTATTGGGGGCACGGTTCTCATGTGGTTTTCTTCCTTTCTGGAAGGCCGACAGCAATTGATTGAGCTACCTGCAGGTAGTTCAAAATGGGGCCGCTAGAGCCATATCCATGGTCTGGCCCAGGACTCACATGACCGCTCATTTAAAATCCCTGCACTGGCTCTCAGTGAAAAATAGGGTTCATTTTAAATCCCTTGTGTTTGCCTTTAAGGCGCTCCATAACAGTGGGGCTCAATACCTCAGAAATAAAATTATACCCTATACCCCAGCCAGGACTTTGAGGTCTTCGACCCAACATTTGCTGTTGGTGCCTAAATTCATGCAGACTAGGAAAGGGGGGGGACGCTCATTCCAGGTGGTAGTTGGAAAACTATGGAATGGTATGCCTCTTTCTCTGACAAGAACAAGAGCTCCTTAGTTTTAGGCGCCAACTTAAGACCTGGCTGTTCCATCAGTAATGGGGACTTTGGAGGATGAGGTTGCACACTGTTTCTCTGTCAAGAGGGAACTTCTTAGCACCGGGACACTCCTTTGAGTAGCCTTGCGCTTTATAAATACCCCATAACATTAACATTAACAATGTCTGTTCACATCTCGAACAGTTTTCGCTTCACCTACCCACCAAAAGTAGAAGAGAAACTGTATGCTCGACCCTTAAAGAGGCTGAGCTTCTATATTGGCGAAAGGAAGACCAGTGTGACGACCAACTCTTTGTTGGCCTTCTGGAACAACTTGCAGAAAGGCAATGCAAAAAAGGACTCTGATAAGGTGGATAGTCTTCTCCCTCAAAATCTGCTTACACGTTAACCATAAAACACCCTAAAGAACCGCTCTCTATCCCCCTCTCTATCCCCCTCTCTATCCCTCTCTCTATCCCCCCTCTCTCTATCCCCTCTCTCTCTATCCCCCTCTCTCTATCCCCCTCTCTCTATCCCCCTCTCTCTATCCCCCTCTCTCTATCCCCCTCTCTATATCCCCCCCTCTCTATATACCCCCTCTCTATATCCCCCCTCTCTATATCCCCCCTCTCTCTATCCCCCCTCTCTATCCCCCCTCTCTATCCCCCCTCTCTATCCCCCTCTTTATCCCCCTCTTTATCCCCCTCTTTATCCCCCTCTCTCTATCCCCCTCTCTCTATCCCCCTCTCTCTATCCCCCTCTCTCTATCCCCCTCTCTCTATCCCCCTCTCTCTATCCCCCTCTCTCTATCCCCTCTCTCTATCCCCTCTCTCTATCCCCTCTCTCTATCCCCTCTCTCTATCCCCTCTCTCTATCCCCTCTCTCTATCCCCTCTCTCTATCCCCTCTCTCTATCCCCTCTCTCTATCCCCTCTCTCTATCCCCCCTCTCTATCCCCCCTCTCTATCCCCCTCTATATCCCCCTCTCTATCCCCCTCTCTATCCCCCTCTTCTCTATCCCCCCTCTCTCTATCCCCCTCTCTCTCTATCCCCCTCTCTCTCTCTATCCCCCTCCTCTCTCTATCCCCCTCCTCCCTATCCCCCCTCTTTCTATCCCCCTCTCTCTCTATCCCCCTCTCTCCCTGCCCCCCTCTCTCTCCCTGCCCCCCTCTCTCTCCCTGCCCCCCTCTCTCCCTGCCCCTCTCTCTCTCCCTGCCCCTCTCTCTCTCCCTGCCCCTCTCTCTCTCCCTGCCCCTCTCTCTCTCCCTGCCCCTCTCTCTCTCCCTGCCCCTCTCTCTCTCCCTGCCCCTCTCTCTCTCCCTGCCCCTCTCTCTCTCCCTGCCCCTCTCTCTCTCCCTGCCCCTCTCTCTCCCTGCCCCTCTCTCTCTCCCTGCCCCTCTCTCTCTCCCTGCCCCTCTCTCTCTCCCTGCCCCTCTCTCTCTCCCTGCCCCGCTCTCTACCCCTGCCCCGCTCTCTACCCCTGCCCCGCTCTCTACCCCTGCCCCGCTCTCTACCCCCCTCTCTCTCTACCCCCCTCTCTCTCTACCCCCCTCTCTCTCTACCCCCCTCTCTCTCTACCCCCTCTCTCTCTACCCCCTCTCTCTCTACCCCCTCTCTCTCTACCCCCCTCTCTCCCTGCCCCGCTCTCTCTACCCCCTCTCTCTCTACCCCCTCTCTCTCTCTACCCCCTCTCTCTCTTTACCCCCTCTCTCTCTCTACACTACTCTCTCTCTATCCCCCTCCTCCCTATCCCCCCTCTTTCTATCCCCCTCTCTCTCTATCCCCCCTCTCTCTCTATCCCCCTCTCTCCCTGCCCCCCTCTCTCTCCCTGCCCCCCTCTCTCTCCCTGCCCCTCTCTCTCTCCCTGCCCCTCTCTCTCTCCCTGCCCCTCTCTCTCTCCCTGCCCCTCTCTCTCTCCCTGCCCCTCTCTCTCTCCCTGCCCCTCTCTCTCTCCCTGCCCCTCTCTCTCTCCCTGCCCCTCTCTCTCTCCCTGCCCCTCTCTCTCTCCCTGCCCCTCTCTCTCTCCCTGCCCCTCTCTCTCTCCCTGCCCCTCTCTCTCTCCCTGCCCCTCTCTCTCTCCCTGCCCCTCTCTCTCTCCCTGCCCCTCTCTCTCTCCCTGCCCCTCTCTCTCTCCCTGCCCCTCTCTCTCTCCCTGCCCCTCTCTCTCTCCCTGCCCCTCTCTCTCTCCCTGCCCCGCTCTCTACCCCTGCCCCTCTCTCTATCCCTGCCCCGCTCTCTACCCCTGCCCCGCTCTCTACCCCTGCCCCGCTCTCTACCCCTGCCCCGCTCTCTACCCCTGCCCCGCTCTCTACCCCTGCCCCGCTCTCTACCCCTGCCCCGCTCTCTACCCCTGCCCCGCTCTCTACCCCTGCCCCGCTCTCTACCCCTGCCCCGCTCTCTACCCCTGCCCCGCTCTCTACCCCTGCCCCGCTCTCTACCCCTGCCCCGCTCTCTACCCCTGCCCCGCTCTCTACCCCTGCCCCGCTCTCTACCCCTGCCCCGCTCTCTACCCCTGCCCCGCTCTCTACCCCTGCCCCGCTCTCTACCCCTGCCCCGCTCTCTACCCCTGCCCCGCTCTCTACCCCTGCCCCGCTCTCTACCCCTGCCCCGCTCTCTACCCCTGCCCCGCTCTCTACCCCTGCCCCGCTCTCTACCCCTGCCCCGCTCTCTACCCCTGCCCCGCTCTCTACCCCTGCCCCGCTCTCTACCCCCCTCTCTCTCTACCCCCCCCTCTCTCTCTACCCCCCCTCTCTCTCTACCCCCCCTCTCTCTCTACCCCCTCTCTCTCTCTACCCCCTCTCTCTCTCTACCCCCTCTCTCTCTCTACCCCCTCTCTCTCTCTACCCCCTCTCTCTCTCTACCCCCCTCTCTCTCTCTACCCCCCTCTCTCTCTCTCTCTACCCCCCTCTCTCTCTCTCTCTACCCCCCTCTCTCTCTCTACACTACTCTCTCCCTCTCTCTCTCTACATCTCACTCTCTACATCTCACTCTCTACATCTCACTCTCTACATCTCACTCTCTACATCTCACTCTCTACATCTCACTCTCTACATCTCACGCTCTACATCTCACGCTCTACATCTCACGCTCTACATCTCACGCTCTACATCTCACGCTCTACATCTCACGCTCTACATCTCACTCTCTCCCTTTCTCTCTCTACCTTTCTCTATACACACACCTCTCTCTCTACCTGATAGCACTGCTTGTCCTTTGGAATAAAATTTAAAAAAATCATTGGCATAGCCAATAGGCCTCGCCTTTGGGGCTTTTAAGTGTTTAACCATGCAACAGTTAATGTTGTTGCACCAAGGATATTGTGCTGCATAACTAAATACTTATAAGGCCCCAAAACCAAGACCTATTGGCTATGCCAATGCTTGTTAATGATAGTTTTCACCACTTCCTCCCACATGTCATATGACAGGAGCAGCCAGTCATTTGAAAACCTCAAGGCTGGGTAAGCATGCTGACTACGTTCTACGTTGATAGGGGTTCTCCGACTCTCTTCACGATTGCGCTGTCTGTGCACCGCTCACATGTATTGAAAATGGCTCACTTGTACAGAAACCTCTAACTTCGTAATCAAAGGCTGCATGAGATGCAGACTCCTCAAGAATGAGTCTGCACTGCACAGCCCTTGCTTGAGGGTACTGGACGCCTGACGTCCGAGAGGTTTCCTGTGGACTGGATTAGGAAGCTTAAATCAACCAGTGGAGAATGAAACTCATTGAAAGAATATGATCTTTGTTTCTAAGCCCACCATGAGTAAAAGACACTCCACTGTGAATGCTTAATCAAGTCCGCATACTTGGGAGTACAAAACTAAGCATTATTTGCAGCCACAACACTGACTACCCTACCTCGCAGAGCACATGTGGGATCCATGATTGCCGCCGCCTGGAACTGTGAGGACGCGCAACATCCTCCAACCCCCTAAACCCCCCGCCCCCCGATGAGAGCACAGGACCAAAGGAGCCTCCCCTGCCTCCTACATGGCGTCCATGTTTTTTACGTTATTGAAGAAAGAATTGTGCAGACCCAAAATGGAGACCTGGCCCGCAACACAGAACAGCCTCATCTAATCCAGGCGTCCATCCATCTATCCATTCATACATAATTTAACCAAACCATTCTACCACAGTCTCTCACGGTCTATGCGCACAGCTCAAAAGGACTAATAATACTTATGCAGCTCTGTGGGCCCTGCCAAGATGACCATATACACGCGTAATGTGCTGCTCTAGTCCAGGTTTTTTCTTTGAATTCTCAGATTTGTAGTCTTGTTTGTTCCATTATAAAACAAGACTACAAGTCCCAGAATTCAAAGAAAAAAAATCTTGATTGGAGGAGCACCATGGACCAGTACATGTTGTATACATTCGACACATGCCAAGGGAGACACATGGACATTAAAAACAGGATATTCCACAGAGAGAGCTCAGATCTAGAACGATGTAGGGTCTTGCATGACAGTGCAGTCTTTTCAAACAAATAATTTGTACAGTCAGTTTTCAAATTTCTTTTTGATTTGCTGAATGGAAAAGCAAACTCGGGTGAATGCTTTGATACAAAGGTTTAAGAGTGTCCCGAAGACTGAATGCAAGTAGTCCAGTGGTGAGTGAAAGCAGCTAAAGCAGTTATTGGGTGAAGTCACACTACACACTTTCTTCAATCATCTACTCAATACACCTTTCAAAATCAGTCTTCTAATATTGTTCACCTACAGGGTTAGAGGGAGGAAAATGAGGAGCTGTTAGCTGCAGAGTTCCTAATGAATAACCATATAAGTATGTTAGTGGACAAAAGCATGAATTGGAGGTAAGGAGTTCCTACCGGCCAGATCTCTGCACTTTTTGTCATTTGGAAGGAGTTGAACCCCACTGTCTCCGGCACTGGTCTGTGTGCCTCACCCGAGCAGAGTCCACCCTTTGTTCACCTGCACATAGAGGAGCTCACACTGACCTCCTTCAAAGCTGGTCTCCTTCTCTCACTTGCACACTCAACTGAGCCACAGGTTGTCTGTCTGGGATCAACTCCATTCTTGCCTGTTTAGACCCCAGTCCCACATATTCACCTGTAAATCTCATCCCGCCTACATGTACAGAGATCAGCGCACTCACCAGCTGGTCCTACTTGTCTTCCTCCTTTACCTCTGCTTTTTATAGATCTGAACCCTTCCTCTCCCTTGTGGAGACCCCTATTCCTTCCCAGGGGGCGCAGTCCTCCTGTTTCAACTTTACAGATTTGTGCTTTCATCTGTTACAAACCCCATTTTCTCCGTAAGAGAGCTTAATGGACAGAGAGAGAGAGCGCTTGCTATTACTCTTTATTTTATTTTTTATAACATTTTATGGTTTTCAATATTAGTGGTACAGATAAAGCTCCTGAAGGTCCAGCGCATAGGACCTCCAGGAGCCATTTACAATATTCCTGGTGCTTTTTTGTTCCCTCCCCCTACCACCCCGCCCCATTTCATGTCTCCCCTCCAATCGCTGCTTCTTTTTATTTATCTCAGCCAAATCTCACACTTTCTTAACAATATAAACACCCTTTATTCACCTGTACAGAACTTATGCACCCCCTTATGTGTTTAGAGCTCAGACATTCCGCTCTTCCGTAAATATTCCAGCCCTCCCCACCTGTACAGATCTCAGCCCCACACTAACCTGTGGAGAGTTCATTCTTTCTGTCACCTGTGCAGAGCGTCACCCTTCCCTCTCTCACCCGTGCATAGCTTGCTCTTTCTTCTCACATGTAGAGATCCGAGCCCCACAGATTTTCAGAGAACTCCTCAACCCACAGAACTGCTTATGCACTCTCCCTTGCTGCTTAGTGTCGGCTGGACAGAGCTCAGGCCCTTCCTCTTACCTGTGGAGGTCCAGGAACCTCATTGGTGCACACCTTAATACCTCACTGTCCCCGCGAGGTATCTCCTTGGTTGTTGTGGTGCATACCTAATACCTCACTGTCCCTGCGAGGTATCTCCTTGGTTGTTGTGGTGCATACCTAATACCTCACTGTCCCTGCGAGCTATCTCCTTGGTTGTTGTGGTGCATACCTAATACCTCACTGTCCCTGCGAGCTATCTCCTTGGTTGTTGTGGTGCATACCTAATACCTCACTGTCCCTGCGAGGTATATCCTTGGTTGATGTGGTGCATACCTAATACCTCACTGTCCCTGCGAGCTATCTCCTTGGTTGTTGTGGTGCATACCTAATACCTCACTGTCCCTGCGAGGTATCTCCTTGGTTGATGTGGTGCATACCCAATACCTCACTGTCCCTGCGAGGTATCTCCTTGGTTGTTGTGGTGCATACCCAATACCTCACTGTCCCTGCGAGGTATCTCCTTGGTTGTTGTGGTGCATACCTAATACCTCACTGTCCCTGCGAGGTATCTCCTTGGTTGTTGTGGTGCATACCCAATACCTCACTGTCCCTGCGAGGGATCTCCTTGGTTGTTGTGGTGCATACCTAATACCTCACTGTCCCTGCGAGGTATCTCCTTGGTTGTTGTGGTGCATACCCAATACCTCACTGTCCCTGCGAGGGATCTCCTTGGTTGTTGTGGTGCATACCTAATACCTCACTGTCCCTGCGAGGTATCTCCTTGGTTGTTGTGGTGCATACCCAATACCTCCTGTCCCCGCGAGCTATCTCCTTGGTTGTTTGGTCTCACCTGCCTCTTTCTTCTGCAGATGCTCGGAGGTGCTGGGGCCTGCCAGGCTGCTGAGGAGGTGATACGGGACATCATGAGTGGCGTTGGCACTCAACAGGTGAAGCTGGAGCACCCTGGCGTCGCCCGCTTCCTGAAGGAGGAACAAGGGCAGCGCCTGCTGAGTGAGTTGGAGACGCGCTACCGATGTGTGCTCGCCACGGGGCAGCTGTGCTGGACCCCCTCTGACAATCAGGTACTTCTGCGTCCTTTCAGATGCATCTTTCCGCATATGATAGTGAAATGGTTTCCACCCAGTGGAGCTACTAAGAGATCATCCTTTCGCTGCAATAGGTCTCTTACCTATCCTGCTCAGTCTTGATGCGGCTTCCTCACTGTTGATGCCCAGTGCAATATCCGACGCATACTGACCCCTTCTGAAGCTTTAGTCTGAGTGCTGATAACTGGAGGTGGAGCTCGGGGGGGGGGGGGGGGGGGGTGTGTATGCTGTGACATTTTTGCAGAAGATAAATACGTGGTTCTTATGTCCTATTATATTTGGCTCCTGCGTTTCGGTGCTAAGCGCGTGGACGCCTGTCTGGAAGATGTCTTTTTTTTTTTTTTTTAGGCTCCAGGAGTCTCTAGGATTAAGCTCTTTTCCTCTTGTTTCTCTTGGGCCTTCAGAAGTCTGCATCATCTTTTAATTATGAAAGAACCCTATGTTGCACGGGTTTGTGCGTTGTGCATTTGATTTTGGAGGTGATACGTGGTTCTAGTGGGAGCCCTTGTAGTTGTTTAAAAATGTGTGTAATATGGACTGATTTCCTGGTGTTTACCAGCCTAGCTGCCTCATGCAGGGTGGCTATGAGGGGTGAAATAGATTATTTATGGAGACTGGCTAGGGAGGTGGTCCCACTCTCCGTATGTAAGAGAACCACTGCTTGTGCTCTGGGTTTGACGTTTTCTGGTGGAACAGGGCTTTTATTGTCTATGAAAGTGCAGGTGGTACAGTGCCTCTCATCTGATTTTTAATGTGATTAGTGAAGTTCAGAGAGCTTTCAAGTAAGAACCCAAGATACTTGACCCCCAGGGAGGGATTAGGTGTTGATACTTAATGGAGTTAGTTCAATCAGCCATTGTTCGAATGCAGCACTACAAATGTGGTCTTGTTTGAGTTCAATTTCAGTGTGAATTCAGATGTTCAGTCGATCCGTTGACGGCAGTTTTCCATGTTGCTAATGTTTGAGGAGGTTTGATATCCTAAAATAGGGTTGGATATTGCGACTGTACTGATGTAGTGCTATTATTTTCTCCAGTTGTAAGATTCTTTACTGGGGCTCCATGATTAGGTAATAAAATGTTGATATAGATGCGTAAATTTGAATCGTTTGAGTAATGGCAGATGGGAAGGAATGGACGTCCTTAAATCTAGTGCTTTAATGTCAGTTCTGGTTGAAAGGATATGTTTAATAAGATTGTGTGACTCCATGACGAAAGCTTCCATCAGGTATTGAAGCTCCAGTTGACCGCTCCCTCCTCCTAGTATTTTGGGGGTGATATCAGTCCTGTGAAGCAAGGCTGATTCTGTGCTCGAGTTTCAGCCAGAATCAAGGCTGAATTTTGTTCAGGTAATTACTGGTAATTCATGTAGCGAAACGAGTATTTACTGCTTTCTCAATGATTTTGCCATCAGATGGTAAAATTGACACTGGTCTCTGGTTCAAATGGTTTTCAGTGTTTAGGGTTTTTTTTCTTAAGGAATGTTGTTGCTTGTCCGCATTTAAGCTAGTGTGGGAAGGTGCTTTAAGTGTTTACGATCTTCAGTAGAAGGTGCATGAGAGCTTCTGAGCATGCTCTGACCAGTGTATGTGAAAGGTCTTCTGAGTTCAAGGATGCATTTGTTGTCGGAATGATTTTATGGAGTTCTGTAGTAGGGGATCTCTGTGTATAGTCATAATCTAGTGAATAGTCCCGCCCATGTGCGCGGACCCCGGAGCAATAAAAAATAATCTCTAAAAGGTGACAAATCATGCAGACCTGCATACACCTTTAAGAGAGAATTTAATTTAAAGACAGATAATGCAGCCTATACCCACAGGCTACACTGTCCAGTACTTCAACTAGAATTCCACCAAAATCCACAAACAGCACTGCCTGTCCAGTTTTTCTCCACATAGGAAAAAACCCTGCCTCTACCAGCAAAAGCCTCTGGAATGATAGAGAGGAAGGAGTGGACAGACAAGCCCCATAGGCTGCCATTATGTGGCTTGGAACAGGATACTGTGCCTTTAAGAAAACTTTCCAGTTTTCCAGAACTTTCCCCAGTATCCCAGAATGCCCAGCAGGTCCCATTTACTTTCAGTTCTTTTTTCCGGCTCCTGCTAGCAGGACCCTGGAGCATTGAGCTCTACCTTTTTCAAGGTTTTTCATTGAGATTTTGGCAATTTTTGTCACTTTTTCTTGTGTTTAGTAGCTGGTACTGTCAACATGCCTGGCTTGTTCGACAAGTGCCCGGAATGTGGTCGAAAGAAGGCTAAAACTGACCCACACGAGGTGTGCATAGCTTGCCTTCCCCAGTCCCACGTGCCTGAAAGCTGTACCATCTGCCACTCGTTTTCAGCAAGAACCCTGAGGGACAGGATGAAGAGCAGGCTTCAAGCTCTGGAGGAGCGAAGACTGAAGGCACCAGGTGGGTCTGGAGGGGCTGATTTGGCCCATGCTGAGGCCTCTGGGGGGCTCCCCAGGGGCAGGAAGACCAGTAAGCGCTCCCGCTCCCCGTCGAGGGCGTCGACGGCGACGTCGAGGAGGATGACCACCGTCTGTTCGCCGTCTCCCCAGGGCTCTGGGGAGAAACGGCGTCGACGATCGCCGTCGAGGGACCTGAATAGGCCGCCGTCGACTACATCGGCGTCGTCGGCGACGACGCCGTCTTCGACTGCGTCCAGCGGTCGACGTCGAGAGAAGACCCGGCGTCGGCGTTCGGCGTCGAGGGATCGCAGCTCGCCGTCGATGAAGAGAAGGAGATCGACGTCGAGAAAGCGAAGGTCGCCGTCGAGGCGGAGGTCGCCGTCGAGGCGGAGGTCGCCGTCGAGGCGGAGGTCGCCGTCGAGGAAGAGATCGACGCCGAGAAGATCGCCGTCGAGGCACAGGTCGACGTCGAGGCACACGTCGACGTCGAGGAAGAGAGAGTCGCCGGGTTCGGTGTACTCAGTGGTGTATACCCCGCCTCGGAGGTCTCCGTCGCCTCCTCCTCTCCCACCTCTGCCACCGCCTCCTCCACCACCACCACCACCGCCACCTCCTCCACCACCGTCTCCACCTCCTCCACCGCCTCCTCCGCGGCCGCGGACTCTGTCTCCGCCACCCCGGCCTCTGTTGCTGCCAAGCACTCCTGCGGTGCCGCCGCCGGTCCCCCCGAGGTCGGTTTCCCTTCCACGGTACCCGACTCCGCCGCAAGGGACCCCGAAGCCACGACGCCCACGGTCGCCTGGACCAGCGAGACCGGCGGACAGGCCTAAGCCGAAGAGGTCGCGCTCCCGCTCTCACAGGAGGCGACGATCGCGGAGCCGAGGGCGAACCTCGTCAGACTCTAGACGACGCCGCAGAAGGTATAGGTCCAGGTCGCGCTCCTCGGACAGGGACCTTTCCCCGACGCTGTCGGACTCCCCGGGGACTAGGGTGTCACCGGTGGACGACTTGGTCTCGTTCCAGGAGGTGCTGTTGCGAGGGGCTGCGAAGCTGAATATCACGGTGACGGTTCCAACACCCACGACGTCCGTGATATTTGAGACGCTTCATAAAAGACACTTGTCTCGCCCCCTCCTGCCTCTCGTGCCTGGACTGGTGGAACCAGCTTTGGAACTGTTCCTCACTCCCGCAACAGCGAACGCCGCTCCGTCCAGGCTCATGAAGAAATATAGGGCCCCGGAGTCGGATCCGTCATTCTTGAGAGGGGACCCGAAACCGGATTCGGTTATCGTGACGGCGGCGAGAAAACAACATGCGACCGCCCCAGCCTCCACGGTGCCACCGGACAAGGAAAGCCGCTGGCTGGACTCTGCGGGCAGGAAGGTGTGTGGTACCGCCGCCACCACGATGAAGGCGGCGAGTGCAGGGGCGTTGTTGGGCCGTTACGACTGGGCCCTGTGGGAATCCCTGCAGCAATATGCGGACCTCCTGCCACGAGACAAGGAGGACTTCTTGGAGACGGTGCGCGAAGGCATGCTGGTTTCTAACCAAACGATCAGCGCAGCAGCGGATATATCGCTATTGGCCGCCCACGCCTACTGTCATGGCGTCCACCAGCGGCGCCATTCCTGGTTGCGCCTGACGTCCCTCAAGCCGGAGGCGCAGCAGAGAGTGGCCAACCTGCCCTTCTCGGGGGAAACCCTGTTCGGGAAGCATGCGGACGATGAAATGGCCCGCATGAAGGCTGAAGCGGAAACCCTGACGGCCGTCGGGTTGGAGAAGGCCGAGAAAAAGAAACGACCGTTCCAAAGGAGGTTCGGGTCGTCGGGCCGAGGGCGTGGGCAGGGCTCGGGACAGCAGCAGCCACAACAGCAGCAGTTCCGCAAGCCCTTCCAGAAGCGCCAGAGGGGTAGAGGTGGCCAGCAGGCTACTACCACAAACAAGGGCCCGGCCGGGTCTCGGCCCTGAGCTGTTACTTCCCCCTCAACCGTTACCCACTCCAGTGGGGGGAAGCATTCGATTTTTTCCGGCAGAGTGGAGAAAAATTACTCAGGACAAGTGGGTGCTGAATATTGTTTGCAATGGATACAGTCTTCGGTTCATCAGCCCGCCTCCAGCGATTCCGCCGGTCAGCTCTCGCTTCCAGCTGAGGGAGCTCCAGGCGGAGGCAGACATCTTGTTGAGAAAAAAGGCGGTAGAAGAAGTACCTTTGTCTCAAAGGGGAAGAGGTCTGTACTCTCGGTTCTTCCTCGTTCGCAAGAAGGACAAGAACGAGTTCAGGCCCATTCTGGATTTGCGACAAGCAAACAAGTGGATTCGCAGAGAAAAGTTTCGCATGCTATCGTTGCACCAGATTTACCCTCAGCTGCAACGGGGAGACTGGCTCTGTGCCATAGATCTACAGGATGCGTACTTCCATGTGCCCATAGCACAGAAGCACAGGAAGTTCCTGCGATTCCAAGTCGGCGCCAATCACTATCAATACACAGTACTGCCATTCGGGCTAAAGTCTGCTCCCAGGACTTTTTCGAAGTGCATGGCGGTGGTGGCGGCACACCTGCGGAGGAACAAGGTGTTTGTCTACCCGTATCTGGACGATTGGCTGATCAAGGCGTCATCCTTCGAGGAAGCGCAAGAACACTTCCGTTGGACGTGCGAGCTCTTGAACAAGCTGGGGTTACACGTCAACATGTCCAAATCGGTCCCATCTCCGGTACAGTGCATACAGTACCTGGGGGCCTCCATAGATACGCGGTCAGCAAGCGTGTCTCCTTCGGAGGAGAGACGGTTATCACTCCTTCGGAAGGCTCAGGACCTCAGGACTGCTCCATCGACGACTGTGAGGAAGGTGTCGTCTCTACTGGGATCGATGGCCTCCTGTATCTTCCTCACTCCGCACGCACGTCTACAGATGCGACCACTGCAGGAGTGCTTGGAGGATCAGTGGGATCAGAAGACAGGCTCTTGGGACGACAAGATCCGACTGTCTCTACATGCTCGTCAGTCTCTGAAGTGGTGGTGTTCGGCGGAAAACCTCCTCAAGGGGGTTCCCTTCCACAAGGACATTCCCACGACGAATGTGGTGACGGATGCTTCTCTCCAGGGCTGGGGTGCGCATTCCGGGGACCTGCAGATTCAGGGGAAGTGGTCTCCTTTGGAATCGACGTACCACATCAATTTCCTGGAACTCAGAGCTGTCTTCCTGGCACTGAAGGCTTTCCTTCCGTCCTTCCAGACCAACTCGCTGCTGATACAGACGGACAATACAACCACGATGTATTACCTCAACAAGCAGGGGGGGTCGAGATCGCGCACTCTGTCGCAGGAGGCGCAGGCGATCTGGCGCTGGCTGCTGGCCCGAGGATTGACGATCACGGCCACGCATCTGCCAGGGGTGCAGAATGCTCAGGCGGACGCCTTGAGCAGGCTGATTCAGGAAAACCACGAATGGGTCATAAACGACGAAGTACTAGGAGAAGTCTTCGCAAGGTGGGGGACTCCAGACGTAGATCTGTTCGCCACCGCCGAAAACAGCAAATGCCGAGACTTCGCATCCAGGTACTACCAGCGGGGGACGCTGGGGAATGCGCTATGGATCGATTGGTCGAACAGCTTTCTGTACGCTTTTCCACCCATTCCCCTGATTCCGGCGGTGCTCATCAAGCTGTACCAGTCCAGGGCGCGGATGATCCTGATCGCCCCGGAGTGGCCCAGGCAGTGGTGGTTCACGGACCTTCTTCACCGGTCTCTCCTTCCTCACATGCGGTTGCCGTGCAGGCCGGACCTTCTCACGAAGTTCGGGGGGCGGATGGTGCACCCCAACCTCTCGTCTTTGAGTTTGGCGGCATGGCTCCTGAAATAGTGCAATACGGTCATCTGAATCTACCAGACGATTGTATGGACATTCTGAAGGAGTCTAAGCGACCTTCCACTAGGACATCCTATGCTTACAAGTGGAAGAGGTTCTGTATCTGGTGTAAGTCCAAGAACTTTGATCCGACAACATGTAAGGAAGATGTCATCCTTCCATACCTTTTGCATCTGGCGCAGTCTGGCCTTAATTTCCATTCCTGTTAGAGTCGGGGATCTCTGGTTGGCGCAAGGTTGCCCTTGTGTCAAGCAGGAACCCTCTCCTCCACGTCAGGGCGCAGGATAACCCCTCGCTAATGACCCTTGCTCACCCTCTAGGTGCGTGGCGTGAGCAGCCAAGGCGATTCCTCAGGCGTTGGTGGTTAAGCACTTACAATCGTACACACAGTAAATACATCAATCCCCCCAGAAACGGACACCAGACTTGGATATATATAAAAATACGATTCTTTATGTAAAAATAGGTATATATATCTCAGCAGACTTATCACAAGACAATAACGTTTTTGCTATGCCACCAGGTTGTACAGCGGGCAAATGTTCTTTGTTTGAAGCTTCAAATGGATACTTTGTAGTCTCTTGCAAATGTTACTTGTGGTTCCAGTACTCACAGAGATCGACTCCTGCGAACGGGGAAATAAGGCGTTGCGGGCCCCGAGCCCGATACTGGAACTTCTTTCGTGATGTGGAGAGTCGGCACAGGTCGGTGCGACTCTCAGCTTGAGAAGTGTTCTTGGGTCCTCAATCAGCAGGTGTGGGCAAGTAGGCAGGCGCGGCCAGCGACCCTTTAGCACGGCGGTGCAGCGGGGTCTCCACAGCGGGGGCGGCGCGGCCTGAGATGTCCGGGGATAGCGAAGCGGGGTCGCAGGGCACGGTCAGTGCAGCTGGATGACCCGGCGTAGATCACAGTCGTCGGACGGCTTCCGGCGGGAGGGGTGATAGCGCGGTCAGCGCGCTCCAGTAGCAGGCGGTGACAGGGATGCAGGCGACCTGACCCGGGGACAGAGAGCGGCTCTGGACGGAGCGGGGCTCTCACGGGTTTGAGGCAGGCAAGCTTCTGAGTGTCACGGCCCTAGGAGGGGCGATGAGGGGCGCAGTCTCTTTCCAGCGGGATGCACACACGGCTCGAGTTGGAGGATGAGCAAGAAGCACAGAGAACCCACTGGTCCTGGGGTTCAGTTCAGGGGGCAAGCTCAGATCAAGCCCTTGGAGAATGTTCAAGCACAAAGTAGCAAAGTCTTTTCAGTACGTCTCTTCCTCTCCTTTCTCAGCAAGGCAAGCAGCAGGCCAGCTCCTCCAGCGTCTTCTTCTCCTTCTGGTCGGGCAGAGGTTCTTTGTGGTAAACAGGATTCTGATTTCTTAGGAGCCAGGCTCCTACTTTTATACCATGATTCTTTTGTTCTTTAGCGCCAGGGGGCCTAGGCCTGGCTCAGTCCAGTTCTGGAGCACTTTGTTATGGTGACTCTGCTCTTTCCTTTCAGCAGCAGGGCAGAGACATCAGCCGCCCCACAGGGGGTGGCGCCGGCTTTGTGGTGGCAGAGCACAGGTCTATTCAAGAGTCAAGGTGTACTCCTCCCACCCATCCAGGTGTCACCTCTCTACCCACCACCTGGCAGCCAACCTGTCTCTGGGGATTCCCCAACCCTGCTCCTTACTGTTGCCAGGCAGAACACATACACACAGCAGAGGCGGACTGAGATGGTCAGGTCAGTAAATACTAACTTTCTAAAAGTAGTATTTACAAACCCAGGATATTAAAATAAACTTGACTACAAGAAGTATTTTATCATCCTGAGTTCAGGCATACTAAACTTGACACTTCTACCATGCTCTCCGAGTCCACTGGGGTCACAGCGTTGGCGTGATCCCGGCAGCCCATTCTGGCCTATGGAGAGCAGGTAGCCTTCAATAGTGAAGAACGAAAAATGGCTGTAATTCACTACTAAGACATGCCACACATCAGGGCATGTCCTACCTTATGCCTACAATGCACCCTGCCCTTGGGCCTACCAGAGGGGTGGCTAATATGTAGGTAAGGGAAGGTTTAGGGACTGGCAAGTGGGGGCACTTGCGCAGTCAGCGCGACGGTCCCGGACCGCGCACAGGGTCTGCGGTGGCAGACCCTAGACACACTTTACAAGGCCGCTTCCGTGGGTGGCGCAACCAGCGCTGCAAGCCCACCAGCAGCATTGGCATTCACAAGCCCTGGCACCCCTGGTGCACTTTACTGGGGACTGACAGTGAATCCAATAACCCAATCGTGGACATCAATTACAGGTACACTTTACTTAGGGAGCACTTGCACTGCGGCACGGATTAGCCGTGGCGCAGTGCCCTGAGCGGACAACACCAGCAAAACAATCGAGGCACACCATCAAAAAGTGGAAGGGAAACTCACGCCAAGGTGCCAGGTCTAACACGTGTCCCCTCCAGCTGAAATGTGGGGAGAACTACCCTTGCCCAGGGGGTTCCTCGTCACTAAGGCGGAAATACCTGGACAGACCGTCAGCGTTGGCGTGATCTGTACCAGGACGGTGTTCCACCGTAAAGTCCATACCCTGTAGGGAGATGGACCACCTCAACAGCTTCGGGTTTTCACCCCTCATTTGCATCAACCATCTGAGGGGCCTGTGGTCCGTCTGAACCCGGAAGTGAGACCCAAACAAGTAGGGTCTTAGCTTCTTCAGCGCCCAGACCACAGCAAATGCTTCTCGCTCAATTGCACTCCACCTACTTTCCCGTGGAAGTAACCTCCTACTGATGAAGGCTACGGGTTGGTCCCAGCCCTCCTCAGTCATCTGTGAGAGAACAGCCCCTACACCATGCTCTGAAGCGTCTGTCTGTACTAGGAATTCCTTGGAGAAGTCAGGGGCCAGGAGCACGGGCGCCGTGCACATGGCAGTCTTCAGGGTGTCGAAAGCTTTCTGACAGGTGTCAGTCCAAATCACGTTCCTGGGCTGCTTCTTGGAAGTCAGCTCTGTCAAGGGGGCAACAATCGTTCCATAGCCCTTGACAAACCTCCTGTAGTACCCAGTGAGCCCCAGGAAGGCCCTCACTGCGGTCTGCGTCTTGGGGGGTTCCCAAGCCAGGATGGTCTCAATTTTGGGTTGCAAGGGTGCCACCTTGCCACTCCCCACTTGGTGTCCCAAGTACACCACGGAACCCTGCCCGATCTGGCACTTGCTTGCCTTGATCGTGAGGCCTGCTCGGCGCAGAGCCATCAACACTTCCCAGAGGTGGCGCAGGTGTTCGGGCCAGGTGGCACTGAACACTGCGATGTCATCCAGGTAGGCGGCACTGAACGCATCCAGCCCAACCAGTACCTGGTTGACCAACCTCTGAAAGGTGGCAGGGGCATTCTTCATCCCAAATGGCATGACTCGGAACTGGAAGTGCCCATCTGGTGTAGAGAATGCGGACCTCTCTTTGGCCCCATCGGTCAAGGCGATCTGCCAGTACCCAGACGTTAAATCAAACGTGCTGAGGAACCGGGCAGCCCCCAGCCGATCAATGAGCTCATCAGCTCTGGGGATGGGGTGCGCGTCAGTCTTCGTTACTGAATTGAGTCCTCTGTAGTCCACACAGAACCGGAGTTCAGGTGTGGCTCCCGGCGCAGCAGCTTTGGGGACCAAGACCACGGGGCTGGACCAAGGACTGCTGGAGGACTCAACCACCCCTAGCGCAAGCATTTTGGAGACCTCCTCCTTAATGCAAGCTCTGACCCTGTCAGTTACCCTGTAAGCCTTGTGCTTTACAGGTAAGCTGTCTCCTGTGTCTACATCATGGACGCACCAATCTGTGACACCAGGAACCAGGGAGAATCGGTCGGAAAACTGTCCCAGCAAGTGGCGGCAATCTTCCTGTTGTTCGGGCGTCAGGGTGGGTGAGAGGTTAACTCCATCCACTGACCCATCTTTCTCAGAGGCCACTAAGAGGTCAGGAAGAGGCTCGGTCTCCTCTTCCATTCCATCATCAGTGGCCAGCAGCATGCCCACTTCGGTCCTCTCTAAGTGGGGCATAAGGCGGTTAACATGTAGGACCCTCAAAGGGTTCCTGGGAGTCTGCATGTCCACCAAGTAGGTGATAGGACTTTTGCGCTCCACAACCTCAAATGGACCTGTCCACTTATCCTGAAGTGCACAAGGCTCCACCGGGGCCAAGACCCACACCTTTTGTCCAGGTTGAAGCTCTACCAGAGTGGCATTCCGGTCGTACCACCGCTTCATCTCCTCCTGGCTGGCTTCCAGATTTGCCTCAGCAAGTTGCCTGAAACGCCGAGTCTGGTTTCGGAAGGCCAGCATGTAACTATATACATTCTGGGGAGGTTTCCTGGGAGATTGCTCCCAGCCTTCCTTTACCAAACTCAGAGGTCCTCTTACCGGGTGACCATACAGAAGCTCAAAGGGGCTGAACCCTAGAGACTTCTGCGGCACCTCTCGGTAAGCGAAGAGCAGGCATGGCAAGAGGACGTCCCACTTACGCCTCATTGGACCGTCCAGGCCCATGATCATGCCTTTGAGGGTTCGGTTGAATCTCTCAACCAACCCATTTCCTTGGGGGTGGTAAGGAGTGGTGAACTTGTAAGTTACCCCACACTCCTTCCACAGGGATTTCATATATGTGGATATGAAATTGGTCCCCCTGTCGCTCACCACCTCTAGAGGGAATCCCACTCGGGAGAAAATTCCCATCAGTGCCCGTCCCACCACGGGGGCCGTCACTGTCCTCAGAGGGATGGCTTCAGGGTACCGGGTGGCATGGTCCACCAAGACCAGGATGAACCTGTTGCCCAGGGCTGTCTTGGGGTCCAGAGGCCCCACAATATCAATACCCACTTGTTGGAATGGCGTACCGACCACAGGGAAAGGTTGCAGAGGAGCCTTATGCTTCCCTCCGCTCTTACCACTTGCCTGGCAAGTCTGACAGGTTCTGCAGTAGGAATCTGAATTCTTATGCATTTGGGGCCAGTAAAAGTGGGTGACAAGCCTGTCATAGGTCTTGTCCATCCCCAAATGTCCTGCTAAAGGCACATCGTGAGCCAGCCCCAGTAGGAAGGTTCTGAACTTCTGGGGTACCACCAGCACACGGGCTGACCCAGGTTCAGCAGCCTTAGGCTCGGAATACAGGAGGTCACTCTCCCAGTACACGTAGTGTGTTTTGGCCTGAACACCGTTGGCCTGGTCTGCAGCCTGTTGCCGCATACCCACGAGAGAAGGGCATTCTTTCTGCTCCCTGCAGAATTCCTCCCTGGAGGGACCTCCTTCTTGCTGCCAATGGGTCAGCTCAGGCAGATCTCCCAGTTCGGCAATCTGTTCCCCGGTAGGCTCCAGAGCATCCCCCTCAGGGTCTACTTCCTCCTGGGCCGTGGGAACTTAGGGGGCCGGTTTCCCGCGCCTCCTGCGCCTTCTCCCTAAGGCCGGTTCCTGGACCTCTCCCTCAGGCTCCAGGACCCTCTCAACACCCCTACTGGCTGCCATGGACCGGGTGGTCACGCACGCCCAGTCGGGTAGACCCACCATCCTCAGATGCGTGGTCTTCTCCACCTTTTCCCAAGGGGAACTCTCCAGGTCGTTCCCTAGCAGACAGTCTACAGGCATGTCAGTTCTCACAGCGACTTGTAGAGTACCAGAGACCTCCCCCCACTCAAAGGGAACTTGAGCCATTGGACAACGACTCTCTACGTTGTCAGCATTGACAACCCTACAGTAGGCATTGGGTACAATTTGCTCTTGAGACACCAGGTGTTGCCTCACCGAGGTCACGCTGGCTCCTGTATCTCTAAGCGCCTCAACCTTCTTTCCATTGATGGTCACCACTTGCCCATATTTCTTAGTGTTAGAGGGCAGGTAGGTTACAGGGACCATCTCACTGTCTCCTAGCGAGACTAGGGTCATCTGCCCGGGACCCCCACCCTCCTGGACTGCTACCTCCTCCCCAAAGTTAACACTAGCTACTTGCCGGGGTGGAGCACCAGTGGGTGCGGTCTTACCAAACAGGCGACACTTAGGATCAGAGGCAATGTGACCCGGGTCACCACACCTGTAACAATTGAAGGGCCCCTTTGGAACAGGTCTACCTGTCGGGGCCCCGTTCTGCTGCGGGGGTGGGGGAGGCTGAGAACCCTTCTGCTGGTTCCCTTGGGAATTACTTTGGGGGCCTTTTTGGAACCCCTTCTGTTTACCCTTGTCCCCCCCACTCTTCTGCTGGGGACCCTGCCCACCTTTGGCGGAGTCTCCCACTTGACCCTTGTGGACCCTGGTGCTGAGCCAGCGGTCCGCCTCCTCAGCAAGCTTCCTCGGGTTGGACAGCTTGCTATCTATCAGGTGCTGGCGTAGCTCAGGAAAACATTGACTGGACAAGTGCTCCCATGCAATTAAATCAAGCAGCCCTTGATAATCATTCACTTTGCTACCCTTCACCCAACCATCCAGCGCTCTGCAGAAAAAGGTCACATATTCCACATACGTACTCTCAGGGATCTTCTTGGTCTCCCTGAACCTCTGTCTATATAGCTCAGGAGTTAACCCATACCTGGTCATTAAAGCTTCCTTCATATGGGGGTATGAGGTCTGGACTTCTAAGGGCAAATCTAACAGTGTGTCCCGCCCTTCCGCCAGGAACCTTCCCCACAACCCCGCTCCCCAGTCTTTCTCAGGGACCCGGTGTGAGGACATGGCCACCTCGTAGGCTCTAAACCACTGCCCTATGTCATCCTTTCTAAAATACTCCTTTACTACATCTTTGGGGATGTACACCTTGGACTCTACCTGCGCTGGTGGAGTGCTGCCACCAGAAGGAGCGGTGTCCAAACTTTTCGCCTTCAGCTCCAACTCCTTCAATCTTATATCATGATCCATTTGGCGTTGTTGTGCCTCCAGGGCCAACTTCTGCTTTTCCATTTCCATTTGTCCGGCCAACTTTGCCATCTCCATTGCATGTGCCCTGTCGGCTGCCCTGTCTGCCAGCTCCTCTGGCGACCGGACTCTGCTGGGTTCCTCAAGGTTGTCGGGTGGAACGATGTCCCCCGCATTCCGTGGGTCTCGTGACTCCTTCCAGGCTCTCAACGCCTTGGTGTACTGGTTCTTCCTCTTGAATCCAGCATGGGGAACTCGGAATTTTACACTGTAGCCTTTCAATTGCTCCATCGTGTAGCCTTCCAGTCTCTCCCAATCCACCTCATCTATTCCAGAAATCACGGAGAGCGCTCTTCCAGCAGAGAGTGAGCCAGGCATGGTTGCAGTAATGGCAGATGTCTCAACAAAGTTCAAAAATGAAAACCTGTGGCTGCGTTACTTGGTCTGCTCTCACTATCTGGTGATTAATAATTCACTGTATGCAAATTACAAGTGCAAATCCGAAATCCCAACCGCTGCCAACAATGTTAGAGTCGGGGATCTCTGGTTGGCGCAAGGTTGCCCTTGTGTCAAGCAGGAACCCTCTCCTCCACGTCAGGGCGCAGGATAACCCCTCGCGAATGACCCTTGCTCACCCTCTAGGTGCGTGGCGTGAGCAGCCAAGGCGATTCCTCAGGCGTTGGTGGTTAAGCACTTACAATCGTACACACAGTAAATACATCAATCCCCCCAGAAACGGACACCAGACTTGGATATATATAAAAATACGATTCTTTATGTAAAAATAGGTATATATATCTCAGCAGACTTATCACAAGACCAATAACGTTTTTGCTATGCCACCAGGTTGTACAGCGGGCAAATGTTCTTTGTTTGAAGCTTCAAATGGATACTTTGTAGTCTCTTGCAAATGTTACTTGTGGTTCCAGTACTCACAGAGATCGACTCCTGCGAACGGGGAAATAAGGCGTTGCGGGCCCCGAGCCCGATACTGGAACTTCTTTCGTGATGTGGAGAGTCGGCACAGGTCGGTGCGACTCTCAGCTTGAGAAGTGTTCTTGGGTCCTCAATCAGCAGGTGTGGGCAAGTAGGCAGGCGCGGCCAGCGACCCTTTAGCACGGCGGTGCAGCGGGGTCTCCACAGCGGGGGCGGCGCGGCCTGAGATGTCCGGGGATAGCGAAGCGGGGGTCGCAGGGCACGGTCAGTGCAGCTGGATGACCCGGCGTAGATCACAGTCGTCGGACGGCTTCCGGCGGGAGGGGTGATAGCGCGGTCAGCGCGCTCCAGTAGCAGGCGGTGACAGGGATGCAGGCGACCTGACCCGGGGACAGAGAGCGGCTCTGGACGGAGCGGGGCTCTCACAGGTTTGAGGCAGGCAAGCTTCTGAGTGTCACGGCCCTAGGAGGGGCGATGAGGGGCGCAGTCTCTTTCCAGCGGGATGCACACACGGCTCGAGTTGGAGGATGAGCAAGAAGCACAGAGAACCCACTGGTCCTGGGGTTCAGTTCAGGGGGCAAGCTCAGATCAAGCCCTTGGAGAATGTTCAAGCACAAAGTAGCAAAGTCTTTTCAGTACGTCTCTTCCTCTCCTTTCTCAGCAAGGCAAGCAGCAGGCCAGCTCCTCCAGCGTCTTCTTCTCCTTCTGGTCGGGCAGAGGTTCTTTGTGGTAAACAGGATTCTGATTTCTTAGGAGCCAGGCTCCTACTTTTATACCATGATTCTTTTGTTCTTTAGCGCCAGGGGGCCTAGGCCTGGCTCAGTCCAGTTCTGGAGCACTTTGTTATGGTGACTCTGCTCTTTCCTTTCAGCAGCAGGGCAGAGACATCAGCCGCCCCACAGGGGGTGGCGCCGGCTTTGTGGTGGCAGAGCACAGGTCTATTCAAGAGTCAAGGTGTACTCCTCCCACCCATCCAGGTGTCACCTCTCTACCCACCACCTGGCAGCCAACCTGTCTCTGGGGATTCCCCAACCCTGCTCCTTACTGTTGCCAGGCAGAACACATACACACAGCAGAGGCGGACTGAGATGGTCAGGTCAGTAAATACTAACTTTCTAAAAGTAGTATTTACAAACCCAGGATATTAAAATAAACTTGACTACAAGAAGTATTTTATCATCCTGAGTTCAGGCATACTAAACTTGACACTTCTACCATGCTCTCCGAGTCCACTGGGGTCACAGCGTTGGCGTGATCCCGGCAGCCCATTCTGGCCTATGGAGAGCAGGTAGCCTTCAATAGTGAAGAACGAAAAATGGCTGTAATTCACTACTAAGATATGCCACACATCAGGGCATGTCCTACCTTATGCCTACAATGCACCCTGCCCTTGGGCCTACCAGAGGGGTGGCTAATATGTAGGTAAGGGAAGGTTTAGGGACTGGCAAGTGGGGGCACTTGCGCAGTCAGCGCGACGGTCCCGGACCGCGCACAGGGTCTGCGGTGGCAGACCCTAGACACACTTTACAAGGCCGCTTCCGTGGGTGGCGCAACCAGCGCTGCAAGCCCACCAGCAGCATTGGCATTCACAAGCCCTGGCACCCCTGGTGCACTTTACTGGGGACTGACAGTGAATCCAATAACCCAATCGTGGACATCAATTACAGGTACACTTTACTTAGGGAGCACTTGCACTGCGGCACGGATTAGCCGTGGCGCAGTGCCCTGAGCGGACAACACCAGCAAAACAATCGAGGCACACCATCAAAAAGTGGAAGGGAAACTCACGCCAAGGTGCCAGGTCTAACAATTCCATTAAGGTTCATCTGGCTGCTTTGACTGCTTACAGGAAGTGCCCTTCACAGACGTCCTTCTTTCAGATTCCTGTGGTCAAGGATTTTTTGGAAGGCTTGAAGAAGGTGTTCCCTCCTGTCAGACTTCCCTCGCCTTCTTGGGACTTGAATGTGGTGCTGTCCAGACTGATGAGAGAGCCTTTTGAACCTATTCACAAGGCTTCATTGCAGCACCTATCCTGGAAGGCGGCGTTCCTAGTGGCCATTACATCGGCCCGCAGGGTGAGTGAACTTCAGGCATTATGTTGTCAAGAACCTTATACTGTGTTTCATGCTGCTAAGGTTGTGATGCGTACTCACCCTAAGTTCCTTCCTAAGGTTATCTCTGACTTTCATGTCAATCAGACCATAACTTTACCTACGTTCTTTCAGAATCCCTCTTCACCAGCGGAAAGGGCTCTCCATTCCCTGGATGTCCGAAGGGTGTTGAAATTTTATCTGGATAAGACCAAGGATATTCGTAGGTCTGACCAATTGTTTGTTAATTATGGCTCAGTCAGGACTGGTCTTGCGACCTCTAAGCAGTCCATCTCTCGGTGGATTGTGTCCTGCATACAGTTGTGTTATCAAAAGGCTAATAAGACCTTAGGGGGTAAACCTAAGGCTCATTCCACAAGGGGCAAAGCTGCCACGACGGCTTTGCTGCGTAATGTTCCGATTGCGGAAATCTGTAAGGCGGCCACGTGGAAGTCGGTCCATACCTTTGCTGCGCATTACTGTCTGGACTCGGATGCCAGGGCAGATGCTCAGGTTGGGCAGGCTTCGCTGCGAAATTTGTTCGCACAGTAGTGGTTGTGTCTTATGTGTTCTCCACCGCTTTTGTTGTGTGGGGATGGGCTTGCCATTCTATTCACTAGATTATGACTATACACAGAGATCCCCTACTACAGAAGGAGTAGTTTATTTTCTGTAACTCCAGTTCTGTAGTAGGGGTATCTCTGTTATAGTCATAAGCGCCCGCCCTCCTCCCCGGTGGAGAGATACTTATTCATATGGAGAATGCTACAGGTCTGGCGTGCTACGCCTTCAAAAAGAACTGAAAGTAAATGGGACCTGCTGGGCATTCTGGGATACTGGGGAAAGTTCTGGAAAACTGGAAAGTTTTCTTAAAGGCACAGTATCCTGTTCCAAGCCACATAATGGCAGCCTATGGGGCTTGTCTGTCCACTCCTTCCTCTCTATCATTCCAGAGGCTTTTGCTGGTAGAGGCAGGGTTTTTTCCTATGTGGAGAAAAACTGGACAGGCAGTGCTGTTTGTGGATTTTGGTGGAATTCTAGTTGAAGTACTGGACAGTGTAGCCTGTGGGTATAGGCTGCATTATCTGTCTTTAAATTAAATTCTCTCTTAAAGGTGTATGCAGGTCTGCATGATTTGTCACCTTTTAGAGATTATTTTTTATTGCTCCGGGGTCCGCGCACATGGGCGGGACTATTCACTAGATTATGACTATAACAGAGATACCCCTACTACAGAACTGGAGTTACAGAAAAGAAACTACTCCTTCTTCCATATTCGCAGGTTGGAAGAAAGGGCAGTTTATTTTGCTATAGTGCGGTGGTGTAGTCTTTGATCTAATTCCTTAAATATGTTCTGTATTTCTCCGCTTTTTCTACTGTACTATGACTCATTGGTGGATGGATCAAGTTGGGGCATAACTTAATGGCTGGGGAGAGGATCTTGGGCTTGTTGGATTTGTTTATCCTAATTTTGAAGTAATCGTCTCGATCACTACTTTCATTCTTGAGTCTGTAGAGCAGTTTTCAATGTCTAAATCCTCCACTTTCTTCCAACTTCCTGGTTTCTCTCTGATCCTGGTAGGGCTTTAGATATTTGTTTATCAATAAAGACCTATCCTGCACTCACTTGTGTACTTAGTTAATCCTAGTAATCAAAGTATGTGTGCAGCTTAGTGTTGGAGCCTGCTCGCCCCAGAGACTAAATATCTGACACCTAATAGCGCCCGAAGGTGCTCTAGAAGCGAAGTAGGCTACTAGATCACTCATTTTGTGCAAGTACAAACAACAAGTACAAAATATTTGAATTGTTTCAAAAATATTCCATGAGGATTTTCAAGCACAAACGTAGGAAACACTCTACGTTCTTATCCAACTATTGTTACATCACATTAAGTTGGATGTACATAATATTTCATCAGATAATAATGTTATCAATCACAGCTTGAATGAAGAGCCCTATGCATCTCGGGTGTTTTCACCCTTCTTCAGGGGAGGCTGAAATTTAATGGTGTCAGTCGTTGCCAGTTAGAATGTAACAGAGGGCTAATTGTTGAAACAACTGGATCAAGTCAAACAATATAAAAAACAAAAATCGAGACTGAGGACTCTATCTAACAGGGAATGTAACATGCAAGTTTTTTACAGTGAATTAGACAAGACCTCACACAAGCTATGGAAAGGTGGTAACATTCCTATTGCTAAAGTCATCTGCGGAAAGAAAGCTTTCCCCACAGGCATCTTAACAGTGCTCCAGCTTGTTTTACAAGTAAGGCCGCTGGTGCATGTTGGGATTTGTAGTATGTTGGGTTAAGGATAGCAGTCTTTTTTTTCTTATTTTTCTGATACGTTGATTTTTTACGTTTGACTTGAAATAGTATGTCGTCAGATAGGACTTTGGATTTGCAAGTCCTCTTGTATGTCAGAGCTATGATTATAACAGAGTTCCGCATCTATCCGGGTCCTCGCTTTGCTGTCCCTCTCTCTTCATACCTTGGTTTCTGTTGAAATAATGTGAGACTTGCTATGGAGTATTTACCAAAAAGCATTCAGTTGATTTAGAAAATAAATGTGGCCTTAAATAATCCCAGCGTATACTTTCGGAATCATTTCAGCCGAATAGCACACAGACTCCAAGAACTGGCTGCTGTACCACCTTCATCCCTTGACCACATTGTGAAATTCTTGGGAAAGTCACTTCATGTCGATGTGCACAAGTTTTTGACAAAATAGTCCGCGTTGGTCATGTGGTGTAGCCACGACTGCACATTTACATTTTACATTCTGCAAGGGTTATCAGTGACAATGTGAACATGTTGCTCTTATTTAAAATAATGGCATGTAGGGATCACACTGTATTACATGATTGTGAAAAATGGTATTTAAAGTTGCCTTTAAACAGTGCATGATAGTTTAGCAAACCGTGTCAGTTTTTTCAAAGTTACATAATTTATTTAGATATATGCTGTCCTTGAATGTAAAGTTTGCATCAGGTGGCCCATCTTTAACCGCTTCCAATACTTCTTGCAAACTAGCCAGATGCACCCACTCGCTGTGCACAATAGCCACTTCTAGCCATGGTCGGTCTGCCAGAACCTGTGATGCATTATTCGACGTTCCTGTTGCAAGATGACATGAATACAATAAAAGGTCTATGCGGACATGCTTGGAAATGATGGAGGTGTCTGCCCAGTCTATGGGCACAAGATTAACAGATCATCACAAAATTCCACCAGTGATGGCAAATCATGCGAGGGTCCTTCCACCAATTTAATAGATCCCGACAGGAAGATCGACTGCCTCCCTGGCAGTACTTGGTCAAGGAGAAGACTGTTTTAATACCCTTCTGCACCGAACTGCACTCCCAAAAATCTGAATCCTTTCTTTGCTCTTGATGCATCGGAATCCTGGATCTCTGGTTGGTATTTTCCAGTTCAACCAGCAGAGGATAATGTTGGATCACTTTCTTCTTAAACTAGTAAGAAGAGTAACAAAGGTATTTTTTTTTTCTTTTTTTCATGGCCAGCAACTGCTCACTTTTCTCACCACATCGCAATCTTGATGAATGAGATTCAAACTCTTATTGAAGGAATCAACAGATGGTTAAAACCCCTTTCTCTCTTCTGGCAAGGAAAACCCATATACTTTCTGGTACCGAAAAAAGGGGGAGCCTACACCTGTACTTAATTTACATTTCTTAAACTTTTAAAAACACAACATGATGCTGCAGCAGACCCTGTAGGCCGCCCAGACACAAGATTGGATGATATCTTCAGGATGTCGGATTCTAAATTCCGATTGAAAAAGACCGCATGGATTTCGGCCAAATTTCTGGATATAAATTGAACTCCAGCAAAACCCAGATAGTAGTAAATAATAAAATCATTATGAATGATATGAGGATTGTTGATAAAGCAATATATCTTGGGGTAAGCATTAGTGCTAAAATCGAAAATATCGTGGATGACAATATTCAGCCCCTAATAATCCAAACTAAAAAAGAACTATCTCGGCTGCACAATCTACATTTAACTATTGGTGGAAGATCCAATGTGGTTAAAATGTTATTCTTTCCTAAATTCTTAAATTTTTTGAGAACCATTTGTCTTGAATTCTCCCCATTAATTTTTAGAAACATTTTCACATTTTATTTGGGGATACAACAAATCACGTAGAGCACTTAGATGGATCACTTTACCTAGAGAACGTGGGGGATGGTCATTACCTAACTTTAAATTATATTATTGGGCCACTGTACTAAAATACAGCAATAGCCTTCTAATGGAGAATTCAATGGGTCACAATACACCCACCCCATAAGAACTTATTCTGGGCGTTGACAGTATCGGTTGCCTGTGGCGCCATATGAATGATGATTATTTCAAAAAAGTAAAATTTAAAACTATCTCTTGCATTTTTAAAGTATGGTGTAATATAAAAAAATTGATCGGGATAGGCCGATATTCATACTATACCCCCGTATTTCAGAATGCGGACCTTCCCGAAATATTTCATGACATATTCATACAACGATGGACTGTGTTAGGTGTTAAACGACTTGGATGTTTTTTTTCTGACAGGGGAATAAAATCATTTGATGAATTAAAAATTGAGTTCCATTTGACAAATCAGGATTTTTTTAAATTTCTTCAAGTGAGAGATTTCTTATGTAGGAAAATGGGTGGCAGTATCAAATTTCAGCGGTGTGATATTATAGAAAAATTGAGATTAGTCAAGACCCCGAGAATTGGGGAGATATATGCAGGACTAAATGCTTTATTACCCGACGATATGAACATCTGACGAAATGGCAGACCAGACTGGGGGTCACATCTCAACTCCCCAGCGATGCCTACGATATGTCATTATCTCATTTAATGTCTATGAAACTTCAAGCGCAATTTTTCAAAACATTTTTTTCACTCTATTACACTCCTGAAAAAATAGCAAAATGGGGGACTAGGATTGGAACGTTTTGTCCGCGATGTGCCCTTCCAGCGGCAGATATAACGCATATGTTTGCCTCATGCCCCGCCTTAATCAAAGTCCTCTCTGAAATCTCTGACCTTCTATCAAGGATTTTACATTGTAAGATTAATATTGCCAATATAGAAGTAATGTTGGGTGTCTCTAATAACACATGCTCTAGTGAACAACAGGGACTGATTTTTGTTGGCATGGCCATCTTCAGGATGTGTGTCGCCTCAGCCTGGATAGATCCAATACCCCCTTCATTCTTTGAATGGAGAGCTCGGTTATTGGCGACCTGCAGTTTGGAGGTCGCCATATATAAGAATAAAGGGAGGGATAAGAGGAAGAAGGGTATGAAGATCTGGGCACCATTGATTACTTGGTCACAAGAAAATTGATTGTGGAAACGGGATGTTGATCTGTGGTACACAGCAAAATTTTGTCTTTAATGTTTTTTTTTTCTTTATGTATAAATATGCTCTCTGCTAGTAAAAATGCTTTTTGATGTTCCTGTTCCTGTTCCCCGGGTGGGGGGGGGGGGGGGGGGTGTTAATGTGATGTTTTTGAAAAAATTAATAAAAATGTATATAAAAAGAAAAAGACCGCATGAAGCCGCTGAGTTTTGAGAAAGCCAAATGCGTTGAATATGTTGTTCTTCCTTTTGCACTATTCTCAGTTCCAAGAGTTGCCATGAGAATCATGGCTGTTTTAGGTAGGGATGCCATTAAGTGTCAATTGAGAATTCAACTTTACCTCTGCTAAGATGACTGGCTGTTAAAGGCCTCTTCTAAAAAATTCTAACACTGAAATCATCCTTTGCAATGAGCTACAATTTCCAATGGTGTAAAATCGATGCAGACATCTTACTAAACGCTGCAGGTTATCGAAGGATTACTAAATGTGCATTTGGTAAGTAGATCTGTTACAGATCTACCTCCTTGGCACCTTCATCAAATCATTAACCACTTCTTGCAAAGGTCGGCAAGCCAATCGTCAAATGCTAAACTTCAATGCACGGAACTTGGGAATCTATCCCTCTTTACCTTAAGAGTTACCTCTGGAGGTTTCGGGCATTTGCTTAATGTCCAGGCATCCATCCTTTTTTTTTTTATTTTTTTTTTTTAATTACTTTAAATAACTGTTTTTATTAAGTTTTTCAATTATACAAATACTTCTTACACAATGGCACATGATCGACATTACTCGACAAATTACGTATCTTGACATTACAGTATGTCGGTCTCTAAAACAGCATTGCATTCGGAACCCTTTAACTCCAGTCTCTGTGGGGGTGGACGGAGGGATGGGAGGTTTCACTCATCCCGCCATTCGCAAATCTGCACGTCACACACCACTTTCTTATGGGGGTTCATAATTTTACCTATCATTTCCCCCCCGCTGATCCAAATCCTCCATCTTTTCATCGCTTCTTGTGAGTCAAATACGCTATTAATCTGCAGACTTGCATCTATGAGTAAACCAAGTTCCCTTCTACACCTCTTAGGGACACCACCTTGAGATCTTCACTTGGTTTTGAATGCCCTTATGGGACCCCTATTCTACTGCGATGGGGTCTTCATTCGGTTTTTACCTTCCACATTGGGACCCCTCTCTAACTCTTGTTTTTTTGGCCATATAAATTACAGAGGTCTGCTGATGGCAGCCATAACTCTTGCGCCTCACTTTTTTTCTACATATTCTGGTTAAAAAACACGCTAAGACTGGAACATTATTTTTTACTTACCAAAGTTTATTTGACTGTTGCAATTATAAGTTTATTTCCCTGCTCTCTTTCTTTGATCGCCCTCATTTTTCCAAGGAGCACTGCACAGGGAGGTTCTTAACCACTCCAATAATTGATTCTAGAATAGATGACCACTTTTTTGTAGGCTTCTCGGCCCATAAAGCGTGTATGGCTATCAGACAACCTCCAGACAGCTATCCATTTTATCTGTTTGTTTATATTTTTTTACAGTTTTATATAGTGCACAACACACCCTAAAGATAATGATGCTCTACATAGTTCCATGGATACAGGTGTCATAGAATGTAAAATGTAACAAAATTGAATAAAGTAAACGGTTGATCTAACCCAGTAGAATTATGTGGAAACCTGTTACAAGTTAGCCAGAGGAGTATTGAGCCCAAATGTATTACAGGGAAGTGTCATCCTAAGGGACAGCTGCGTGACAAAGTATCTGCCAGGTTGGATGAGGAGAACTTGGCACAATCCCAGTACTACAGTTTCTTACTTTTAAGAAATCATGGGTCCTGTCCTCCTTTCATAGAGGCTTTATGGTTTGTCTTTATAAGGAATCTGTGGGCTGCATAACCATTTAAGATCAGCCCTTTGTCCTGCGTAAAATGAATCTAGGGGAAGGAGTTGGCCCACATTATCTAGTTGAGGAAGACTTGAGGAATGTGTGCATATCTCACTGTAGGGAGCAGGCGGGGATGGGAATACGGCAGAGGGCAGGGATGCAACATGGGCGGCGAATAGGAGCTTGTTGTATGCAAGAATGAGGAGTCTGGAGCAGCCAGTGGTGGGTAGTTGGTAGCCGTCAATGATGAGGAGCTTGAAGTGTGCAGCGATGTGGAACTAGTAGCATGCAAGAGCCAGGGACTGGAAGTGGCAAGATATCCATTTTGAGCTTTATGTATGTTTTTAAATGGACAAGGATAGCGTTGAAGCTGCACCTCTTCAAACATGGCATCATGATGCTTTAATAGTGTACAACCCAGCTTCTACTCCCACCACTTGTTGACTCTGTGTTCGACTTGGATCCTGCCCAGCTCTCCGCTGACTTTTGGCTTGGCCCACGCTATAGAAATACCACATACATACATACATGCTTAATAACTTTTTATTTTTTTTTTATATTCAAGCCGTACGCCACTTGTGCTCTCTGATATGCTCTTCTTTTTTCCCTACAGCACGAATTTGATGCTCCATTTACCCAGGCTGTTTCCAGCTTTGAAAGGAGCTGCCCCAACACAGCAGAGATACTGCCTGCGACCCCAGTGACTGAACCCTCCACAGACCTTGGTGAGAATCCACAATGGCACAAAATATATGGGTACAGTTCGGTAGGATATGGTACAAAGCCACACACTATTGCACTCACTGTCACGTTTGTACATGTTTCAACTGCTGTTTTCACCAATAAACTGCGCCCCTCCTCAATGGAATTCTCCTGTTTCTGACCGACTGTTTTCACTGTTATGCTGCTAGTCTCACTCTTCTTTGGGTGTTTAGAAGTAATGTAAGAGTATAGAGGAGTTAAAGACACAGCTTATTGGTTGAGTGTAGTATAGTACGAACAAAGGAGCATAGCGGGGAGAGCAGCCGTACAAACAGTTGAAAGTAGCCATATAACAGTCTGAGAGAATTGGCATATAGATGTGAGTGTAGCAGTCCAACGCTACACCTTTCCAGAAAGGTCTTAAAACTTGGCAGTTTCAGCAGAATTAATCGCACTTTCTGACTTCCTCTCTTGTAGTAGTACCTTGCCGCACCAAAACACCCTCTTTAGAGTAACAGATCTGCTTCATAAAATAATAAATACCTATACCAGTGAGAGAGATGTAGATCATTGAGCGAAGCAGTGCGTGGATGTAGCACCATACCAGCGTGAAATACAAAGTATATAATGGGAGATGCACTACACCAGTGTACAAGAAGATATACTTATCCCATAAACCTTGCCTCTCCTGTTATCAATATTATTCCCCGAACCATGCACCCTAAACCTTATTCTCTGAACCTTGCTAACATGGTTGCAAATCTTAGTCTCCAAACCCTGCCTCCTATGTTACAGATCTTACCTACCTAACTTTGCCTCTCCACCCCCTGAACCCTGTGTCCTATTTAGCAAATCTTATCCCTCAAATATTGACTACCCTGTTGTAATGTTATCCACCATTTCCTGTCTCCCTTTTGCATGGTTATTGGTACCTCCTATGTGACCAACTCTTTTCGTGCGTGCCTTTCTTTCTCTGTAAAACATAATATAACTTGCTGAAGGTAGATATGTTCTACATAAATATAACAATAGAAATCAACTATTGGGCAACGTGCAGAAGCATAAAAAGGGCACTATCTGGACAGCGTGATTTGAGAGGTCTCCACCCAAGCATGAACTGTTGATCTGCTTAAAAACATGGTGGCACAGTCAGGAACTAAGCCGTAGATCACCGACCTCCAAATGGAGTCCCCAAAGCGTATAGAGCTGAATAGTCTATAGGCTGCCCCAAACCCAAGTGTTTTCATAGTCTTTGAGCTTTATCTACACCTATTGCCAAACTTTTCATATCTGTGGCTCTTCACATCCACCCAGCCTTTTCTCTTCCATGAGAAATTGCTTTCTTTCAAAAACCTTAAACTAAGATCTCAACGAAGTGCCTATTGCACAGATTTCCCCTCAATTGAAAGAGTAAAACTGGGACCAATCCATTCCTCTCCTCAGACACACCATGCTCATAACCTCTTCTAGACCCAAATCATGCATTCACTACCAGCAACTTACCCTTCTTGTGCAATATAGGAATTCACTCTTCATTCCGTACAGTGAGCTCATTAGGGAGGGCTGGTGTGCATTCAATGAGTCCTCATCCCTCCCTTGTCCGTGTGTAGCGTTACAGTATCTCTCATCCAGTAATATTTTGCTTTGGGTCCTTATGTTTCTCCCCAAGGAGGCTAGGACTAAAAGTGCCCTGCTACAAATCCCCGCTGACTATTTTCGGCATGAAGGCACCACAGTTTGCCTCTAGCCTGGGACAAGCTCAGCTTCTCTTAATCGCTTGACGTGGCACAGACCTAAGATGGAGGTCTTTAAACCTCCTTACTGTAGGAAGCTGGCTCTGTATATACTATTCCAAAGTGAGGTATATTGTGCACAGTCCAGTGGAACCCCAGAGGTAGGCAGAGGCAAAGTTAGATAGAACCTTACTCTCAATTTGTGGTAGTGTGGTCGAGCAGTAAGGCAGTATCAGAGGACAGTGTTAAGCATTTGTTGTACCCACTCAATCAGCAAATAATCTCACACAATCAAAGACTGAACTTCAGACCAATTGGTTTTGTATAAAAATATTCTTTCAGTTATTTTATTTTCTAGAACCAAGCAAGTCTGGCACAGGTAAGTTGATAAATACTTTGCAGTAAATATATAGTTTGAAATGCAGTTGTAAATGTACTTTGAAATAGTTACAGATTGAATTACTGGTAATGCAATACTGTGAAATACTGTAAATATACGTTCGAGGCATATGAGCTGCAGATCACACACTTAGGATAGTAGATTGCCATCTGGTGTTGGGCTTGGATGCTTGCAGGTTGTTGTTGTCTTGGGAAGAAGTCTTTGGTCACAAGATAGGTGACTCCTCCCTTGGACTACAGTGCGCATGGGCATCAACTCCATCCTCAGATTGTTTTTTTCCGCCACTGGGTTTGGATGTAACTTTTCCGCTCCGGCTGAAAACCTCTATTTACAAGCTTTTCGAAGCGCAAAAACTCCTACAACGATACCGAAGCACCTTCATTCGACATTGATTTCATAGACTCGATTCCAGACGTCGACTCTGGCTGCTGGACCTATCCACACTGTAAGGCCTACGGCTCATGGAAAGGATGCCATTCAAAAAATGCCCCCAGTGTGGAGCAAAATTTCCGCACAGTGACCACCACAAGGTCTGTAATCCGTGCCTATCACCGGAACACGACGAGTTCAGCTGTCCAGCCTGCGCTGCATTTCGATCCAAAAAGACCATTCGAGATCGAAGGGCTCTACGCCACATCATGCAACAGAGACCAGCTCCGGAACCAGAAAACATCTTTGACGAGGGTCCAGATGTCCTGGAAGAAGATTCCGAGGATCTCCAAATCCTCTCTGAGGCAGACGACTCTGACGACCCCATTACTCCTGGGCAACGCGTGAGTACTACTGCCCCTGCCCCAACCCCTCCAAAACCTACGGCATTGGTCAAGACTTCGCCTGCTGGCCTCAGTCGAGACCGAAAACATCCTTCAGAAGCACCGCCTCTGGGCTCGGCTCCGAAGAAACATAAGCCTTCCGGTAGCTCGGGCCCGAGCAAGCCACATGTCATTGCTCCACCGGCACCTTCGTCACCGAAGACACATGACCTCTCGGCACCAAAACCGGCTCTGGCGCTTTCGGCACCGAAAACATCGAGGCCCATAGATAAGCGGCACCGAAAGTTCCCAAGCCAAAAGACTCAACCTCGGCACCGAAACCTTCATCGGCACCGAAACTACCGGCTACACCTCCTAAAGCCAAAAACTCCACCCATCAACCAAAACCTCTATCGGAACCGAAAAAAACGGCACCAAAGACTGTTCCCCAAGAACAAGAACTTTTCCATCCAGATCCATTGCAGAAAAAGATGTATATTAATCCAAAAACTGGACAGGTCACCGCGGTGCCATGTAAGAAACGAAAACTGGATACACCTGCCCCAGTTCCTATCAACAAAAAGGACTCTGCAACATCACCTATTATTCCTTCCTCTCCTATACGACCTTCTACCCCACCCCCTCTGCCTACACTACCCTTACCTCTCCATCACATACACCACCTCCACAGGATGATGATGATGACCTAGGGATAGGGGGTGATCCTAATGATCCGTTCACAGATCCAGATGCCGTACCACTGGATGATTGGGCATACCCTCTACCAGATAAGCCTGACCCTACACCATATCCCTCCAAACCATCACCTCCAGATGACCACCTGGGGTTTGGACAATTATTAAATAGGTTAAGACAAATTTTCCCTTTGGGTAGATCAAGAGATCAACAATTCTCATTCACGTGTACCTTTCTTATGGACCATACATCTCCCACACAATGTTAATGATTGAGGCACTTATAAATCAACTACAGCCTTATAGAAGATATCAATGACTTTTTAATCAATATTACAGATAAACAAATGTAAATTGCACATATAAATTTAATCACATTGACATTCATAAAAATTTATATACAGACAAAGAATTGAATCGGGTTAAAAAATATACATTATTGAAAAACCTATATTAAAAAAAAAATATAAAAGAGTATAAAAAAGGGAAGAATACAAAGAAAAAGACAATACTCTGTCTTTAAAACGTTAATTTGGACATTTATATAGGCAGCACCAAGCATAGGTCTGATTTCCCTGTCTACAACGGTTTGCTGACTTTGCCAAATTTAACACCATATGCATGCGTCGACGCGTTTCGATGGTATAGTTTCAATAAGCACCATCTTCTTCAGGACAATATTTATTTTCCTCCCTCAATTCTTAAAAGGTTGATTCCTATATTTACCAAAAGTAATCAGAATACGACAATTAAACACTATATATGACATTTTTTCAACGTGATCATCCTTTACATATCTAACATTTCACGTGTAACATTGATAATATTTTTACCCTAGGCTTTTCACCACTGAAAGTTATTTTTTAAAACCAAAGACTATATTCAAAATATTAGTGCAACAGTCATCCATTTATCCCTCATTTTCCAAGAAACCATACATTCACATAACTCACTGTTTTTTTCTTTCTTACTGTTTGTCTTATAGATAATTCAACTTCAAAACTCACCGGTGCAACTGCACTCAGTTCGAGTATGTTCTAACGAATCCAGGTCCCGAGATGTAATAATCACGAGAAAAAATCGTATCTATAATATTAAGAAGCCTATATCGGCATTATCTTCTCACCCATGTAATTGTGAAATTTTTATATATACTTTTTCATTCGGTACCTAGAGGATTAAATCCTTATGTGGATACCAACGCTTCCGTGTCACTATGGGGCACTTCTCCAGTATCTTGGCTCCCACATCAAAGCTGTCAATAAAGACAGAACCAACATTATCATAGCTGTGCAGCTATCTTTAACACATCTTTATTACTTCACAGTAATCGTTTTTACGACGATGTGGGACGCTGTAATGTCCTCACCTGTATATTATCAAGGCCTGAGAACAACCCTTGGACTTATTACGCTTCAGGCTTATTCTTCGGTCCTTTAGTCACCGTACGCGTTGGGTGTCGATAAATCCCCGCGTCTTCTACGATGGCTTGCTCGTGGCTGGTGGATATAAATAAAATAAAGTGCCTGCTTAGCCAAGCCGTCTATGGAGAACTAGATATTAATAACAGATGATAGCAGGCAGTAGCCAAGTCCCACATGGTCCTGGAACTACACTTTAAAAAGCATATTGGTTATCCCTCACGGGGACAGAGCTAAGTTATCACGTTCCCCTCTCCTAACATATTCCTTACTTGTGGATCCAACGAAAACAGTCTAGCCCAAAGGTTCCACCGCGTCTGTTGTCCGCGTAGAGTGGTGCGATACATTAGGGCAACTGTTTGTGTGTCCATTTTATGTTACAAATCAGGTACACAAGCGTCTGCTGATTGGTCATTGAGTTGCGCTTTTTTTCTTTTTAATTAAACTTTATGTTCGAGGCATATGAGCTGCAGATTGTACACTTAGCATAGATCGCCATCTGGTGTTGGGCCCGGATGTTTGCAGTTTGTTTTTCTTCTTGGACAGTCTTTGGAAGTCACGAGTTTGGTGACTCCTCCTTCGGTCCGTACTGCGCATGGGCTTCGGCTCCATCCTCAGATTGTTTTTTTCCGCCATCGGGCTCGGATGTGATACTTCGTGCTCCGGCTTCGAACTTCTACGGTTCCAGCCTCGACGGAAAATCCTCGTATCTTCGAGTTTCTTCATCATCATCTTCATCTCTCGAAGCGGCACTTTTCTCCATCCCGTACATCGGCACCGGCCTTCGGGCCCTCCTCGACTCCGGTCCCGGCCGATGGAAAGGACACCGTTCAAAAAGTGCCCAAAATGTGGGTCTAAATTTCCCCACACCGACCTCCATCAGGTGTGTAATCTTTGCCTCTCTCCAGAACACGAGGCCAGAGACTGGCCCCGCCTGTAAGTCTTTTCGATCGAAAAAAACCATCCGGGATCGAAAAGCTCGACGCACCATGGCGCACTCATCGTCTGCAGCTCCACCGGACATCTTCGGAGACGGCGCCGAAGCTTCGGGGCAAACACACACCGAGCAGGAAGAAGACGTCGTCAGCGCTTCCGAAGCCGACGACTCCGACGTGGAGGACATCACACCGGCGCAGCGGGCCGTGAGTACTGTGCCCCCTCCCACCCCCGCGCCCAAAACCAAAGAGACTCAGGTTACTCCCTCGCCTGCCGGCCTGGGCAAAACCAAGACCAAAGCTTCGATCACCCCACCTTCGGGCTCGGTGTCGAAGCATCCAAAGTCTCACGGCAGCTCGGGATCGAGCCAGCCGACGCCCGGTGCCGAAAAACAGCATCCGGCACCGAAGAAAGCAATATCCAGCTCGACTCCGAAACCACCGGTGCCGAAGCCTGGACTCTCGGTGCCGACCAAACACAAACATAAATCTGTCGGCACCGACGCTCCGACGCCGAAAACTCCTTCGACGCCGAAAAAACAGGAGGCCCCAAAAAAGCATGGCGCACACAAACCATCGAAGTCCTCGGCTCCGAAATCACCGGTGCCGACGGACGATTCGACGCCACTGGCTCTGTTTACACCAGACCCTCTACAAAAGACTCTGTCCAAAGATCCAAAGACTGGACTATTGACTTTAATTATCAAGAAAAGACGCCTTGATACTCCGGCTCCTCCTCCACCACCCAAAAGGAAGGACTCTGCTACTTCTCCCCTCAGAGTGCCCTCCCCACTACCGCCTCCCCTACCTCCTCCACCACCTCCACCCCCTCCCCCTCCCAGGTCTCCGCCACCTCCACCTCACTACGATCCGGCCCCATCCCCAGATCCGGATGATGGGGACCCGGACAATTACCCGGCGGACGTCCCAATGGATCCCACTCCACCAGGGACCCCAGACCCATGGGAGGATTACAATAACCCTGATATACCAGATATACCTCAGGACGACCTATACCCATCCAGGCCGTCTCCTCCAGAGGACTCCTTAGGGTTTCATCATTTAGTGCAGAGAGCAGCACACTACCATGGGGTGGACATGCACAGTGAACCAGTGGAAGAAGACTTCCTACTGGACACATTTGACATACAAGACAAATCCACTTCTATTTTACCCATGCTTAAGGGTGTCACCAAGCACGCTACAGAGGTGTTCAAAGACCCTGTCAGGGCCAGAGTACTGAACCCTAGAATAGAGAAGAAGTACAAAGCGGCACCCACAGACCCTGCATACATTAAGGGCCCTGCTCCCCTAGATTCCCTAGTTGTCTCCACAGCTAGAAAGCGGGCTAACTCCCAATCCTCAGGAGAAGCCCCACCGCCAGACAAGGAATCTAAACTTCTGGACGCGTCTGGTAAACGCACCGCCTCCCAAGCTGCAAACATATGGCGCATTGCAAACACACAAGCACTGCTTGCGCGATATGACAGAGCACACTATGACGAACTAGAGGCTCTTATGCAGCACCTTTCAGAAAAACACAAGCGCAAGGCTCATGACCTGATACAGGAGGGTAAACTAATTACAAACACCTCCATTAAGTGTGCCCTCGATGCAGCCGACACTGCTTCTAGAGCCATAAATACAAGTGTCCTGCTTCGTCGCCATGCCTGGCTCAGGATCTCAGGGTTCAAGCCTGAAGTCCAGGCGTCCATACTCAATCACCCCTTTGACCAACAAACTCTCTTTGGGCCAAAGGTAGACGAAGCGCTGGAAAAGATGAAAAAGGACACAGACACAGCAAAGTCTATGGGGGCACTCCAAACACAAGCCTCTAAACGTTCCTTTCGACGCTCGTCCTTTCGTGGCACAGGCAGAGGCTCCTCCACCGATAACGCCTCTACCTCCTACAAGTCCCCTCCTCAAAATACCTTTTCAAAGGGCAATCAAAGGGGTGGTTACAGAGGCAACAACAATAAGGGCAGGGGCAAAACCAACAACACCCGTTCTGCCACCCCACCCGCACAATGACTCCCCTCCGCTCCCCCCAGACCATCCCACTCCGGTCGGGGGCAGACTACAAGACTTTATCCACACATGGGAGTCCATAACATCGGACAAATGGGTGACCCAAATCATTCGGTCAGGGTACTGTCTCGAACTAACATCTACCCCACCCAATATCCCACCAAGGCACCGTCCAATGTCTCAAGAACATTCCACACTGCTCAAACAAGAGGTACTCTCACTCCTCCAAAAACACGCTATAGAGCAGGTCCCCGTCAATCAACAAAATCTAGGGGTCTACTCCCTATATTTCTTAATACCAAAGAAAGACGGGACCCTCAGACCCATTCTCGACCTCCGGCCTCTAAATGCCTACATACATTCAGACCATTTTCACATGGTCACCCTACAACAAGTCCTCCCACTCCTCTGCCAGGGAGACTTTCTCACAACCTTGGATCTGAAAGACGCATACTTTCACATTCCAATACACCCCTCTCACAGGAAATACCTCAGGTTCGTGGTGGACGGGCAACATTACCAATTCACGGTTCTCCCCTTCGGGGTCACCACCGCACCACGGGTGTTTACCAAATGCCTAGCAGTAGTAGCAGCACACCTCAGACGTCAACATATTCACGTCTTCCCTTACCTAGACGACTGGCTGATAAAAGCCGCGTCCTACCACCAATGTGTGCAACATACAAACAGCACCATCTAACTGCTCCACCAGCTAGGCTTCACGGTGAACTACCAAAAGTCCAACCTCATACCATCTCACACAAAGCAATATCTCGGGGCCACTATAGACACCTCCAAGGGTATTGCCTATCCAAACTCAGCGAGAATCACAAGCATTCAAGCCTTACGCAAAACATTCCTTCCTCAACACTCTCTTCCAGCAAGAGTGTTTATGAAGCTCATAGGAATGATGGCATCTTGCATCTTCATAGTGCCCCATGCAAGACTCCACATGCGTCCACTTCAAGAGTGCCTAGCACAACAGTGGAACCAGGCCCAGGGTCAGCTAACGGATCTGGTGTTGGTGGACGGCCGCACACATCACTCTCTGCAGTGGTGGAACACCACAAACCTTTCCAAAGGGCGGCCGTTCCTGGACCCGGTTCCTCAGGTGATTCTAACAGCGGACGCATCGCTCTCCGGCTGGGGAGCGCACCTCCTACACCTCACCATGCAAGGTCTATGGACGCCACAGCAAAAATCGCTCCACATCAACCATCTGGAGCTCTTGGCGATCTTTCTAGCCCTAAAATCTTTCCAAAAACAGATTTCGGGCAAAGCAGTCCTCATTCGCACAGACAACATGACTGCGATGTATTATATACAAAAACAGGGGGGGACACACTCTCCCCAGCTCTCCCGCTTAGCCCAGAGCATATGGAGATGGGCAATTCCCCAAAACATCTTTCTCCTGGCACAGCACGTTCCAGGCGTACAAAACACCATGGCAGATCTGCTCAGCAGACAAACGCAACAACTACACGAATGGGAACTCCATCCACAAGTTCATCACCCATTCTTCCAACAGTGGGGGCATCCTCACATACACCTCTTCGCCACCCACGAAAACAAAAAATGCCCAAGCTTCGCCGCCAGATACCCACACCCATTGTCCAAGGGCAATGCGATATGGATGAACTGGTCAGGCAGATTTGCATACGCCTTTCCACCTCTCCCACTAATTCCATTAGTGGTCAGGAAGCTACAACAGCACTCCCTCACACTCATTCTGGTAGCTCCCACGTGGGCCAGGCAGCCGTGGTACACCACGCTACTACAACTATCAGTGGTGCCACATCAAAAACTGCACCTATCCCCATGCCTCCTAACCCAGAACCATGGAGAAATCAGGCACCCGGACCCAGCTCAGCTCAACCTGGCGATCTGGCTCCTGAGATCTTAGAATTCGGATACCTTAACCTTCCCCCTGATTGCATGAACATCATCATGGAAGCCAGACGTCCTACCACTAGAGCATGCTATGCCGCAAAGTGGAAAAGATTTGTAATTTACTGCCGTAATAATACAATCAACCCTCTAGATGCATCCATACAGCACATTATATGCTATCTGCTCCATCTTCACAGGTGTAACCTGGCATATTCATCCATACGCCTACACCTAGCAGCGATCGCTGCTTATCTACAAAACAGACAGCATTTATCACTCTTCAGAGTGCCCGCTATTAAAGCCTTCATGGAAGGCCTTAAACGAGTAATTCCTCCCAGGGCACCACCTTCCCCTGTATGGAATCTAAATTTAGTTCTCACACGACTAATGGGTCCGCCCTTCGAACCAATGCACAAATGTGAGCTACAGTTTCTCACCTGGAAAACAGCTTTCCTTGTAGCTATCACTTCCCTTAGAAGGGTTGGTGAAATACAAGCGTTCACCATACAGGAACCCTACATACAAATGCATCACAGCAAGGTCATACTTCGCACATATCCGAAGTTTCTGCCCAAAGTCATTTCCCCCTTCCATCTCAATCAATCAGTGGAATTACCTGTCTTCTTTTCGCAACCCCAATCTGTTGCGGAAAGGGCCTTACACACACTTGATGTGAAAAGGGCGTTGCTATACTACATACAAAGAACGCAACCCTTCAGGAAGATTAAACAATTGTTCGTTTCCTTCTCTCCACCACATAAAGGCAACCCTATTTCTAAATCAGGGATAGCTAGGTGGATTGTAAAATGCATACAGATTTGCTACCAAAAGGCTAAAAGAACATTATCTGTTCCGCCTAAAGCCCATTCTACAAGAAAGTTAGGGGCTTCTATGGCCTTTCTAGGGAATATACCCTTAGATGACATCTGCAAAGCAGCCACATGGTCTACACCGCACACCTTCACAAAACATTACTGTGTAGATGTGCATTCCAAGCAGCAAGCTAGAGTGGGGCAGGCTGTACTAAAGACACTATTTCAAACCACTGCAACGGATACCGGTGGTCGCCGCTAGGGTTGGGTACTGCTATATAATCTATGCTAAGTGTACAATCTGCAGCTCATATGCCTCGAACGGAATATGCTACTTACCAGTATGCATCTGTTCTTGGCATGTAGAGCTGCAGAGTTGTACACGCCCACCCGCCTCCCCGGCTACCTGTATCCGTTCCAGTACATCTTATTTAGATACTACACACATGGGTTTCTCACTGTGATTACCAAGCTCCATCATTTCCCTGTTGGCGAAAAACAATCTGAGGATGGAGCCGAAGCCCATGCGCAGTACGGACCGAAGGAGGAGTCACTAAACTCGTGACTTCCAAAGACTGTCCAAGAAGAAAAACAAACTGCAAACATCCGGGCCCAACACCAGATGGCGATCTATGCTAAGTGTACAACTCTGCAGCTCTACATGCCAAGAACAGATGCATACTGGTAAGTAGCATATTCCTTCGCGTTTAGCCAGAACTCGTGCAATAGGCAGGAACGCCATATTGGACTAGTTTCATTTATCCCTGCTGCTCGATCATATGCCGTATGCCGGGACTTTCCCCTTACTTATTATTCAATTTGAGCTATCTCAATATGAGAATGTGGACAAATCTCTCTACTATTGCTCTCTCAATAAAAGGATCTAAACTAATATCTCTTTTGCGAAGTGCATGGACGCGACTTTTTCTTCTATCTGTTTTGGGTTTCAAACACGGTAGAGAACCGTCTATCAATTAGTGATTGCGTTACGCTTTTTTTCCCCCTTTTTTTCTCCTTATTCTAAACTTTATTAAGCGTTTTACCGGAACTAGTGTAATAGGCAGTCGCCATCTTAGACTAGTTTTCTTTATCTCTACTCCTCGATAGTCAACGGGGACTAACCCTTACTTTATATTCTATGGAAGCTATCTCAGTGCGAGAATGTAGAATAACATCTCTCTACTATTGCACCAACATCTAATATTATCCCCTGCTATTTGACGTGCACCCACGGTTCACTCCTACCTTGGCCACCATTTTCAGATTGGCTCCTATCGCTTATACACACAGAATCGTCCTGCAATAATATATTTAAATGGATAATGCTCAGATCTCAATCTAAAGTCAACTGGATGTTCTTTTCTTCATATATCTGTTTGCCCCGATTACACATTTCCTTATACTGAGGAAAAAATCCCCCATACGATCTTCACTCAATTACCTAATACAGTTGATTTCAATATAAAAACACGTCTAGTGCCTATACTAATGTTGCATATAACTGTGTGAATAACCACTATATTTTATTACTGTAGTAATCGCAAAATTTCAAGCCCAACACTCTCTTCCAGCAAGAGTGTTCATGCAACTCATAGGGATGATGGCGTCATGCATCTTCATTGTGCCTTATGCAAGACTTCAAATACGTCCCTTGCAAGAATGTCTAGCACGTCAATGGAACCAGGCTCACGGACAACTTACAGATCTGGTGTTGGTGGACAGCCGCTCACATCACTCTCTAAAATGGTGGAACGTAATAAACCTGTCCAAAGGGCGGCCGTTCCTAGAGCCTCTTCCACAAATAGTGCTGACAACCGACGCATCTCCTACAGGATGGGGAGCCCATCTCCTCGGACACACCACTCAGGGCAAATGGACCACTCAACAGAAAGTGCTCCATATCAACTACCTGGAACTGCTAGCAGTGTTCCTAGCACTAAAATCATTCCAATTACATCTCCAGAACAAAACTGTCCTCATCCGGACGGACAACATGACAGCCATGTATTGCATACAAAAACAGGGAGGCACACATTCTCTCCAGCTATCGCAGCTCGAGCAGAACATTTGGAGATGGGCCATTCACTAGAACATATACCTGCTTCCAGAACACCTTCCAGGGGTTCACAATCAAATTGCCGATCTGTTGAGTCGACAAAATCAACAGATCCACGAATGGAAATTACACCCACAAGTCCTATTGCCCTTTTTCCAACAATGGGGCCAACCAGACATAGACCTGTTTGCCACACACAAACGCAAAATGCCCAACCTTTGCCGCCAGATTTCCCCACCCGGAGTCGAAGGGCAATGCGATGTGGATGAACTGGTCAGGCAGATTTGCGTACACTTTTCCGCCTCTCCCACTCATTCCATTAGTGGTACGCAAGCTCAGGCAGCAGTCTCTCAAGCTGATCCTAGTGGCTCCTACATGGGCACGCCAACCGTGGTTCCCAACACTACTGGAACTCTCGCTAGTTCCACACCACAAACTGCACCTCTCCCCGTCCTTATTAACCCAGAACCATGGAGAAATCAGACACCCAGATCCAGGTCAACTGAATCTAGCGATCTGGCTCCTGAAGTCCTAGAGTTAGGTTACCTAAACCTGCCACCAGACTGCATGAATATTATAAAGGAGGCCAGCCGACCTACCACTAGAGCCTGCTATGCTGCAAAATGGAAAAGATTTGCCATTTACTGTACTAACAGTCATATAAACCCGTTGGATGCATCCATCCAAAACATCATTTGCTACTTACTGCACTTGTAAAGATGTAACCTGGCATACTCATCCATACGTCTCCACCTAGCAGCATTAGCAGCCTACTTACAAAATCGACAACATTTGTCACTATTTAGAGTACCTGCAATCAAAGCCTTCATGGAAGGCCTTAAAAGGATTATTCCTCCCAGATTACCACCCTCTCCAGTGTGGAATCTAAACATCATTCTTACAAGGCTCATGGGACCCCCATTTGAACCTCTGCATAAATGCGAACTACAATTCCTCACATGGAAAGTGGCTTTCCTTATAGCTATCACATCCCTCAGAAGGGTAAGTGAAATCCAGGCTTTAACCATACAAGAACCATTCTTACAATTACACCGCAACAAAGTGGTTCTTAGAACAAATCCCAAATTCCTTCCAAAAGTCAAATCTCCGTTCCATCTTAACCAATCAGTAGAGCTACCAGTGTTCTTCCCAAATCCGGACTCTGTAGCTGAAAGAGCTCTTCATACCTTAGACGTTAAGAGCCCTGCTTTACTACATTGACAGAACCAAATCATTCCACAAAACAATTGTTTGTTGCGTTCTCTCCACCACATAAAGGCAACCCCATTTCCAAATCTGGGATAGCTAGGTGGATAGTTAAATGTATCCAAATATGCTACCACAAGGCTAAACGCACACTGACCGTTCCCCCTAGAGTGCATTCCACACACAATATAGGGGCTTCCATGGCATTCTTAGGAAACATTCCCTTAGAAGATATTTGTAAGGCAGCCACATGGTCTACAACACACACCTTCACTAAACACTATTGTGTTGACATGCAAGCAAAGCAACAAGCTTCTGTGCGTCAGGCTGTCCTTAAAACTTTATGTTCGAGGCATATGAGCTGCAGATTGTACACTTAGCATAGATCGCCATCTGGTGTTGGGCCCGGATGTTTGCAGTTTATTTTTCTTCTTGGACAGTGTTTGGAAGTCACGAGTTTGGTGACTCCTCCTTCGGTCCGTACTGCGCATGGGCTTCGGCTCCATCCTCAGATTGTTTTTTTCCGCCATCGGGCTCGGATGTGATACTTCGTGCTCCGGCTTCGAACTTCTACGGTTCCAGCCTCGACGGAAAATCCTCGTTTCTTCGAGTTTCATCATCTTCATCTCTCGAAGCGGCACTTTTCTCCATCCCGTACATCGGCACCGGCCTTCGGGCCCTCCTCGACTCCGGTCTCGGCCGATGGAAAGGACTCCGTTCAAAAAGTGCCCAAAATGTGGGTCTAAATTTCCCCACACCGACCTCCATCAGGTGTGTAATCTTTGCCTCTCTCCAGAACACGAGGCCAGAGACTGCCCCGCCTGTAAGTCTTTTCGATCGAAGAAAACCATCCGGGATCGAAAAGCTCGACGCACCATGGCGCACTCATCGTCTGCAGCTCCACCGGACATCTTCGGAGACGGCGCCGAAGCTTCGGGGCAAACACACACCGAGCAGGAAGAAGACGTCGTCAGCGCTTCCGAGGCCGACGACTCCGACGTGGAGGACATCACACCGGCGCAGCGGGCCGTGAGTACTGTGCCCCCTCCCACCCCCGCGCCCAAAACCAAAGAGACTCAGGTTACTCCCTCGCCTGCCGGCCTGGGCAAAACCAAGACCAAAGCTTCGATCACCCCACCTTCGGGCTCGGTGTCGAAGCATCCAAAGTCTCACGGCAGCTCGGGATCGAGCCAGCCGACGCCAGGTGCCGAAAAACAGCATCCGGCACCGAAGAAAGCAATATCCAGCTCGACTCCGAAGCCACCGGTGCCGAAGCCTGGACTCTCGGTGCCGACCAAACACAAACATAAATCTGTCGGCACCGACGCTCCGGCGCCGAAAACTCCTTCCACGCCGAAAAAACAGGAGGCCCCAAAAAAGCATGGCGCACACAAACCATCGAAGTCCTCGGTTCCGAAATCACCGGTGCCGACGGACGATTCGACGCCACTGGCTCTGTTTACACCAGACCCTCTACAAAAGACTCTGTCCAAAGACTGGACTATTGACTTTAATTATCAAGAAAAGACGCCTTGATACTCCGGCTCCTCCTCCACCACCCAAACGGAAGGACTCTGCTACTTCTCCCCTCAGAGTGCCCTCCCCACTACCACCTCCCCTACCTCCTCCATCTCCTCCACCCCCTCCCAGGTCTCCGCCACCCTTACCTCACTACTCTCCGGCCCCGTCCCCAGATCCGGACGACGGGGACCCGGACAATTATCCGGCGGATGCCCCCATGGATCCCACTCCACCAGGGACCCCAGACCCGTGGGAGGATTACAATAACCCTGATGTACCCGATATTCCTCAGGACGACCTATACCCATCCAGGCCGTCTCCTCCAGAGGACTCCTTAGGGTTCCATCATTTAGTGCAGAGAGCAGCACACTACTATGGGGTGGACATGCACACTGAACCAGTGGAAGACGACTTCTTACTGGATACATTCGACATACAGGACAAATCCACCTCCATCTTACCCATGCTTAAGGGTGTCACCAAGCATGCCGCAGAGGTGTTCAAAGACCCTGTCAGGGCCAGGGTACTAAACCCTAGAATAGAGAAAAAGTATAAGGCGGCACCCACAGACCCTGCATACATTAAAGGCCCTGCTCCCTTAGATTCCCTAGTTGTCTCTACAGCTAGAAAGCGGGCTAACTCCCAGTCCTCAGGAGAAGCCCCACCGCCAGACAAGGAATCCAAACTCCTAGACGCGTCTGGCAAGCGCACCGCCTCTCAAGCTGCAAACATGTGGCGCATTGCAAACACATAAGCGCTACTTGCGCGCTATGACAGAACACACTACGATGAACTTGAGGCTCTTATGCAGCACCTCCCCGAGAAACACAAGCGTAGGGCTCATGAGCCAATACAGGAGGGTAAACTCATTACAAACACCTCCATTAAGTGTGCCCTCGATGCAGCCGACACTGCTTCTAGAGCCATAAATACCAGTGTCCTGCTTCGTCGCCATGCCTGGCTCAGGATCTCAGGGTTTAAGCCTGAAGTCCAGGCGTCCATACTCTATCACCCCTTTGACCAACAAACGCTCTTTGGGCCCAAGGTAGACGAAGCGTTGGAAAAAATGAAAAAGGACACAGACACAGCAAAGTCTATGGGGGCACTCCAAACACAAGCGTCTAAACGTTCCTTTCGACGCTCCTCCTTTCGTGGCACAGGCAGAGGCTTCTCCACCGATAGCACCTCTACCTCCTACAAATCCCCTCCTCAAAATACCTTTTCAAAGGGCAACCAAAGGGGTGGTTACAGAGGCAACAACAATAAGGGCAGGGGCAAAACTAACAACACCCGTTCTGCCACCCCGCCCACACAATGACTTCCCTCCGCTCCCCCCAGACCATTCCACTCCGGTCGGGGGCAGACTACAAAACTTTATCCACGCATGGGAGTCCATAACATCGGACAAATGGGTGACCCAAATCATTCGGTCAGGGTACTGTCTCGAGCTAACATCTACCCCACCCAATATCCCACCAAGGCACCGCCCAATGTCTCAAGAACATTCCACACTGCTCAAACAGGAGGTACTCTCCCTCCTCCAAAAACACGCTATAGAGCAGGTCCCCATCAATCAGCAAAATCTAGGGGTTTACTCCCTATATTTCCTAATACCAAAGAAAGACGGGACCCTCAGGCCCATTCTGGACCTCCGGCCTCTAAATGCCTACATACATTCAGACCATTTCCATATGGTCACCCTACAACAAGTCCTCCCGCTCCTCTGTCAGGGAGACTTTCTCACAACATTGGATCTGAAAGACGCATACTTTCACATTCCAATACACCCCTCTCACAGGAAATACCTCAGGTTCGTGGTGGACGGGCAACATTACCAATTCACGGTTCTCCCCTTCGGGGTCACCACCGCACCACGGGTGTTTACCAAATGCCTAGCGGTAGTAGCAGCACACCTCAGACGTCAACACATTCACGTCTTCCCTTACTTAGACGACTGGCTGATAAAAGCCGCGTCTTACCACCAATGCGTGCAGCATACAAACTGCACCATCCAACTGCTCCACCAGCTAGGCTTCACGGTGAACTACCAAAAGTCCCACCTCATACCATCTCACACAAAGCAATATCTCGGGGCCACTATAGACACCTCCAAAGGTATTGCCTATCCAAACACAGCCAGAATCACAAGCATTCAAGCCTTACGCAAAACATTCCTTCCCCAACACTCTCTTCCAACAAGAGTGTTCATGAAGCTCATAGGAATGATGGCGTCTTGCATCTTTATAGTGCCCCATGCAAGACTACACATGCGTCCACTTCAAGAGTGCCTAGCACAACAGTGGAACCAGGCCCAGGGTCAGCTGACGGATCTGGTGTTGGTGGACGGCCGCACACATCACTCTCTGCAGTGGTGGAACACCACAAACCTTTCCAAAGGGCGGCCGTTCCTGGACCCGGTTCCTCAGGTGATTCTAACAGCGGACGCATCGCTCTCCGGCTGGGGAGCGCACCTCCTACACCTCACAATGCAAGGTCTATGGACGCCACAGCAAAAATTGCTCCACATTAACCATCTGGAGCTCTTGGCGATCTTTCTAGCCCTAAAATCTTTCCAAAAACAGATTTCGGGCAAAGCAGTCCTCATTCGCACAGACAACATGACTGCAATGTATTATATCCAAAAACAGGGGGGGACACACTCTCCCCAGCTCTCCCGCTTAGCCCAGAGCATATGGAGATGGGCAATTCCCCAAAACATCTTTCTCCTGGCACAAAACGTTCCAGGCGTACAAAACACCATGGCAGATCTGCTCAGCAGACAAACGCAACAACTACTCGAATGGGAACTGCATCCGCAAGTTCTTCAGCCATTCTTCCAACAGTGGGGGCATCCTCAGATAGACCTCTTCGCCACCCACGAAAACAAAAAATGCCCAAGCTTCGCCGCCAGATACCCACACCCATTGTCCAAGGGCAATGCGATATGGATGAACTGGTCAGGCAGATTTGCATACGCCTTTCCACCTCTCCCACTAATTCCATTAGTGGTCAGGAAGCTACAACAGCACTCCCTCACACTCATTCTGGTAGCTCCGACGTGGGCCAGGCAGCCGTGGTACACCACGCTACTACAACTGTCAGTGGTACCACATCAAAAACTGCACCTATCCCCATGCCTCCTAACCCAGAACCATGGAGAAATCAGGCACCCGGACCCAGCTCAGCTCAACCTGGCGATCTGGCTCCTGAAATCCTAGAATTCGGATACCTTAACCTTCCCCCTGATTGCATGAACATCATCATGGAAGCCAGACGTCCTACCACTAGAGCATGTTATGCCGCAAAGTGGAAAAGATTTGTTATTTACTGCCGTAACAATACAATCAACCCTTTAGATGCATCCATACAGCACATCATATGCTATCTGCTCCATCTTCACAGGTGTAACCTGGCATATTCATCCATACGCCTACACCTAGCAGCGATCGCTGCTTATCTACAAAACAGACAGCATTTATCTCTTTTCAGAGTGCCCGCTATTAAAGCCTTCATGGAAGGCCTTAAACGAGTAATTCCTCCCAGGGCACCACCTTCCCCTGTATGGAATCTAAATTTAGTTCTTACACGACTAATGGGTCCGCCCTTCGAACCAATGCATAAATGCGAGCTACAGTTTCTCACCTGGAAAACAGCTTTTCTCGTAGCTATCACTTCCCTTAGAAGGGTTGGTGAAATACAAGTGTTCACTATACAGGAACCCTTCGTACAAATACATCACAGCAAGGTCATACTTCGCACAAATCCGAAGTTCCTGCCCAAGGTCATTTCCCCCTTCCATCTCAATCAATCGGTGGAATTACCGGTCTTCTTCTCGCAACCTCAATCTGTTGCAGAAAGAGCCTTACACACACTCGATGTAAAAAGGGCCTTGCTATACTACATACAAAGAACGCAACCCTTCAGGAAGACTAAACAATTGTTCGTCTCCTTCTCTCCACCACATAAAGGCAACCCCATTTCTAAATCAGGGATAGCTAGGTGGATTGTAAAATGCATACAGATTTGCTACCAAAAGGCTAAAAGAACATTATCTGTTCCGCCTAAAGCCCATTCTACAAGAAAGTTAGGGGCTTCTATGGCCTTTCTAGGGAATATACCCTTAGATGACATCTGCAAAGCAGCCACATGGTCTACACCGCACACCTTCACAAAACATTACTGTGTAGATGTGCATTCCAAGCAGCAAGCTAGAGTGGGCCAGGCTGTACTAAAGACACTATTTCAAACCACTGCAACGGATACCGGTGGTCGCCGCTAGGGTTGGGTACTGCTATATAATCTATGCTAAGTGTACAATCTGCAGCTCATATGCCTCGAACGGAATATGCTACTTACCAGTATGCATCTGTTCTTGGCATGTAGAGCTGCAGAGTTGTACTCGCCCACCCGCCTCCCCGGCTACCTGTATCCGTTCCAGTTCATCTTATTTAGATACTACACACATGGGTTTCTCACTGTGATTACCAAGCTCCATCATTTCCCTGTTGGCGAAAAACAATCTGAGGATGGAGCCGAAGCCCATGCGCAGTACGGACCGAAGGAGGAGTCACCAAACTCGTGACTTCCAAACACTGTCCAAGAAGAAAAACAAACTGCAAACATCCGGGCCCAACACCAGATGGCGATCTATGCTAAGTGTACAACTCTGCAGCTCTACATGCCAAGAACAGATGCATACTGGTAAGTAGCATATTCCTTCAAACTGCTGCAACCGATACAGGTGACCACCGCTAGGGGAGACACTGCTATATAGTCTATCCTAAGTGTGTGATCTGCAGCTCATATGCCTCGAACGGAATATGCTACTTACCAGTATGCATCTGTTCTTGGCATGTAGAGCTGCAGAGCCACACACGCCCACCCACCTCCCCAGGACCTGTATCTGTTCCAGCAGCGTCTTAATTAGACACTACACATGGACATCTCTCTCTTTTCTACAAACTCCATCATTTCCCATCATGGCGAAAAACAATCTGAGGATGGAGTTGATGCCCATGCGCACTGTAGTCCAAGGGAGGAGTCACCTATCTCGTGACCAAAGACTTCTTCCGAAGACGACAACAACCTGCAAGCATCCGAGCCCAACACCAGATGGCAATCTACTATCCTAAGTGTGTGGCTCTGCAGCTCTACATGCCAAGAACAGATGCATACTGGTAAGTAGCATATTCCTTTTTATCGACTTTGCAAAGGAAATTACAGGTAAGTTACTTTTACGTTACTTTTGAGATTACTTTTTTGATTACTTTTTTTTACTCAGTGTGATATGCCTAGATCTCACACTGGGACATTTCGTAGAGAAAAGGTAAGTAAAATCAGTTTTGCCCAATTGTTGTTTTTCTGATTTCCATACAAATCAAAGGCACCATCGGTTTGGGCACACAAGGCCGTCTGGTGCAGGGGTGCCTTTTGGGGTTGGATCTTCTTACAAGCTCCTGGTTGCAGTTAGGGGAGCCTTCTGGATTTAGGCTGCAGGCGTTCGCTGGATGCTTGAAGCAGGTCAGGGGTCGCCAGATCTCGGGTCAGGATCGCCGGGGTGACCTCCTCGTGGTGTTTGCCCACTCAAGCTCGAGCTGTGGACGGTGGGTACAGAGTGGGGCAGATTTGCGGTGTCCGGCCGGAGCCAGAGGTTGCAGGTGAACAAATCTGGTGTTCACAGGAGACAGTCTTTGTGCTTGAAGGCAGGCAGGTCCTCTGGGGTTTTCGAGGTGGCTGGCTGCAGGACACACCAGGATTTCGCAGGAGCAGGTTCGAGGTGGAGACAGGCCAGTAGGGCTTGGGCCAAGTCAGTAGGCGTCTTCCTCTTAACTTCGGCATGGCTGTTCAGTCCTTCTTTTCTTGTTGCAGGTTCTTGTCTGAGGAAGCAGGGTTCAGGGGTGCCCCTAAATACTTGATTTAGGGTTCTTACAGGTAGGTAAAAGGCAGGGTCCAATGGGTCCCTTCCCTGGGGTGGGTACACCCTCTATTATGGCTACCTCCAGTGGGAGGGGGGCATGAGCCTGTCCCTGGTTGGCCGAGTCCCCCCTCATCTTCAAGATGGCGTGGACTGAGAGTTGTGCTTCACCTCGCTTCCCTCCCCCTCCCGAGAGGTGGAGTTGGAAGAGGTGGGCACACCTCTATTCCTCACTTGTGTTTCCCGCCGGTTCTCCTGCCCAAAGTGGGGGTCAGAACCAGTGGGGACCAGTTGCTGAGAGCAGCAAGTGGCCTGGGGAAGCTCACAAAGGTGGCAAGCCTTTGAAGCTTCCCCTTCGTGAACTCTGCCCAACCTGGGGGAGGAGGCTTGGCACTTTGTCCCAGGATGTGCATTGTTTCAGGCCCTAGAGAGCAGCAGGCTCTCGACCCAGGTGTCCAGAAACGTGTCTGGTGGTGGCAGTTGAAAGCAGCCACTCAGCCTGGACACTAGTGGTGTGTTAGTTTTCAGGGGGCATCTCCAAGATGCCCTCTGTGTGCATTTTACATTAAATCCCACACTGGCATCAGTGTTGGTTTAATGTGCTGAGAAGTTTGATACCAAACTTCCCAGTTTTCAGTGTAGCCATTATGGTGCTGTTGAGTTCATAATGACAAACTCCCAGTGCCATATACTCTTAATGGCAGCACTGCACTTACAATGTCTAAGAATGGACTTAGACACTGTAGGGGTACAGGGCTCATGCACCTGTACCCTCACCACTGGTATAGTGCACCCAGCTAGAGGGGTGACTGATCTATGCCAGGGCAGTGGTTTGTAGGCATGGCACACTTTATTCTGCACCAAAACACTCAGCCTGCAAGGGCAGTCTGTGAGTATAAAGGTACAGGGCCTCTAAGTGCTGCAGTCCTTAGAGGTCTTCCCTGGTCACAGTGCCCTGGGTACCTGTGGTACCATTTACCAGGGGCTGACCTGTGGCCACAGATGCCAATTGGGTTTAGGCTTCAATGCAGTTTTAGGGAAATAACATAGGCCCTGGGTACCTGATTAGCAGGAGCCCAGGGCACACTCAGTCGAAGCACATCAGCAATTCAGCAAAAAGTGTGGGCAACCATGCAGAAAAAGGGCTCTTTCTCACACTTACCACCTGCCAAACGTCGTGGCCTAAAGTAATAAAACAATCTCACTGCAGGACTAAACCACTAACGGTGCTGCTTAGTAATCTTTAAGTAGCAGTAATCGGAACACGTTCATTCACAACAAGACAGTGCTTATTCACATAGACAACATGACCACAATGCACTACTTCCAGAAATTAGGCACATGCTCACCGCAATTGTCCACACTGTTGCAAACAATCTGACATTTGGCCATTCGTCACAGTATTCTTTAACAGAGCGCTTCCCTGAACTGGATAACATCTTTTCATACCTGCTCAGTAGAATGCATCAACAAACACAAGAATGAGAACCATTGGCCCATTTGCTTCAATAATACATCTACTGTTGGGTGGTTGTTTGCAACGTGCTAGAAAGAAAAAATGCCAAAGCTTAGCCTCCAGCTGCCTACATCCATAGTCCATGAGTAATGCACAATTGAAGACTGGTGTGTAATATTTGTGTACACTTTACCCCCGCTACCACTTATTGTGCATGTAGTCAGGAAAATGAGGCAAACACCAATGAGGTTAATCCGAATAGCTCACACCTGGGCACAACTTCCATGGTACTCACTACTTCTGGAAATGTCAGTACATCCCCACAAGAAGTTACCCTTGCACACAGACCTCCTCAATCAGCATCAATGTCAGCCATACCATCCCAACCTCGTGGCACAGAATTGGGTAATTTGACTGCCTGCAACTCTCAGGAGTACATGCCAAATTCCCAAATGTGCCGAAAACCCCGGACATTTGACACACATCTGTCCATTACTGTAGCCATCTTCTTAAGCAGTCATTAGAAGCTACAGAGTAAGATATATGTTACTTTAAGGCAATAACAAAAGGCAGGACTAGCTTACTCCACTATAGGGCTGTAGCTGCTTGCCTACAAAATAGGAAGAGCCAGTCAATTTTCAAAATTCCTGGTATTTAAACTTCACGTAAGGCTTAAAGAGTTGTCCTTCCAAAAATACCAACAGTCCTGTAATGGAACTTCGGATATCACCTTCAGCTAATCCTAGGCACTGAATAGCCCCACCTCATGCCCTTCCCACCTTTCCCCCGCAATTTCTCCCAAGTGTGAGATCCTCAAGCACTTTTTCAGAGAAAATGTATTCCACATTCTCTTTTCTTTACAAAAGCCATATCATCTTGTTCGGAATAAAATAATTTAGCATCGAATAACAGTACAGCTATATTGGCAAATTTAATTCACTTTAAAAAATAAAACCTTTTTTAAAAAAATACATGTTAGAGGCATATGAGCTGCAGATTATACACTGTGCATAGATCGCCATCTGGTGTTGGGCCCGGATGTTTGCAGTTTGTTTTTCCTCTTGGAAAGTCTTTGGAAGTCACGAGTTCGGTGACTCATCCTTTGGTTCGTATTGCGCATGGGCTTCGGCTCCATCCTCAGATTGTTTTTTTTCCGCCATCGGGCTCGGATGTAATACTTCGCGCTCCGGTTCCGAACTTTTCCAGTTCAACGATCGACGCAAAAATCCTCGCTCATCGAGCTCCTTCAGATAATAAATCATCTTACTCACCTTCTCTTCGGCACTTCTTCGATTCCGGTCGTCGACGGCGGCCTTCGGGTCTATTCCGGCTCCGGTCTCGGCTGATGGAAAGAACTCCCTTAAAGAAGTGCCCTCGATGTGGGACCAAGTTTCCCCACACCGATCTTCATGAGGTGTGCAACCTCTGCCTCTCCCCTGAACATGAGGCCCGAGACTGTCCCGCCTGCAAGTCTTTTCGCTCTAAAAAGACTTCGAGATCGACGGGCTTGACGCAACATGGCGCACTCCTCGACCTCCGCTCCAGTCGACATCTTCGGGGACGACGTCGAAGCTCCGGGACAGCAGAACATCGAAGAAGAGGACGACTACCTTGTCAGTGCTTCCGAGGCCGACGACTCAGATGTGGAGGACATCACCCCGGCGCAGAGGGTCGTGAGTACAATACCCCCTCCCACGCCGATACCCAAAAAGGCTTTGGTCACACCTTCGCCTTCGGGCCTAGGCAAGACCAAGGATACTGCTTCTCACACCCCACCTTCGGGCCCGGTAAAGAAGCCTATTAAGCCTTCCGGCAGCTTGGGCTCGAGCCATCCTACCAGCGGTACCGAAAAACACCCTTCGGCACCGAAGAAAAGATCGGCCTCCATCTCCACACCAAACCCAGTACCAAAGCCTTCGGTGTCGAAACCTGCCCTTCCGGTGCCGACCATACATCACAAGGCCCTTGGCACCGACACTCCCGTGCCGAAGCCTTCTTCGGCACCGACCAAAAAATCGGAGGTCCCAAAGAAGCACGGCTTAGACAAGCCTAAAAAGCCGTCGGCCCCGAAAACTTCGGCGCCGGCCGAACAACCAGTGTCGCAAGAACTTTTCACACCGGATCCTCTCCAAAAGACACTCACCAAGGTTCCAAAAACTGGACATTTGACATAGTCTTCAAAAAAGAGACACTTGGACAAACCAGCTCCACCTTCAAAGAGGAGAGACACTGCTACCTCCCCTTTCAGAGTGCCTTCCCCACCTCCTCCACCCTCTCCACCCCTGCCTCATCGTTCTCCAACCTTGTCTCCTGTCCCAGACGATTTAGGAGACCCTTATTATGATCCAGCAGATGTGCCACAAGACCCCACCCCTACTGGATCTCCAGACCCATGGGACGACTGACAAGCTGGACATCCCAGATGTACCACGGGATGACCTTTACCCATCTAGGCCATCCCCACCTGAAGATTCCTTAGGTTTTCACCACCTATTACAAAGGGCGGCACACTACCACGGGGTGGAGTTACATACTGACCCAGTGGAGGAGGATTTTCTCCTAGACACCTTTGACAATGCACATAGGTCTACTGCCATTCTACCTATGTTAAAGGGAGGGATTAAACATGCACCGGAGGTTTTTAAAGACTCAGTCAGGGCCAGGGTCCTAAACCCCGTATAGAGGAAAAAATACAAAGCCGCCCCCACAGACCCTTCATACATTAAAGGCCCTGCACCATTGGATTCCCTAGTGGTATCTACAGCTAGGAAGCGCTCAAATTCTCAGGCATCAGGCGAAGCACCACCACCTGACAAAGAGTCCAAGCTCCTAGACGCGTCAGGGAAGTGCACTGCGTCACAAGCCGCCAACATATGGCGTATCGCCAACAAGCAAGCGCTATTGGCCAGATACGACAGGGCACATTATGATGAGTTAGAGGCCATCATGCACCATCTCCCTGAAAAATACAAGAACCGGGCTAATGAATTGATCCAAGAGGGAAAAATAATAACTAATACCTCTATACGCTGTGCCCTAGATGCAGCAGATAGAGCCTCCAGGGCCATAAACACCAGTGTCCTTCTCAGTCGCCATGCCTGGCTCAGGGTTTCAGGTTTTAAACCTGAGGTACAAGCCTCTATATTGAACCACCCATTCGACCAAGATCATCTATTTGGCCCAAAAGTTGATGAAGCCCTCAAAGATGAAAAAAGATACTGACACGGCGAAATCCATGGGAGCCCTACAGTCACATACTCCTAGGCGCTCTTTTCGCCTCTCTACCTTTCGGGGCACTGGCTGAGGCTACTCCTCGGATAGTGCATCCACGTCCTACAAATCCCCTCCTCAATCTACCTTCACAAAGGGTTATCAAAGAGGCGGATACAGAGGCAATAATAATAAGGGCAGAGGCAAGACAAATACCGCCCGCTCTGCCACACCACCTGCCCAATGACTTTCCCCCGCTCCCTCCAGACCATTCCACTCCGGTCGGGGGCAGAATACAACATTTCCTTCACGTCTGGGAGACAATCACCCAAGACAGATGGGTGACCCAAATGATTCGTTCAGGGTATTGCCTAGAATTAACATCTACCCCCCCAAACATTCCACCCAGGCAACGCCCTATGTCTCAAGAACATGCTACGTTACTAAAACAGGAGGTGATCTCCCTCCTGCAAAAAGAAGCCATAGAGCAGGTCCCCATAAATCAACAAAATTTAGGGGTCTACTCCCTGTACTCTCTGATTCCAAAGAGAGACAAGACTCTACGACCTATCCTAGATCTCAGACCTCTAAATACTTCCATACATTCAGACCATTTTCACATGGTAACCCTTCAACAGGTTCTTCCACTCCTCTCCCAGAACGATTTTCTCACCACTCTGGACTTGAAAGACGCATACTTTCACATCCCAGTACACCAGTCTCACAGAAAGTGCCTCAGATTTGTGGTGGACGGGCAACACTACCAGTTCAAGGTGCTCCCGTTCGGGGTAACAACAGCACCAAGGGTATTCACCAAGTGCCTAGCAGTAGTGGCTGCACACCTCAGAAGACAGCATATTCACGTCTTCCCGTATCTGGACGACTGGCTAATAAAAGCCACGTCCTACGAACAATGTGTGCAACATACCGCTGCTACAATCCAACTACTTCACCAGCTAGGTTTCACGGTGAACCTCCAAAAATCCCACCTGGTACCATCACACACAAAACAATACCTCGGTGCCACCATAGACACCTCAAAAGCCATAGCCTATCCCAATCCTGCCAGGATTGCAACTATACAGGCTCTGCATCAGAAATTCATATGTCAACACTCTCTCCCAGCAAGAGTGTTTATACAACTGATAGGGATGATGGCCTCTTGCATCTTCATAGTGCCCCATGCAAGACTCCAGATGCGTCCACTCCAAGAGTGTTTAGCGCGCCAGTGGAACCAGGCCCAGGGGCAACTGACAGATTGGGTGTTGGTAGACGGTCGCACCCATCGCTCTCTGCAGTGGTGGAACACCACAAACCTTTCCAGAGGTCGACCGTTCCTGGACCCGGTCCCACAAATAATCCTAACAGACGCATCGCTCTCCGGCTGGGGAGCTCATCTGTTACATCTCACAGTACAGGGCACATGGATGCCGCAACAGAAGTTACTCCACATCAACCATCTGGAGTTACTGGCAATCTTCCTCGCCCTAAAATCCTTTCAGACGCAGATTTCAGGCAAGGCAGTCCTCATTCGCACAGACAATATGACTGCCATGTACTACATTCAAAAAAAGGGGAGCACACACTCTCCACAGCTCTCTCAATTAGCACACAGCATATGGAGATGGGCAATTCCACAAAAGATCTTTCTCCTGGCCCAACACGTCCCAGGAGTCCAAAACACCGTGGCAGATCTGCTCAGCAGACAAACGCCGCAGATCCACGAGTGGGAACTTCACCCATAGGTTCTTCACCCGTTCTTTCAGAAGTGGGGACATCCACACATAGACCTATTCGCCACCCACAAAAACAAAAAATGCCCAAGCTTCGCCGCCAGATATCCACACCCATTGTCCAAAGGCAATGCGATATGGATGAACTGGTCAAACAAATTTGCATACGCTTTTCCACCTCTCCCACTAATTCCATTAGTGGTGTGAAAGCTACAACAGCATTCCCCAACACTGATCCTAGTAGCTCCAACATGGGCCAGACAACCGTGGTACACCACACTGCTGGAACTCTCAGTAGTACCACACCAAAAGCTACACCTCTCACCATGCCTCCTAACCCAGAACCATGGAGAGATCAGGCACCCGGACCCAGCTCAGCTCAACCTTGCGATCTGGCTCCTGAGGTCCTAGAATTCGGATACCTTAACCTTCCCCCTGATTGCATGAATATTATCAGGCAAGCTAGATGCCTTACTACTAGGGCATGCTATGCTGCAAAGTGGAAAAGATTTGTTGTTTACTGCCACAACAACACAATCCTTTAAATGTGTCCATACAGCACATCATATGTTACTTACTCCATCTACAAAGGTGTAACCTAGCATATACTTCCATTCGGTTACACCTCGCTGCAATTGTTGCTTATTTACAGAACAGGCAGCACCTATCACTTTTCAGAGTGTCTGCCATCAAGGCCTTTATGGAAGGCCTCAAAAGAGTAATTCCACCCAGAGTACCACCCTCACCTGTCTGGAACTTGAATATAGTCCTCACAAGGTTAATGGGACCCCCTTTCGAACCATTACATAAATGTGAGCTCCAATTTCTCACATGGAAAACAGCTTTTCTAGTGGCCATCACTTCCCTCAGAAGGGTTAGTGAAATACAAGCACTCACTATACAGGAACCTTTTCTCCAAATGCATCAGAACAAGGTTGTACTCCGCACCAACCCAAAATTTCTACCCAAAGTCATTTCTCCATTCCATCTAAACCAGTCGGTAGAACTACCAGTCTTTCTCACAACCTCAAACCGTTGCGGAAAGGGCTTTACACACACTGGATGTTAAAAGGGCGTTGCTTTACTACATCCAAAGGACACAACCTTTCAGGAAAACCAAACAGCTATTTGTCTCCTTCTCTCCACCACATAAAGGCAACCCTATTTCTAAATCAGGGATCGCTAGGTGGATTGTAAAATGCATACAGATTTGCTACCACAAAGCAAAACGAACGCTATCTGTTCCCCCTAAAGCCCACTCTACAAGGAAGATAGGGGCTTCTATGGCTTTTCTAGGAATCATACCACTAGATGATATCTGCAAAGCAGCGAAATGGTCAACACCGCACACTTTCTCAAAACATTACTGTGTAGATGTGCAAACCAAGCAACAAGCTAGTGTGGGCCAGGCTGTACTAAAAACACTGTTCCAAACAGCTGCAACGAATGCCGGTGGTCGCCGCTAGGGTTGGGTACTGCTATATAATCTATGCAGTGTATAATCTGCAGCTCCTATGCCTCGAACAGCCTCTGTAACCCCCCTGGCCCTGACCCGGTACACGGTGGACTCCAACTAGGCCTACTTAACTGCAGGTCGCTCGTTAAACACGCGCATGAAATTAACCTCCTGATCTCAAACCACGCCACGGATATCCTGTTTCTCACTGAAACATGGCTCACTCCCAACCATGGCCCTGACATAGTCCTCGCACTCCCTCCTGGCTACCTAATATGCTCGTTGAATAGACCAGAGGGTAGAGGAGGTGGACTAGCCATAATATACAAGGACGTTTTCACCTGCAGAACCTCGGATGGCAACATCAATGGATGTGAAAGCTGCCACTTCGCCATCCAAATCTCCCCAGTGACATCGCTGTCGGGAATGCTTGTATATCGCCCCCCCGGCCAACTCGCCGAATTTCCTAGCAAACTCATAGACCAGATCACCATTAAGTGTACCACTTCCTCCAATTATCTCTTATTGGGGGACCTCAATATCCACTTTCTGGACCCGGTCGACAAGCAGGCGACAGAACTTCTAGAGGATATCACCTCCACTGGCCTCGCCCTAAAAAACCCACAGGCCACTCATGACAGAGGGCAGCTACTCGACCCCATATTCACTAACATCCAAGATCTGAACACCCGTGCTCACGTCCCCCTCCCTTGGACCGACCACTTCCTGGTCCCCTTTGAATGGCCTATCAACATTCCCCCCCCTCAACCCCCCAAAATCAGAACCCTTATTAGACGCTGGCATAAACTGGTCCCAGACGAATGGGCAGCTAAATTAAATGAAAACACCCCCTCCCCTCTCAAGACCCCATCGCCGCTGACAACGAATTCAATACTTGGGTCACCCAATCTCTGGATGACATCCTCCCGAAATCTAGCACCCTTAAACGTACCAAGAGAGTCAATCCGTCCGCATGGTACACTCCCGAACTTAACCTATTACGAAAGGAATGCAAGAGGAACGAACGCCTTTGGAGGAAAGATAAAACGGCAGACAAGAAAGACATATTTCGTGCCTCCGTAAAATCTTATAAAATGGAACTACGCAATACGAAAAGCGCCTTCTACGAAGATAGAATCAAAAACGCCTCCTGTTCGGCCCACGAAACCTTCGCCATTCTTAAAGAACTCCTTCATGCCCCAGACCCCCCTGTTAAACCATTGGACCCCAAAGCAGCGGAAAGCAAATGCATTAAACTCGCCACCTTCTTTGATGAGAAAATACAAAAAATTCTCTCGGCCCTTCCCCCTATCATAACTAGCCACATGGACGGGGATCCTGCCACCTTTCCTATCCTCCTCTCCCATCTCCCTGACGGCCCCTCACCCTCCCTGGACACCTTTGGCCCAGTGTCCACGGAAGAGGTAGCCGCAACATTGGCTTCAATCAAAAGTGGGTCCCCCCGCGATCCCGCCCCTCTCCGTTTCCTGAAAAAAGTTTCCAGCACCATCATCCCCCCCCTCACGTCGCTTATCAACTCCTCCCTCTCGCAGGGCCTCGTCCCCCCTAGCTGGAAAGCGGCAGTGGTCAAAGGCCTACTAAAGAAACCTTCTTTAGACCCCCAGGACCTTTCCAACTACAGACCTATTTCCCTTCTCCCAGGAAACAGTAAGATCACGGAGAAGCTAGTGAACAAACAACTTTCACTATTCCTGGAGAGCAACAACTTACTCGGGGTCTCCCAGACAGGGTTCCGTCCAGGCCAGGGCACCGACATCGCCCTCCTGGCGGCTGTGGAGAAGGCCAGAAGCATTCTGGACACAGGAGGATCAGTGGCAGTGATCCTCCTGGACCTCAGTGCGGCCTTCGACACTGTGAACCATCATACCCTAATCCAACGACTGGGAGAAATCGGAGTAAGGGGCACGGCCCTGAAGTGGCTAAAATCTTTCCTTGATGACCGCTCCTTTCAAGTCTGGGAGAACGGCAGCCACTCACCCGCAATCCCTCTCCGCTGTGGAGTACCGCAGGGCTCATCTCTTAGCCCGACGTTATTCCACGTGTATATGTCCCCGCTGGAGAAACTGGTCATTCCGTTCGGCGTATCGATCATCAATTACGCCGACGATACCCAGCTGGTGATAACCCTCTCACACCCGCACCAATCTCCCTCTGACCTCCACAGCTGTCTCACTGAAATCCACAGCTGGATGAACTCCTCAGCATTAAAATTAAACGGTTCCAAGACCGAGATCTTGCTGCTCAGACACAAAGGGCCCTCCCTGCCGCCTCACCTCTGGCCTGACTTGCTTGGGTGACCCCCCTGCACCCAAGGAAGAGGTCAAGAGCCTGGGCGTATGGCTCGAAAACGACCTGAGCTTTAGAACACAGGCAAAAAAGACGGCAGGAATCTGCTTCGGACTTCTCAGGGCCTGTAGAAAGATCTTCCCCCTGCTCCCCGCGACCGCCAAGAAACTTTTGATTCAGGGCCTTATCCTGGCAAGGCTTGACTACTGCAACGCAATCTATCTGAGAGCTCCTGAAGCCACTCTCCACCCTGCAGAAAATTCAAAACGCCGCGGCCCGCCTACTCACTGACACCCCTGCCAGATCATCGGCAAAGCCAGCCCTCAAGCTTCTCCATTGGCTCCCAGTCAGAGAAAGGCCCTCTGTCTGGCCCACAAAACTCTTTATAACAACGGCCCTCCCCTCCTCAAGGAATTCATCATCCCCTACAAAACGAAAAGGGCCCTCCGTTCCAGCGGAGAGAACCTCATCACAGTCCCCAGAGTTAATAAAGCCAGGTCCGGAGGCCGCCGCTTCTCGGTCCACACGGCCAAACACTGGAACAACCTCCCCCGGAGAATGAGAACTAAACCCAATCTCCTTCAGTTTAGGAAGGCACTGAAGACTCTTTTCTTCCCTGACCCTTAACCCCCTCCACCGCTGACCCCCCCGTGAGTTCAGGTTCTAGCGCTGGGATGCTCTAGGGTTACTACGCGCTCTACAAAACCTAAATAATAATAATAATATGCTACTTACCAGTATGCATCTGTTCTTGGCATGTAGAGCTGCAGATCTATACACGCCCACCCGCCTCCCCGGCTACCTGTATCCGTTCCAGTCTATCTTATTTAGATACAACACACATGGGTTTCTTTACTGTTACTACTACGCTCCATCTTTCCCTGCTGGCGAAAAACAATCTGAGGATGGAGCCGAAGCCCATGTGCAATACGAACCAAAGGAGGAGTCACCAAACTCGTGACTTCCAAAGACTTTCCAAGAGGAAAAACAAACTGCAAACATCCGGGCCCAACACCAGATGGCGATCTATGCACAGTGTATAGATCTGCAGCTCTACATGCCAAGAACAGATGCATACTGGTAAGTAGCATATTCCTTCTCCAGAGATCTAGGCGACAAGGAAAGCTAGTTCACAAATTCTTTGCTAGAAGACATGAAGGGAAAACTTGAGACTGTAGCCGTATAGATGCCCCCATGTGAAAACGGACACTTCGCCTTTAGGGGCTCCTGACCCGCCATATCCCATTATTCTTTCTGTGACAGCTGCTCCAGATCCGTTTTTCTGTATTCAGGTGACAGGACCCTGGAGCTCTGAGCTCTGCCTTTTTGACTTTTGTTTTGGTAATCTTTCCAAACTTTTTTTAAACCAGGTTTTTTTTAACGTCCTCTGGGATTAAAAGTACTTGTCTGACATAAAATATTTTATTATCTTCACAAAAAATATATTCTCTTTTTTGCGAAGTGCCCTTCAAATGACAGGAAAAAAGGCAACCATAGATCCTCATGATCTGTGTATATTCCCCCTACCTGATAGTGACCTTCCTGACAAGTACAAGTACTGCAGAAACCTTTCTAGGTGCACGCTTAAGGACAGGGTGACAATTCGTCCATATGGGCTTTGGGAGGAAGAGCGCAGACAGCAGGAGCCCCTCTTGGGATCAACTGGAAGGTCTGAGGAGCAAAGAGAAGAGGAAGCCTCTAACAGTACTCCCATTTTTTTTTATCTCTGAGGGAGAACCTCTAGAGGGAGAACAGAGCAGAGACGACATTGTGAGTAAGGGTGTTATTCCTGGTTGATATGAGATCTGTGACAATGTACCGCGGCTACCTATTGGCAGTCAAGGAGGCATTCCATATTGAAGAAATATGAACCTTCAACATCAAGGGAGTTTACAATGTCCTGGCACCACTCAACGTCGAGGTGCACAGAATCTTCAGCTACCCTTCAGAAGTATGCGAAATGGCTGTGGAAGATGGAGGCTAGGAAGCAAGCCGGGTCTTTGTATTCTGAGTATTCAACTGTTCGCTTAACTTACAGACCTGCAACGCTAGTATTGGAAATGCAGGACTATCCAATACCAGTACCTCCTTCGGCTACTCCACCTCCTCGGCCTTCACTCCTTCCTCCATGTCAGACCGACTGCAGTTTTGCAGTTTACCGTTCCTGGACTATCACGGCTGGTCAGTCTGGCTCCCATGATAACTGTAGGGGCTACACCACCTTGAAGACCAAACCATACGCAGACCATGTTCTACAAAGGATATCTAGAATTCCACCACCGCTTTATTCTTTTAGGTCAAGTTCAGGGTCACGTCATCACTCCCTTTCCAGACACTCAAGAAGATCTTCCTCCATGTACTCATCCAAACCGGTCTCCTGATCCTATTCTCCAATCTCACGGTCTTCATCTAGATCACAGACCAGAAGATATACTCTAACCTTGACAAACTCTCCGCCTGGCAGATTCTCAGATTGACGAGCTAAACTCTTCTGAAGCAGTCCTGATCGGAGGTGCTAACCAGCTGTACACTCCTTTTTAGCTATTACAACCTCCGCTTCTTGAAGGCCTGGCAATGCCACTTGTAATGAAAACCAGTTCTGAAAGCACAGTCGGGGGGGTATCAACAGATCTTGTCTGCTTTGACTGTAGTGAGACCACTGACCCAGTACCTAGTTATTTATAAATTTGACAGTTAATTAAAACCATTCAGTATAAAAGGAAGAGAAATTAAATGTCAACTTTATACAGAATAAATTAATAATAATCCCTTTGCACTTCCACAATTAAAAAAATGCAATAAAATATCTGATGGGAGTAAATTTCAGTTATTCAATTAGAACTGCTAGTCATTAGATCGCCATCTGGTGTTGGGCTCAGATGCTTGTTTTTGCCTTGGAAGAAGTCTTTGTAGTCACGAGGTAGGTGACTCCTCCCTTGGACGATAGTGCGCATGGGCATCGACTCCATCCTTAGATTGTTTTACACTATGATGGAGTTAGTAGAAAAGCAAGAGATGTCCATGTGTTTATATCTAAGTAAGATAGAACTGGAACAGATACAGGTCCCGGGGAGGTGGGTGGGCGTGTGTGGATCTGCAGCTCTACATGCCAGGAACAGATGCATACTGGTAAGTAGCATTTTCCATCCGAGGCATATGAGCGGCAGATCACACACTAGCATAGACTGTACAGCAGTATCTCCCCTAGTGGTGGTCACCTGTATCTGTTGCAGTAGTTTGAAGGAGAGTTTTAAGAACAGCTTGGCCTACAGAAGCTTGTTGCTTGGCTTGCACGTCAACACAATAGTGTTCAGTGAAGGTGTGTGTGGTAGACCATGTCGCTGCCTTACAAATTTCTTCTGGGGAAAAGTTCCCTAAGAATGCCATGGAAGCCCCTAGTTTGCGTGTAGAATGCGCTCTAGGGGAAATTGTCAATGTGGGTTTAGCCTTTTGGTAGCATATTTGGATCCATTTAACAATCCACCGTGCAATGCCAGCTTTCGAGATGGGGTTACCTTTGAGGTGGGGAGGAAGATACAAACAATTGTTTTGCCTTGCGAAAGGATTTAGTTCTGTCAGTGTTATAAAGTAGGGCTCTTTTGACATCTAGCGTGTGACTCTCCACTATGGAGTCTGGGTTTTGAAAAAACACCGGTAGCTCCACTGATTGGTTAAGGTGAAAGGCAGAGATGACTTTAGGAAGGAATTTTGGATTTGTTCTGAGAACCACTTTGTTACGATGTATTTGTAAGAAGGGTTCTTGTATGGTTAAAGCCTGGATCTCACTCACCCTTCTGAGAGAGGTGATTGCAATAAGGAAAGCTACTTTCTATGTGAGGAATTGAAGTTCACATTTGTGTAGAGGCTCAAATGGGGGGCGCCATGAGCCTAGTAAGTACAATGTTGAGATTCCTTACTGGAGAGGGTGGTAATCTGGGAGGTATGAACCTTTTAAGGCCCTCCATAAGGGCTTTAATTGCTTGGACCCTAAAAAGTTACAAGTGTTGTCTGTTTTGTAAGTAAGCGGCAAGTGCTGCTAGATGTAGACATATGGATGAGTGTGCTAAATTACATCTTTGCAAATATAGTAAGTAGCAAATGATGATCTGGATGGACGCATCCAGTGGATTGGTATGATTGTTAGTGCAGTAAATGGCAAATCACTTCCATTTTGCTGCGCAGCAAGCTCTGGTGGTAGGGCGCCTGGCTTCTACAGTCCGGTGGAAGGTTAAGATAACCAAAACTAGGACTTCAGGAGCCAGATCGCCAGATTCATTTGAGTTGGGTCGGGTGCCTTATCTCTCCATGGTTCTGGGTTAGTAGTGATGGGGAGAGGCGTAGTTTTTGGTGTAGGACTAGTGAGTTCCAACAGTGTTGTGAACCATGGTTGGCGTGCCCATGTGGGAGCCACTAGGATCATTTTTGATGTTGTCGGAGCTTGCGTACCACTAGTGGAATCAGTGGGAGTGGCGGAAAAGCATACGCAAATCTGCCTGACCAGTTCATCCATATCGCATTGCCCTTGGACAGCGGGTGTGGAAACAGTGGCGGCGAAGGTTGGGCATTTTGCATTTTTGTGTGTGGCAAACAGATCTATGTCCGATTGACCCAACATCTGGAAAAATGGTAGAAGAACTTGCGGATTTAGTTCCCATTCGTGAATCTGTTGTCTGATAACTTAACAGATCCTCAATCTTATTGTTAGGCTTTCCTGTTTTCAGTTTCTATTTTTGGTAAATTCTGGTGGGGTTTTTTCAGTGTTTTCAAGTGCTTTCAATACCTTTAAAAAACAGTGGTTATCAGTGGTTACACGTTTTCGCACAGTTAAAAAAATCAAAAACAGGGTTTTTCTGGTGTTTAGGGACTGTTTTCTTTTATTATTGCTTGCTTTATGCACTGATAGCGCAACATATATAGACAGTGTACGTATAGTGCAAATGAGGTCCAAATACATTTTTGCAAATTTAACCTATTGTAGTACAGCGTTCGAGGCATGTGGGCTGCTGAATTCATATCTGTGCATAGATCGCCGCCTAGTGTTGGGTCCGGATGTTTGCACGTTGTTGTCCTGGAAGAGTCTTCGAAGTATCCTGGGATAGGTGACTCCTCCCCTGGACTACAGTGCGCATGGGCATCCTCTCCATCCTCAGATTGTTTTTTTCCGCCATTGGGTTCGGATGTGCTTATCTTGACTCAAGTTAGGAAAAACTTTTTCCAGGCCAAAAGGCCTTTAGTTAGCGTCGGTACTGTTCCCGATCGGTATCGATAGTATCTTTGTTAGTTTACTAACTTCCAGAACCAACTTTTCGCATCTTGCCCGACCATCGACCCGACATCGACGATGGAATCGAGGACACCATTCAAGCGGTGTCCTGTATGCAATGCGAAATATCCCCACATCGACGTCCATCCGGTGTGCAACAAATGCCTTTCACCGGATCACGACGAATCTACATGCATGGCCTGTGCCCGATTTCGATCCAAGAAGACTCTCCGGAATCGACAAGCGGCGAGACTCGAGGCGCAGCAAGCGGCACCGGCCCCGGCCGACATCTTCAGCGCCGAGACCGAAGATGTCGAAGAAGTGGAGAACCTACCCTCCAGTCCCGTTTCCGAACATGACTCCGGATCGGAAGACGTCGACGAAACACTCTTTCGCAGAGATGAAGACGACACCGAGGTAGGAGACTACAATGAGGCCTTAGGGGCCGAAGAGAGTAGCTCCGGTGACGAGTAAGGCCTACCCGTACAGACTGAGGAAATCCCAGTGCAACAGTCTATGGCTCCGGTCGAGGGATCGCCTTCGGGCCTTACCCAAGACCTATCCCGCAGTTCTTCGGCCCCGCCCTCTGGCCCGGCCACGGACATTCAACGGCAGCCATTAATGCCCAAACCGGCTGGTTTCCCTTCTTCGAAACCAGCAAAACCCGTCGGCACCGAGCGCACCAAACGAGACTTCGGTGCCGAGCTTGAAGCGGCCGACGTCGGAGTCGGCATAAGGAAAAAGACCTTCGGTACCAACAAACCTACTCGGCTCCCGGCACCGACGCAATCGGCTCCGACCCCAAAGGTCAAACTGCCTGCTGCGTCTCACACCGCTTCAACGGCACCACCAAAACCACACTCATCGAAGAAGTCGACGGCCATTACCGCCCCTTGACTCGATGTCTCACCGGCGCCGAAAAAATCCACGCCCACCTCTACTGAACCGGTCGGCGCGAAGGAATCGATGGTTCTCCAGGTGCGACCTGTTGCGACGCAACGCACCAAAACGGCCCTTCAGGACACGTCGGCCTCCGAGCCGATAAAAGCTTCAACAGCCTCCTCGGCACCAGCCAACATTACTTTTGGCCTGCCACCATCCACGGCCCCAAAACTATTCCAAATCAGGACACAGGTCACCCACACCATGATTACTCCTGGCGAACGCTCTCCTGCGGAGACGTCTCCATCACATCACATCTCATCGACGCCGACACCGGCAGGATGATAATCCATAAACGGAGAATAACAGCTTTGGACTCCTTCCGGATCCCGCTTAAAAGAAAGCTGCCAGTGGCTTCAGAACCAGTTCTTTATGAACCTCTCCATTCCCCCTACCGGGATCCACAGTCCTTCTCTCCCACACACTCCGACACGGAGGCTTTGGAGGACTACATGAGTGACCAAGTCCCCTACCCCGGAGACATGGACCTTGACGGCCAACAGGACCCTGTTCAAGCTTGGGATGACCCTGTAGACTCAGGTGCACCTCTGGATGCACAGGACCCGCAACTCTATGGAGCAAAAACATCTCCCACAGAGGACACTGCAGCGTTCAACGCTCTAATTGAACGGGCTGCGGCCAATCATGGGGTGCAACTTCACTCTGACACCGTCGAGGACGACTTTCTCATGGATACTTTTGCATCCTCAGAAAGGAACATAAAGACTCTGCCCATGTTAAAGTGGGTCCTCAAACCAGCAAAGGACATCTTCAAGGAACCCACCAGGGCAAGAGTGATAAACCCCAGGATCGACAAAAAATACAGATCAGCGCCTGGGGACCCTACTTACATTAGAGGCCAATTACTTCTGGATTCCATTGTCGTTGCGAATGCTCGCAAGAGGGCACACTCGCAAACAGGTGATGCTCCTCCCCCGGACAAAGAGTCCAAGGTGCTAGAGACCTCCGGCAAACGGGTTGCCGCCCAGGCAGCTAACATATGGCGCATTGCCAATACTCAAGCGCTCCTCGCTCGCTACGATCGAGCGCACTACGACACATTAGAGCAACTACTCCAACATCTCCCTGACCAATACAAAGAAGGTGCAGAGATCCTCATCAGGGAGGGACAACTGCTCACAAATGCATTCATTAAGTGTGCACTGGATGCCGCGGATACAGCTGCCAGAGCCATAAACACTAGCGTCATGTTGCGACGACACGCCTGGTTGCGAATCTCCGGATTCAAACCTGAGGTACAAAATAACATCCTCAACCAACCTGTCAACCCCGACTACTTATTCGGGCCGGAGGTTGACACCACCCTAGAGAAAATAAAAAAGGACACGGACACTGCAAAGTCCATGGGGGCCCTACAGACGCAGGCCTTTCGGAGCGGCTCCTTTCGTCGCCCCGGAAATAGAGGAGCAGGTAGAGGACAGGGGTCACAGCAAACATACAACAAGGGCAACACACAAAACACCTACGATAAAAACACCCGGGGTGGATATCGTGGCTCCAGCACAAAGGGCAGAGGACACGGCTACGGCAACACCAGGTCCTCCCCCAAGAACAAGCAGTGACGCCCTCTCCCTTCCTCCCGACCACATAACACCTGTCGGGGGAAGGCTACAAAGGTTCCTGTCCACGTGGAACTCCATCACCACGGACAGGTGGGTCAAAGATATTGTCAAATACAGCTACTGTCTAGAACTAACCTCGACTCCACCCACAATACCTCCAAAAAACCGTCCTATGTCCTCAGAGCACTTAACGCTCTTACAGCAGGAGGTGCAAAGTATGCTTCTAAAAGGCACAATAGAGGTCGTACCCGTCCACGAGCAAGGTACGGGGGTGTACTCCCTGTACTTTTTTTTTTTTTTTTTTTTTTTTTTTTTGAAACAGTTTATTGCAGTTTGTAAAAGTTACAGGTATGGGCCTACAACCATCCGGCCGGCCGCTAGAATGACAAAAGCATATTGCATACATACAGTAAAAGTCTCTCGGCAGTGCAGAGCAGTGAGACAGGAGTAATCAATGGTGCAGGCCACACAGCTCCAAGCCCACAGTACGGTTCCCTTTTCTTGAAACAAAACAACACCAAAAAACCACACCCGCAAGGCAACCCGCGATCCAAAGTGACAGCACGTGCTCCATAAGTGGGGGATCCAAACCAGCAGCAGAACTCTGGAGAGGGGAATGGGAATAGATCAGGGACTGGGGGACCGCGCGCCCGCGGCCGAGGGAGGGGGGGCCGTCTAGGGAGACGGAGCAGGCGAGGCAGCCGGTAGCAGTGGTGGCTCACAAATACCCCCGCGGTAGGCGTTCCAGGGGCCCCAGAGTTTCACCCACGCCCCAGGCTTACCTCTCGCCACATACACCACCTTTTCACGAAACATACACCAATCCATATGCTCTTTCCAGGCCGACACCGCAGGGGGCCTCTGGGATCCCCACAATTGAGCAATGTCGCGCTTGGCTATCATGTATCCCAGAGTCACCCACCGCGTCTGCGGGACCGAATAGTCATTCGGTTCCCATACATTCAGCAAGCATCTCCTCGCTTCAGGCAGCAGCGCGACACGCGTAACCACACGCAGGACCTCATGCACACCACGCCAGAATCGCTCCACCTTCGGGCACTCCCACAGTATATGCATGAAAGTCGCCAACGCACCACAGCCACGCTTACACATTCCGTCACCAGCAAAACCCATACGCAGAAGCCTTGGCCCCGTCACGTAAACCCGGTGAAGGATCTTGAGCTGGACGAAACGAAGGCGAGCCGGGATGGCCACCTCTTTCGGAGAGGCCACCGCGGAAATCCAATCCTCGTCGTCCAGCTCCAGCCCGTCGGCAACCCAAGCCACGCGGAGACTAGTCAGCAGGCACGATCTATCGTTGATCAGTTTTTTTGTATATGAGGGAGATCGTGCTGTCCGGGACATGGCCATCTAGGACTCTGTCCTCCAGGGGGGAAGACTCCGGAATGGATGCGACATCCGGGAAGACGGAGCCCAGCGCATGGCGGACCTGTAGGTACCGAAAGTACTCACTGCCCTGCAGCTGGAACTCCGCCTGCAGCGTCTCAAAAGTTTTGAATCCCCCCCTCGTCCAGAGATCTCCCACCGTGCTGATTCCGATCGTGTCCCACTTCTCGAAGCCCTTCGACGTCCACAGGGAGCCCAACCTCTCAGACGCATACAGCGGTGACGCCTGGGTCAAACGGTCCTTCCACCCCATAGCTGCATTAGCCGCGTGCCAGACACGCACCATGACACGCGTCGGTCCCGTCAAACGGGAGTCGGGCGCGCCAGCGTAGAGCGCTCGATTGTAATCGCCACCGGGCAGGAGCATCTTTTCCATCTCAAATGCCGGGTTCAAGGCGGGCCCGTAAAGGCCATGATTAATTGCAGCTAGTTGGGAGGCCCAGTAATACCGTTTAATGTCAGGGAGGGCGACCCCCCCATCGTACCACGGGAGCGTCAATTTAGCCAGAGCAATGCGCGGCCTCCCGTCCCAGAACAGGCGCCGCTGGAGGCCCTCCACCTCACGGAAATAGCGTGCCGGGACCAAGTCCATAGTATTCTGGAGGGCGTAGAGGAAGCGTGGCAGGGACATCATTTTAAACAAGGCCGCTCGGCCGAGAGGCGAGAGCGGCAGACGCCGCCAGCGCACCACGTCCTCCCTCAAGCGCCGGAGGGGGGGTAGCAAATTCCGCTCATAGCGGGCCTCCGGGTCAAGAGTGATATAGATACCCAGGTACCGAAAACCTTGGGAGGCAATCTGGATCGGACAGTCCCGTGGTAGGGCCGGAGCCTCCCCGGAAAGCACATAGACACAGGATTTCGCCCAGTTGATGACCAGGCCTGAGTTGCGACCGAATGAGCGCAAAACATCAACCAGGACGATCAGTGATTTACGCGGGGAGGCGAGATACAGAAGGATATCGTCAGCATAGAGGGACACACGGTCCTCATGCTCGGGGGTCCAGCGGAGACCACGGATAGAAGGGTGCCACCGCAGCCACTCCGCCAGGGGCTCCAGGGCCAGGGCAAACAGGAGAGGCGACAGGGGGCAACCCTGTCGCGTACCCCTCCCCAGCGCGAATGGGGCCGAGACTCGCCCATTCACTACCACCTGCGCCAATGGGCCCGAATATAGCAATTTGACCCAGCTAACGAAACCCGGGCCAAACCCGAATTTCGCCAGCATCGCCCAGATGTATGGCCATTCAAGCGTATCAAACGCCATGGTGGCGTCCAAGGACGCCAAGATGGCCGGCTCCCGCACAAATGGGACACGCGCGAGCACCCCGTGCAAGCGCCGCAGATTGAGCGCCGTGTTGCGGTGCGGTATAAAGCCAGATTGGTCTTGGTGGACCAAATCGCCCACCACGCCAACCAACCTGTTGGCCAACACCTTGGCGAGGATTTTGGGCTCCGCGTTCAAAAGCGAAATCGGCCTATAGGATGTGACCCGTTCACGGGGCTTCCCCTCCTTGTGGATCACCACAATTGTGGCCAGACGCTGGTCCGGCGGGAGGGAACCCCGCGAGTGGGCCGCCAGGAACATCGCGCGCAGGTGGGGCGCCAACACATCCGGGCGTAGCTTGTAGAGCTCGATGGGAATACCATTGGGGCCCATGGCCTTGCCGGATGCAACCGAGCGAATAGCCAAGGCAATTTCGTCCGAGGTGGGAGGGGCGTCCAGCGAATCCCTGTCCTCCACCGTTAGGGAGGGCAGTGCGATGTCCCGAAGCAGGGCATGGGAATCTGCCTCCGAGCAGGGGGAAACCGGGGAGTAGACTTCGCGGAAATAATCCGCGAAGCAGGAGACAATGGCTTCCGGCTCAGTGACACACGCACCATCAACACTCTCAATCAAAGGCACCACGCGGCTCGCTCTCTCCCTCTTATCCAACCACGCAATCAATTTGCCAGCCTTATCACCCACATCATACAATCGCCCCTGCTGCTCTCTACTGAGGCCCCTGGCCGCCTCCGTGACGAGGGCCCGATAGGCCGCCTGCTTTAGGTGTAGAACATGCAACTTGTCGTCTGTTACCCCGCTCCCCAGGTCACCCTCCAGTTCTGCAATCTCGGCCTCTACCCGGTTCACCTCCTCCCGCTCGCGCCGCCGGGCATGGGAGATAAAGGAGAGGGCCTCCCCTCTAAGGACTACCTTGAAAGCCTCCCACAGGGAGATGGCCGAAGAGACCGACCCCACATTCTCATCGAAATATCGCTGTAAGGATTTAATCAAATCGGCACGAATGGTGGGGTCACGCAAATACCATGCATTGATTGGGGCCACCCTGCCATCCCCCCTCGGGAAGACATCGAAATGCAACAACAATGGGGAGTGGTCTGAGATACCCCGCGCCAGATGGCGCACCTCCCCCACCCTCCCTGCATGGGCCGCCGGGACAAGGATGTAATCAAGCCGCGAGAGGCTACCATGGGCACCCGAGTGGAAGGTGTACTGTCGCAATGCAGGATGCTTTAATCGCCAGCAATCCACCAGGCCCAGCGTGTCCAGAAGGCCGGGCAGCCACGCCTGTGCCCGGGGGAGGTCCCTAGGGGGATGGCGATCCATAGACCCAGAGGCTACCGCATTAAAATCCCCTCCAACCACCAGCAGGCCACTCGGAAGGTCCAGAAGGAGGCGCCCCAGGTCCGCGAATGTGGTGGCTTGTAACCCAGGCGGGACGTACACTGATATAAAGATAAACACTCTACCCTCCATTCTTCCCACCAGAACCGTGTAGCGTCCCCTCTCATCATGGCGCACCTCATCAATCTCCAACGGGAGCGAGTTCTTGATCATAATACCCACCCCCCACGAGCCCGAGGTGAAGCCGGAATGGGCCGCTAAATGATATCCCCGCCGGTTCATTGCATAAAAGGAGTTACCTATAAGGTGCGTCTCCTGCAGGAAGACAACATCTGGTGAAATACGTTTTAAGTACTGCAGGACCACACCACGCTTAATCCTATCCCCCAGGCCGGTAACATTCCATGACAACACAGTCAAATCCCTACCCCCCATCATACGTCGAAACAATCGGTCGTCCCCCATCGAGCATCCTAAAAACAACAACATAGCAGCGGGTTTGCCCTGCGGTGCTAACAAACAACACACCCCCCCCACCCCCCGGTCCCAACAAAACTCCCCCCTCCCTGCACCCCTGCATGAGCCCAGACAGCCCCCCCAAAGTGCAGTGTGCCTGTCGCCCCATAGCTAAAATACTAACTAGTCCCCCAGAGGAGGAGGGAAGCCCCCAACAGACCCCGCACGACCTCCATAGGAGGGGAACATACGCAATCAATAAATGGTGAAGGAACAACGTCCAGAGCAAGGCCTATTCAGTCACCCCTCAATTCTGATCCGGCGGGCCCTCCTCGCCAGCCGCGCCCCCCCCGCCCCCCCGGCCCCGATCTCCAGGCAGAGTGTCCAGCCAGTCCCCAGCCGCCTCAGGCCGGTCGAAGAAGTGCGTGCGACCATCCACCTCTACCCTCAGCTTAGCTGGAAAGAGCATTGAGTACTTGAGGTTCAGGTCCCTTAGGCGACGTTTAACACCAAGAAAGCTCTGTCGCTGCTTCTGGACCGCCGGGGTAAAGTCTGGGTAGAAATGTACCTCCATGTTGTCAAGCTTGACCGGTCCCTGTTGTCTGGAGGTCTGGAGGATAGCATCTCTGTCCCGAAAATTAAAAATCCGGGCAATGAGAGGCCGCGGCGGGGCACCAGTCTTAGGTCTGCCCCCGGGGACCCGGTGAGCACGCTCCACCGCAAAAAGCTTACTCAGCCCCCGGGGCTGGAGATGGGTCAGGATCAACTCTTCCACGAAAAGATCCGCCGCCTCCGCCTCTCGTCCCTCCGGCACCCCCACAATACGGACATTATTCCTCCGGGCCCGACCCTCGGAGTCCTCCAGTCGCCGGTCCATCAGGGCGCTCGCCTGGCCAAGCCGGCGCACCTCCTTCTGGAGGGCCACCACGTCTGTCGTGAGGCTCGTTGTGGTGTGGGCCAGGGAGTCGACTCGGTCGCTTGTTTTGGACAAGTCTGCCCTCACAAGGCTCACATCCACCAGGACCGAGTCTATTTTTTGCGCTAAGGTGTCGAAACGCTGGTCCACCGAGGCCTTCATCTCTGCGATGGCGCCCATGACGTCCCGGAGGGTCAGATCCACCGGATGAGCGGACGCCTCCGTCGGGCCCACCGGGGATGCACGCGATGTCTCCGGAGAACCCTTCTGGAGCGTGTAGCGGTCCATACTGTTGGCCTGGTGCGTCGTGCCACGGCGGGTCGTCTTCACCTTCGCCCGGTCGCCATCTTGTTTGGTGGACATGCTGGCTCTTCCACCGTCGTGCCAAGCTCCCCAAACGGGCCGCTATACCAAGTCACGGGTGCCAGGGGGGGGGCAGGGGCGACCACCGAACCGCGGGTCAACCCACCGCCGGCGGGTCAGCCGGGCTCCTGGACAAGGCCACACCACCGCACCCCGCTCCGCAGTCCGACCCCGCTTGAGAGCTAGGAGGGCGCAAAAGCGAAAGTGAAAGTGCGGGGTACGCCAGTCGCCCAGCCCCGCTCGCCGCTGTTATTCACTTTGTCCCCGGATCGCCCCACTACTCCAATCCGGGGGGCCGGCGAGGAGAAGGCCGCAACCTTCGATCGATGCTCCCACCGGCGTCCGGGGTCCGATTCGAGCCCAAAAAACGGGTGGCGCCTCAGCTCCGGTTCCCCAACACAGTCCCCTCAACAAGGACAGGATATCGCCAGGATTAATTCAGGAGGTCGCGGAGGTCCTCGGGAGCCTCGCACCTACGCGGCCATCTTGGTTGCGCGCTGCTCCCTGTACTTTTTAATACCGAAAAAGGACGGGTCACTCAGACCTATATTAGACCTGAGACCCCTGAACCAATACATTCTTTCCGAGCATTTTCACATGCTCACTCTACAGCAAGTCCTCCCGCTGCTCAAGCAGGGAGACTTTCTGGCCACACTGGACCTCAAGGATGCGTATTTCCATATACCCATTCCCCCTCACACAAGAAATACCTCAGGTTCACTGTTCAAGGGCAGCACTACCAATTCAAAGTCCTTCCCTTCGGCGTGACAACAGCACCCAGGGTGTTCACAAAGTGCCTAGCTTCTGTGGCGGCACATCTACGGAGGCAGCACATACACGTCTACCCTTACCTGGACGACTGGCTCGTTCAAGCGAACTCAACCCAGCAATGTGCCAGCCACATGTCCCGCACCATTCACCTCCTTCACAGTCTGGGGTTCTCACTAAATTACCCCAAATCCCATCTCCAGCCCGCACACGTACAACAGTACCTAGGTGCGACTATAGACACTCTGGCGGCCACAGCTCAGCCAAATTTAGTGAGAATCAACAGCATGCAAATGCTGATTTCCAAGTTCAAACCACAACACTCCCTTCCCGCGCGAGTGTTCATGCAGTTGATAGGCATGATGGCCTCCTGCATCTTCATAGTCCCACACGCGAGACTACATATGCGCCCGCTTCAGGAGTGCTTAGCACGTCAGTGGAATCAGGCTCAAGGACAGTTGAAAGACCTAGTGTTGGTGAGCGGTCGGGCATACAACTCTCTGCATTGGTGGAATCCACAAAACCTTTGCAAGGGCCGACCGTTCCAAGAGCCTGTCCCACAGATAATACTGACGGCGGACGCGTCTCTCCAGGGATGGGGAGCTCATGTACTCCATTACACAGTGCAGGGACTATGTACACAACAACAAAAGAAAATGCACATCAACCTTCTAGAGCTGATGGCAATCTTCCTGGCTATGAAAGCATTCAAAGTACACTTGTGCAACAAAGTCGTGTTGATCCGGACGGACAACATGACTGCCATGTACTACATACAGAAGCAGGGAGGAACACACTCTCCACAGTTGTCTCATCTGGCTCAGAGCATGTGGAAGTGGGCCATTCAGAGGAACATGTTCCTCATGGCAGAACACCTCCCCGGCAAGGACAACCAGATGGCGGATCTGCTCAACAGACACAGCCACCAGATGCACGAGTGGGAGTTACACCCGTCAGTACTCCAACCGTACTTCCAGCAGTGGGGTCATCCAGAGATAGGCCTATTCGCGACAAGCGAAAACGCAAAATGCCAAAGCTTTGCCGCCAGGTTCCCACATCCGCAGTCGCAGGGCAATGCGATATGGATGAACTGGTCCGGCAGATTTGCGTACGCTTTTCCCCCAGCACCACTAATACCGCTGGTGGCACGCAAACTCAGACAACACTCACTGACACTCGTCCTGGTTGCTCCAACGTGGGCACGCCAGCCGTGGTACACCACCTTTCTCGAACTTTCCGTGGTGCCGCATCAAAGGCTGCGGGTCAAACCCGAGCATTTGACGCAGAACCATGGAGAGATTCAGCACCCAGATCCGCAACAGCTGAACCTGGCAATCTGGCTCCTGAAGTCCTAGAGTTTGGCTACCTAAACCTGCCACCTGACTGTATGGACATCATTAAGGAGGCCAGGAGACCCACTACCAGAGCTTGCTATGCAGCCAAATGGAAAAGGTTCGTCATTTATTGCAATAATAATCACATTAACCCGCTAGACGCATCCATCCAAAACATTATTTGTTACCTATTACACCTATACCGATGCAATCTGGCGTACACCTCCATACGTGTCCATTTGACCGCAATATCAGCCTATCTACAAACCAGGCAGCACCTCTCTCTATTCAGAGTGCCTGCCATCAAAGCATTCTTGGAAGGACTCAAACGAGTCATTCCTCCAAGCCACCCACCGGCTCCAATGTGGAACCTCAACTTGGTCCTCACACGCCTGATGGGTCCACCCTTTGAACCTCTACACTCATGCGAGCTTCAATTCCTTACCTGGAAAGTAGCTTTCCTAGTAGCGATCACTTCTTTAAGAAGAGTTAGTGAACTCCAGGCACTAACCGTTCAAGAGCCATTTATACAGGTTCACGCCAACAGGGTCGTACTACGTACCAACCCAAAATTCATGCCCAAGGTAATATCGCAGTTCCACATGAATCAAACTATTGAACTGCCCGTTTTCTTCCAAAACCCACAAACTGTCGCAGAAAGGGCACTCCATACACTAGATGTAAAAAGGGCCCTCATGTATTATATCGACAGGACCAAACCCTTTAGGAAAACAAAACAACTTTTCGTTGCCTTTGCCCCACACCACAAAGGTAACGCTATCTCCAAAGCAGGAATAGCCAGATGGATCGTTAAATGTATTCAAATTTGCTATCAAAAGGCTAAACGCACTTTAACGATTCCCCCACGAGCCCACTCAACACGTAAGTTAGGGGCCTCCATGGCTTTCCTATGAAACATTCCTTTGCATGATATATGTAGAGCAGCCACCTGGTCCACTACACATACATTTACCAAACACTATTGTGTAGATGTGCAATCAAAACAGCAGGCAGCTGTAGGACAGGCTGTTCTCAAAACTCTTTTTCAGACCGCTGCAGCTGGCACTGGTAGCCGCCGCTAATAAGAGGGCACTGCTATATATTCTATGCACAGATATGAATTCAGCAGCCCACATGCCTCGAACTGAATATGCTACTTACCAGTATGCATCTGTTCTTGGCATGTAGGGCTGCTGCCATTCATATTGCCCTCCCTCCTCCCCGGCGCCTGTAGCAGCTGCAGCTCTCAGAATTACTGTAAAGCATGGTCATCACTTTCTGTATCTACTCCATCACTGCCACAATGGCGAAAAACAATCTGAGGATGGAGAGGATGCCCATGCGCACTGTAGTCCAGGGGAGGAGTCACCTATCCCAGGATACTTCGAAGACTCTTCCAGGACAACAACGTGCAAACATCCGGACCCAACACTAGGCGGCGATCTATGCACAGATATGAATGTCAGCAGCCCTACATGCCAAGAACAGATGCATACTGGTAAGTAGCATATTCAATATTATACTTCAATGAGTCTTTGTTCATGTGCGCTTGCTCTTTCCTTCACATGCAAACTTATGTGAAAAGGCCCTCTCAACATTGGCACTTGGGACGGACAACGCCAAAACAGCCAATACACAATTTGTTAACTCTGGTCATTGACATAGCTTTCCATGCCAATACTGGTGCACTTGAAGATTGCGAATCTCAGGGCAGGTTCTGCAACATTTGCATTGAACTGGGTGCGTATGCCCTCAGAGTTATTAAAGTGGTCAAAAAGGAAGCTGCACTTTTGAAACTATGGAGGAAATTCCCCTTTATGGAAGGGATCTAGAACTTGTACAGAGTACCACAGTGAGGTTTCATTGACTTCAAATGCCATTGCTGGTGAAGGGACATTTCTATGCATCATTGCAAGCGATTTTTCATACATTGTAAAATAAAAGTTCCTGAATTGCTCTTCAACATTGCTTTGTTTACCAAGTGGCAAGCACTCTAACATGGAAGATGTTGCAGAGCCAGAGTCGCTAAAGGTGTTGCCCAGCCTTCTTTCAAGAGATGTTTCACATCTACACCAATTATGCTGAACACTTGGCAGACAAGGGTGTTTTCAGACTCTTTTTAGGTCGAGGACTACCGGTCTGCCGAAGGCAGAACCGGAAGTCGGAGATTTAATGTTTCCTAGAGTGGCTACTTAGCCCGCCTCTCTTTTTGCTTCTCCTCCATTGGCTGGCTTCCTAAACGGAGGCCAGCCATTGGAGGAGAGAGCCGTCCCTCCAAATAGGCTCCGTCTTTTTCAGATTCGGGGGCGTGTTTTTGCTGTTCTTTCCACTTTTTAGCAACCCCCTTTTTTAGGCGTGTTTTTCTCTCCTCCTGCCAATGGCAAGAGGAGAGAAAAAGAAACACGCCCCCGAATCTGAAACCGCCGCTGCGTTTCTCCGAGGCATTTCTGCTTTGCCTCGGAGAAAGGCAGTGGTGTGCTTGCCTTTTGCTCTGCCTGTTTTTCTTTTTCCCTCCGAATCCCCCCTGACTTTCTCTCTTCCTAATTTCTCTCACACTCCGTGTCCCCTCTCTCACGCTCCCAGCCTGCGCCCCGCCCTGCCCTGCCCTGCTAGCTGCCCCATCCGCGGGGCTCCCCGAGGACCATACACTCCGAAGAGCGGGGTCCCCATCACACCACACTTGGCCGTAGTACTGGAAAAATCTTGCATCCGTGGTCTGGGAAAGGGAGCGCTGGCAGCCAGCAGAACGGGGAGAGGAGGCGAGAGTCTCACTCACCGATAGCCGTGGACCCGGCCAGGCTTGAGCACTCCGGAATGAGGTGGGCGAGCCAACAAATTAATAGGGAGAGCCGAGCCAGAGCCGAGTCAAGGTTCTGGCTCGGATCTTCGAGCCTGTGCACGAGCCCAGCCCTGAAAATGGCTGCGATGTAACTCGTACAACACACATCATGTAAAATGTGATCAAGTCCCTTCAAAATTTAAAACAGTGCATTTCTTAAAGATGTAGAAACTTTGTCATTGATACCTCACATTATGAAACTGCGCCAAGAACTACATAAAGGGATAGTTTTTAAACATGAACCATTACTGAAATAAGTGGCAGGATATGGGTCATATAAACACTGTACGTGGCCCAGAATATTATAGAGCAACAATAGCATACTCTGAACGCACCTATTTGAAAGTGCTTTAATAGGTGATTATGAAGGAAAGAGAGTTTTGGTGAAAATAAATATTTGCCTAAGTTCACACAATTTAAGAGGGGAAGCCGCGATTTATCCACCCTTTCTGGGTTCACGTTGTACAAAGCAGCCAGTAAATAGCTATCTGTTTGTCTTCTCTTATGCTAAAGATCTGTTTTTACCAATGTGCATTTTGCTGTAGTTTGTATTTTGTAAAAACTCGAAACGCAGGTACTTTCCATTGCCAACACTTACATTACACGTGGCCACCATTCTTTGTTTATAGAGATGGGGAGGTTAGGTGATTTGCCCAGAATCACAGGATGTTGAGCGCTGCCGAGACTCAACCCTGGCTGCCAAGTTCCGAAGTCCGCAGCTCTGGCCCTAACCGCAACATCCAGGACCAGGAAGAAGGAGGGAAGTGGCAAAAGGCACATGAAAGCTCGGCTCGTCGTGGTCTCGAGGTTCCAACAGGGCCTCAAGCCGAGCCAGAGCCGAGCTTCAGGCTCGAGCCTGGTCCAAACTTTCAGTGGATTGCCCACCTCTTAATTCTGGGCCATTGCGTCCCAGAGCTTCCGATGCACGACACAGGACGAGTGGATGGAAGCAAGGAATACCTTTGTACCTAGGACCCCTTTCCTATTTTTGTGACCCCCAACAGTTGACGACTAAATCCTGACTTATATCTGAGAGAGAGGGACCTCCCCACCAGACACATGCGCACGCACATCCAGACCCGGGCATTTCTTTCACTGGATCCAGGGACCTTACTTCAATTGATCCAACCGAACGCAGCAGAACCACAACTCCCAGAATGCACAGTGCTGGTAAACAAACATCACTTAGCACTGCGTCCTGGTGACCTGGGGCCGTCCGCTCCTTCTCAGCAGCAGGGGGCTGTAATGTTTCAACCCCCCGGGCTGTCAATACCACCTTTTGGGAAATGCAGACTTCTTTTGTGGCCATGTATTTCCGGTCGTAGACTGTGTAATTACACAGCGAGCGTCTGGTATAGCATCTCTGCTGTTTCTAGGTGCTACGAACAGCTGGTGTCACTATGACCCAGAGCGATGGTGCTCAATATACTGACCCCGGCAGGAGGAGGGCTGGGAGTTGATCCTGAAGTGTGACCTGCAGTGACCGCAGATGTCAGCAGCGAGCGCCGAACCGCCGCGCCCTCACCTCACGATGGGCAGGTACAAGCAGCCAGGGAGCCTCGGGACTGGCTCCTTCCCAGGCCTGGCTCAGGGCCACTCCCTCCCCACAGGAGGCATTAAGACCGTGCCGAGGCTCCCCACCAGACACATGCGCACGCACATCCAGACCCGGGCATTTCTTTATTAACTCACTTTAATATCGAAACCAAAACTCGAGCTTCCAGCAACTGGAGGTCTCCCATCCAGGTACTAGCCAGGCCCAGGCCTGCTTAGCTCCGAGATCAGGCGAATGCAGGGTGGTAAGGCCCTGGCCTGTAAAGCTGATTAATTACTTGCTTCAGCATCTGCAGGCGCAGTGCCGACATGCCAGAGGTGCCTTTTCACAGGTCTGGCGGCATTGCCCATCGCCGGAATTCCATCACATCCTCTCCCAACGGAGCACCACAGCCGAACCCGCTGGGCCGTGGTACACTTTGCTGTTAACGGTTGCCTGTAAATGATCTGGTTTAATTTGAAGCTGTATGCAGCTCCGCATATGCCTCATAATGTATGTTGGGTGGCTCTGTATTTGTATGTGGGTGACTGTGTATGTATGTGGCTCTGTATCTGTATGGCTCTGTATATGTGTGAGTAGCTCTGTATGTGTGTATGGGTGGCTCTGTATGTGTAGATCAATGACATAGTGTATGTCTACATCTATGTGACTAGGTCTATATGTCTATGTAGTTGATTCTCTCTAAAACTACCTCACTATCTCTCTACCTCTCTCTCTCACTACCTCACTCTCTCACTACCTCACTCTCTCACTACCTCTCTCTCTACCTATCTACATCACTCTCTCTCACTCACTACATCACTCTCTATCTCACTACCTCACTGTTTCTATCTCACTAACTCACTTTCACTCTCTTTCACTACCTCTCTCTCTATCTCACTACATCACAACATCACTCTATGCTTATATATCACTACCTCACAACATCCCTCTCCCTCGCTACCTCACTCTCTATCTCACTACCTCACTCTCTATCTACCTCTCTCTCTCACTACCTCACCCTCTCTCTGCTAATGCAATAGGTATCACATATGCAAAAAAAAAAGCTAATGCCAATAGAAATGACAATGCCATTTATTTAGGGATACAAAAATGATAAAAAAATAATGAGCAATACCAATAGCTCTACCTATAATATTGCCGAGACCATTGCATTGTAAATGCTTGTTTATTGTGTCCACTACAGCAGTTATGTTTTCCTGTAAAAATCTAAGAATGCAGTAGTCTACTTTTTTTCACATCACTAGCAATTTGCGACCAAAGATCTTCACATTTCTGGCCTTTGCCATCATCACTCAGCAAAAATCCGGTAAACGGTCGCCACATGGATAATATAGCATTTCTAGCCCCTTGGACTGAGAACCATCATCTAAGTGACACAATTGGGATGACTTTCTTTGATGCCACACAAAGCACACAATTAGAAATATTTGAATTTTAGTTCCTGTGGATATCAAAACTGTGCACCAGAAAGGACTAAAAAGTCAATAGCATTCTTCATTAACTCTGAAGATTGTAAAGATGCTTGCAGCATACCATCTAACAAGTGGCAAGGATCTCTTACAAGGAAGAACTTCAGCTAAGGTATCGATTTTGACAGGTCATCACACAAACTTTTCATATACGTAGCTGAATCACTGCAAATACAAACAATATCACTCCAATCTTTGTTGAACCTTTTTGCAGAGCATTCAAAGTGACACTGCGTTCAATGTTTTCAAAAATTCTGGTGTCATGTTTTTGCTACTATCCCATATGCTTGGTAATAGCACTCTTTTCACATATAGTTGTTACTATACCTTGCATTGAATGTTTAAAGCCTGAGGTGTTGGCAATTCACCTACTATCAATACTGACTCAGTAGAAACTGGGGGCTGATGTATCAAAGCTTTTTACCCATTATCTGTGGGTAAATGTGATGAAACATATTGGGAAAGATTCCCAGCCATTTTACCTATCAGTGAAAGAATCAAACAGACAAAATATCAAATATGGTTTTGATATTTCCTGATTCTCTACAGTTTTTAAAATAATTAAACCAGGCCTAAAACACACTTCTAAACCCTGTATCTTTAGACCAAATACCACAACACTGAAAAAAGCAAAAAGAAGAAACAATATTTGAGTGGCATCCCTAAACAACAAAACTCAAGCAGAATAATGTTAGCCCAGTCTTACTTACTGCTAGCTTGTATAACAAAGTTACATTGTATTGGCCCCTTCAGGAAGAAAAAAATAACCCTTTCACTCTCCTTTTTCTTTCTTTGAATGGCATTTAGTTTGTAGTTGTGCAGGTGTTATTTCAGTGTTTATATGTTGTCACTGGTGAGGGCTATTTCTCTCTGTGGGGTTTTATCAGTTATTATAGGTTTAAACCTAAAACCGGACAGCCTACTTATTGTGAACTCCTGGAAGGTGTTCTGCAAGGAGGTATTTTTTGTGGGATTGCCCACCTCCAGATGTTCTGTGCTAGCTGAGACAGCTGTAGAGAATGTGTGCCACCTTGTTTCTGTATGGAATACATGGCCGTCATGTTGTCCGTCCAGATGAGGACAGCCTTGTTCTGTACATGAACTTGTAATGATTTTAAAGCTAGGAATATTGCTAGCAGTTCCAGATGATTGATATGGAGCACTTTTTGTTGAGTGGTCCGTTTGCCTTGGGTTGTGTGATTGAAGAGGTGTGCTCCCCATCCTGTGAGTGATGTGTCTGTTAGTACTGTCTGTGGAACAGGCTCGAAGAACGGCCGCCTTTTGGATAAGTTTGTTGTGTTCCACCACTGCAGAGAGCGATGTGTGCGGCTGTCCACCAACACCAGATCTGAGAGTTTTCCCTGAGCCTGATTCCACTGATGTGCCAGACATTCCTGTAAGGGACATATCTGAAGTCTTGCATAAGGTACAATAAATATGCAAGATGCCATCATGCCTATGAGTTGCATGAACACTCTGGCTGGGAGAGAGTGTTGGGCTTGAAATTTGTTGATGAGAGCTTGTATACTGGCTATCCTGGCTGGACTGGGATATGCTAGAGCTGTGGAAGTATTTATTGTGTCCCCTAGGTATTAATGTACATGAGAGGGTTGGCGTTGCGTCTTGGTATAGTTGATTGTGAACCCCAAGTTGTGCAGTGTTTGGACAGTTTGAGTGTGCTGAACACACTGGTTGAATGATTTGGCTTTTATTAGCCAGTCGTCCAGATATGGGAAGACATGGATTTGTTGTCGTCTTAGGTGTGCTGCTACCACTGCGAGACATTTGGTAAATACTCTGGGAGCGGTGGTGACTCCGAATGGAAGCACTTTGAACTACAAACCTTAGATGCTTCCTGTGAGCAGGATGTATGGGAATGTGGAAGTAGGCGTCCTTGAGATCTAGTGTGGCAAGGAAGTCTTGTTGGAGTAGTAGAAGCACTTGCTGGAGAGTGATCATGTGAAAATGATCTGAGTGTATGTACAGATTGAGGGGTCTGAGGTCGAGTATTGGCCTTAGGGTTCCGTCCTTTTTGGGGATTAGGAAATACAGCAAGCAAAAACCCCTGTTCCCTGATGTGGTAAGGGGACCGGTTCTATGGCCTACTTATGTCTTAAAAGTGTAAGATTTTTTTGTGGACATTGGATGTTGCTTGGGTGGTATGTTTGGGTGGTAGCTGTAAGTTCCAGGCAGTAACCATATTGGATAATTTGTCTTACCCACTTGTCTGTTGTGATGGATTCCCAGACAGGCAGGAACTGTGATAATCTTCCACGACTGGAGTGGAATGGTCTGGGGGGGTGTGCGAGTGCTGTTGTTACCTCGACCTCTCCCCCTATTGTTATTCCCTCTGTATCCTCCTCTAAAATATCCTCTATTGGAGGATGTTTGGGTGGTGTTTTTAAAAGAAGAGGTGTCTGCGTCCATGTTTTTGGAGGCTCCTCTATAAAAGGAGCGACGAAACGAGCCATGCGTTTGCAGAGACTGTAATGCTCCCATGGACTTGGCAGTCTCTGTGTCTTTCTTCATCTTTTCAAGAGCAGTGTCTACAGCCGGTCCAAAACGTTGTTGTTGATTAAACGGCTGGTTTAGAATGGTTCTCTGGACCTCTTGTTTAAAGCCTGAAATACGTAGCTAGGCATGTCGTCTGAGCAATACACTGGTATTAATGGACCTAGAGGCAGTGTCAGCTGCATCAAGGGCACATTTAATTGAGGCAATTGTTATTAGTTTGCCCTGTTGGATTAAATAGTTTGCCTGAGTTTTATATTGGTCAGGCAAATGCTGTAATAGGGTTTCCAGTTGGTCGTAATGGGCCCTATTATATCTAGCCAGCAATGCTTGAGTGTTGGCTATACGCCATAGATTGGCAGCCTGCGCAGCTACTCTTTTGCCAGATGCGTCTAGTAATTTGGATTCTTTATCCGGGAGTGGTGCATCCCCAGAGGTTTGTCAATTGGTGCGCTTCCTAGCGTTGGAAACTACTAGTGAATCCAGAGGCAGCTGTCCTTTGATGTACGCAGGGTTGTCAGGGGCAGGTCTATATTTATCGATCCTTGGATTAAGAATCCTGGCTCGTACGCGATCTTTGAATACGTCATGAGCATGTTTAATGACCCTTTTAATTATTGGTAATATTTGTATAGTTTTTTGGGACTGTTCAAATATATCTAAAAGGAAATCCTCCTGCTGTGAGTGCATTGTCACACCGTGAAAAACAGCAGCCCTATTGATCAACTGTCCAAAACCAATGTTATCGTCTGGGGAGATGGTTTTGTTGGGTATGGCGGAGGGCTTGGGAGGTCTGGTAGATCTAGTGGGTAATTCCAATCTGCTGTGGTGGGTCATCTGGATCCGTGAACGGCCCATTGGGGTCCACCCACCCCTGGGTCATCATCATCTGGTGGTGGTGTATGTGGTGGAGAAGTTACAGGCAGAGGTGGTGTAACAGGTTTAGGGAGAAGGAAGGGGGTTAGAAGGAAGTACATAGGTGATGTAGCAGAGTCCTTCTTGCCAGGCACTGGAGGGGCCTGTGCTGTCTAACTTCCTCTTCTTGCATGGCACAGCTGTGACATGTCCTGTTTTAGGGTTAATGCAGATTATTTTCTGTCTGGGATTGACAGGATCCGGATGAAAGAGTTCTGAAGTAGGGGATCTCTGTGTATAGTCATAATCTAGTGAATAGTCCCGCCCATGTGCGTGGACCCCGGAGCAATAAAAATAATCTCTTAAGTTGTCAAGCTATGCAGACCTGCATCTACACTTAAGGGAGAATTCAAAGACAGATAATGCAGCCTATATCCATAGGCTACACTGTCCAGTACTTCAACTAGAAAATTCCACCAACATCCACAAACAGCACTGCCTGCCCAGCTTTTTCCCCAGAGAAAAACCTGCCTCTACCAGCAAAAGCCTCTGGAATGATAGAGAGGAAGGAATGGACAGACAAGCCCCATAGGCTGCCATTATGTGGCTCAGAACAGGATACTGTGCCTTTAAGAAAACTTTCCAGAACTTTTCCAGTATCCCAGAATGCACAGCAGGTCCCTTTTACTTTCAGTTCTTTTTTCCGGCTCCTGCTAGCAGGACCCTGGAGCATTGAGCTCTCCCTTTTCAAGGGTTTATTTGGAATTTGTTCACTTTTCAAGTGCTTATTACGTACCTTGTTGCCTTCCTCCTTGTGTGTGCTCTGTGTTGTCAACATGCCTGGCCTGTTTGACAAGTGCCCAGAGTGCGAGAGAAAGAAGGCCAAGTCGGACCCACACAGGGTGTGCATCGTTTGCCTTCCCCAGTCCCATGTTCCAGATGAGTGTGACATTTGTCAATCTTTCTCAGCCAGGACCCTGAGGGAAAGGATGAAGATCAGGCTCCAAGGCCTGGAGGACAGAAGGCTGAGGGCACAAGGTGGGTCAGGACATGCTGAGGCCCCTGGGGGGCTCCCCAGGGGCAGGAAGCCCAGCAAACGTCCCCATTCTCCGTCAACGTCGACTGCGGCGTCGAGGGGGATGGCTGCAGTCTGTTCACCGTCTCCCCAGGGCTCTGGGGAGAAACGGCGTCCGCTCGCCGTCTAGGGAGCTGAGCAGTCCGCCGTCGACTACATCAGCATCTTCGTCGACGCCGTCGACGTCTCCGTCGAGTCATCGGCGTCGAGACAAGCTCCGGCGTCTAGGAGGCGTTCGCCGTCGAGGAGGCGTTCGCCGTCGAGGAGGCGTTCGCCGTCGAGGCAGGGCAGGAGGAGTCCTGACGCCGGGAGTCCCTCGGGGTCACAAGGGAAGAGGACGGAGTGACCGGGCTCGGTGTACTCAGTGGTGTATACACCTCCTCCTCCTCCTCCTCCTCCCATTCCTCCTCCCTTCCCTCCTCCTCCTCTCATTCCTCCTCCTCCTCCCATTCCTCCCATTCCTCCTCCTCCCATTCCTCCTCCTCCCATTCCTCCCATTCCTCCTCCTCCCATTCCTCCTCCCATTCCTCCTCCTCCTCCCATTCCTCCTCCCATTCCTCCTCCTCCTCCCATTCCTCCTCCTCCTCCCATTCCTCCTCCTCCTCCCATGCCGCCTCCTCCTCCTCCTCCCATGCCGCCTCCTCCTCCTCCCATGCCGCCTCCTCCTCCTCCTCCCATGCCGCCTCCTCCTCCTCCTCCCATGCCGCCGCCTCCTCCTCCTCCCATTCCGCCTCCTCCTCCTCCTCCCATTCCGCCTCCTCCTCCTCCCATTCCGCCTCCTCCTCCTCCCATTCCGCCTCCTCCTCCTCCTCCTCCCATTCCTCCTCCTCCTCCTCCCATTCCGCCTCCTCCTCCTCCTCCCATTCCGCCTCCTCCTCCTCCTCCCATTCCGCCTCCTCCTCCTCCTCCCATTCCGCCGCCTCCTCCTCCTCCTCCCATTCCGCCGCCTCCTCCTCCTCCTCCCATTCCGCCGCCTCCTCCTCCTCCTCCCATTCCGCCGCCTCCTCCTCCCATTCCGCCTCCTCCTCCTCCCATTCCGCCTCCTCCTCCTCCCATTCCGCCTCACACCCCGTCGGGCCCACCTGTGGCCCCGCCACGGTCGCTGTTGCCTAGGTATCCGCCGCCAAAGAGAACTCCGAGGCCGCGGCACCAGGTTACGCCACCGTCGCCTGCGCCTGGGAGGTCGGCTGGGTGGCCGAAGATGGACAGATCGCGCTCCCGCTCCGGACGGAGAGGAAGATCACAGAGCCGTGGACGGTCGTCATCGACGTCTCGGCGACGCCGCAGGAGGCGCAGAGACAGATCCTGCACCCAATCGTCTATCAGGGACTACTCGCCGACGCTGTCGGATTCACCAGTGACGGGTGTATCACCTGTCGACGATTTAGTCTCCTTCCAGGAGGTGCTACTGAGGGGTGCCGCCAAACTAGGTATCACGGTAACGGTGCCAACACCTACGACGTCCGTGATCTTCGAGACGCTGCACAAGAAGCACCTATCTCTCCCCCTGCTGCCACTAGTGCCGGGATTGGTGGAGCCCGCTACGGAGTTGTTCCTCACTCCGGCGGTGACAAAACCAGCCCCCTCAAGGCTCCTGAAGAAGTATCGGGCGCCGGACTCGGACCCGACCTTTCTGAGGATGGACCCGAAACCGGACTCGGTCATTGTGACGGCGGCAAGGAAGCAGCATGCGACCACTCCTTCCTCGACAGTGCCGCCTGATCAGGATAGCCGTTGGCTAGACTCGGTGGGACGGCTTCTACCACCATGAAGGCGGCGAGTGCTGGGGCTCTGTTGGGGCGCTACGACCGTGCCCTATGGGAGTCTCTCCAGCAGTACGCGGAGCTGCTGCCTCGCGACAAGGACGACTTTCTAGAGGCTTTGCGTGAGGGGATGCTGGTGTCCAATCAGATTATCAGCGCGGCGGCGGATGTGTTTCTGTTAGCGGCACATGGATATTGTCATGGCATCAACCAACGGCGTCACGCTTGGCTTCGCCTTACCTCACTCAAACCGGAGGCACAACAAAGAGTGGCCAATCTGCCCTTCTCGGGGGAAACCCTGTTCGGCCAGCATGCGGACGACGAAATGGCCCGCATGAAGACGGAGGCAGAGACCCTGACGGCTGTCGGGTTAGAGAAGCCTGAGAAGAAAAAGCGCCCGTTCCAGAGACGGTTCGGGGCTGCAGGCAGAGGGCGTGGGCAGGCCTCGGGACAGCAGCAACAGCAGCACCAGCAGTTCCGGAAACCCTTCCAGAAGCGCCAGAAGGGTAGAGGAGGCCAGCAGTCCGCTTCAGCGACCAAGGGCCCGGCTGGGTCTCGGCCCTGAGTGATTACTTCCCCTTCAACAGTTGATCCCACTCCAGTGGGGGGGAAGCGTTCAATTTTTTCTGGCAGAGTGGAGAAAAATTACTCGGGACAAGTGGGTGCTGAATATTGTTTGCAATGGATACAGTCTTCGGTTCATCAGCCCGCCTCCAGCGATTCCGCCGGTAAGCTCACGGTATCAACTGCGAGAGCTCCAGGCGGAGGCAGACATCCTGTTGAGGAAAAAGGCGGTGGAAGATGTACCTCTGTCTCAAAGGGGAAGAGGTCTGTACTCTCGGTTCTTCCTGGTTCGCAAGGACGACAAGAACGAGTTCAGGCCCATTCTTGATTTGCGGCAAGCAAACAAATGGATTCGCAGAGAGAAATTCCGCATGCTATTGTTGCACCAGATTTACCCTCCGCTGCAACGAGGAGACTGGCTCTGTGCCATAGACCTACAGGATGCGTACTTCCATGTGCCCATAGCACGGAAGCACAGGAAGTTCCTGCGATTCCAAGTCGGCGCCAATCATTATCAATACACAGTACTGCCATTCGGGCTAAAGTCTGCGCCCAGGACCTTCTCGAAGTACATGGCAGTGGTAGCTGCACACCTGCGGAGGAACAAGGTGTTTGTCTACCCGTACCTGGACGATTGGTTGATCAAGGCCTGCTCCTTCTCGGAAGCACAAGCGCACTTCCAGAAGGCGTGCGTTCTCTTGAACAAGCTGGGGTTGCACGTCAACATGTCCAAGTCTGTCCCGACTCCGGTCCAGTGCATACAGTACTTAGGGGCCTCCATCAATACGCTGTCCGCAAGCGTGTCTCCTTCGGAGGAGAGACGGTTATCACTCCTTCGGAAGGCTCAGGCTCTTATGACCGCGCCATCTACGACAGTGAGGAAGGTGTCTTCGCTGCTGGGGTCGATGGCCTCGTGTATCTTCCTCACACCTCACGCACGGCTGCACATGAGACCACTGCAGGAGTGCTTGGAGGATCAGTGGGATCAGAGGACAGGTTCTTGGGACGACAAGATACGTCTGTCTCTGCATGCTCTTCAGTCGCTGAAGTGGTGGTGTTCGGCGGACAATCTCCTCAAGGGGGTTCCCTTCCACAAGGACATTCCCACGCAGAGTATCGTGACGGATGCGTCTCTCCACGGCTGGGGAGCGCATTCCGGAGACCTACGGATACAAGGAAAGTGGTCCCCGTTGGAGACGACGTACCACATCAATTTCCTGGAACTCAGAGCCGTTCACTTGGCATTGAAGGCCTTCCATCCGTCCTTCTAGACCAACTCGCTGCTTGTGCAGACGGACAATACAACCACGATGTATTAGCTCAACAAGCAGGGGGGGTCGAGATCACGCACGCTGTCGCAGGAGGCGCAGTCGATCTGGCACTGGCTTCTGGCCCGAGGACTGGCGAGTACGGCCACGCATCTGCCAGGTGTGCAGAATGTTCAGGCGGACGCACTGAGCAGACTGATTCAGGAAAACCACAAATGGGTCATAAACGACGAAGTACTAGGGGACGTCTTCGCAAGGTTGGGGACTCCAGACGTAGATCTGTTCGCCACCGCCGAAAACAGCAAATGCCGATACTTCGCATCCAGGTACTACCAGCGGGGGACACTGGGGAATGCGCTATGGATCGATTGGTCGAACGGCTTTCTGTACGCTTTTCCACCCATTCCCCTGATTCCGGCGATGCTCCTCAAGCTGTCCCGGTCCGGGGCACGGATGATCCTGATTGCCCCGGAATGGCCCAGACAGTGGTGGTTCACGGACCTGCTTCACCGGTCTCTCCTTCCTCACATACGGCTGCCGTGCAGGCCGGACCTTCTCACGAAGTTCGGGGGGCAGTTGGTGCACCCCAACCTCTCGTCTTTGAGTTTGGCGGCATGGCTCCTGAGATAGTGCAATATGGCCATTTGAATCTACCAGCAGATTGTAAGGATATATTGAAGGAGGCTAAGCGACCTTCCACTAGAACGTCCTATGCTTACAAGTGGAAGAGATTCTGCATCTGGTGCAGGTCCAAGCAGTTTGACCCGACGACATGTAAGGAAGAGGTCATCCTTCGGTACCTTTTGCATTTGGCGCAGTCTGGCCTTAATTTCCATTCCATTAAGGTCCATCTCGCTGCTTTGACTGCTTACAGGAAATGCCCTTCACAGACTTCCTTCTTTCAGGTCCCTGTGATCAAGGATTTTTTGGAAGGCTTAAAGAAAGTGTTCCCTCCTGTCAGGCTTCCTTCGCCTTCATGGGAATTGAATGTGGTGCTGTCCAGATTGATGAAGGAGCCTTTTAAACCTATTCACAAGGCTTAGTTGCAGCACCTGTCCTGGAAGGCGGCATTCCTAGTGGCCATCACGTCGGCCCGCAGGGTGAGTGAACTTCAGGCGTTGTTGCCAAGAACCTTATACGGTATTTTATGCTGCTAAGGTTGTTATGCGTACTCACCCTAAATTTCTTCCTAAGGTTATATCTGATTTTCATGTTAACCAGACCATAACTTTACCTACGTTTTTTCAGAATCCTTCTTCTCCAGCGGAAAGGTCGCTGCATTCCCTGGACGTTAGGAGGGTGTTGAAGTTTTATCTTGATAAGACCAAAGATATTCGTAGGTCATACCAATTGTTTATCAATTATGGATCAGTCAGGACCGGTCTTGCTACCTCCAAACAGTCCATCTCTCGGTGGATTGTGTCCTGTATACAATTGTGTTACCAAAAGGCTAATAAGACCTTAGAGGGTAAACCTAAGGCTCATTCCACCAGGGACAAAGCTGCCACGACTGCTTTGCTGCGTAATGTTCCGATTGCAGAAATCTGCAAGGCGGCCACTTGGAGGTCGGTCCATACCTTTGCTGCGCATTACTGTCTGGACACGGATGCCAGGGCAGACGCTCAGGTTGGACAGGCTTCGCTGCGAAATTTGTTCGCACAGTAGTGGTATTATTTTGTAGTCTTCTCCACCACCGTTTTGGTGTGGGGATGGGCTTGCCATTCTATTCACTAGATTATGACTGTACACAGAGATCCCCTACTACAGAAGGAGTAGTTTCTTTTCTGTAACTCCAGTTCTGTAGTAGGGGTATCGCTGTTATAGTCATAAGCGCCCGCCCTCCTCCCCGGTGGAGAGATAATATGTTAATGTAAGGAATGGTACAGGTCTGGCGTGCTACGCCTTCAAAAAGAACTGAAAGTAAAAGGGACATGCTGTGCATTCTGGGATACTGGAAAAGTTCTGGAAAGTTTTCTTAAAGGCACAGTATCCTGTTCTGAGCCACATAATGGCAGCCTATGGGGCTTGTCTGTCCATTCCTTCCTCTCTATCATTCCAGAGGCTTTTGCTGGTAGAGTTGGGTTTTTCTCTGGGGAAAAAGCTGGGCAGGCAGTGCTGTTTGTGGATGTTGGTGGAATTTTCTAGTTGAAGTACTGCACAGTGTAGCCTGTGGATATAGGCTGCATTATCTGTCTTTGAATTCTCTCAATACTAGATGCAGGTCTGCATAGCTTGACAATTTAAGAGGTTATTTTTATTGCACGCACATGGGCGGGACTATTCACTAGATTATGACTATAACAGAGATACCCCTACTACAGAACTGGAGTTACAGAAAAGAAACTACTCCTTCCTCTTCTTCGACAACCGCTTTCGGCGCCGATTTTTTTTTCGGAGCGGGGTTGTTGAGTTTTTTGCTCTTTGGCCTTAGAAGGCGTGGTAGAATCCTTCCGGAGTGCAAAAGTTGCATCCGAACCCAATAGCGGAAAAAAACAATCTAAGGATGGAGTCGATGCCCATGCGCACTATAGTCCAAGGGAGGAGTCACCTACCTCGTGACTACAAAGATTTCTTCCAAGACAACATCAAGGTGCAAGCATCCAAGCCCAACACCAGATGGCGATCTAATGCTAAGTGTGTGGATCTGCAGCTCTACATGCCAAGAACAGATGCATACGGGTAAGTAGCATTTTCCTTGCCCTATTAGAACTGCTAGGCATTACACCAATTCGTAATAGAATCATTGCATTTAAAAACCGTAGCGAATGTTCTGACCAAGTTACTCCATTTGATATAACACAAATTAGACGCTGCAGTCTATGGCTGTGGTGAAGTTTCCATTTAGTAATCTATTTTCTGGCAGTTGGCATTGTGTTTGGAGACAGTGTTGCTTGTACATAAAATACCTTGAGAAAACAAGAGACATTTGGCAAAACAGTAACAGTTCATTTAATTAAACATTGCAGCCGGGAGAACAGTTACAGGCATAGGGTCTGAAGACTATCAAGTTAGTCGAATCTGAAGTGGATTTTTTTTACAATTGTTTGAATGCCATTGTCAAGAATTCCTGTCATACAAGGGAAACACGCCCTTATGTGAACAGGAGAGCTGTTACATAACTCAAGGGAAACACGCCCTTATGTAAACAGGAGAGCTGTTACATAACTCAAGGGAAACACGCCCTTATGTAAACAGGAGAGCTGTTACATAACTCAAGGGAAACACGCCCTTATGTAAACAGGAGAGCTGTTACATAACTCAAGGAAAACACGCCCTATAAAGGGAGGAACCGGGAGGTACAAGGCTGTCGGATATTGTGTTTACACCGACGTACCTGCTTCGTGAAGAGCAGTGTTCCGGAGTGGTGCTCCAGTAAGGCAAGAACGGAGGTAGGTCGAGTCGTTACTCCCTGGGCCGTGTCTTGCCCCATCGTCACCTGTGAAGGACCCGGAAGCTCTACCGGTCAACCATTGAGCTTCGCTTTTTGACTCGGCTGAGTCCAAGCGCAGTGGCGCTTTTGCTGGTTGGAGTCGTAACTCCCAGCCCGACCAGAGACACAGGGACTGCCAGCTGTAACGCACACCAGGAGGTGTTTGCCGCGTTACAGACTCGGAAGTCCACAGGATCGATCGAGCGGCTGCTCTCGGTTCAGTCTTCTTGCTTGTGATTGGGGTATCGGTGACGCATCACCAGGAGGTGACTCCGCGTCCCGGTGCAGTCTGAGGAAGAGGTTGAGCGGCTGCTCCCTTCAGGTAGAGACCCCGGCTGGGTGTTTCCCTGACTCCTCGATTCTCCCCAACACTCTTCGTGCCCCTCACAGCCTACCGATTGGCATTGTCGGCCATTTCATTTCTGCCCTCTGTTGGCATACGCCGGGATCGGCGTATATGCAGAGGACGGTTAGGACCATCCGTGCTGTGGGCTGGTAACGTACTTAGCCTGGAGGATTCCAGTGACTATAACTTTTGTTTGTTCTTTGTATTTTATTTGCCTTCATTAAAAGAACTAACCCTTCACAAGTGGTTGCGTCCTCATTGTCGTGTCTGTTAAACGATCCTGAGACGTTCAGGGCGTTACAAAATATCCGACCTTAATAACACTAACTGTCTCCCGGTCGATAACAGACATGGCAACACTTGATGATGTGCTGGCTGCTTTAGCGGCCATGCAAGTTGAAGTGGCTGCCTCTAGGCAAGAAACAGCCGATGTAAAAGCCAGACTGGATGCTATCCAATTGGACCCGCTCACGCCCAGCACCTCCCTCACGAACCAGACCCCTGCGGTAGTAGTGGAAATGCCGGTAGCCATCCCCTTGGCAACACCAGAGAGGTACAGTGGGGATCCTAACACAGTGCAGGTATTCCTCACACAAGTGGCGCTACATTTATCGTGCAAACCAAAGGCGTTCCCCACGAGTCAGGCTCGTGTGGCTTTCCTTATATCCTATTTGGCTGGAAACGCGGCACAATGGGCCGTACCTCTGGTGAGCAGGGACGACCCCCTCTTATGTGATTGGGGTGCTTTTCGCGAGGAATTCCTGAAGGTATTCGACAGAAGGGCTGACTCGTACACGGCGGACCGTGAAATGCTTGAGTTGAGACAGGGATCCAACGACCTGGTGCAGTATCTCAACGCGTTCCGAAGGCTGGTTGCGGAAACCAAGTGGCCTGTTGCTAAACAGACGGCGCTCTTCCATCAAGGGCTGTGCGATGAGCTCAAGGACGCCGTGGCTCATATTGACCCTCAACCCAAGACATGTGAGGGCCTTATCAACCTGGTATTACGGCTGGAACATAGGCTAAGTGAAAGAAAGGGGGATCATGGGAGAAAAGGAAAATCCCTTCCATCCTATGTGACGGTGGGAAGTCCTGAAACTTCCACCGCATCCAAGGGAGAACCCATGGACATCAGCGCAATACGAGCGAGCCTCACAGCCACGGAGAAAGAGTCACGCCGTAAACAAGGATTGTGCCTATATTGTGGCAAAAAAGGCCACTACGTACGTGAATGCCCTGCCAAACCGAAGACGTCACGTTATCGGGCCAACCGGTCGGTAACAGCCGTGGTGGACATACCGGCGGAAAACTAGAGGACTCCAAGACCAGAGAAGGGGCATCTCGGAGTCACTCATCCATCCCTTCACTTTCCAACTCGGTCACTAAGGGACAACGACACCTGTTTATCACGGTGCACGTGGGAGTGCATGACCAGTGGATACCCGTTGTGGCCATGGTGGATTCAGGGGCCACTGGCATGTTTATGGACCACAACGAGGCATGCAGGCTAGGGCTAGTGCTTCTTCCCAAAGCAGTACCCGAAGACGTCTATGCGGTAGACGGAAGGCGATTGGTGACGGGGCCCATCGGACAGCACACGGGGGTCCTTCCGATGAGATATGGGAGGAACCATTTGGAACAAATCGATTTTAACATCATCCGAGCGCCCCAATATGGCGTCATATTGGGATTGCCGTGGCTACAGAAACACAACCCCTTTGTGGATTGGCCAACACATCGCATCGAAATGACGTCACCGTATTGCATCCTGCATTGTGGAATAAGAACGGAATCCCTTGACGCAGATGAGAGCGGGAGTCAGACGGTGGCTACAGCGGCAGAAAAAGATGTGGCTCTCCCCCAGGCTTATCACAGTTTTGAGGATGTATTTGATGAGGTGAAGGCGGACGTGCTACCACCACATAGACAGTTTGACTGCCAGATCGACCTGGTGCCAGGGGCCAGCGTTCCCAGCGGCAGGCTGTATGCCCTGACGGAGCCTGAAAACGTGCATCTCCGGGGGTACCTGGATAAACTCCTCAAGCTAGGATTCATCCGCCCGTCCAAGTCTCCGGCCGCCTCGCCACTCTTCTTCATCCCGAAGGCTAATGGGGAGCTGAGAGCCTGTGTGGACTTTAGGGCATTGAATGCGATAACCATAAAAAATCGGTACCCCTTGCCTCTCATCAGTGTACTTCTGGAACAGGTCAAGAAAGCTCGTATCTACACCAAGTTGGATTTGAAAGGGGCATACCATCTGGTGCGCATGAGGGACGGAGACGAGTGGAAGACCGCCTTTAAGACCAGGTTCGGCCTTTTTGAGTACCTCGTCATGCCGTTCGGTCTGTGCAACGCCCCGGCAGCCTTTCAGTACTTTTTGAATGAGGTATTCAGAGAGGAGTTGGATATCTACGTGGTCGTATATATCGACGACATCCTCATCTATTCGTCCAGTGTGGAGGAGCACGTACACCACGTCAAAGCTGTGCTCCAAAAGCTGAGGGAAAACATGCTGTTTTGTAAACTCAGCAAGTGTGACTTCCACGTCACATCCGTGGAATTCCTCGGAGTGATGCTGAGTCCAGAGGGACAGGAGATGGCAGAACGAAAGATCAAGGCGGTGAAAGAATGGCCGGTGCCCCAAAGCGTGAAGGACGTCCAAAGTTTCATTGGCTTCGCCAACTTTTACAGGCGGTTTATAGATGGATTTTCAGGAGTGGTGGCCCCAATCACACAGCTACTGAGGAAGTCCAAGGAGTTTGTCTGGTCCCCTGAAGCGAACAAAGCCTTTGAGGCCCTGAAAAGCGCCTTTGGTAAGGCGCCGGTGTTGGCTCACCCCGATCCGGATCTCCCCTACGTGGTGGAAGCGGACGCGTCGGATGTGGCGCTGGGGGCTATCTTGTCCCAACGCAACCACGACACAGGGGTGCTTCATCCCGTTGCGTACATGTCCCGCAAACTCAACGACGCCGAACGCAACTACCATATTGCGGAGAAGGAGCTTCTCGCAATCAATGACGCCTTCACCGAATGGAGGCATTGGTTGATGGGGGCAAGACATGTGGTATCGGTGTACACGGACCATCGGAACCTACAGTTCATGACGGCCACTAGACACCTTTCTCCCAGGCAGCTGCGGTGGATGGTCTTCTTTGCGGGGTTCAACTTCCGCATCACATATCGGCCGGGGACGGAAAACCGGAAGGCGGACGCCCTGTCCCGTCAATCTGCAGTTAAGGAACCATTGCCTGCAACCGAGCGTTCCATCATTTCCCCCGAGGATGGTATTGGGGGTTATCCAACCGGATACTTTCCTGAGGGGAATAAAGAGAGGGATCAGGTCATTCGCATGGCGGAGGTGGCTCCTCAGTCACAGAGAATGGCAGCTGAAGGACGGGATACCCCTGAAGGGCAGGTGCCTATTGATACCCACGCCTAGGCTAAGGAAACAAGCATTCATCTGGTGCCATGACTCTCCATGCGCAGGTCATTTGGGCTTTGAAAAAACGGTGGCTAGCATGGGACGGCATTTCTGGTGGCCAACCATGAGAGTGGATGTCAGGAGGTGGGGACAGGAGTGTCCTACGTGTGCTACCATGAAGGCCGACCATGGCCGAACCCAAGGGCTCTTACATCCACTTCCGACCCCGGATAGACCATGGGATAGCATATCACTGGACTTCGTGGTGGGCCTACCGGTAGACCAGGGGATGACGGCAATACTGGTGGTGGTGGATTACTTGACGAAAATGGGGCACTTCATCCCCTGCAAGAGAGTCCCTACGGCCGGGGAATTGGCGTCACTACTCCTAAAGAATGTGGTACGACTGCATGGATTACCTGGGGTGATCGTGTCGGACCGGGGGTCGCAGTTTACTGCACAATTCTGGAAGACTTGGTGCACTGCGCTGCATGTTAAGACCGCCCTGTCCACCAGCTACCACCCTCAAACGGACGGCCAAACCGAGCGCCTGAACCAAACGCTCAAACAGTATCTGCGATGTTTTGTGGACCAGGGCAGGGAAGAATGGGTCGACTTGCTATGGGTTGCAGAGATAGCCTATAACAACGCCACTCACAGCTCCACACAGTCATCTCCGTTCTATAGCAACTATGGCCAACATCCCAGGTTCTTGCCATTTCTACATCCGTTCAGAGAGGACAGGATTCCCGCCACAGCGGACAGGGTGGCACACATAAAAGACACGTTGATGCGCTCAAGGGCTGTCCTAATAGAGGCCAAGAGAAGATACAAGGCTGCGGCAGATAGGAAGAGAAGGCCCGGGCCACTGTACCGCACTGGAGACTACGTCTGGATATCCACAAGAAACATGAGGTTTCGAAAGAACAGTGTGTTCCATCCCAAGTACATGGGCCCCTATCGAATTACCAAGTGTATGGGTCCCGTGAACGTGAAGGTGTGCTTGCCCCAGTCATTGCGGATACACCCTGTCTTTCATGTATCATTGCTCAAACCAGCACCTTCCAAGCCGTCTGGGACACCTAGGCCGGTATGCGTGGAGTCGGAGGTGGAGTATGAAGTGTCGGGCATACGGGCGTCCAAATGGCGCAGGGGGAAGCTGTGGTACCTGGTTGCGTGGAAAGGCTATGGCCCGGAGGAGCATTCATGGGAACCGGCTGAAGGGGTTCATGCTCCGCGCTTGGTCTCCTTGTTCCATCGGCGTTTTCCTGCCAGCGCTGGACCCGTGGGGAGCCGCTGAGAGGGAGGATGTACTGTCAAGAATTCCTGTCATACAAGGGAAACACGCCCTTATGTAAACAGGAGAGCTGTTACATAACTCAAGGGAAACACGCCCTTATGTAAACAGGAGAGCTGTTACATAACTCAAGGGGAACACGCCCTTATGTAAACAGGAGAGCTGTTACATAACTCAAGGGAAACACGCCCTTATGTAAACAGGAGAGCTGTTACATAACTCAAGGAAAACACGCCCTATAAAGGGAGGAACCGGGAGGTACAAGGCTGTCGGATATTGTGTTTACACCGACGTACCTGCTTCGTGAAGAGCAGTGTTCCGGAGTGGTGCTCCAGTAAGGCAAGAACGGAGGTAGGTCGAGTCGTTACTCCCTGGGCCGTGTCTTGCCCCATCGTCACCTGTGAAGGACCCGGAAGCTCTACCGGTCAACCATTGAGCTTCGCTTTTTGACTCGGCTGAGTCCAAGCGCAGTGGCGCTTTTGCTGGTTGGAGTCGTAACTCCCAGCCCGACCAGAGACACAGGGACTGCCAGCTGTAACGCACACCAGGAGGTGTTTGCCGCGTTACAGACTCGGAAGTCCACAGGATCGATCGATCGATCGATCGAGCGGCTGCTCTCGGTTCAGTCTTCTTGCTTGTGATTGGGGTATCGGTGACGCATCACCAGGAGGTGACTCCGCGTCCCGGTGCAGTCTGAGGAAGAGGTTGAGCGGCTGCTCCCTTCAGGTAGAGACCCCGGCTGGGTGTTTCCCTGACTCCTCGATTCTCCCCAACACTCTTCGTGCCCCTCACAGCCTACCGATTGGCATTGTCGGCCATTTCATTTCTGCCCTCTGTTGGCATACGCCGGGATCGGCGTATATGCAGAGGACGGTTAGGACCATCCGTGCTGTGGGCTGGTAACGTACTTAGCCTGGAGGATTCCAGTGACTATAACTTTTGTTTGTTCTTTGTATTTTATTTGCCTTCATTAAAAGAACTAACCCTTCACAAGTGGTTGCGTCCTCATTGTCGTGTCTGTTAAACGATCCTGAGACGTTCAGGGCGTTACAGCCATAAACCGTTCCGGTGATCCTTTTCTGGTAAGGAATGTCAACTGCTGTAATTAGAGTTCTACATTTATGTATTTGATAAGGAATCCAGGTAGACCTCGACCTTGTGTGGGCACAATTCGGCCAGTGGGTAACGTGTCCACATGTCTGGCATGGGAAGTGCATGAACACTGCATGTACTTTGTGAGCTGTGTCCCGATTGGCTCTATGTTCCTAACTTTGTGGCATTTGACTTTGGTGTTTTGAGAGCATGCTTGTCCCTCCGTCCATGTGTTTTAGTGTGGTCAATATCGCTGGACCATTGTGGTGTCGCTGCGCCTATCTGTGGAAATGATCTGGTATTACTCTGCCAGCTATGTGCCACCCTACCTGAGACCTATCAATCAATGACCTCAGGCTTGGGTATCCGAGTCTGCCTTACTATGTATTTCTGTGTAAACGATGACTTTCCCGATACTAACATTCCCCCCCTCTAGTTAAATTTTCAACTACACTATCTAACCCATCTTTCATGACAGTTACATTATTGGGGGCCTTTTGTTCTTTAAGCTCACTTTTGACAATTGCTGCTTTCCTAGTTACTACCCAATTTGAGGACTGTGTTTTTACAGAGGGAAATCCCCTACTGCATGGATCCACACACAAACAAGAACACGATAAACTGGTAAGGACGACGCGCACAGACCAGAGATCCACCGGAGGAGCCATGAGAACCAATTTGAGAACCACTCCTTCTCAGGGGCACCGCTCTCCTCATGCATGTTTCTTTGTAAATGGTGCAGTGGTTGGATGGCAAGAGTCATTGTTTCTCTGTCCCTATTGTTCCTTGGTATAAACGTGCAGCAAAATGCACTGATCTTGGCCCACACCCCTCCCTCCATCCTGGTCATTAAGTCTAACACATCACAATGCTGCATCACCCTGAAGCAGATAGTTCTCAGTTCTTTCTTGATTCAATTAATGCTGAGCTCAGTGCTGTTCATTATTTTAAGCATCTCCCACCTGTTAATTTGTAACCAGTGTGCGTTCGCTTTTGTCGGTACTGCGAATAAGGGTATAGCCCCTCCTGCTGATACTTGTGTGTCAGTGAAACATTCTGTATTCTTTTGGAATATCCTTGTACTGAGCCCAGCCAAAATAGCCTGCAGTTTTTTTCACGAGCCTGATGCAGCAAGGTTTTCTTCTTCCTTAGTGGGTGCTGGTACTAATCGACATTTCTTCTCCGGGAATGACCAGGGTAGGGGTGTGTATGGTGACCAGAGTCTGCTCCACCTGAGGAAGAGGTGAGTGTAGGTAAACTTGCCGTACTGCCAGTAAGTTTCCATCAGCGTGGAGGTGCCCCATTGCATATCTAGAATATGCTTGATCGTACCGCAGTTCTCATTGGTGCCCAGTGGAAGCGTTCCTTTACCTCTGAAACACAAGGAATACAGTGTAAGTTTCCATACAATTACGGGCGGCCCCTTCCCTTCTAACCAAGTGTATTCACCCACCTTGGTATCCCAGATTTCCTGACATGGGATGGGTATGCTTTTGTTCAACCCTCTCCTATGTGATTCATTTCCCTTTGTATTGTTGAGCTGGACGGCCGTACATAGGAACTCAATGTAGGGGTCCACTTGCTATTAAAGAAGACTGCCCCAGATACGTTAAGGGCCACCCTTGGATCACAAATGGAGGCAGAAGCAGAGGTGTTTGTGCATTGAGTTGGGGGTTTTGCTACCTCCAAGAATCTCTTCTCTAGGAAGTCTTGAGACAAACCGTATCCTCCCCTATGGTGCCCTTTCTGTGCATCCTGTCTAGCGCAGTTTGGATATTGCTAGGCTCGGTGAAAATCAGTCATTATATTTATAGAGCGCGCTACTCACCCGTGAGGGTCTCAAGGTGCTAAAAAAGGGGGGGGGGGGGGGGGGGGGGGCTGGTGCGGGGGAATGCTGCTACTGATCGAACAGCAAGGTCTTAAGGTCTTCTGAAGGTCAGCATGTCCTGGAACTGTCGCAGGTGGGTGGGGAGGGTGTTCCATGTCTTGGCAGCGAGGAGGGAGAATGATCTGCCGCCGGTGGTCGTTCGGTGGATGCGTGGAACAGTGGTGAGGGCGAGGTGTGGAGCGGAGCTGGCAGTTTGGGGTGTAGAAGGTGAGTCATTTGAGGTATGCTGGTTCCAGCGTTGTGGAGTGCATTGTGAGCGTGGGTGAGGAGCTTGAAGGTTATCCTCTTGTTGAAGGGGAGCCAGTGCAGGTCTCTCAGGTGGGGAGTGATGTGGCTGTGGCGAGGGATGTCGAGGATGAGGCGTGCGGAGGCGTTCTGTATGCGTTGAAGTCTTTTCTGGAGTTTGGCCATGGTTCCCGCTTAGAGGGCGTTGCCGTAGTCCAGACTGCTGCTGACGAGGGCCTGGGTGACCGTCCTTCTGTTTCCAATGGGGATCAATCTGTAGATCATGCGGAGGGTGTTGAAGCAGGAGGAGGAGACAGCGTTGACTTGCTGGGTCATAAAGTGTTGAGTCCAGGATGAACCCCAGGTTGCGTGCGTGGTTGGTGGGTGTCTGTGCAGCTCCCAGCAAGGCCGGCCACCAAGAGTCGTCCCAGGCGGAGCCGAAGAGGAGGACCTTTGTCTTGTCAGAGTTCAGTTTCAGGTGACTGGTCTTCATCCATTCTGCGATGGCCTTCATTCCTTCGTGGAAGTTGGTTTTGGCGGTGGCTGGGTCCTTGGTGAGGGAGAGGATCAGCTGGGTGTTGTCAGCATACGAGATGACGTTGAGGTCGTGCGATCGGACGATGTTGGCGAGCAGTGCCATGTAGACGTTGAAAAGGGTCAGGCTGAGGGATGATCCTTGGGGTACGCCGCACGAGATTTTGGTGGCTTCGGATCGGAATGGGGGAGGCGGAGTCTCTGGGTTCTGCCGGTGAGGAAGGAGGTGATCCAGTCCAGGGTTTTGTCGCGGATCCCTGTGTTGAGGCGTGTGCGTAGGGTGTGGTGGCAGACTGTGAGAGGTCCAGGAGGATGAAGGCCGCGGTTTTGCTGTTGTCCAGCAGGGCCCTTATGATGTCTGTGGCGGCGATGAGGGTGGTTTTGGTGCTGTGGTTGCTGCTCCAGGATGTTGTTCTCCTCTAGGAAGTAGGTCAGTTGTCTGTTGACTTTCACCGGGAACGGGATTAGAGAGATGGGCCGGAAGTTCTTGAAGTCCCTTGTGTCCGCCTTGGGCTTCTTGAGTAGGGCGTTGATCTCTGCATTTTTCCAGCTCTCCGGGAAGGTGGTGGTCTTGAAGGAGCTGTTGATAGTCTTCCGGAGTTGGGGTGCGATGATGGAGCTTGCTCTGTTGAAGATGTGGTGGGGGCAGTGTAAGGAAGTGGCTCTGTATATACTGTCCCAAAGTAAGGTACAGGGTGTACAGAGTCCAACAGTCCCGAGAGGTTTGGCAGAGGTTAAAGTTAGATATAACCTTACTCCCTAAAGTGGCACCTTGGTCGAGCAGTAAGGCAGTATCAGAGGACAGTGTAAAGCATTTGATGTACGCACTCAGTCAGCAAATGGTCTCACACACTCAAGAACTGAACTCTAGGACAATTATTTTGTATATAAAAATATACTGTTTTATTTTAGAACCAAAGGTTGGTATAAAAATACTTTCTCAGAATGAGATGCTACAGTTGATTGCTTTCAATAAGCAATAGACTTTTCAATGCAATAGATAGTTGTTGCAATATGCAACACAATCCTAACACATTAATAACATTGAGCTCAACGGGAATTTTAATTAAATGCAATATCAATTACTTGACGTATGTTTTTCTTTCTCTGGGCTGGATCCTGGATTCAGCCCTGGTGCAACTCCTGTAAACAGTTGAAAGAAATAGTTTATAGTAAACAGGCAATTTTTAAGGAATATTTGTAAGTTGCAAAAATCGACAGAATAATTTCTGGTGAAAACCAGGCAATGTTATCCTATGGGGGAAAATCAGGTTATCTGAGAATCACAGTTGTAATTACTTTTTAGGGTCAGTGCTGGGCACCAAGATCCAGCACTGGGATCTCTCCTGATAACAGGTGAATAATTTCGTTTTCGTTGATCGGATGATTTTTAGTGAATATTTCAAAGTTTGAAAACTCAACACTTAAAAGAATTTCCAAGTGAAAACCAGTCAATGGTACCATATGGAGAAAATGTATGTTATCGGCTTTCAGGTAAGTACTCGAGTTAAGGTTCTGGGCTTAGACACAGGGGTCTCCCAGGGTCAGGTAGGTACAGTAGTTACACCCTCAGCGGCACAGGGGCAGCCGGGTGCAGAGAGAGTAGGCCCAATGTTAGCCTATGGTGGGTAGGGGGCCTTTGGTTGGTGGCTGCTAGCAGGCAGGCCACGCGGCTGTGGGAGCTGGGCTCCTGGTCACTTACACAGGGCAAGTGGGGAAGTAGAATAGAACAGATGCTGCACTTCCAGGGGCACTCGGGCGGCTGGGTGCAGGGTGCTTATGAGCTGTTGGGCACTCAATGGATTTCAATGGGAAAGCTGTGTGACAAACAAAGGCTGCAAGCTCTGGAATGGAGATTCTTCAGGTGCGACCACCACTTCGAGAGGTAAGTTGGGAAGCTGTAGTTTAGGTAGGCACCCAGGAGTTGGGCACAGGAGGCCGCAGGAGTGTCTTTTGGCGTCGGGAAATCTTACCCTCTGCTGGTCGCGTTTTTGGGGGGGGGGGGCTGGGGCGAAGTCAGTTGGTGTCGTCCTCTTGTTAGCAGCTGCATGGCAGGTCTTCTTTCTTGTTCTTCCTAGTAGTTTCGGATTTGGGCTCTCAGGAAGGAAGGTTCAGGGTGCCCCTAAATACTAAATTTAGGGGCGTTACAGGTAGGTAAAGGGCAGGGATCAATGGGTCCCTTCCCTGGGGTGGGTACACCCCCTATCCTGCCACTCTTCAGTGGGAGTGGGCAGGAGCCTAGTCCTGATTGGGTAGGGTTCCCCATCCTCAAGATGGCGACAGCCCGGAGTTGTGCTTCACCTCGCCTCCCCCACCTGAGGGGTGGGGTTGGCAGAGCCTGGCACACCCCCTTTCCTCACTTGGGTTTTCCCGCCAGTCTTCCCACCAGAGTGGGGGTCAGAACCGGTGGGGAGCAATTGCTGAGTACAGCAAGTGGTCTGGAGAGGCTCACAAAGGCGGCATGCCTTTGAAGCTTCCCCTGCCCATCCTGGGGGAGGAGGCCTAGCACCTCGCCCCAGGATGTGCATTGTTGCAGGCCCACGAGAGCGGATGGCTCTCTACCCAGGAGGGCAGCAACATGTCTGCTGGGTGGCAGCCTCTTAGTCAGGACATGGGTTGTGGGTTATTTTCAGGGGGAAAACTCTAAGTTTCCCTCTGTCGTGCATTTTACATTAAATCCCACACTGGCAACCGTGTGGATTTAATGTGCTGAGAGGGGGGGGGGGGTCTGAAGTGTCTGCGTCTGTCAGGGGTCTGGGTGTTGAAGCGGTCGTGGATGTCTGCAAATCTTGCAGTGGAAGAAGGTGGCTAGGGAGTCGCAGAGGTTTTGCGACGGCGGGATGTCGTTGGAGCTGGGGTTGGCGAGTTCTTTCACGATGTTGAAGAGCTCTTTGCGGTTTAGTGCGTTATTGATGCGTTCCTTGAAGGAGGTCCTTTTGGCGTTCTTGAGGGCTGCGTGGTTGTCCGGTGTCTGTTCGTGGCGCCACTTCTTCTCGAGTCTTCGGCAAGTCTTGTTTGAAAGCCTGGAGGTCGGTGGTGAACCAGATTGTCCTCCTGTCAGTGCGTCTGTTTGAGGGGATACTGATCGAGGGTTAATTCAGAAAACATTGCATGTGCGCCATCGTAAATGATTTTTTTTCTTCATGGATCCTGTATTTCCCTTGGGAGTGTGTTCTTCACACTCCATTTATGCAATTTTAGTGAGGTATAGGAAGGTGGCGCCTGTCGTGGTAACATTTTGATAATTGAAACTTAAAGGTGGCTTATTGGAAATCAGAAGAATTAAACTTTTTATGAGTGTTGAGTCTCCCCCTGTCGTACTTTAGAATTTGGGACCACGTAGGAGGCAGGGCCCTACCCCTGTCTATCCCGGTATTAGTGAACCGCGAATGGTTAATGCGGTATGTACAAGTGCTTTGTGTAACGTTTTAGCTATGAATGCACTGCGTATACGCTATTTCACATCACTACGTGGGTTCCATTTTGTATCGGTGGCCATCTTATGGTTGCCCTCACATAGGCTATATAGCATGAAGCTAAAACGGGCCTTTTAGAGCACATGTGCCTTTCCTTGACTTTTCTGTGACCTGGGCAGCTCGGCTCCGCTGCCCCAGGTCAAACTGGTCTCACGAGTTCCCCGTCCTCTGGCCACCTGTGATTAGCATCAGGGCTTGACACACCATAAAGTCTTTTCATCCTACACAAGCCCCCAGCTAATCTCTTTCACATCTGACTGTTCCTGCTTTATGGCTTGTTTCCCAAAACAGGAGATGCTCATGTTTATTGGGGCCTATCGATATCTGATGTGGGATCTGAGCTTTGCTGTGTAAATAATTGCGGGCTGGCTTAACTGGAATGTGGGATGGTCATCATGACTCTGCCTTTTCGTTTTGTAATGTATACGTGTAATAGCCATATCATAAACTAAAGAATGTATGCCTGAGGCAGGAAATTCTGTATTTAAGGAGAAGCCCATTTCTGTGATTTTCAGCAGTCGCCTGAGAACATACACGCTGTTGTACTTCTAGGATACCTGTAATTGGTCTGCAGCCAATAAACTGATCTTTGACTTCACCCAGAAGACTCTGTGTTTCTGTAGGTCTGAAACAGGAAGAACCTCGAAGTCCTAGGGTGTGTTCCCCTGCACCGCTGGGCTTAAAATACCCAGTACTTCAGTTGGCGCGATTTCAGCGGTACCGGTCCAAGCCAGAGGTTCGTGAGGAGCTTCGTGTGGAAATTCCGGAGGAAGGCCGCCACTTCATCGACCCCTACATGTCGACGTGGTCCGAAAGTCTTTTCTGCGAGGTTCTCCGCGTCCCGACGGCTACGAAGGACTGCTGCCCTGATTAATCGCCCTGTTTTGGACCCTTGACGATTTTTGGTAGAGCGAAACAATCGAGAGAGTCTTCTGGTGACGCCATCGATCATCAATATTCAGTTAAGTATAAGTGGAGCGTCTCCTAGTTTGAATTTGGTATCCTTCGGGATCATTTCGATTTGGTGCTTGCAAGTCCCAAAGCCAGAGGACTCGTGTATTCACGAGACTATCGTATTCGATAATCCTTTGACGTTTGAAACTAGACTAGTGAGCGAAGATGCCTGGTTCTAGTGTATTTTGTAGATTGTTTTGTTTGGGTTGTGGAAGGGATTTCCAGTTAGAGGATTCATGTCCGGTTCCTCCAATTGGAACTCCAACTTATGAGCTTTATGTAAAACATGGCGTGGGCCCCATTGCATATAATGAAATATGGATCCGATACACCAGAAAGGACGGTGTTTTAAAATGGCCCCAAAATGGTAGTTTCGATACAGATATCTTAGATAATTTGGAAGTTAAATTGTTTAAAAAGAAAGCCCGGCCGGCGATGTTTGATTCTTTCCGCCTATGGCGAAAGGAAGCCAAACAGAAGGAAATTAAGCTAGCGAAAAGGGATAAGAGAGAGAGAGGTATGTCAGTGATGCAGGCAGCTGTGCAATTTAAAGATAATGAGGAGGAACAAATGAAGGAACAGTTACATAGACAGCGCAAACTAGGGATTGATAAATGTTACCCTGTTTTGTCACCCCTTGTGCAAGATGAGACAAAAGCGAATGAGAAAGATTCCCTAATGTCCCATTTGTTAAGTTCGCCACCCCCATATGCGCAAAATGCCACAGCACCTCCACAGCTTGTAAATGCGCAGCCTCTAGTAAATATGCCGCAAGCCTTCCCGCAGCCGCCAGCTCCTCTTCAGCTGGCTCCTATCCCTGCAGTGCAGCCCTCTCAAGGGCCGCCGGTTTTGTTACCTGTTACCCCCGCGCTTTCTGCAACTTTGTCTAACACGCCAGCGGTTTCCCCTGGCGCTCCTTCTTACACTACCCAGGTACCTGTATCTGAATCTGTTTTTCTTCCCTCTGTTTATCCTCCCGTTTTCGCCTCAACTTCTCCTTCAGCACGACAACGACTAGCTAATGTAGTTACTAGTTTAATGTCGCCTCTCTTTGGGTCATCTAGTGCGACACCTGGTTTACAGCGTAAGCAATTGCGCAGTCCGCTACCTGGTCCCGAAGAGAAAGAGGTGTTAGATCATTTGGCGCGTAGGTGGATTGGTTTCCCTTCACTCTATGATGTGGAATCGGTTGTTAACGTTTTTCACCAATGGGATGCCCCAAAACAGAGGTATGTCTTTGATAAAATGTGTGAATTCCTCTGTGAGGAATTGGAGGATAAGGGTGCAAACCCAAACCCACAGGAATTGTGTCGAGTGCGATTTGATTTCGAAACAGGTGTAATTGTGGGCCCCAAGGTAGATAAAGCAGCTGCGACTTTACTGTCCCTCAGAAATGGCGATTGTCAGCAATCATTGTTTGACCAGGATTTCCCTGTGGGGAAGGAGGTAAAAGCACGCCAATATCCGATGCGTGAGGTTCCCCCAGTTTGGAGACCTGCTGATCCGAATGCTAATCCAGCTGTCCCAGCACATTTTCAGCATGTTTGGGTGCATGTCCCTTGGAAACGATCTGAAGTAATAGCGCTTAAACAGACATTGCCTGACCCCCGTAAAAACCCTACCGGTTATTATAAGGAGTTATCCCAAACTGCAGAGTCGTGTGTCATGAATTTGGCCGACATAGATATGCTGTTTGGGAATGTGGTTCCACAGCCTTTATGGGGATCCATTCGTAATGTAGATCACGCTGCAGAATTGGGTGATACATGGGCTAATATCGTTGCTGCAGACGCTAGACAAGTTGGTGGTGCAAAACCTGAGCCTTTGGTAGCAGAGCTCCCTGGTAGAATTATTACCTACATGAAAACTATAATGCCTGCGATGCGCGTAAATTGGGATAAACTATCTGCATGCAAGCAGAAGAAAGATGAGACAGTGTCCGATTTCTTCACCAGGTTTGAAGAAACGTTTATCGACCACAGTGGCCAAGACATGAGCACTGAAGGTGGCCAACGGTTATTCGTTGATAAATTTGTGCAGAATCTACTTCCCGAGTTGTGTAAGAAATTAAAAGACTCTAAGTTCTTGGGCTGTTTCCTCTTCAGCGCAAATACTGGCTACTGCACAGTATTATGATAATAGAGACAAAGATGAGAAGGATAGAACAGATAAGAAAACGAAAGAACTAAAGACACAGGTCCTCTTGCAGCAGGCCTATCCGCCACGTGGAGGACAGAGTAATTATAGGCAAACACAAGGTATCTATCAGCAGCCCCAACAGTTTCAGAATACTCAGCAAATGAATGGGTATTATCAACCACGAATCCCTGTAGGTCCCAACCAATGTTCATATTGCAAAGAGGAAGGTCATTTTAAATATAGTTGCCCTAAATTAATGCAGCGTAACAGTAATGCGTATGGCGCAAGAGGTAGAGGTGGTCAGCAAGCTCCTAGGGGTAGAGGGCGTGGAAATGCTCCCCAGAACGCGCGTCCTCTTCCGCCTCAAAATACCATAAATAGCTTTGATCAGCAAGCCAACGCGACTGGGAATACAGCTCAGTACTACAATAACGATTATTATGCAGAAGACGACAATGTAGAAGATGATGATTACTAGGACAGCCGTAGACAGAGAGAGGGAGTTGTTTCAGTGCCAGTGGATCAGAGCGGACCTTATGTTAAAGTAACTACAGCAAATGTAACGGAGCCCTTTCTGCTGGATACTGGTGCTGCAAGGAGTTCAATCATGCATTCAAAACTCCCTGGCGCGCCTTTGTCTGGCGAAATGAATGTTTCAGTAGGTTTTTCTGGCGCCCCAGTTAGGAACCCGATTTCTAGTCCTATGTCACTTTCTGTTGGACCTTGCGAGCTAAAAGCACCCCTCATTCTAACAACAGGTTGTGGTGAAAATTTGCTAGGCTTAGATTTGCTAAAAAGATTGCATGCAACGCTATATTGTTCTCCCTCAGGAGTACAACTTACATTAGGTAAGAAAGTGATTTCCCCAATGTATTTGTCTAAAAATGCAATGCCACCTGAATTGTCATCCCTTCCGGATGTCCTTTGGGCTACTGGTCCCAATGATGTGGGTCTTTTGGAAATACCGCCATATGTGGTCACTTTAAAAGCCAATGTCAGATTGCCACGTATTCCCCAGTACAAGATCTCCAATGAAGGTCAGAAAGCATTGTTAGCAATTGTCAGTGATTTGATTAAAAAGGGTGTAATTGAAGAGACAAGAGGCAACGTTTGCAATAGTCCTGTTTTACCTGTCTTAAAACGAACGGACCCTTCACAGCCACCTGTTTACAGATTTGTGATTGACCTTAGAGAGGTTAATAAGATTGTTGTGCCACAGTTTCCAGTTGTCCCTGATATAACTGCCTTGTTAACCATGATTCCAGCCTCCGCTGCATGGTTCTCAGTAATCGATCTAAAGAATGCTTTCTTTAGCATCCCAATTGCAGAGGAGAGCAGAGACATTTTTGGCTTTAGTTTAGGAGGTCGAAGCTTCCGCTTTAAACGCGCTCCCCAGGGCTACTGTGAGAGTCCATCAATATACAGTCAGGCTTTAAAAGCGCAGCTTGATGCACTGGTTTTACCCAGTGGCGCTATCCTTATTCAGTATGTTGACGATTTACTAATCGCCGCGGATACTGAAAAGATTTGCAAAAACGCTACCTTATTTTAAAACGTATCATTCTAAAGTATGAATTAATGATTTTAAATGAATACCATACCCAGGCCTCAATAGGTGATGCTTCAGAGAGTATCCGCTGTCTGTAAAATAACAAGTGCTTGCGGCTAGTTGTGGTGTTCTAGCGCTCTTGTTGCTGCAATTTCTTTTGTATAATGAATTGAGTACCTCACTGAGCCGTTCAGCATTCACTACGCAAGTTTACATCATCCGAAAGGGGGGGCAGGGATGCTGGAAAGGGGCTTCTTGAGCGCAAATGTCAGTGCTGCAGTCGGTGGTAGGATTTATAATTGTTAAGCACACTGGGTACGGAAGCCACATGCTTTTGCTGACACTTAGGCGAGTTGTATCGAAACAAATTTGTTCCGTGTACTTAACCTACAGTGCCCATGTAATCACCGATTGCTTCCACTACAAAGTCAGCCGATTTCCAACTTCCAGACCGGGACCCCAGGCACGAACTTTCTGGGAAAGTGAAAGTCCGAGAACCAAGGCCTGCACGAGGGGGGAGAGACACTGTGTGGGAGAAGAGCGCTGGTATGCTAATTAATACCAGATGGCCCCTGTGCGCCGCTGCTGGCTCCCGAGAGCAAAATGCTCTGGAAGTAAACATTTCACAAGAAGCTGGGACCTCCACACGCCTTTGGCCAATTGTGTACTAAAGCCAGGCGCAAAGGCCAATCGCGTGTGAGGACCACAGGCTCGAGCTTCTGCTGAAGTGATTCCAAGAGGTCGATTTCCTATGTAGCGCATGCGCTCTGCTATGGGATCGACCTAAGAAGTTGACTTTAGTAGGATCGCGAAACTGGGGCTGCCATCTGCTGCTAGCAGCAGAGGCTGGGGTGGGGGTTGCATTACAAAGGCGGCAGACCTTTGAAACTCCCCTCTTCGAGCACTAACCCATCCAGGGCGAGGATGTGTGACACCTCTACCCCGGATGTGCATGGTTTCTGGTCCCAGAGAGCAGGGGCGCTCCACCCAGGGGTCAAGAAAATGTCTGGTGGTGGCTGGCTGTCTACAGCTGGTCAGAGGCCACACCAGGGTTTTCAGGGGGGCCCTGTGAATACATGGTACAATAAATCCTACACTGTTATCAGTGTGCATTTATTAAGAGTAGTAGTTTGGTACCAAACACTCCTGTGTTCAGTGAAGCCATAATGGTGCTGTGCATCTTGAGTTGTCGAGTCCCCAGCCCATGTACTCTATGGCTCCACTGGAACTTAAAATATTATATTGAGGAATGGACCCCAATACCTTTACGGGTATACCTGCTCATGCAGATATGCCCTCACCTTAGATATAGTGCACCCTGCCTTAAGGCTGCTAAAGCCTGCTAGAGAGGTGGCTTACCTATAGCTTAGGCAGTGCTGGTTGGTATGGTGCCCAGGCAGGGTGCCATGTTGTTTTCTTCCTGACAGGGGCATGCAAGCTGCAAGGGCAGTGTCATGGTCCCAATGAGGGTAGTGACAGGGGACCCTCTTCAGCTCCCAGGCCCTAGGTACCCAGGGTACCATTTGTTAGGGACTTACCGGGTGTAGAAGTATCAATTGGGAAGTTGTTTTTAGGCAACGAGCACTGGCACAGGGGGCCTGATTGGCAGGAACCCTGTGCACTATAATTGAAGCCAAACTCAGGCAAATAAAGGGGGGGGCGGTTTAACCGTGCAAAAGAGGCACTTTCTCACAGTGCTCAAAATAGATTTGACAGATAAAGCCTATACTGAGTTTAGTTTCTCCTAGTTCCTGCCATAGGTGGTATTTCTGTGTGCCTTTAGCCACTTGATTTAGCACAAACCAATATTTTAATAGCGCTGATTTTTGGTTTAGGTGTGCTCTGAGATTGCACTCTAGTCTGATCTGAGCTTGGACAACAGAATAAGGTAATTTAAAAACAACGCAGAACAATCCTGTCTGTGCCTTATTAGTGGAAAGCCGATCAAATCTTATGTTAACAATGGCAAAAATGATGCATGTAGTACATTTTCTAGTGTTGCGCTGATGGGCCCTTCAGATAATATGCTTTTTTGGCTGTGGGCTGTGCCAACCTTTGTCCTTTTTAGCTCTTGCATGCAAGTGTTATGCTATCCAGTGGATTCAAATACTACCCCTAAATGTTTGTATGGACCAGTGTTTGAAATCTGATTGCCCCACATCAACTATTTACATGTAGTTAAACTTTTGTAAAAGTTAGGACTTTAGTTTTATTTTAGTTGATTTCAAGAGTATTACGTTGGCAATAAGTATACAAATGATTTAGCGTATGTTTAAGCATGTTTGTGGTATAGTCTAAGATGACCGACGTTCTTTGACTATGGAAGGCCGTGCTCCGCAGAGTACTCGGAGGAATGCTGTGCCACAAGAAGTGTTATATGATGCCTGACATCCAGCTGCTTGAAGTGTGGGAACATCACCTAAAGCCTTGATTTGCTGGAAGAAGCTAGTTCATTTGACATTCCTGCTACTGTCTGCTGGCTTCACTTTTCTGGTTGCGTATCCAGACAGCATGCATTTAATCATGGCTGATCCATGCCACTATGCCAAGAAGTGGCACTGCAGCTGGATTTTGCACCAATGTGACCCAAAGAAGTACACCCATAGTTAATTTTGGGATGCGTGTGACAAGATCTGCCCCATGGCCATCGTGTCTCCAGATTACCTGAATCTTCAACCTGGAAGACCTCCGACATTCTTGCTTGCCCACCCCACCCAATGTTATGTTATGTTATGTTAATTTGGATTTGTTGAGCGCTTAATACCAGAAAGGTCTCTAAGCGCTGTAGAAGAAGAGTAGCGTAGAAACTTAGCAGTGCACTGATCGCTGTGTTAAGCCCAGGCTTCTGTAAACAAGATGGTTTTTCATTGTTTCCTGAAAGGGAGAAGGCGGTTTTCAGCTCGAAGTTGGCTGGGGAGCTTGTTCCAAAGAGTGGGAATGACAGAGGAGAAGGCCCTCCCTCCTTTGGAAACGTAGTTGAAACTGGGACAGTTAAGCAGACTCCCTGTGGAGGACCTGAGTAAGCGCCCTGGCACGTATTTTGTGAGACGCTGTTTGATATATGAGGGAGCTTGGCCATAAATGGCTTTATGGGCGATACACAGGCCCTTAAATTTAGCCCTTTGTTTCACAGGGAGCCAATGAAGGCGTTGGAGAAGAGTCGAGGCTCGAGTGTGTCTTGGTAATTTGAAAATGAGCCTGGCAGCGTCATTCATTGCTATCTGAAGTCTTTTAACCAGGAAGTCAGGAAGTCCAATGTACAGAGAGTTGGTGTAATCAAGACGGGCCAAGATAATGGCAGATACAATAGTTCTCATGGTGGAAAATGAGAGGATGGGGGAGAGCCTCCTTAGCAGTCGGAGAAGTCCCACACAGGTGCCAAAGACCGTGGAAACTTGGTTGGCCAGGGTGAGTTTGTCATCTATTTTGATGCCCAGGCTTTTAACCACCGGGATCGGGACAGGAGCATCTCCCAGCTCCTGGGGCCAGTACAGGGAGTTCCACGGATTGTGGTCATCTGACATTGCCAGGACTTCGGTTTTGTCAGGGTTAATTTTAAGTGAGTTTGCCGTCATCCAGTTGACCGTAAAACTTAAAATCTCTTTTGCCCTGGATTGTGCTTGGGGAGAGTTCTCAATGTGGAGAATGAGCTGAGTGTCATCTGCATAGTTAAAAATCTGGCAGTCCATAGCCGACAAAGCCTTGATTAACGGGCTGAGATAGATATTGAACAGAAGAGGTCAGAGTGCGGATCCTTGCGGGACTCCACAGGTAATAGGGCCTTTCTCCGAGACCCAATCACCCATCTGGATTCTTTGGGTGCGATCTGTCAGAAAAGAGGTGACCCATTGTAAGACAGATCCCTCCAATCCTAATGAACGTAATCTGTTCAGGAGAATAGCGTGGTTGACCGTGTCGAACGCTGCCGACAGGTCGAGAAGGACCAGCACACAAGGCATCTTATTGTCGGCAATCAGTCTGATGTCATCGAGGACAGATAGCATCACCAGTTCGGTGCTATGATGAGCGCGAAAGCCTGCTTGTCTGTCCTCCAAGAGGTGATGATCTTCAAGGAACCTGAAGAAATTTTGCAGCACATGCTGTTCAAGTATTTTTGCGAGGAAGGGAAGTTGGGAGATGGGGCGGTAATTCTTCATATTGGATATATCCGCACCGGGTTTTTTAAGGAGAGGGATAATTATAGCTTCCTTGAAACAGCTAGGAACCTTCCCTAAGCGTAGGGAGGCGTTGAGAAGAGCCAGGATGTCGTGCTCAATTTCTGGGAATGCAAGGTTGAAAATACTAGGCGGGCAGGGGTCAGCTGGGGAGCCTGATTTTGTCTTTTTGGCCAGGCCTCGAAGGGTATCCATTCCGAGGAGTGAGAAGGAGGAAAGGGAATCGGCCATAGTGACCTGCGAGTCATCCACTGCTTTGGGTAAAGGTGTGCAGGGAGAGTTGCCGATCTCCCTCAGGATGTCCTGGATGTTCTTTGAAAAGTATGTGAGGAAGTTATTACATTGTTCCTTGCTGGGTGGGGTAGTCTGTGATTGTTTTTGACTAAGTTCCTTCATGATTCTAAACGTTTCTTTTTGTTTATTGGGGGCAGATAGTATCCTGTTCTCATAGAAGACTGCCTTGCTATGCAGCAGTGCTTTTTTATATGAGGCTAGTTCTCTTTTGTAATCTGCCAGGGCCTGCGGATTGTAGTTTTTTCGCCAGAGTCGTTCATGTTGGCGTAAAACTCGTTTGGAAGTCCTGAGTTCTTCCGTAAACCACGGGGCACCTTTGCCTTTAATGCAAATTTTTATTTTCTTTTCCGGAGCCACTGTATTAATTGCTGCACAGAGTCGGTCGGAAAAGGCAACGGCCCCACCTTCTATATCGTCTTCACATTCTATGTCAGCTGACACCCACTTTGTAGAAGGGAGATCGTGGAGGTCGTTTAGCAGCGTCTGGCCTTCTATTTTGGACCAGGTGCGCACGAGTTTCCAGGCCGCAGTGGGTGGCATTGTATGTTCAGTAAGGGGAAGTATCAAATGAATACAGGAGTGGTCTGACCAGGGACATGGGGTGACTTCTTTAAGTAGTAGAGAAGGGGTGGTGGACCAAACTAGGTCCAAAATGTGTCCCTGCACATGAGTGGGAGTGGTAATTAATTGGGAGAAGCCGAGATCGGTGAGGGTCTCTTCTAATTGGCGAGCCTGAGCCTCCCTAGGTTGTTGATCCCAGTGAAAGTTAAAATCTCCTATTACTAGGAGGTGTTGAAAGCGTGAGCGGAGGTTGGAGATAGATTCGATTAGGAGATTGGTAAAGTTGGGGGGGCATTTCGGGGGGCGGTAGAGCATGGAGATCGTGATACTAGAGGAGTGATGACAGACCTTAATTGTCAGCATGTCAGCCCCAGCCAAAGTTTCACCAGATACTTTCTCTATCCTTAGGTGTTTTTTGAAAAGGAACGCTACCCCTCCTCCTCTTTTACCAACAGGGCGGTTGTGCCAGAATATATCATAGCCAACTGGGAGCGCCGCCAGTATAGTGGGTCCAGATTCTTCATCCAACCAAGTTTCGGACAAGGCCAGGATGTCTGGGGTCTCATTTTGTAGGAACGTAAAGATTTCAATGGCGTGCTTTTGGAGGGAGGGTGTATTCAGGACCATTACTTTCAGTGATTGAGGCGTAGTAGGGGAGGTCCGGGCCAGAGTGGGGCTGGGGCGCGTGGGCCTATCCTCTGATGGTATGAGGAGGCCTTCTCTCATAAGAGCACCAATAGTCTCACTATTCAAGGGGCAGTGGTCCCGGTTAAGGGTTCTTAATCCTGCACTGGTGTAGGTTAGAGTTCGGGCAGAGATTTTGGCCCCTGGGCCCGGCAGGGCACAGACGGGCTTGCCTTAGGCGCGCCAGCGGCGCGCCCGCTGCGCGCGTCCGCTCCAGTGTGCTGAATATATGCCCCCGTGACCCCTGGCTCCTCCCCGCCAATCAGCCCTGCTGTGCAGCAGCTGACACCCTCACGGTCGCTAGACCACGTGAGCGCGTGCGTGGGAGGAGATCCGGAGCGGCCAGGTGAGGTAGAGAGTGCACAGTAGACAGTAAATCACAGTCAAATGATTAAAAGGTTTAAAAGTTGTAAAAACGATTAAAACTTCTAGGAGCGAGGCTTGCTTGCAGCGTTCAAGCATGCACTGCCAAAGCTAGCGCGTCTTCTTCTCAATGACTGTGACCACGCTGGATCAGGAGGAGGCTGAATCTGACCTGAAGCATGCATCCTCTTCCAGATACGGGAAAGGTACTATGTTAACACTAAAAGGAGTTAGACTGCCCATGCAGCTTTTTTTCCATGCGGCCTCTGGAATTACTACCACAATAGTAGAACTAACGTAGAAGCGAAGTGGGAGTGGAATAGGATAATGTATCTGGGCACAGTTAGCCCAGCACCCTAAATTGTACCTACAGACTTATTACTTGTGTAGTATTTAGTTTTGGTTGCGTAATAAAGTACTTTTTTTTTCTTTTAACAGTGAAGCACTGGGTTAATTTCTCTGTTGTGTAAAAGTGTGAGAGACAGAAGTGCTCTGGGGTGTTTTTGATTTCAATGGGGAGAGAACTAGGATTACAGGTAAGAAACCATTCCTTTTTTTGTGTATGACTTTCAAGATTCGATCACCTTGTGGAGTAAGTTGTGATGATTAGTCTTCACTACCCCTGCAGAGTTACGTGCCTAAAGGGAGTAACAACGATATCTAATTGAAGTGCAGTGGCATTGGTCGTCCTGGAACACCTGTGTTCTACTATCCACCAGGGATACTGTCCCAGATCCGCTGATTTCCCATAACCCCAAGTAAAGGCCCCAAGTTCTGGGTCTTTGTTTAAAATGAAAAAGTTTGTGAATTTGTATAATGCATTTGCTAATTGTTCTGGGTTTTTTTTTCTGGCAGAGGACATCAAAGCCATTGTTGCAGCCATTGAAGATGAAGTGGATGGGGTCATAGAAATTGGCACATTGGCTGAAACTCCACAAGCACAGACCCAGAGTGGGGCATTGGATGACCTCTACAAGGATGGGCCTCAAGATGAGATAGACCTTTACAGTGATCCTACCGGACCTGTTCCAGGGCCCGATGAGGAAAACAAAGAAGAGGTTTCAAAAAGAAAGGTCGGAGAGGACAATCCAAAACCTCTTTCTGAACATGAAGTTATTACTATCAGTGATGATGAGAACCGTGAGCTGGATGAAGCCAAACGAATGTCGCTGGTGTCCTTATCAAATGGGAGTGACATTGACGAGAAGGCTAAAATGCACTTGGCCATTCAGCTCTCCATGGACATCATGAGCCAGAGCGCTGAAAATGAGGAGAGGGACCTAAAAGCAGCTTTGGAATATTCCCTGTTGTCATATAAGGAAGAACAAAAACATGAAATGAGTTACCTCTACAGAAATGATGTTTTTGATGGAGCGGTGGACAACTTGGAGGCAGCCTTGGAGGTTTCCATGGAAGACGTGATACGTGCAGCTAATTCTGCCCTGGTGACTATTTATGGAGGTTTTAACACAAGCCTTCAATCAATCGCTGATCAATTTCGCCAGGCGGTGGAAGCAAAACTCAACACTGAGATGGTGGAGAATAGTTGTCTGTGTAAATTGCCAGAGAAATACCATCTTTACCTCACCCACCTGCAAAGGAAGCATGCTGTGCAAATTTCTATCCAAGGTGCTGTGGCCACCATTCATGGCTTTATGGAGTACACAATCTACGCCATTAGAGATGTAACCAAGTTAATAAACCGAATTCTACAGGAAGAGCAGTTGAAGCTAGAGGAGGCGGAGGTGAGCAGAGATATATCCTGGATCTGGTATGACCTGCACGGAAAGGAGGTGCCATTTTCCAAGAAGGCCAATGCCTTCATCGAACTTGCCTGGAGGCAGAAACAAAGGCGGCTTGACATTGTGTTTGACAACAAGCCCTACACTATTGACTTTGACAGAATGGAAGAGTACAGCATTGATTCCTCAGAGACTACTCGCATAGCACGGATAGAGACCGGCAGCAGAGGTGCTGAAGCAGGTGAGTGGGGGAGGTATACACACACGCTCAACAAAGTCTTAATTTCTATAGTCATACCATCGCAACATAGCTCGAGTAGATTTTTCCCATATTTTTAATGGTACTTCCCAAGTCACATTTTTCATTTTCAGTGATATTTAGAGATCATATTTCTTGTGTGACTATGAATAGAAAGAATCCCTTGAGAGAACCTTATTTCACCTAATTTGTGCTACTTTTGGAAAATGTATGGTAGGTAGTAAGAGGTGGTTCATGAAATGGATTTTAGAAAGTGTGAAAGCCAGCAGATTGTGCACCAACCATGGCTGGATAGGGAAGGCATTCCAGTATAAGTAGGCAAAGTACAATAAAGAGTGTAAGTAAAAGTAAAGAATTCAAGCTGTAGTCTGAAATTGCTTGGGTGGAACTGGGGTTAGTAATAAGTAACTTTGTTCCTTCAGCTCAGACTAGCCACTACCTCTACAGCTCAGACTAGTGACTCTCTAAGTGAAAGAGGCAGTGTTGGAGGGCACCCGCTCTAGCCGACTCCACTTCACCGGAGTTAACCTGTGCCCGTCTCAATGAAGCTGCCGCCTAATATCCCTGTTCCAATTCCCTCTGTGACTCCTGCACACCTAGACTGCTTTGGCCAAGTGATGCAGAGGATGGTTCATAAGATATCTCAGTACCCTCGGTTGTAGCCACTGATGCTCTTTTGTTGGGTGGCTCGAATTGCTGAATCTAACCTAGTGCCCCCCTACTGCAGAAGGGACTCCACCCATTCGGCAGTTAAGCCTGCATGAGATTTTCTGTAGCCCTTCATCATCCTCCATTAGTTGACACCTAATCAGTGCTGATCCGAACAATTGTCATCTCGATCATCATTCCCAGCAAACATTTATGACGAGCAGGCAGATGCTGCCAGTTTTTAATACATCTTTACAGCCAAGGAGATGTTACAAGAATATTTAGGAAGGCTCGAAAGAAAACTTGAGACACTGAAATGACCCTGCATTCCAAACACTGTTGCTTATCTTGAAAGTGATGTTCTTAAGGCTGGGTAAAGAGCATCAGACAACTTTGTAGTTTAGTTGTCCATAACATAGACACCAAGTTGTTTGTTGCTGGACACAAACTTTAAATGGCAATTAGAGCAGAATTAAATTGCGTGTTTTCTTTGTTCTGAAGGATACTTCTACCTTTTAATTTCCTCATGAACCCAGACTGAATATGGAATAGTGAATTGGCACTTCCGTGCCAGCAGGTTATGCCTCGATCCTGGCTTATCCTGGATTGTGACCTCACAGAGCCACATTAGACCACCTAGCGCGATGACTTCAGGTTTTTGCTTTGTTTTTTCTGTGTCCAAGGTGTGATCCCCTGTACGGATGCAGAGGTTACCACCTTTGTATAAGGCCTGCTATCGTAACATCTGTGTTACGCCTGGCTAAGCTGAAATGCGTGCAGCAATCTGTAGGAAAGAGACCTTTAGGATCTTGGTAGTGGCAGATGTTAGCAGCACAAGTGAAGTAATCTATGTGAAGCTCCATCCTGGAGTTTAGTGCACTTGTGTTCAAAACACTAGAAAAGAATACATTGTTGGCCCAGTCTCAAGAATCGGTTCATATTTATTCTATCATTGCACACTCCTCAACATACTTTGGGAACAATAAAGCTTTGAGTTGTATGCTCTGGGTTGTTAATCTGTAATAGGTTCACTGTCGCAGACGTCACATTGTGGGTTTCACTTCGGCATCTGTCAGTGAATCAAGACCTGCTTCTAGTCAGCATCAACGTTGGAACTTAAAAATATATGAACACAACCTCTAAACAGAGGATTGTGCAGAACATATGAGGGTCTGAATGATAAAGGTTCAACTTGTTTGAAATTTAAGTTGTGTCCCTGAAATCTGCTAAATTAGCAGTACTTGAAATGTGCAACATTTCACAATATATTTTTTTTGTTCGTGGTAAACTGAGTTGAGAAGAAAAATTCTCCAGAGTCTCTGGTCAAACAAAACTTCCAGAGTCTCTGATCACTATAGAACCCGATGTATAACCTCCCATTAAAATATTGTGCAAGTTACAGACAAACCATATTTTGATGCCTCCTCTGCTCTCGGGCGGGTGACCCAGGCTCTCATGATACAACCATTAGAGGTGATGTGAAGAGTAGGTGGACAGATGTAGAGCTTTCACTGTTTGGACCCACTGTACCACCTCTAGGAGCACATTTGGTTCTGATCTCCTCCTCAAGGTCTTTGGTGATCTATTATTCTTGGTCTTTGGTATGTGGTCCTCTCAGATTTATAGTACAGACCCTGAGTCACTGACTTGCAACAGGATGGGTCTGCACACTGGAGGATGTACCTCCCTGACTGTACTCCACATGTCACTGAGATGTGTTTGGCTCAAGGAGCTTTTCCTTTCAGGGTTCAAAGTGTTCCTATTCCTATGTTGCTCCAGTTCTATGAACTGTCATGATCTTTCTCCTACAGCTGCAGGATCCAGTTGTGCATCAAGTATGTGTGTTGTGGTAGCCTTTCTTTGTTCTACTGTTAACGCTGACGTTAATAGGTGCATTCATCACCAAGTGAGTGTGACCTGCCGTGATTGTGACCTATCACCCAATATATTTCAGTCACGCTGGCATGAATTGGAGCGGCACAGGAGGGCTTGGGGCCTGTAAATGCCAGTTTTGGGAGCACTCCTTAAAGATTGGGAAGAAGGCACCTCTGAACCTTTTCTTGACTGATTTCTCAGATTAGCCTATTTTGTGCCTGTTGGCCTTTGTATTTTGTTTTTAGCTGTGACATGGGCATTGCCAAAGAAAAAGGGCACAACTCTTTGGGAATACTGAGTAAAGTGCCAATTTTTGGCAAGGATTTTACCCTTCGACTAACCAAAAAGAATGATTTTATAGACCGGTATTACTTCTGTTTATAGGATAAGTTAAATAGGTACCCCAACCTCATACATCCATCCCCATAACCCACAGTCTCCAATAACTACACCCCTTCTCCCAAAACAAGTTGTGGGGAGGAATGGACTCATTCACTTCCAAGTTCATTGCCACCTCTTTCTGAGAGACTTCTAACTGCAGATTTCTCACCTGGTAAATTTCCCCAGGCTCTAGATTGGTTCCGGAAACTTTACAGCAATTCCCTTGCACATCGATAGATGGCATCGTGCAGCTCCACCCTACCTCAGAAGAGGTGTCTGAGCCGGCATGTATTCACCACCTGCATGCGCTGACGTTAGTTCCTCTTTTTATACATTCCAAAGTAGATCTGGAGCAATTGGTGCCGTTTCTGACGACTTTTTTTAACCCCAGGAAAAACTTAAAATTCAATGTCTAGTGTTCATATATGGTGTCTAAAATGTCAGGTTTCAAGCAGTGTCACGTCTATCACCAGCATATGTCTGTAATGGATATCCATGATGTCTGCTCTGGTGCCTCAGCACCTCACATGACACAAAGTTGTGTTCTTGTTGGGTAAAAATTAACTGAAAAGCGATTTGAGGTCATACAGCCAAGCTTGCTGCTGTTGAACGCTTTAAAGCGGTCAAGAGAGAGGATGCACTCTCCCTGTAGGGGCCATTCTTGGGTCCACTCTACATCAATATTCAGGAGTTTGAGTAAGTCTTGTAAGTCGCACAAGAACTCCAAGCATGAGTTGTAGACGTCCCACCACTCGCACTGTTCTAAGTCACTCGATGCCTCCGGTAAGCAGATGAAATGCAATGTCTGAAAAAGGCTGCAGCCATGATTTTTGATAATCCACTGAATCCCACTGGAAACCTATCTTCCCTGAAGAATCTACCTCGTTTGGGACTGTCATTAGGAAGGCAGCCAAAGAGCTTGATTTAACACTGTGCATGTGCGAGGTCAAACCAGACATCTTGACAGAGGTCCTAGAACCTGCAGCTACCACCCAAGAATGTCTGCTCCCCTTCAATGAGGCTCTCAGCAATATACAGGTGGGCCTCTGGGTGAAACTAGGAAATTGCCTCCTATGAACAGACAGGTGGCAAGGCAACACAGGTCCACTCCCGGAGACCCTGATTTCTCAATCCAGCATCCCCTACTCTGGAGAGTCTGGTTGTTTAAGGGTGGCCCAGCTCCCTTAACCCGATCTCAATCCCTACCACTCTACCTGACGGAATCCAAAAGAATGAGAAATTTTGCAAAATGCTTCTTTTCCAGTGCCAGCCTTTCATTGCGATTTGTCAGTACCTTCTGCTTCCCTGTACCATATTTGCATGCCTTGTGGGATATGGTGCTAGATGTCTTGCCACCCGTCCCAGAGGATGTCTAACTAAACCTCCAACATCTGATCCTTGATGGCATGGGTGCTGTGAAATACACCATTCATTTTGGCCTGGACACAACTGACTGCATGGGTAGGGCATTCGGAACCAGCATGGTGCTTTGATGCCACACTTAGATTTGCTTGATCCGCTTTTCGTCTGACGTTCAACAATCTAATGAACATGGCGTTCGACGGTTTGAAAGTTTTCAGAGCAGATGAAAGCTCTACCCTTGTGAAATGTGAAGCGATCAAGGCCCCTACTTCCTCTCTAGGCCTAGTCCCACCTGTTTCGCAGTCCCCTCCCCACCCCCCACCCACAATGCTCCTTTCGAGGCTTCAATAGGGGGATTCCTGCAGAGACCATGCCTAAACAGCCCAAAGCAGGAACAGGCTTCCCATTCCTTTTGAGGGCGAGTCAGGGAGCTAGCTGACAACGTTTAGGCTCCCAGGAACAACGCGCTATCCCAACCCATCTGCCACTGTAAAACCACTTTAAATTGTAGTTGGCAGCAGTCACAGGAGGTTGGATCATCTTTCACCATCGTGGATGGCGGAGCATCACATCAAACCAGTGGGTGCTCCTTGGATATTCCCTAACCTTCCTGTCTTATCCCCCAGGCATCCCACCCATTCATCTCCCGAAGGACCACTTGTCCATACTCTGCTTTGAAGTTAAGGCTCTTCTGTCCAAATAAGCAATATAGAGGTTACCAGCATCAATGATCGGGAATGGTGGTTACTCCTGTTATTTTTTTGATGTCAAAAAAGGATGGAAGCCTTTGTCCCATTCTGGATTTTTGTCATCGAAAATCCACTTGCCCAAGTTATGTCTATCCTAGATCCAGGAGACTTCATGGTAGCCCCAGACTTGCAGGATGATTAATTTCACATGCCTGTCCTACAGTCTCACAGGTGTTACCTGCGATTTTAGGTAGGCTACAAACATTTCTAGTTCTCTGTGCTTCTTGTCCCTTTGGCCTCATCCGTGTGCCTCCTGTGTTTACAAAGGTGTAATGGTTTGTGATTGCAGCTCATCTGTGAGAATACCAATCTTCCCATTCCTCGGCAAGTGGCTACTGAAGGCAGGCTCACCCCAAACAGTTGTAAGCCACCTCCAGATGTTGGCCGACCTGTTGATATTGTTTGATTTTTCCATCAACATGCCAAAGTCACCCCTGACTCCTTCAAAGTGGCATCCCTTCATCACAGCCATTAGGTACATGGTGCTTTTCTGGGGCCATAACTCTGGTTCAACAAGTTGAGGACATTTGAGATATGACCCTGATGTTTCAACCTTTGACCTGGGTTTCAGTGAGCGCAGCTCTGAGGCGTCTGGGTCTCTTGGTCTCCTGCATTTTGCGCGTGGACCACCCCAAGTATCCACATGTGGGCGAAGCAGTGGTGTCCGAAGTCTGTGGGCTCCGCATCAAGCCATCCTCTTGGACACTCCATCCAGGTGTCGAATGAGACTGCTAAAGACCTGCAGAGTAGTAGCTGGTGGAGATCGGAGGACAGGAAAGAGGCTTGCCTCCACATCAACTTGCTGGAATAAAAAGTAATTTGCTTGGCACTGAAAGTATTCTTCCCAACCATCTAAGGGGGAACGTGACTGCCATATCTTATTGCAATGAGCAGGGTGGTGTGGGTTCTGTGGCAGGAGGCTCTGCACTTCTGGAAGTGACTGAATGCTCAGGACATCCCATTGATTGCCCAGCTCCTGGCAGGGTTTTAAATGCCTGGGCAGACCAACTCAGCCACTGTTGCATAGCAGATACCCTCCGTGGTGGCACATGACCTCTTCCAGCAATGGCGAGTTCTCTTCCAGAACGTGCATTGTTGGAACTTTTGTGCATTGGAGTTCCCAAGGCATTTCTCCCTTGGAGACTCCTTTTGACAGCCTTTGGGATCAGGACTCCTGTACACCTTTGCACCCTTCCATCTCCTCAAGAAGGTCAAAGGGGATCGTGCCCAAGTCATCCTAGTGCCCTGGACTGAGTGACAAGGGCGTGGTATGCAGAACTTGAGGCCATGAAAATGTCCTACAGCCAAACCTGCACAATCTGTACTTTCATGAATGAATGTTGAGTGGCAACGGTTTATGGCTTTTGATCTTCCTCCAGGCGTTCATCAATCAAATCGATGCTGGGAGGAGGTTTTCTGGTGCTCCTCCTGGAACATACAATCCTGCATGCTCAGTTGTTGGTATTCTTCTGTTTGTCATTGGCTTAGCCAAGGACTTGCTTTGGCAACAGTTAAAGGATACCAGTTTTCCCTTTTGGCTTTTACATTTGCCGGAGCGGCCCTCCCTCTTAAAGTCACCTGTTATAATGCATTTTTGAAGGGGCTAGCCCATATGTTCCCACCAACTCCATTTGTCATTCCACACTGATACCATAATTTGGTTCTCACCTATTTTATGTGCGCTTCCTTCGAACCCATGGACAATCCCTCTATATGCCTTCTTACCATTAAGACTGCATTTATCATCACCACAAAATTGGCCAGCTGCATGAGCGAACGCCAAGTTTTGTCCCTGGTCCCTCTGTATATATCCTTCCCTGACAGCCTAGTCCTCCAGACAAAAGCGGCATTCCTGCCCACGGTAGTCCTGCCCTTCCATATAGGGCAAGCCATCGCAATCCATCACCTTGCCAGCTTTCGATGCAGCACCTCATTCCTCCAAGGATGAACAACCCAGTCGTCTTAACCCAGACCAGGCATTTAACTTCTATGTTGACCGAACCAGGCACTAGCGATAGGATGAGCAACTTTTGGTCGCTTTCTGTGGGGCTAAGAAAAGCAGAGTTGTGGAGAAGAGGACCATCTCAAGATGGAATGTGCTATGCATGAAGGTCTGTTCTAGCTAGCCAAGAGGCAGCCCACAGAAGGCTTATGTGCTCATTCCACCAGAGCAAAGGCTGCTACCACTGCGCTGCCATATGTTGTGCCAGTCATGGACATTTGCCAGGCCACAACGTCCACATCCCCCACACGTTCACAAAGCATTACTTAAGGCGGGACGTTAACTGCGTTAGGTCTGTCCTGAAGGATTTCCTTGTTTGAGCCACTTCACAGGCCCAGCGCTAACTTCACAGGCCCAGCGCTAAAGGTGGTGTACCGATATGGTATAAATTACAAAGTGAGGAATCCGCAGTTAGGTGTCAGTCAGGCGAACAAGTTACTTAACCTTGAGTAACTTGTGAATCCACTGCGCTACGTGCAATGAACAGATGCTTACAGGGTATGTAACATAATACCACTGGCTAGTTATAGTTAGGACCAAGTTTCCTTAGAAAAAGCATGTTTTGGTTTGCTTATAACTTTGGCACCGTTTGACAAATCTTCACAGAACTTTCCAGAAAAATCGAATGCCCCGCCGCTCGTTCCTGGAAATTTTTAGGGTGTTCTGTCAAAGAGGGGCTGAGAAAAAAGTGTTCCCAGAAAGTTTTGTGCCCCTTTATTTTGCCACAAGAAAAGTAGACACAACTACAGCCAAAACAGCTGAACGAACAGAAGTACACCTGATTTGGCAGAAAGCTAGATGTTGGTCCTGAAATGGTGCTTTTTCTGATGTGGTAAATATCTGTTCAGTCATTTTTGAAAAATTAAGGTTCTAAACGTATGGATATATCACGCCCCAAAGTCAGCAGATCTCAAGATAATATCAGATTGGCTCACACCACAGCACCAAAGATGTCATGCCAGCCATTTAAGGAATCATGGACTCAGTCCCTTGTCCTGCAAAAAGGTTAAAGAAAAACATATGGGGGGACCCTGACCCCGCTGCCCAGCCAGCTCCTTGGCCAGCACGAATACCTAGTGCCCACTCTGGGCACCCATATTTCTCCATTCCATTGGGTTCCATAGATGGAGTCCCAGGGCCCCCGCAGCCCCTGCCGGCTGCCCTTACGGAAGCCAGATACCTTTTAAAATAGTGGTGGGTGCATACACGAGGCTCCCATTATCCATGTTTCTTTGAGGGCAGTGGGGGGGGGGGGGGCAGCCAGCTCCCCAGTCAGTACCATACTGGGTGCTGGTGGGAGCTGGCACCATTCTTTGCTCCCGTCTGGGCGGGAGCAACAGTCTGTTTCCTGCTTGGCAGACTGCAGTTTATGCCCGCATTCTTCCAGTGTCCGGGTGATTGAAATACATCTGAACACCCCACTTTGCCCCCACACCTCCCCCAAGAAGGTCAAGGTGTCCCTAAGCTTTCTCCCCATATTTTTTACTAAGAAAGAGGACTAAATCCCCAAGGTCAAAAATAGCTGCTGCCACATCTTTGTTGATTTTGGTGGCGGCTAGATCTTTTGATCCATCTGGTCTGCAGATCATCGGCGTTATGAAATATGCAAAAAAAAATAAACTTGACTTTTCAAAAACTACTGAACGAATTTACATCCAAAGTCAGAAAGCACACTTTCTGGACCAATATCTAGCCTACTGCCAAATTTTGTGTACTTCTGTTCCGAATTAGGGAAACACATTTTGGGGCACCCTTTTTTTTTAGGCACCCCCTTGATGGATCACTCCACAACTTCCCAAGAAGGAGCTGTGAATGGTTTTTTTTTGTTTGTTTTGTTTAATGAAAATTCTTCAAACTGGCTAAAATTGACAAACCAAAAAATGCTTTCCATATCTTACTATAACTATAGTGGTAACCGTAGTTCGTATGTGTATATATTACCTACTGGCGGTCTGGTGGGCCAGATATGGATTAAAAAAATGTTTAGGTGTGTGGAAGCGGTCTCCTCCCAGGGTTTATTTATACCCCGGGGACCACTACCTCCCTGGGGCTCATTTTATTATTAATCGAAGACCTTGCAGACCCCTGACCCCCTGGGGGCCACCACATCCCCAGGGCTATAAATAAAATGTGGGGGGCATGCAGACCCCTCCTCACCTCGTGGGCTCTCACCTTCCCGGGGCTAGAATAAACATAAAAGAGGGGGTCTACGCTGCCCCCCAGGGACCACCACCTCCACGGGGTCAGTTACATTTTTGAAGACAAGGGAGGGGGGCCGTGTGGCTTCCCTCCTTGACCTATATGACCACGGGGATCACCACCTCCCGGGGCAGGCCCTAAAATACCAAAGAAGAGGGACGACTTCCAGCCCCTCCAGGGCCGTCTCCTGCTATCTCCTGAGGTTCCCACCCTCAGGAGATAGCGGTTTGCTTTTGCTTGGCAGGAGCTGCGAACAGCTCCCGCCACGTAAAAGCAAACATTCCACTTCCAGCAAGTGGGAGCGGTCAAATTGCTCCGCTTGCTGGAAGTGGAGTTTTCATCTCTTTCCATTCCCGCAGACTGCGAGCAGGGAAAGAGATGAAAATATTGCTCTCGCACGCAGGGCGCTTGATTTCCAATAGCTCCCTGTGTGCGAGAGCAATGCCGGCTCCGGCGGGGAAGCCGGCTGGGACAGCGGAGGCCTTGAGGCTCCCCCGTGGTCCACACCATGCTCACTGGCCAGACCCCAGGGTATGGGGTCCTCAGGGCCGAAATCGGCCCAGGGAGGTGGGCTGTGCAACCCCCATTAAGTTATGGCTGGAGCCCAGGGGATGGGGTCCCCAGGGCCGTTCTGGCCCTGATTCTCTTTTCACATAATTTAAAACTCAATGGGAAGTTCTTACAAATATAAACATAGCAAGTGCCCCAGCTGAAGCTGCACTTCTGTAAAGAGCAAAGTTCGAGGCATGTGAGCTGTAGATCACATGCTTTGCATACTCCTGCCATCTAGTGTTGGGTTCGGATGTTTGCAAGTTGTGTTTGTTCCAAGAAGTCTATTCCAGTCACGAGGCATGGGGACTCCTCCTTTTGGTGATAGTGCGCATGGACATAGACTCCATTGTTGTATTGTTTTTTTTCCGCCATCAGGTTCGAACGTGTATTGCTGCGCTCCAGTTCAACACCATCGGTTACTCTCAATGCACAATCCACTACCCTCGACGGTATTGCTTCTCGACAGCGTTTTCCCATCTCAGCGTATCGTAGTGATTCTGAAATCTCCCGTCAAACTTTGTGGAAGGCCGCTGGGCCTAACTGTCGGGCCAGCTTGCAGTGGATGGAACGGACTCCATTCCAATTCTGTCCTGGGTGTCATGCTAAGTACCCCCGTGCCGACTTGCTCGAAATGTGCAACTTGTGCTTGTCACCAGAACACTACAAAAAGACCTGCGAAGCCTGCCAATAGTTTAGATCCAAGAAGATGCTTCGTGACCGTCTGACTCAACGTCACAAAATGTATCAGCAACGCATCGGCTCCAGATCTTTTTGTAGAAGACTCTGACCAGGAAATCTTCGAAGCACAGGCAGTCGAGGAGGAAGAACTACACATTTCCATATCCGAGGAAGACTCCGACATCGAAGAGGACATCACGGAGGGTCCGCGTACCGTGAGTAAAGATACTCCCCTGCCCCAAATGTCATCCATAAAAAAGGCTCCGGGCCATCCTCTAACTTTGGGCCAAGGTTGGCACTGAGAAAATGTTTCGAACGCCCGCCCTCAGGCTGGCACTGAAACATATATGTCAAAGCCTTTCAGCTCGGTACAGACTCGACCGCTCTTGGCTCGGAAATCATCGGTACCGAAACCACAGCACCGAATATTCTGGTACCTAAAGACAAGACTGCTCCTCCTCCATCTAAAGAATCTGTTGGATGTCCCGCATGCCAACATGGACCCAAAGTAAAAAACTTGTCATTAACCCTAAGACAGGGCATCTTTATGCAAAGCTACCAGCAAAGCGCAAGCCACAACTCAGACTCTTACCATAGTCCTCTTAAAAGAAAGAATATGGGTTCTAATACTTATCCACCTCCACTTTCTAGACCAATAGGTCCGCATTTACTTATTACACCCACAAATTCACCACAATCACCTGATCACCAGCATGATGGGGACAGACATGGAGATTGTTGGAAGTGGGAGTCCTAGTCACTCACTGCCGCCACCAAATGCTGGAGGGCGGGATTCCCTGTCCCACACCGCTGTTTCCAGGTGCGTAATATGGACCCCTCGTTTCAACGTTAGGCTAAGTAAGGACACAGTCTGAGATAGCCCTGCTTACCCCTTTAGTAGCTTGGCAAGAGCAGCCAGGCTAATCTCCAAGGCACGAGTGGACAGTATGTGCAACCACACTCACAGCAACCCACTGATGTCACCACAAAGACTCCACACGAGTTTTTATAAAAATAGTATCTTTAAGAAGATATATGATATGAACACACAATACAAAACCAACATATAAGAATGGGTAGTATTGCTTCCAGTGGATTGGGAGGTTCTAATTCCAACCACCGCTTCTAACTGTTCCCAAAAGGTTAGGCAGGTCATAATGCTAGAATCACACATGGTGCAAAAGAAAAATACTGCAATGCGTAACGATATACCCCCCCATACTGTGCACTAGAGAAACAATTCCATATGCAGCGCCACAATCCCCTACTTTGCAAAAGATTGAATAATGCAATGCGTATCACTACTAGCATGCCCTGTGCAAGGAAGAAACCAAGCAATGTGTCACGCTGCAATCATGTACTGGTGCAATGGAAAAACAATGCAAGGTGCCACTTTAGAATCGTGTACTCTGCAAGGGAAAAGTAACGCAGTGCGTAGCGCACCCAGCATGTAGTTCGTCGGGCACAAATAAGATCCGGCGTCATACGACAGTTTGATAGTTCGTTGGCAGCAGTAATGCAAAGTGTAATACGACAGTTTAGGTGCTCCGTTAACATTTGCCCCCAATCCTAGATCAATGATTGCACAAAAGTTCCGTTTCTCACTCCGGCCCCAATACTACCTTTCTGTGGGCCAGCATGGACCTAGATCCGAGCTGAAGCAACAGGCTTTGATAGTTCGTTGGCAGCAGTAATGCAAAGTGTAATACGACAGTTTAGGTGCTCTGTTAACATTTGCCCCCAATCCTAGATCAATGATTGCACAAAAGTTCAGTTTCTCACTCCGGCCCCAGTACTGCCTTTCTGTGGGCCAGCATGGACCTAGATCCGAGCTGAAGCAACAGGCTTGCGCAGCTGACAGAAGCGAAAGGCCGAGAGTGTCCCTCCAGGCCCGCACACCACCCCAGGTGGTGATCCACATTACCTGGGGGGCGCGACCCCACTCTCCTCTCCTTCAGCGACTTCGGCCTGATCCAGACCTCCGTCAAATGGGCACGGCGAGCTCGGGCCGGCGGCTCAGCACCTCCGGGCCGCTACTGTTTCACTCCGAGGGCCCAATGACCTGGACCTCCTTCCGGCGGTCTCAGTAGACATCGAGACCCGCCCTCAGCACTGTGGAGATCTACTTCGATTTCGGTGCACACACCACCCAGGCACTCTTCACCAGCGCCTGTGGTTTCACCGCGACACGCACACTGCATGTCCAAGACTTGCCTCTTTTCTGGTGCACACAATGACCAGGTGCTCTTCACCAACGCCTCTGCTTGCACCTCGACACACACCCGGTGGACACAATGACCAGGCGCTCTCCACCAATGCCTCGGCTTGCACCACGACACACACCCTGTGCGTCCGAGTCTCACCTCTTCTTCCGGTGCACACGATGACCAGGCGCTCTTCACCAACTCCTCAGCTGCACCACGACACGCTCCTTGCGCTTCCGACTTTCACCTCCTCGCTCTGTGCACACAATGACCAGGCGCTCCTCACCAACGCCCTGGCTGCACCCCGACATGCTCCTTGTGCGTCCGCGACTCAGTTTACTCCCGCGTGCCCATGATCACAAGGCACGACTTCTGAGGATCTCAAGCTGCAAAAGCACGTGCACTTGGCACTTCGCCGTAAACTTTTATGTTCCTGTGTTTCCAAACAGGGAGCCAGCTCACCTCGGTCCCTTGGCGTTCAGGACACAGCACAGTCCTGTTCAAGAAGGGGGGACACCACCCACTGCAATGTCCCTTCAGTCTCTTCCTTAGTAAAAGTTACAAACTGCAGGCCAGCCCCATATCACGAAGCAAGGGTCAGTCCTATACAGCAGTATCTTCAGCAACTTCTTCTGTATCAGAAGTTCTTCTTGACCATGAAAAAGGTCAGAGCCTCTGCAGACTCGACCTGTCCATTTCGCCATTCAAAACGACACCAAATTCTAGGGATTTCAGTTCTTAGTTATACCCCTTCACGTCTTTGAAGTTCTTTGTGCCCAGGGGTCCCGGACCCCTCCCTAAATCAGTTCTGGGTGTCTCCCTCCCAGTGTCACCTTTCTCCCTTTGATACAGGGGGTCTGGATCCTTAATCACTCAGCTGGAGATGGGTCAATTGGTTTATAGCACCAGCCCAGGCCTTTGCACCTCCCGGGCTTCTCCTCCCCCCTACTCTCGAGATGCAGGGCAGCCTGGTGCCATCTCAACCCCACCCTGGGTCAAGACCTCTCCCAGCTTCTCTCACCTCCCAGATCCAGAAAGTCAATCCACATTCAGCAGAGACACACAGAAATGCTTAACACACAAAACTCAGCCACTTTCTAAAAGAGTGATTTCTGAAAACAGTGACAAAACCACTTTCACAGAAAGATGTTATGACACGGAGTTCACACATACTAAACTTCACCTCTCCATTATACACTTACAGGAAACTAGGCTACCAAAACACAATACCCAGCCTTCCCATTCTATCCTATGGGCAGAATGGCCTTTCACCAGTAAAAAACGAAATGGAGTGTCTTTTTTACTGTCAGGACATTAAACACACTCAGTAAATGTCCTGCCTTTACCTACACTGCACCCTGCCCAAAGGTTACCTGGAACCTACCACAGGGGTGCCCCATGTGTATGCAAAAGGGAAAGTAAGGCCTGACAAGTGGTTGCACTTGTCAGGACAACAAGATAACGCAGGCCCTACAGTGAAGGCCTGAGTTTCCTTCTCTGCGCGCCTTTGCATTACTAGCCCCTGCGCACACACAGTGCACATCACTAGGGACTTTACTAGTAAGGCCAACATACTAATCATGGCCAACCAATTACCACTACACATCACATAGGGAACCCTTGTACATTGACACTGATTAGCAGTGGCCAAGTACCCAAAGCATCTAATAGCAAAGGAGATGGAGGCAAAAAGTCAGGGGAAATCACGCCAAGCTATGCCAGGTCTAACACGCGTCCCCTCCAGCAGAAAAGTGGGGGAACTGCCCACCCTCATGGGAGTTCTCATCACTAAGGCGGAAAAATCTGGACCAGGGGGTCTCCAACCTTTTCTGCAGTGAGAGCTACTTCTGATCCGTGAAAATCATTGTGAGCTACTAAAGGCCAAGCAACTTGTGCATTATTCTCAAAGTCCTTCCACGGCTAGCTTCATTGGCGAAGGATAAATAGATACCCATTTAGTGTCTGCAATGCACAATATGAAACCAGAGAGCCTGGTATTAGTCCTGGCTTTTCTCTTCAACAAACTGCGTACTCCTGACCGCCGCCTGGTGACCCAGGAGCTGGAGGAGTTGGAATCCCGAATTCTGGCCCTGGACAGGGAACTTGCTGGGGGGGTTGGGGTCCACGGGCAGCTAGCTGAAGTTAAGAGCCTGTATAGCGCCACTTGGGATAGATTACGGTTAGTAGATCTCTCTGCGTATCAGGCCACTCAGCACGTGGAGGGAGGTAGAGCTGGGAATCTCTTGGCTTGGTTGATTAAATCCGATAGTAGAGGCATGCCAATCCTGAGTGTTGGGAACCTTCTTGGCCACATGCTCTCCTCCCCAAGGGCGATCAATGATGCATTTAGAGAGTATTATGAAATGCTCTGACTCCCCGGGGCCCTCCTCCCGAGAGGAAGCCTTGCCTATCTATCTGGCCGACCAATCTGTGGTGCAACTGGATATGGTTGCGAGTGACCCGCTTGGCCTCCCAATTTGTGCGGGTGAGATTCAAGCAGCGGTCCGGGATATGGCCCGAGGTAAAACACCTGGGCCTGATGGCTTTCCGGCAGAATTCTATAGCACCTTTATCGACATGCTGGCCCCACAGCTTGTACGCGTTTATGACTCTGCATTTCAAGCGAAGCAGCTACCACTCTCGCTTCGTGAGGCGTTAGTCATCCCCTTGCCCAAGACAAAGACTGAACACGCTCCTTTGACTGACTTTCGTTCTCTTTCCATGTTGAACGTGGATTTTAAAATATTGAGCAAAGTACTGGCCCTGAGGTTCCTCCCTCTTATGCGTCGTCTGGTCCATGTTGACCAAAATGGTTTTATCCCTTCCTGCTCAACGTCCAATAACCTCAGGCGGTTCTATCATGTCATGTTTCATTCCGATCTTTGCCATTACCCGGATGCGGTGGTGGTGGCAATTGATTTTGAGAAAGCATTTGACACTCTCCGCTGGGACTTTCTGTGGGCGGTCATGGGCGAGATGCAGCTGGGAGTGGACTGGCTGCAGTGGGTCAGTCTCCTCTATGGGGAGACCTCTGCCAGAGTGTGCACAGGGGCGACTATTTCGGCTTCCTATCCTATTTACGGGGGGACCAGGCAGGGGTGCTCCCTGTCGCCATTGTTATTTGCCCTGGCTATGGAGCCCCTGGTGGCGTGTATTCGGAGGGAGGTGGCGGTTTGGGGAATATCTCTGGGCAGGGCCCACCACATTATCTCGCTGTATGCGGATGATGTCTTGATTCATCTTCGTGATGGCAATCTGGGGGTCCGCCCTATCTTATCGATCCTGGAGGAATTTGCCAATTACTCAGGCCTGCGCGTCAATGGGAAGAAAACCTTTTGTTCCCACTGCACCCCTGCGTGTACAGACCATTGTCCTTGCCGACTACTATCGAATGGGCGCTGCTATTGTTTAAATATTTGGGGATACGGGTCTACCATGCACAGGCTGACTTATTCGAAGGGAATCTTGGGGGCGCCCTCCTGGCGCTTCATGGCCACGTGGCCTTTTGGCGCACTCTTAAGTTGCCCATCATGGCGAGAGTGGCGTTATCTAAAATGGTGGTCCTGCCCCTCTTACTATATTATTTTGTCAATCTTCCAGTGCTGATTCCACGATCCTGGTTCAAACTGTTGGACGGTCACCTGAGAGATCTAGTATGGGATGGCAGCCGCAATAGTTTCTTTGCAGACGCTGCGGCTCCCGCTTGTGGATGGTGGTCTGGGGGCCCCGGACTTTGAAGCCTATTATCTCGCGGGGCAGCTGCAGTGGCTAGCCAGATGGCTGGATGGCAGGGATCTGGCCACACTGACGCTTCAAGCAGGTGCTGTGCAGACTGAGCTCTTTCCCAGGCTTCTTTGTAGGCCCTGAAACTTTCCCCAATGGGCCTGTTGCTTTCTGTGGCAGTGCAATGCTGGGATAGGTGTAAGACGCGTTGCAGAACTAAATTGTTATACACTTCCAGTCTCCTGCTGGCGTGTCTCCCTCAATCTGGGATGGGCACCCTGCTACCGCGGCGCCAACTGGCGGGTTGGGAGGAAGCCGGTGTGTCGACAGTCGGATTGTTACAGAGATGGGGAACTGCTCCCTTTGGGGGATTTTTTTTCTTTTTTTTTTTGAGTATCACAAACTCCCAGCTGGGCAATTCTTAAACTATCACAAGATCAGAGGGGCAATGCGAGCGCTGTGGAGGGGATGGCATGATGGAACCAGAGACCCATCCGGCCCTCCATGCGGTGGTGACGTTAGGTTCAGCGGGGCACTTGGTGATTTAGCTCTACCTTGCACTATTGGAGTTGAATCAGTCCTCTATCGGGCCTCAGGGAGCGTTGGGAAGGGACCCTCCATAGGAGTCTATAGGACAAGGAGTGGCAGAAAATCCTGAAGGGCCACAAGAAAGTCTCGAGGATTACGGCTTTTAAAGTCCTCCAATTTAACATACTCCATCAAACATATCTTACCCCGCACAGGCTGAATGTGGTCTATAATAGGGTGGATATGTCCTGCGCCAGGTGCCTCTTGGAAGATGCGGACTTCGACCACATGATTTGGTCCTGCCCGCAGCTATCTGCCTACTGGGTTGGAGTATTGGATGTGGTTAATAAGGTGCTGTCCCGTACTCTGGTGTTTGCTCCTGAGGTTTGCCTGTTAGGCCTTTTCTCTAGGCCTAAAGCCCGTAAGTTGGGACATAGGTTTGTTGATCTGGCCTTTCTGTTGGCTAAACGACTGCTAGCGCTTGGCTGGAAGTCTGCACATCCCCCCCCCCCCCCCCCCCCCCCTAGCCCTTAGCGAAGGGCACTGCGCCCCACCCCCCCCCCCTTTTCTTGTTTCCCCTTTCTCCCCGCGTTTATACCTGGAGATTGGAAATCTATTTTCTCTCCCATTTAGGAGCACATGGTCCCCTGGCAGTTGTTAGGTGTTTTTTTCTCTTTTTTTTTTCCCTCTTTTTTTTTTGTTTGTATGTGTGAGTTCCATATGATAGTTTGATAGGCATGTGTTGCTTTTTCGAATTGTTCTTTATTACATGCTTTGGCCTTCATTCTAGGGGCATGATGACTTTGAGTGTTTAATTTTAATTTTTTCCGTTCCCTGTTTTTCTCCCTTTAAAAAAAAATATATATATATATATATATTCACTGAAAAAACCATAGGTTTCACACAAGTTATAGTTAGCTGTACATTTCACTCGTAAAAAACCAATGAAATTCCCCCGTTATAGTTAGTGCAGGCAACTATAACTCACGCGACCGCAATCCTCTGCTGATGCTAATACTGTATTTAGAGACTTATTTGCCCATGTCTTCTTCCATTAAATTTTAGCTATACATATATTACAAATATTTTTTTTTCATAAAGACACATATGTCATCAGCAGAGGATTGCGGTCGCGTGAGTTATAGTTGCCTGCACTAACTATAACGGGGGAATTTCATTGGTTTTTTACGAGTGAAATGTACAGCTAACTATAACTTGTGTGAAACCTATGGTTTTTTCAGTGAATTTGCAAGGTTTTTTAAATGCTAATTCCTAACTAGAACGTGTGACACCTATGGTTCTTTCAGTGAATTTGTACGGTTTTTTAAATGCTAAGTTACTTTACGCCATTCGTGGCGTGCGCGCCCAGTTAACGCAGTTCGTTCCGTGCACGCAAGGTGCGCCCACAGTGAGCACGCGGTGCACTTCGCGCACCGCGCGCCCACTTTACGCAGTTAGTGCCGTGCACGCATGGTGGTCACGCGGTGCGCTGACCGCACCGCGTGCCCACGTTACGCGGGATGGGCCATGTACGCACGATGCGCTTCGCGCACCGTGCGCACATGGGGGACATATTATGCGCTTCGTTGTGAAAGTTTTTCATTTGTACTTTCCGTTGTAAGATATGCCATGCACAAATGGTGCACTTCGGACACCATTTGCAAACTGGTTGGGGAAAGTGTGGATAATTATTTTTTTTAAAATAATTTTAACCGTACGCGTACGGTAAGCGTAATCGGCGATTTTTCGAAAAAAAATACAATTGTTTTTTTGGCCTTGGGGTTTGTATGGGGACACCTATATCGATGCTGGGTGGTTAAGAACTGAATATACTGCCCCTTTAGATGTTTTTTGTCTTTGTTTTTGCTGCCCCCCTCAGAGTGCGAGAGAGAAAATGGCGGCCGCCGCTTCCTGGTTTCGACCGATTCGAATGTTTACTTAGATCGAACAGCCAATCAGAATCGCGCTCGCCACCGTACGCGTACGGTAAGCGCACCGTAAGCTGGCTCAGATATATATATTGATTTAAAGGCTATTTTCTCAGAATCTACTGAACAGATTTACACCAAACCTACAAAAGGCACTTCCTTGACCTGTAGACTACCTCTCTGCCAAATTTCAAGGAACTCTGTTCAGCCGTTCGGGCTGTAGCTGTGTCTAAAGGTCCTATGGAAAAATGCATGGGAAAAACGCGTTTTGGGACCCCCCTTTTATCTCAGCCCCCGCTTGACGAATCCCCCCGAGACTTTCAGGGTAGGAGCGGAGCGTAGCGCCCCACCTATTTTGAAAATTTTGCGAGGATTCGTCGACCGGCGCCAAAGTTATTCAAAATAGAATGTTGCGGTTTTCCTATGGAAACAGGGTCCTAACTATAACTACCTACTGGCGACCGCCAGTAGGTAATATATATATATATACACACACACACAATTTTGTGGGGAATCATCATGTGGTCTCCGCGGTGAATGTTTTGTAATTTGCTTTGATGTTTATTGTGTCCTGGAATTTTTTTTCCTTTTGTCTGTGCATAAAAAGTCAATAAAACAGATTTTTAAAACAACTGCATACTCCTGACCTCTGCCATGACCAGCTAAGAAACTATAATCGTAAGAAATCATATGGACGTGCTGTTCAAAGCTGCAATCATACTAAAAACCATAACCCGCATATCGGTCTCACATCTTTTCATCCACCACACTACTACGTTCCATAACTAGGTAATAAAATCTCAGTGGTCATCACGCACAACATGGAACACTTCCCACATAGGCTCACAAAATAAAGACAACACCTTTCCCACCACAAACCCCACATGAATTGGCTTGCAGGGTAGTAAGCATTATAAACAAATGTTGCAATACAATTATTTTATTACATCATACCTCCTTTTTCTACATTATCACATGACCAGACATTGAAATGCCTGAGTAGAGGGTGTGCACTGTACAAGTTCTCTCCTAACTGACTTTAAATGTGTTCCATTTAATAAATAACATATTCCACATGTATGGTGCACACGACTTGCCACTTAGCTAATTATTATAGAATTGTCATCAGGGATGGTGGGAGTCCATGATTGTTTCATGTTCAAAAGCTTTTACTTCTAAAAGTGCCCCTCAATGTAAGTACTATAATATGCTGTTCATACGAAATGCTTATGCATGTAGGAGAAATAAACGTGATTTTCTAAAACATTCCATAATATTTTGATATGCCTTTTGTGCCACTCTTTGCATTATTTTCAAGTGTTCACTCACGCTAGGAAGGGGCCACAGACCTTAGCTTGACCCATGCTCAGCTCTCCTTGTTAATTTATTGGCCTCGTTTACAACAGAAACATATGCCCACTGCAAAGGTGAGGAACATTTTTAAATGGGATGCTTTTTAAGTGAATTGTGAAGCCTTATATTAATTGTGCTTAAAATAAACACTTCATTATAAATTACTCACATAATATCCTGAAACTAAATGCAACGTTTTACACGTATTTTGAGTTTTAAAAAAGCACCTCTTGGAAGTTCTTCCTGGTCACAAACAAGAGCCAGTAACTTCATTTTACATTTCTCTCATTATTTAATTAAAATGTAATGAAAAGACATGTAAAATTATGTTCTCTGTTAAGTTTTGTGGCCAGGAACAAGGTGCAAGGTATACTATTTATTTCAAAATAAAAGATGGCTGTGAAACACTGCTTTAATTTAATGATTAAATTGAAGAAGAGTTTCAGATTGATTTATTACTTGTTTGAACTACTGCTCATGTTTCAGATGCTTCGAATAACCGCATGCACAGGCATCGATTTAAAAAAACATGAAGCTCCTCTTGGCCACAAACCTGATGCCGGTCTGGTTCTGCTTCAGGTGGCTGGCACTGCATCTTCTGTATTGCAGCATGGAGACCCAATTATGCATTCAAGGCTGCCGCTCTGGCCGCAAAAATGCACAGGATCATTGCAGGTAAGCATACAGCAAAAGCCAGGATCGTGTCAATATTTGCCTGTAGGGGCGCTACCTGGCCACTCCCCACCAGGTGTCCCAAGTACACCACGGAACCCTGCCCTATCTGGCACTTACTTGCCTTGATAGTTAGGCCCACCCTCTACAAGGCCTTTAATACCTCACAGAGATGTTGTAAATGTTCCTCCCCACTGGAGCTGAGCACTGCATCGTTCAGGTAAGGGGCGCTGAATTCCCCCAGTCCACTCAGCACCTGGTTAACCAGTCTCTGGAAGGTGGCAGAGGCGTTATTCAACCCAAAGGAAATAGCCCTGAACTGGTAGTGCCCCTCTGGCGTTGAGAACGCTGACCTCTCCTTGGCCCCCTCAGTCAAGGCAATCTGCCAGTATCCCAATGTCAAATCAAATGTACTGAGGTACCGGGCAGCCCCCAGCCGATCCACGAGCTCATCCGCTTTGGGGATGGGGTGCGCCTCGACCGCATTGAATCCACGGTAATCCACACAGAACCGAAGTTCGGGAGTGGCACCCGGCACAGCAGCTTTTGGCACAAGGACCACTGGGCTAGCCCAGGGGCTGCTGGATGGCTCAACCAGCCCTAGTGCCAGGATCTTGGAAACCTCCTCCTTGATGCTGGCCACGACCTTATCGGCTGCCCTGTAAAAAAATTTGTTTTACAGGCAGACTGTCTCCAGTGTCCACATCATTTGTTGACTCCTGGGGTCAGAGAGAACAGGGAGGCGAACTGACACAATACCTGGCGACAGTCCCTGTATAGTTCTGGGGTCAGGGTAGGCGAGAGGTACACCCATCCACTGACCCATCCTTCTCCATGGCTGACAGGAGGTCAGGAAGGGGTTCACTCTCCTCTTCCGCCCAGTCATCTGTAGCCAAGAGCATGGTCACCTCAGACCTCTCAAAGTGTAGTTTGAGGTGGTTCATATGGAGAACCCTCAAAGGATTCCTAGGGGACCGGAAGTTCACCACGTAGGTCACTTCGCTTCTGCGCTCCACCACCTCATAAGGCCCAGTCCACTTGTCCTGGAGCACGCAAGGCTCTACTGGCGCCATCACCCACATTTTCTGCCCAGGTTGAAACTCTACCAGAGGCATTCTGGTTGTACCACCATTTCATATCCTCTTGGCTGGCTTCCAGGTTCGCCTGAGCGAGCTGCCTGAAACGCCTAGTTTGGATCCTGAAGGTCAGCATGTAGCTGTATACATCCTGAGGGGGTTTACTAGGAGCCTTCTCCCAGCGCTCCTTCATCAAACTCAAAGGTCCTCTGACGCGGTGCACATACAGGAGCTCAAAGGGACTGAACCCCAATGACTTCTGTGGCACCGCCCTATAGGCAAACAGCAGGCATGGCAGGAGGACGTCCCACTTACGCCTCATGGGTTCCTCCAGACCCATAATCACGCCCTTCAAGGTCTGGTTAAACCCCTCAACCAAACCATTGCTCTCGGGGTGCTACGGTGTGGTGTACTGATAAGTTACACCGCATTCCTTCCATAGAGATTTCATATACCGCGATATGAAATTAGTACCCCTGACGGACACCACCTCTCTGGGGAACCCCACACGGGAGAAAATCCCCATCAGTGCACGGCCCACCACGGGTCTGTCACCGTCCGGAGAGGGATGGATTCCGGGTACCGGGTGGCATAGTCCACCAAGACCAGGATGAACCTGTTGCCCATGGCCGTCTTGGGATCCAGAGGCCCCACAATGGCAATGCCCACCCTCTCAAAGTGTGTGCTGACCACAGGTAAAGGTTGGAGGGGAGCCTTTTGCTTCCTTCCACTCTTACCACTCGCCTGACAAGTCTGACAGGTCCTGCAATGAGTATCTGAAAGAGACACGTTAGTGATAGATTTCTTACCTTAGAATATCCCCAGGTGTCAGACTGGATCCGGAAAGTTTTTCGTCAGCCGTACTCCTGCCCTACGGTAGGTGGCGTCGTATGCGCCGAGATGACATCACGGAGACTACTTGGGTGCCACCCATGCGCGCTGAGGTCCAGTTTTTTTTTTTTTTTTTCTTTTTTCGTACCAGCAAGCGCAGATCCAGTCAGAGCACGTACCCTAGTCACTTTTTGACTAACTTTTTGAGACTTTTGGGTTTAAATCCTGCGGGACCCGTCTGTGGCCGACCCCCATGGCATCTGTCTCTACTGTCTGGAGCGCGACCATGACTCCTAGTCATGTTCCGACTGTCTGGCCATGGCACCAAAGGCTTTGCGGAAGCGGTCCCGAAAGCTGCTGGAGGCCCGGCAGTCGTCTCCGCGCCGTTCGAGGTCCAGGGGTCGCTCAAGGGACTGATTGCGGAGCCATCATCATTGCTCCTCGGGGTCGAAGTCTTCACCCTCTGAATCGGGTAAGAGACGTCACAAGAAAGTCGGAGCGTGTTCCCTCCCTAATGTCCCCCAGTCTGTCTCCGCACGTGGACTAGGGGGCCAGGGGTCCTTCCCCCAGCGGCTCCGTTGTAGCCTGGGAGTCCCGTGGCCTACCCGCCCTATCCGGGTCCATTGGGGACTCCGGGCCAGTTGCAAGAGTTTCTTGCCGCGATGGACCGCCTTTTCAGGCTTAGTGCTCCTGCCGGCGCGCCTTCGGGCCCCGCGGTCCCTATTGAGGGCCATTGCTTGCCACCGGCTCCGCCGTCTGCCCCGGCGCCCCCTGCGGGTCTGTTCCCGGCACCTCCATGGGTTCCGTTCGTCCCACCTCCGCACTTGTCCGAATTTCCAGGTAATTTTGCTCCGGCTTGGGACCCTAATTGGGACATGGAGCCGGATCAGCGCCGACCGGCGCACTTTTTCGGCACCGCTGGAGCATTTGTTTTCCCCTGTGCCTCCCTCACCAATGCCGCCTGTGCCACGGGCTGTGGAGGTGGATGAAGACTGGAAGGGGTCGGAGGACCCTCTTGCACGGCAGTGCGAGTCAGAACATGAGTGGGCAGAGGATTCGGAGGACGCAGGTGGCCTTGACCTCTCCTCCAAGCCTGGATTTATGTCTCCTCCCGCGGTCATGGAGGAGGGCACCACATATACTGTGGTGCTCCGTAGAGCAGCTGAGGCCCTTGACCGTGATCTGCCTACTGTCACTCACAAAACCAACCTCCTTACTGAGGTGCTTCAGCCGGCGGCAAGTTTTATGGAACCTCTGCTCCCGTTTCATGAGGCCTTGACGGATGTTTTGATGGGCACCTGGTCTTGGCCAGCCACAGGGGATCCTGTGGATAAGAACGTGGCCAGGCATCATCGCCCGGCACCGGGGGACCCGGCCTTTCTGACAAATCATCCGACTCCGGAGAGCCTGGTCATTCAGGCCTCCACTTCCCAAAGTGCGTTCCCTACCTCACCTATAGATAAGGAATCGATAAAGCTGGAGCAGTTTGGCAAGAAGTTATATTCCTCTGTCGGCTTGGGGCTGCGGTCAGTCAACACCGCATGCCTCTTGGGCCGCTACTCTCGCGCTGTGTGGGACGCAGTGGCGCAGACACTGCCCCAGTGTCCAGAAGAGGTTCGGGGCTGTAATTTCCCAAGTTGTTGCGGAGGGGAAGGATGCCGCGAAGTTCGCCATTTGGTGTGGGATGGACACCGCAGACTCTTTAGGGAGAGCGATTTCCACAACAGTGGCCCTGCATCGCCAGGCCTGGTTGAGGTCCACTGGGTTTTCAGGAGATGTCCAGAGTTCCCTCATGGACATGCCTATTGATGGTACTCGCCTGTTTGGCGATAAAGCAGACAATGCGCTGGAGCATTTCAAGGACTCTCGGGCTACGGCCAAGTCCTTAGCTCTCTCCACCACACGCCCGTCCACGTCTACTTTTCGTTCCTTTCGTGGCCACGGAACGGGTGCCCCTGCATGTTCGTTCAGCCAGAAGCCTGCGTAGAACCAACATGTGCCCGGGCGTGGAGGCCGCCATGGCGGCACAGGGCGCCAGCTGGCGGGTCAGTCCTCCTCCGCTCCCGCAGCATCCTCCTCAAAGCCTTCCTAGTCCGAGCCTTGGGGTGCACCCCACGCCTGTGGGCGGCAGGATTCGACATCACCTTCCACACTGGCGTTCTGTCCCTTTGGACAGGTGGGTGCTGCAAATTGTCCGAAGGGGTTACTCCCTCCCTTTCGAGTCTACCCCCCCAGTCATGCCACCTCAGTTCCACCGCATGTCGGGGGATCACTTTGCGCTTCTCCAGCAGGAAGTCACGGCCCTCCTGGCCAAGGGGGCCATCGAGCCCGTTCCTGGGTCAGAAGTAGGATGTGGTTGTTGTTCCCACTACTTTCTGGTCCCCAAGAAGGACAGAGGAGGCCTGCGTCCCATCTTGGACCTCAGGAAAGTCAATCGCTTCCTCCGGAAGGAGAAGTTCAAGATGTTGACTCTGGCTCCTGTCTTGGCTGCCCTCGACCCTGGAGACTGGATGGTAGCGTTGGACTTGGACACATTTTCATATCCCCGTCCTGCTGGCCCAACGGCATTACCTGCGGTTCATGGTAGGCCAAGAGCATTTTCAATTTGCCGTGCTCCCCTACGGCCTTACCAGCGCCCCTCGGGTGTTCACCAAAGTGATGGCGGTGGTCGCAGCTCATCTGCGCAGGTCAGGGGTGTCAGTCTTCCCCTACCTCGACGACTGGTTGTTGAAGGCGGGCTCGCCCCATACAGTCGTCACCCACCTTCAGACTACAGCCAACCTCCTGCATTTGCGGGGGTTCTCCGTCAACGTGCAGAAGTGGCACCTGAGTCCCTCTCAGAGGCTCCCCTTCATCGGAGCGGTTCTGGATTCAACGCAGTTTTGGGTTTATCCTCTGGTTTATTCTCCCGAGCAGCGAGTCCGGGATATTCAGGCTATGATTCTGATCTTTAAGCCTCTATCCCGGGTTTCAGTCAGGATGACCCTCCGGCTCCTGGGCCTGAAGGCCACCTGCATCCTACTGGTGCAACATGCCAGATGACATATGCGGGCTCTGCAGTGGGACCTGAAGTTCCAGTGAGCACAACATCAGGGCAACCTGTCTGATCATGTCCAGATCTCGGAGGGCACTGCACGACAATTGCAGTGGTGGCTCACGAATCTCAATTGGATCCCTCTCTCTTCCCCAACCGGAGCACACAGTGGTGACGGATGCATCCCTCCTGGGATGGGGGCGGACACTTGGGAGAGGCGGCGATCAGAGGCCTCTGGCCTCCGGCGGATTCCCGGCTCCATATCAACCTTTTGGAGCTTCGGGCGATCTGTCTTGCACTGAAGGCATTCCTTCCCTCTGTCTGGGGAAGTGTAGTGCAGGTCTTCACGGACAACACCACCGCCATGTGGTATGGCAACAAACAGGGCGGGGTGGTGTCGTGTACCCTATGTCAGGAGGCTCTGCACCTTTGGGCATGGCTGGAACTTCAAGGCATTACCTTGTTGGTTCAACACCTGGCAGGTTCTCTGAACGCCAAGGCGGACTAACTCAGCCGCCGGTGCTTGATGAATTACGAATGGCGTTTGCACTCTAACGTGGCGCAAGGTCTCTTTCTGCAGTGGGGAGAGCCTTGGTTAGATCTGTTCGCCACCGAAGAGAACGCGCAATGTCATCAGTTCTGCGTGTTGGAATTTCCAAGGCGGCACTCGCTCGGCGACGCTTTTCGTCACGAGTGGAGTTGCGGTCTGTTGTACGCCTTTCCGCCTATACCACTTCTGCCCAGAGTGCTGAAGAAGATTCGGTGCGACCGGGCCCAAGTCATCCTTGTGGCTCCGGATTGGGCACGAAGATACTGGTATCCCGAGCTACTCAGCATGGCGATTGATTCCCCCGATCCGACTGCCTCTTCAGGAGGATCTTCTGTCGCAGCAGCAGGGGACGGTTCTCCACCCGAACCTGTCCAGCCTCCACCTCCATGCATGGAGTTTGAGCGGCGACAGTTCACAGACTTCGGGAGGAAGATTGAAAGCTGTCATGTCATTCTGGCAGCCATGCGTCCCTACACTAAAATGGTATACGCCTGCCAGTGGAACAAGTTTGTGGCATGGTGCGCAGCAAAGGCTGTGGATCCCCTTTCTGCCCCTCTTTCTGACGTCCTTCTGTTCCTTCTATCCTTAGCTCAGCAGGGCTCTGCTCTGGGCACTATCAAAGGTTATCTTTCGACCATCTCTGCCTTTCTTAGGCTTCCAGATCAGCCTTCTCTCTTTAAGTCCCCGTTTTTAACCGTTTCCTGAAAAGCATTACACACCAGTTTCCTCCCGTGCCTTTCATAAAGCCTCAATGGGTCTTAAATCTTATTCTGACTTGTCTGATGTGCGCTCACTTTGAGCCCCTTCATAACTGTCCTTTACGTCTTCTCACTCTAAAGACTGCTTTCCTGGTAGCTATCACCTCTGCCAGAAGAGTGAGTGAGCTCCAGGCTCTTCTTCTAAATCTCCTTTTCTTTCTGTTCATCCGTACAAGGTGGTTTTTAAGGACCCGTCCTTCTTTCTTGCCGAAGGTTGTCACGCCCTACCATCACTTTGCCCACCTTCTTTCCGCCTCCTTCAAAAGAGGAAGAGAGGCTCCACCGTCTGGACCCAAAACGTGCGCTTACGTTCTATCAAGTGCACACAACAGTTCCGGGTGGATGACCAACTCTTTGTTGGCTACGTGGGTGCCAAAAAAGGTTGGGCCGTACACAAACAAACCATCTCTCGGTAGGTCGTTCTGTGCATCAAAGCATGTTATTTGTTGACTAAGAAGGAGCCTCCTGTGGGGCTGTGTGCCCATTCTACCAGGGTGATGGCGGCCACTACTGCCTTGGGACGCGGTGTTCCCTTGCAAGACATTTGTCAGGCAGCTACGTGGGCTTCGCTGCACAAGTTTGCCAAGCATTACTGCCTTGACAGTGAAGCCTGGAGAGACGGCTTCTTTGGCCGTTCTGTTCGCTGTGACTTTCTGGTGTAATCCTGTTCGCAGACCCACCACCGAGGTTGGTATTGCTGGGGTATCTATTCTAAGGTAAGAAATCTATCACGAACGTGTCCATTTCAGATGCACAAGTTACTACTTGTGTAACGATATGTTCGAGGCATGTGGGCTGCTGAATTCATATCTGTGCATAGATCGCCGCCTAGTGTTGGGTCCGGATGTTTGCACGTTGTTGTCCTGGAAGAGTCTTCGAAGTATCCTTGGATAGGTGACTCCTCCCCTGGACTACAGTGCGCATGGGCATCCTCTCCATCCTCAGATTGTTTTTTTCCGCCATTGGGTTCGGATGTGCTATCTTAGCTCAAGTTAGGAAAATATTTTGTCGAGGCCAAAAGGCCTTTAGTTCGCGTCGGTACTGTTTATCGATCGGTTTTCGATACAACCTTGTTAGTTTACTAACTTTCAGCACCGACTTTTTTCGCATTTACCTGTTCATCGACTACTTCGACGATGGAATCGAGGACGCCATTCAAGAGGTGTCCGGTATGCAATGCGAAATACCCACACATCGACGTCCATCCGGTGTGCAACAAATGCCTTTCGCCGGACCACGACGAATCGACATGCATGGCCTGTGCCCGGTTCCGTTCAAAAAAGACTCTACGGAATCGACGAGCGGCGAGACTCTAAGCGCAGCACGCGGCACCGGCCCCAGCAGACATCTTCAACGAGGCCGAAGACGTCGAAGAATTGGAAGTCTTACCCTCCAGTCCCGTTTCCGAACACGGATACGGATCGGACGAAATCGACGAATCACTCTTCCACAGAGGTGAAGACGACACCGAGGTAGGAGACAACGAGGAGGCCTTAGGGGCCGAAGGGAGTAGGTTCAATGATGAACAAGGCCTACCTGTTCACACCGAAGAAGGCCCAGTTCCACGGCCTATGGCTCCGGTCGAGGGATCGCCTTCGGGCCTTACCCGAGACCCATCCCGCAGTTCTTCGGCCCCGCCCTCGGGCCCGGCCTCGGACACCCAGCGGCAGCCATTACCGCTTAAACCAGCTGGTTTCCCTTCCATAAAACCGAAACCGAAAGCTGCTCCGGTTCCAACGAAACCGAATGTGGCGCTGGTCGGATCGAGGCCTTCCACGCCTTCGACGCCAGCGCGACGCGTCGACACCGACCGCACCAAGAGAGACTTCGTGCCGAACTTGAAGCGGGCGACGTCGGAGTCGATAAACGGAAAAAGGCCTTCGGCGCCGACAAACCTACTCGGCTCCCGGCACCGACGCCACTGACACCTAGGGCTGCGCCGCCTGCTGCGCCTCGCATCGCTCCCTCGACGACACCAAAGCATCACGCATCAAAGACGTCGACGGTCATCTCCGCACCTCGACTCGATGAAACACCGGCGCCGAAAAAGTCCACGGCCGCCTCTACGAACCTGGTCGGTGCCAAAGCCTCAAAGGCGCCCCAAGGACGACCTGGTGCGACACAAAGCAGCAAAACCAAGGCTGCCCTCCAGGACCCGTCGGGTTCCGGTCCGATCGAAGCTCCGGCAGCCTCTTCGGTGCCAGCCAACATTACCTTTGGCTTGCCTCCGTCAACAATCCCGAAAATGTTCCAACTCAGGACACGGGTCACCCAGACTACGATTACACCTGCTGAGACGTCTCCGTCACGTGTCATCGACGCCAACACTGGCAGGATGATTCTCCACGAGCGAAGGATAACTTCGGAACCACCGTTGGACCCTTTCAGGATCCCACTAAAAAGGAAGCTGCCTGTAGAATCAGAACCTCTCCTTTATGAACCTTTCCACTCATCCTACCAGGATCCACAACTATTCTCCCCCACACATTCCGACACGGATGCGTTGGAGGACTACATGGATGACCAAGTCCCCTACCATGGAGACACAGACCCTGATGACCAGCAGGACCCTGATCACACTTGGGGCGACCCGGTAGACCCAGGTGCACCTCTCGATACACAGGACCCACAACTCTATGGGGCAAAAACATCCCCCACAGAGGATACTGCAGCCTTCAACGCTCTTATTGAACGTGCTGCCAATAACCATGGGGTGCAGCTTCACTCTGACACAGTCGAAGATGACTTTCTTATGGACACTTTCGCATCCTCAGAACGGCATGTAAAGACTCTGCCCATGTTGAAAGGAGTCCTCAAACCAGCCAAGGACATTTTCAAGGAACCCACCAGGGCACGAGTGATAAACCCCAGGATTGATAAGAAATACCGATCAGCACCTGGGGACCCTACTTACATCAGAGGACAATTACCACTAGACTCCATTGTCGTAGCGAATGCTCGCAAGAGGGCACACTCGCAAACGACAGGTGACGCTCCTCCCCCGGACAAAGAGTCCAAGGTGTTAGAGACCTCTGGCAAGCGAGTTGCCGCCCAAGCAGCCAACATATGGCGCATAGCCAACACTCAAGCGCTCCTTGCTCGCTATGATAGAGCGCACTATGACACACTCGAGCAAATATTCCAACATCTCCCTGACCAGTTCAAGGAAGGCGCAGAAATGCTCATCAGAGAAGGACAGCTACTCACGAATGCTTCCATCAAGTGTGCACTAGATGCTGCAGACACGGCTGCCAGGGCCATAAACACAAGCGTCATGCTGCAACGACATGCCTGGTTACGAATCTCAGGATTCAAGCCTGAGGTACAAAACAATATACTCAACCAGCCTGTCAACCCCGACTATCTATTCGGGCCAGAGGTTGACACCACCCTTGAAAAGATAAAAAAGGACACGGACACTGCAAAGTCCATGGGCGCTCTCCAAACTCAGTCCTTTCGGAGCGGCTCCTTTCGTCGCCCCGGAAACAAGGGAGCAGGTAGAGGACAGGGGTCACAACAAACATATAACAAAGGCAATACACAGACCACCTACGATAAAAACACCCGGGGTGGATATCGTGGCTCCAGTACGAAGGGCAGAGGACGCGGCTACGGCAACACCAGGTCCTCCCCCAAGAACAAGCAGTGACGCCCTCTCCCTTCCTCCCGACCACATAACACCTGTCGGGGGAAGGCTACAAAGGTTCCTGTCCACGTGGAACTCCATCACCACGGACAGGTGGGTCAAAGATATTGTAAAATACGGTTACTGTCTGGAGTTAACCTCCACTCCACCCACAATACCACCAAGAAACCGTCCTATGTCCTCAGAGCACTTAACGCTCTTACAGAAAGAGGTGCAAAGTATGCTTCTAAAAGGCGCTATAGAGGTCGTACCCATCCACGAGCAGGGTACGGGGGTGTACTCCCTCTACTTCCTAATTCCAAAAAAGGACGGGTCACTCAGACCTATATTAGACCTGAGACCCCTGAACCAGTACATTCTTTCAGAGCACTTTCATATGCTCACTCTACAGCAAGTCCTTCCGCTTCTCAAGCAGGGAGACTTCCTAGCCACACTGGACCTCAAGGATGCGTATTTCCACATACCCATCCACCCCTCACACAAAAAATACCTCAGGTTCACTGTTCAGGGGCAGCACTATCAATTCAAAGTCCTTCCCTTCGGCGTGACAACAGCGCCCAGGGTTTTCACGAAGTGCCTAGCTACAGTGGCAGCACATCTACGGAGGCAGCATATACACGTCTATCCCTACCTAGACGACTGGCTCGTTCAAGCGAAGTCAGCCCAGCAATGTGCCAGCCACATGTCCCGCACCATTCATCTCCTCCACAGTCTGGGATTCTCACTAAATTACCCAAAGTCCCATCTCCAGCCCGCACACGTACAACAGTACCTAGGTGCGACTATAGACACTCTGGCGGCCACAGCTCAGCCAAATTTAGTGAGGATCAACAGCATACAACTGCTGATCTCCAAGTTCAAACCCAATCACTCACTTCCAGCGCGAGTGTTTATGCAGTTGATAGGCATGATGGCCTCCTGCATCTTCATAGTCCCACACGCGAGATTACACATGCGCCCGCTTCAGGAGTGCCTAGCACGTCAGTGGAATCAGGCTCAAGGACAATTGAAAGACCTAGTGTTGGTGAGCGGTCGGGCATACAACTCTCTGCATTGGTGGAATCCACAAAACCTTTGCAAGGGCCGCCCATTCCAAGAGCCTGTCCCACAGATAGTACTGACTGCGGACGCGTCTCTCCAGGGATGGGGAGCTCATGTACTCCACTACACTGTGCAGGGCCTATGGACGACACAACAAAAGAAGATGCACATCAACCTTCTGGAACTGATGGCAATCTTCCTGGCCATGAAGGCATTCAAAGTACATCTATGCAACAAGGTCGTGTTGATCCGGACGGACAACATGACCGCAATGTACTACATACAGAAGCAGGGAGGAACACACTCTCCACAGTTGTCTCATCTGGCTCAGAGCATGTGGAAGTGGGCCATTCAGAGGAACATGTTCCTCATGGCGGAACACCTCCCTGGCAAGGACAACCAGATGGCGGATCTGCTCAGCAGACACAGCCACCAGATGCACGAGTGGGAGCTACACCCATCGGTACTCCAACCGTACTTCCAGCAGTGGGGTCATCCAGAGATAGACCTATTCGCGACAAGTGAAAACGCAAAATGCCAAAGCTTCGCCGCCAGGTTCCCACATCCGCAGTCGCAGGGCAATGCGATATGGATGAACTGGTCCGGCAGATTTGCGTACGCTTTTCCCCCAGCGCCGTTGATACCGCTGGTGGCTCGCAAACTCAGACAACACTCCCTGACACTCGTCCTAGTTGCTCCAACGTGGGCACGCCAGCCGTGGTACACCACCTTCCTCGAACTTTCCGTGGTGCCGCATCAAAGGCTGCGGATCAAACCCGCGCATTTGACGCAGAACCATGGAGAGATTCAGCACCCAGATCCGCAACAGCTGAACCTGGCGATCTGGCTCCTGAAGTCCTAGAGTTTGGCTATCTCAACCTGCCACCTGACTGTATGGACATCATCAAGGAGGCCAGGAGACCCACTACAAGGGCTTGCTATGCAGCCAAATGGAAAAGGTTCGTCATTTAGTGCGGTAATAATGACATTAACCCGCTGGACGCATCCATCCAAAACATCATCTGTTACCTCTTACACCTATACCGATGCAATCTGGCGTACACCTCTATACGTGTCCATTTGACCGCAATATCAGCCTATCTGCAAACCAGGCAGCACCTCTCACTATTCAGAGTGCCTGCCATCAAAGCATTCTTGGAGGGACTCAAACGAGTCATTCCACCAAGCCACCCACCGGCTCCAATGTGGAACCTCAACTTGGTCCTCACACGCCTGATGGGTCCACCCTTTGAACCTCTACACTCATGCGAGATTCAATTCCTTACCTGGAAAGTAGCCTTCCTGGTAGCGATTACTTCCTTAAGAAGAGTTAGTGAACTCCAGGCACTAACCGTTCAAGAGCCATTCATACAGGTTCACGCCAACAGGGTCGTACTACGTACCAACCCCAAATTCATGCCCAAAGTAATATCGCAGTTCCACATGAATCAAACTATTGAACTGCCCGTTTTCTTCCAAAACCCACAAACTGTCGCAGAAAGGGCACTACATACACTAGATGTACGGAGGGCCCTCATGTACTACATCGACAGGACTAAACCCTTCAGGAAGACAAAACAACTGTTCGTTGCCTTTGCCCCGCACCACAAAGGTAACGCCATCTCCAAAGCAGGGATAGCCAGATGGATAGTTAAGTGTATTCAAATCTGTTATCAAAAGGCAAAACGCACATTAACTATTCCACCACGAGCCCACTCAACGCGCAAGTTGGGGGCTTCCATGGCTTTTCTAGGAAATATTCCCCTGCATGATATATGCAGAGCAGCCACATGGTCCACTACACACACATTTACAAAACACTATTGTGTAGACGTGCAGTCAAAACAGCAGGCAGCTGTAGGACAGGCTGTTCTCAAAACACTTTTTCAGACCGCTGCAGCTGGCACTGGTAGCCGCCGCTAATAGAGGGCACTGCTATGTATTCTATGCACAGATATGAATTCAGCAGCCCACATGCCTCGAACTGAATATGCTACTTACCAGTATGCATCTGTTCTTGGCATGTAGGGCTGCTGACATTCATATCGCCCTCCCTCCTCCCCGGCGCCTGTAGCAGCTGCAGCTCTCAATTACTGTATAGCATGGTCATCACTTTCTGTATCTACTCCATCACTGCCACAATGGCGAAAAACAATCTGAGGATGGAGAGGATGCCCATGCGCACTGTAGTCCAGGGGAGGAGTCACCTATCCAAGGATACTTCGAAGACTCTTCCAGGACAACAACGTGCAAACATCCGGACCCAACACTAGGCGGCGATCTATGCACAGATATGAATGTCAGTAGCCCTACATGCCAAGAACAGATGCATACTGGTAAGTAGCATATTCAATCTGTAAGAGACATTAGTTAGTGATAGATTCCTTACCGCCCCACCCATCCTCCCCGTTCTGCAAACTGATTTCTAGGGTTAAGATCATCCCTTTCAGGGCCCTAGTTTCATGGCACCAGTGGTCAGTTTCTGGCATGGCTCTGCGTTCCTGGCGTGGAAAGTCGTGTACAGAACTGACGTCAGCACGCATGGGTGGTGCCTAAGTCTCAGTGATCAATTAAGGGTCAATTGTGCACTGCGTGGTTGCATGCAAGATCCTAGTCTGTGCCGTGCTCCTGGGTATCACTCCCTGCTTAGGAGTGTTGAAGTATCAAAATATGTGGCAACCCCACCCACGTGGGGTGTCTCCCTGGGCACTGGTCTGTGGCTGAATTAGCTTTTCACTTGGTTGTAAGTAAATGTGTTACTCAATCGTTTGCTGAATGTTCAAGATTGTTTTTATTTTCACAATCATATCTTAGTTATTCAGAAAAGAACTTCATTTCCCAAAATGCAATATTGATGTTTGCTTCAAAGCATTGTCTTATTCAGCGTTCCAATGCATTTCGGCGTATCGCCTTCATCAGGGAACATCTAAAATAAAGATTTATCTGTGTATAATACAAGAACGTTTTTCATGACTCACTCTTCTAATCGCATTCTGTTGTGATTTAAAAGAAACATTATGGTGTTTTATCGTGGTACTGTTGTCTATTAGTTAGTGAATATAACTGGACTGTGAAGAAACGTGCCATTACTCGAAGTGCGTTAATTTTTCTCTACGCGATGTGACTCTAATGTGATAGATGTGGACGGCGTGTTGGTGATCATTAATAAAGGTATTAAATTCTCGTAGATTTTAACGTTGCCGTCGTGCTCAGATTTTTAATAAGTCTATGGTGCCCGATTGTACGGTTGCTAGCATTATCGGGATCTTACCGGTGCTGTGAGCTGGCGTGCTTGTTCGCCCGGAAATCTGACGTCTGTGTGGTGATGATTCTGAGCTCCCCATTGTGTGGACTTTAACGTGAATGGCGTGCTTGCGTGTGTTGACTAAACATAGAAAGAGGACTAGGTTTGTCGAAACCCGTTGTGTGAATGAATAAAGCGAATCGAAGGAATTCAACAGAAAAGATTAAACGAATAATATCACTATTAAAGGGAAAGGAAAACTGTGGTGTGTGTGATGTCAGCCTTGGCGTGTGATTGTCACGTCTGTGTTATGGTGCGGTTATGCATTAATGATGCGATTATACATTGTAAATTTACAACATGCATTGTGATCAAGATAATTCAACGGCATTACGCTGGCAGTCCGATATGGTACCCAAAAAGAGTCTAATGGGTAGATATACAAAGTTGTAGTCTATTACTACGATTTGATTCAAATGTCCATATACTGTGCGTGGTTTAGAGATAACATGAAAATTCCACCCTGTCATTCATCCCATGAGGCTGTAGTGTACTCAAATGGTATATCCAAAAGTTTTCTCTTTGCAGCAATGAAATGTGGTTGTCTTTCCCTTCTTGTTTTTCCACTACCTCTAAGACACAAGCTTTTAGTTGACTGTTGTGATGCTGAGCCTCTATAAAATGGTGGGCTACCATTGATTTCGTTTGTTTGGTCCTGATGTGGCTTTTGTGTTCATTCATCCGAACTTTTAGTTTTCGCTCTGTTTGACCAACATAGGCTTTCCCGCACGGGCATTTCAGTAAATATATTATGTTGGATGTGTTGCATGTGGCCGTTACTTGGAGTTTGATTTTATGGCCTTTCATGGGATGCGTGATGTAGGTGCCCTTGATAATGTTGTGACAATTGCTGCAGTTCAAACACGGGATAGTGCCTTTATGAGTAGCCTGAAATTTCTTCGTAGTAGTGTGTTTAATTAGTTCACCTATGTTCTTGCCACGGGTGTAGGCAAACATTGGTTCCTGGATGAAAATGTTTTTGAAATCCTGTTCCAATTGTAATAGCGTCCAATGTTTCCTGATGGATCTCTTGAGGTGTTGACTCATGGTAGAGTATTTACTTACGCATGTTATTCTTTATGTCTTGGTTTTGGATTGCGACGAAAGTAGTTGTTGTCTGGTTATGTTTTTGGCTCGGTCTTTGGCTTGTGTCAGTATATGTTCTGGGTATCCTCTCGTTCTGAATCTTTGTAACATTTCTTCTTGTTGTTCTGTGTGTTTTGTGGAGTCTGAGACAATCCTTTTGACCCTCAATAATTGAGAATATGGTATGAAGTGTTTCCGCCCCCCAATGTTTTTCAGGCACCTCACTCATCCTTAGTGCGATCTCATATGCCGTGAACCACGCATAAATGTCATCACCCCTCTGGCAATCTCGCACTAAATCCTTGGGAATGTACACCTTCCCTCCTGGCATTGGTGGTGCTCTGCCACCATTCGCACTGGGCTCGGCTTATCTACCCTTAATGTCCAGTTCTCTCCTGCTTAACTCCTATACGGGGAGAATCCTCTTCTCCTCCAAGGCAAGAGTGTTCCTGCTCTCCTCTGCTTGAGGTTTAAGTTTTAACACCTCCAACTCATGCAGCCTGACCCTTTAGTTTTCCTCCAACTCCTATGGTGAAAAACTCCTCCCTGAATGGCTACTACCAGCCCCTACGACTAGTTCCTCCACTGGCAAATCGTGTGACCAAATCCATTCCTTGGGTCATCCTCCTCCACCTCCACATCACCCATCTCCTGAGCCTCTCTTGGTTCCTACCAGGCCCTCAAGGCCACTTGCAGCTCCTCCTTCTTGACGCTACTCTTCATGGGACATCCCTAAGCTTTGCAGAATTTCCTCAACTGATCAACCGTGTAGGTAAACAGTGTCTCAAAGGTAAACTCTTAAGTTCAAGGCATATGAGCTGCAGATCACACACTTAGCATAGATCACCATCTGGTGTTGGGCCCGGATGTTTTTGTCCTGGAAAGTCTTTGGAAGTCACAAGATAGGTGACTCCTCCTTTGGATCATAGTGCGCATGGGCATCGGCTCCATCCTCGGATTGTTTTTTTCCGCCATCGGGCTCAGATGTGTTTCTCGCGCTCTAGTTCGGAACCGTTACTGATTCCATTTTGACGTGCAATCCTTCGCCCTTTCTACGGTATTGTCTCGATCGCGGACCCTAATCGTCGCACATCTCTCCAAGTCAAAGTCTTCGATTCTGGTAGTTGACGAAGGCCTTTGGGCCTTAGCATCTGGCTCATGGAAAGGACGCCATTCAAGAAGTGTCCTCAATGTTGGTCGAAGTTTCCCCACACCGGTCTGCATGAGGTGTGTAACCTCTGCTTGTCACCGGAGCACGACGCCAGAGACTGTCCAGCTTGTGCCTCTTTCTGCTCCAAGAAGACCCTTTGGGATCGGCGAGCTCGGAGGACCATGGCTCGCTCGCCGACATCCATCCCCGACGACATCTTCCAAGAGGGCGTCTATGTACCAGAGCAGTCGAAGAAGGCCTAGTTAGCGCCTCCGAAGCAGATGACTCAGACGTCGAAGAACTCACTCCGGCGCAGAGGGTCGTAAGTAAAGACGTCGACCCAGAGTCCCTCCATACAAAAAAGGCTTCGGTCACACCTTCACTTTCAGGCCCAGGTGCACACTGACACACTGTTTTCCACACCTCAGGCCCAGCAAAGAAGCCTACCAAGCCTTCAGGCGACTCGGGCTTGAGTCAGCCTGCCACGGGTGCCGAAACTCAATCTTTGGCATCGAAAAAGAAACCGCCCTCCTCCTCAGTGTCGACCGCTGCTTCCACCTCAAAGCCCTCGACGCCAAAAACAATGAGTACCGGCTCGCCGGCACCGAAAAAACGTTCTGAGCTGACCAAGAAGCCACTCCTCAAGAGTTCGGACTCGCACTCATCGGAGCCGAAAAAATCATCGGAACTGAAAAAGCATACAGGGACTGCAAAACAACACGGGTCCAAACCCAAAGACACGCCGGTGCCGAAAAAGCCCTCGCAACTGAAACACTCTGCGCCGAAAAACAAGCAGCTAACATATGACGCATCGCCAACACTCAGGCCCTGCCAGCCAGATACGATAGGCCACACTATGATGAGTTAGAGTGCCTATAGCAACACCTCCCGGGCAAATACAAAAACAAAGCGAACGACCACATACAGAAGGGTAAACTAATTACCAATAACTCCATCCGTTGCGCTCTCGGTGGCAGATACCGCCTCCAGAGCTGTAAATACAAGTGTCCTTTTGCGTAGGCACGCTTGGCTACGCATTTCAGCCTTTGAGCCTGAGGTACAAAGTTCAATCCTGAACCAGCCATTCGACCAAGAGCACCTCTTTGGCCCTAATGTAGACTTCCCCCTGAGGAAAATGAAATAGGACACGGACACAGCCAAGTCAATGGGAGCCTTGCAATCGCAAGCTCCCAGACGTTCTTTTCGTTGCTCCTCCTACAAAGGCAACTCCAGAGGCTACTCATCAGACAACCCCTCCACCTCTTACAAGGCTCCCACCCAGTCCACCTTCACCAGAGGTTACCAGAGGCAACAATAACAAGGGAAGAGGCAAGACTAACAAGACCAGCTCTGCTTCCACCCCTACCCAATGACTTCCCTCCGCTTCCCCCGGACCATTCCACTCCGGTCGGGGGAAGACTACAACAGTTCCTTCCTGTCTGGATCAACATCACCACAGACAGGTGGGTGCGACAAATAGTTCAATCGGGTTACTGTCTCGAACTTAACACTAACCCCCCTCACCCCCCCCCCCCCCAAACATACCACCCCAAACAGCGTCCAATGTCACAAGAACATCTATTACTGCTAAAGCAGGAGGTAATCTCCCTCCTACAAACAAATGCAATAGAACTGGTTCTTGTAGTGGACGGGCGCTGTTAGCCAGGTATGATAGGGCACATTGTGATGAACTCGAGTCCATAATGCAGCACCTCCCAGATAAATATAAAAACTGGGCCAATGAACTCCTACAGGAGAGTAAGCTTTAAACACTATCAATTCAAAGTACTCCCGTTCGGAGTCAAAACAGCACCAAGGGCCTAGCGGTAGTAGCAGCCCACTTAAGAAGACAACACATTCACGTCGTCCCATATCTCGACGACTGGCTCATAAAAGCCAGCTCATACAACCAGTGTGTACATCACACTCGCGTGACTATCCAACTACTCTACGACCTGGGGTTCACAGTAAACCACACCAAGTCTCATCTGCAACCGTCCCACACACAATACCTCGGTGCCACGATAGGCACCTCAAGAGCGCTAGCCTATCCCACTCCAGCCAGGATAGCAAGCATGCAGTCTCTCCTCCCCAAATTTCAACCTCGCCACTCTTCCAGCTCGAGTGTTCATGCAACTCATAGGGATGATGGCCTCTTGCATATTTATAGTGCCTCACGCAAGACTCCAGATGCGTCCGCTACAGGAGTGCTTAGCACGCCAATGGAACCAGGCTCAAGGTCAGCTAACAGATCTGGTGTTGGTAGATGGTCGCACTCATCGCTCTCTGCAGTGGTGGAACACCAAGAACCTTTCCAAAGGCCGACCGTTCCTAGAGCCAGTTCCTCAATTGTCATGACAGCGGACGCATCGCTCTCCAGCTGGGGAGCTCACCTATTACATCACTCCATGCAGGGCAGGTGGACTCCTCAACAAAAGTTACTCCACATCAACTACCTTGAGTTACTAGCCATATTCCTAGCCTTAAAAGCATTCCAAAAGCAAATATCAGGGAAAGCTGTCTTAATCCGCACGGGCAACATGACAGCCATGTACTACATACAGAAACAAGGCAGGACACACTCTCTGCAGCTCTCTCAGCTAGCACAGAGCATATGGAGGTGGGCTATACCTCAGAATATTTGTCTCCAGCCCAACATGTCCCGGGAGTCCAAAACACCATAGCCGATCTGTTAAGTCATCAAACACAACAAATCCATGAGTGGGAACTTCATCCGCAAGTTCTTCAGCCGTTCTTTCAAATGTGGGGGCAACCACAGATGGACCTCTTCGCCACCCACAAAAACGCCAAATATCCACACCCATTGTCCAAAGGCAATGTGATATGGATGAATTGGTCAGGCAGATTTGCGTACACTTTTCCGCCTCTCCCACTCATTCCACTGGTGGTGCGCAAACTATAGCAACACTCACTAACTCATTCTAGTTGCTCCATCTTGGGCCAGACAACCGTGGTACACCACATTACTGGAACTGTCCGTAGTTCCGCACCAAAAATCACACCTCACCACGCCTCTTAACCCTGAACCATAGAGAGATCAGACACCCGGACCCAGCTCAGCTCAACCTTGCGATATGGCTTCTGGGTTTTTAGAGTTTGGTTACCTTAACCTTCCCCCTGACTGTATGAACGTCATTAGAGAAGCTAGACGTCCCACCACGAGAGCCTGCTACGCAGCCAAGTGGAAGCGATTTGTGATATATTGTCATAACACCATCAATCCCCTAGACGTGTCTATATAACACATCATAGGGTACCTACTACACCTCCAAAGGTGCAACTTAGCCTATACGTCTATTAGACTGCACCTTGCTGCCATAGCAGCATACCTACAAAATAGACAACACATCACTTTTTAGGGTACCTGCCATCAAAGCCTTTATGGAAGGCCTTAAAAGATAATTCCTCCCAGAGTTCCACCCTCACCTGTGTTGAATTTAAACATCGTTCTCACAAGACTAATGGACCCTCCTTTTGAACCTCTACATAAATGTGAGCTACAATTCTTAACATGGAAAGTTGCTTTCCTAGTGGCCAATACTTCTCTTAGTAGAGTTAGTGAGCTACAAGCACTAACTATCCAGGAACCTTTCTTGCAAATCCATCATAATATAGTTGTTCTACGAACTAATCCTAAATTCCTTCCAGAAGTCATTTCTCCCTTCCACCTCAGTCTGTGGAGTTGCCCGTATTTTTCTCGCAACCACAGACAGTCGCAGAAAGAGCTCTTCATACTTTAGATGTTAAAAGAGCATTGCTTTAATACATCGAGAGAACACAGCCCTTTCATAAGACCAAACAACTTTGTGTCTTTCTCACCACCACACAAAGGCAACCCCATATCAAAGTCTGGGATAGCTAGATGGATCGTTAAATGCATACAAATTTGCTACCACAAATCAAAACGTACTTTATCTGTTCCTCCTAAAGCCCACTCTACACGAAAGATAGGAGCTTCTATGGAATTTTTAGGAAACGTTCCCTTAGATGACCTTTGCAGAGCAGCTACATGGTCTACACAACACACATTCACAAAACACTACTGTGTGGATGTGCAAACAAAACAAGCTAGTATGGGCCAGGCTGTCCTCAAAACACTATTTCAAACTACTGCAGCAGATACTGGTGGTCGTCGCTAAGGATGGGTACTGCTATGCAATCTATGCTAAGTGTGTGATCTGCAGCTCATATGCCTCGAACGGGAAATGCTACTTACCAGTATGCATCTGTTTTGGCATGTAGAGCTGCAGATTCACACACGCTCACCTGCCTTCCCCGCTACCTTTATCTGTTACAGTACCATATTATTTAGATACAGCATACATTGGCATCTTTCCTGTTTTCTTACAAAGCTCCATAATTTCCCTGCTGGCGAAAAACAATCTGAGGATGGAGCAGATGCCCATGCGCACTATGATCCAAAGGAGGAGTCGCCTATCTCGTGACTGCCAAAGACTTTCCAGGACAAAAAAAAGTGCAAACATCCGGGCCCAACACCAGATGGCGATCTATGCTAAGTGTATGGATCTGCAGCTCTACATGCCAAGAACAGATGTATACTGGTAAGTAGCATTTCCCTTCTGCACCCTCAGCCTCACCGGCTATCTGGCTTCCCCCTGAGATGTGTGGATTAAAGGTTACTCCACACTAGAACCAACAATTCCAAAAACACAATATGTGGTTGCGTTGTGGTCTGCAATCAATTTGTGATGTACATTAATTACTGTGAGCGATTTTGCACATACGCATTTAATTTACATTAAGGATCGAATCCCACCGTTCTGCCGTCAAATGTTGGAAGTGGGGGTCCTAGTCACTCACCGCCACCCACCAAATGCTGTAGTCGGGAGTCCCTGCCCCGCACCACGGTTGCCAGGTGTGAAATCCGGACCCCTCGTTTCAACGTTAGGCTAAGTAAGGACACCGTCTGAGATAGCCCTGCTTACCCCTTTAGTAGCTTGGCAAGAGCAGCCAGGCTCATCTCCAAGGCACGAGTGGACAGTATGTGCAACCACACCTACAGCAACCCACTGATGTCGCACGAGTTTTTATAAAAAAAAGTATAATCTTTATATAAGAAGATATACGATATGACCACACAATACAAAACAAGCATATAATACTGGGTAGTATTGCTTCCGGTGGATTGGTAGGTTCTAATTCCAACCACCACTTCTAACCAGCAGTTAAGTTCTAACCGTTCCCAAAAGGTTAGGCAGGTCGTATTGCTAGAATCACACACGTTGTAAAAGAAAAGAAATACTGAAATGCGTAATGATATACCGCCGTACTTTGCATTAGAGAAACCATGCCATACGTAGCGCCACAATCATGTACTTTGCAACAGAAGGAATAATGCAATGCGTATCCCTACCAGCATGCCCTGTGCAAGGAAGAAACAAAGCAATGCGTCACACTACAATCATGTACTGGTGCAATGGAAAAACAATGCAAGGCGCCACGTTACATTCATGTACTCTGCATGGGAACAATAACGCAGTGCGTAGGGCACCCAGCATGTAGTTCGTCAGGCACAAATAAGATCAGGTGTCATACCACAGTTCGATAGTTCGTTAGCAGCAGTAATGCAAAATGTAATACGACAGTTTAGGTGCTCCCGTTAACAGTTGTCCCCAATCCTAGATCAATGATGACACAAAAGTACCGCTTCTCACTCCGGCCCCAGTACTGCCCCTCCGTGGGCCAGCACAGGCCTAGATCCGAGCCAAAGCAACTGGCTCGCGCAGCTGACAGAAGCGAGAGGCCGAGAGTGTGTCCCTCCGGGCCCATACACCACCACAGGTGGTGTGTGATCCATGTTACCTGGGGGGGGAGGGGGGGGCGGCTGGCGACTCTCCTTCAGCGACTTGGGCCTTAATCCAGAAGTCTGTCAAATGAACACGGCGAGCTCAGCTCCTCTGGGGCTCCGGGCCGCTACTGTTTCACTCCGAGGGCCGATGACCTGGCCCTCCTTCTGGCGATTTACCTGAGTTTAATTTCACAAAAGAGATCATATCTCTGAGATTGAGTGCAAAACGAAAGACATTTTCCTATTCAGGAACGTGCTATCATTATCTACGATTTGAATTCCCTACTCAGGGGGATTAATTCGTTTGCACCAACTAATTTTGCTTAAAATATTGACCTGGAGAAATTTTGAGTGCGCAACTTCTGTTCTAACTTTTCACAAAAGTACCGCTTCTCACTCCGGCCCCAGTACTGCCCCTCCGTGGGCCAGCACAGGCCTAGATCCGAGCCAAAGCAACTGGCTCGCGCAGCTGACAGAAGCGAGAGGCCGAGAGTGTGTCCCTCCGGGCCCATACACCACCACAGGTGGTGTGTGATCCATGTTACCTGGGGGGGGGGGGGGCGGCTGGCGACTCTCCTTCAGCGACTTGGGCCTTAATCCAGAAGTCTGTCAAATGAACACGGCGAGCTCAGCTCCTCTGGGGCTCCGGGCCGCTACTGTTTCACTCCGAGGGCCGATGACCTGGCCCTCCTTCTGGCGATCTCCGTAGACACAGACCTGCACTGTGGAGACCTAATTCGATTTCGGTCCACACACTACCCAGGCACTCTTAATCAGCGCCTGTGGTTGCGCGTCCGAGACTCGCCTCTTTTCTGGTGCAAACAATGACTAGGCGCGCTTCACCAATGCCTCGGCTTGCACCACGACACGCACCTTGTGCGTCCGAGTCTCACCGCTTCTCCCGGTGCACACGAAGACAATGGGCTCTTCACCAACGCCTCTGCTTGCACTACGACACGCACCATGCACATCCGAGTCTCCTCTCTTCTTCCGGTGCACACAACGACCAGCCTCTCTTCACCAACGCCTCTGCTGCACCACGACACGCTCCTTTTGCGTCAGAGTTTCACCTCTTCGCTCTGTGCACACAACGACCAGGCGCTCCTCACCAACGCCCTGCCTGCATCCCGACACACTCCTTGTACGTCTGCGACTAAGTTTACTCCAAGTGTGCCCACAATCACAAGGCACGACTTCTGAGGGTCTCAAGCTGCAAAAGCACGCGCACACCGCTTTGCTTGGGACTTCTCCGGGAACTTTTATGTTCCTGTGTTTCCAAACAGGGAGCCAGCTCACCTCAGGCCCTTGGGGTTCAGGACACAGCACAAAGCGCAGTCCTGTTCAAGAAGTGGGGGAACTCCACCCACTGCAATGTCCCTTCGGTGTCTTCCTTAGTAAAAGCTACAACCTGCAGGCCAGCTCCAGATCACAAAGCAAGGGTCAGTCCTATCCAGCAGTCTCTTCAGCAACTTCTTCCTTGGCAGAAGTTCTTCTTGACCATGAAAATGTCAGAGCCTCTGCAGACTCGACCTGTCCATTTCGCCATTCAAAACACCAAATTCTAGGGGTTTCAGTTCTCTTAGTTATACCCCTTCAGGTCTTTGAAGTTCTTTGTGCTCAGGGGTCACTGGCCCCTGCCTAAATCAGTTTTGGGTATCTCCCTCCCAGTGTCACCTTTCCCCCTTTGATACAGGGGGTCTGGATCCTTAATCACTCAGCTGGAGATGGGTCAATTGGTTTATAGCACCAGCCCAGGCCTTTGCACCTCCCGGGCTTATCCTCCCCCCTACTCTCCAGATGCAGGGCAGCCTGGTGCCATCTCAACTCCTCCCTGGGTCAAGACTTCTCACAGCTTCTCTCACCTCCCAGATCCAGACAGTCAATCCACATTCAGCAGAGACCCACAGAAATGCTTAACGCACAAAACTCAGCCACTTTTTTCTAAAAGATTGGTTTCTGAAAACACAGTGACAAAACCACTTTCACAGAAAGATGTGTTATGACACTGTGAGTTCATACATACTAAACTTCACCTCTCCATTATAAACTTACAGGAAACTAGGCTACCAAAACACAATACCCAGCCTCCCCCATTCTATTCTATGGGCAGAATGGCCTTTCACCAGTGAAAAACTAAATGGAGTGTTTTTCACTGTCTGGCCATAACGCACACCTCAGTAAATGTCCTGCCTTTTACCTACACTGCACCCTGCCCAGGGGTTACCTGGAGCCTACCACAGGGGTGCCCCATGTGTATGCAAAAGGGAAAGTAAGGCCTGACAAGTTGTTGCACTTGTCAGGACAACATGCTAACTTAGCACTCTGCGCGCAGGCCCTACAGTGAAGGCCTGAGTTTCCTTCTCTGCGCGCCTTTGCATTACTAGCCCCTGCACACACAGTGCACATCGCTAGCGACTTTACTTGTAAGGCCAACGTACTAATCCTGGCCAACCAATTACCACTACACTTTACATAGGGAACCCTTGTACTGTGACACTGATTAGCAGTGGCAAAGTACCCAAAGCATCTACAGCAAAGGAGATGGAGGCAAAAAGTCTAGGGTAATCACGCCAAGCTATGCCAGGTCTAACAGAGATGCACCATGGGACAATAATACTGACCCGTTGATCAATTCTAATACAGATCCCAATACTGACAACGACCCAGATTTATAACCTTATAAACCTTCTCCACCAGACGATAAGGTAGGGTTTAAAGACCCAGTCAACAGAGCTGCTCAATACCATGGAGTGCAGCTCCACAAAGAGCCTCTTGAAGAGGACTTTTTATTCGAAACCTTAAGTTCTGCTAAAAAAAACACATACACTGCCTGTGCTTAAGGGTATATTGAACACATTTAAAGACCAAGTGCGCAAGAATTATAACTCCAAGAGTAGACAAAGTATAAAGCGTATCTACAGACCCAATTTACATCCGAGGTCAACTTCCATTAGACTCCTTAGTGGTTTCAAAGGCTCGTACGCGGACAAATTCACAAACCAGAGATGCCCCTCCTCCTGATAAAGAATCAAAGATTCCTCAGGCAAGCGATTTGCAGCACAGGCAGCCAATACTTGGTGTACAGCTCACACCCAGGCTCTGTTAGCTAGATATGACCGAGCTCATTTTGATGAATTGGAACAATTGCTCCAATTCTTGCCAGAAGAGCCAAAGCTAAGGCACATGATTTAATCCAAGAAGGGAAACTAATTTCTAACACTTCCATCAGGTGTGCTGTAGACTCAGCTGATACTGCTGCACGCACTATTAGCACCAGCGTTCTGCTTAGAAGACTTGCCTGGCTCAGGGTTTAAACCGGAGGTTCAAGCCTCCATCTTAAACCTACCCTTTGACAAAGAACACCTATTTGGACCTGTGGTAGATGCGTCATTAAAAAAAAAAATGAAGAAAGACCGATGTTGCCAAATCCATGGGAGCTTTACAAACATCTAATCGTTGTTCCTTTCACCACTCCTTTTACTGAGGAGGCTCAAAGACCATGCAGACAGACAGTTCCTCCACGTCATTTAGTGGTAACAATCAATCACACTCTTCAAGAGGTTACTTTTGAGGAGGATTTTGAGGAAACAATGGCAAGGGAAGAGGTAAAAGTAACATACCCCGTACTTCCCCTACCGCAAATATAAGTGACTTGTCTCCTCTTAATCCGCCCCCTCCCAGCCCCCCCATCATTCCAAGCCTGTCAGGGGACGTCTCTCTGTCTCTCCCAGTCTGGAATACCATCACTTCAGACAAATGGGTATTGCAACTTTTCCAATCTGGTTATTGCCTGGAGCTTACCACCTACCCTCCAATAATTCCTCCACTATCACACAAACTGTCTCTGGATCATATACACCTCCTCAAACAAGAGGTTCAGGCTCTTCTGCAAAAAGGAGCTATAGAACCTGTCCTATTACCGTATCAAGAAACAGGCATGTACTCCCTTTACTTTCTCATTCCCAAAAGGGACGGGTCTCTCAGGCCTATATTAGACCTCAGAGAATTAAACCTATACATTCATTCGGGTCACTTCCATATGGTCATACTCCAAAAGGTCCTTCTCCTACAGCAAGGCGACTTTGTCTACTCTAGACTTAAGACGCATACTTCCATATTCCAATACATCCCGCTCATCGCAAATACCTCAGGTTTGTCGTTGCGGGCAAACACTACCAATTGAAAGTGCTTCCCATCTAAATCACCACTGCTCCCAGAGGCTTTACAAAATGCCTAGCAGTAGGTTCTGCTCACCTGCGAAGACAAAACATCCAGGTCTTCCCATACTTAGACGACTGGCTCATCAAAGCCAGTTTGCACCAAAGGTGTCTGCAACACACACAAAGCACACTGCACCTGCTGCACAGTCTAGGCTTCACGGTCAATTTATTGAAGTCACACCTACAACCTTTAATGACACAAACACACTTGGGGGCCACTCCGGAAACTCAAAGCTCTGGCCTTTCCAACGGCAGCCACTATCAGAAATATTCAAGCTCTGGTGTCAGTTTCAATCCAATCACTCCCTTCAAGCACGAGTATACATGCAGTTACTCGCACTGCACGTTTGGAAGCCTTGGCACCATCTCGCCAGGTTAGATCTGAGCTGGCACGAGCATCAGCCCCGTGGTTCTCTGCTGCCTTGGCGGCCAAGAAAAGGCACTGCAAGAGGCTGGAGAGAATTTGGAGGAGGCACTATGATACATCGGCTAAGCAGTCTTACAGAGCAGCAGTGAAAGAATATCACAGGGAGCTCGTTGCAGAGAAAAAATCCTATTTGGCCAGAAGGATCGAGGAAGCAGATAGCTCCTGCAAAGAGATCTTTAAGATTGTTAAAGAATTCACCTCTCCCTCCTGCTGCACTTCTGCATCTGCTCTCTCGGAACCTTGGATCATGGAGCTTGCAGTATTTTTTACTAATAAAATACGTACTATCCAGTCAGCGTTGCAAGGAACCCAGATCATCTTGAGCAAAGGTTCAGAGGTCGATGGCCTTTCCAACCCCTGGTTATGCCCACCAGCTATGCATATGGATTCTGTGGGCCCTACCCTGCACTGTTTTCCCTCTTTAGAGCCTCAGGCCTCGCTTGACCTTTTGTCTAGCCTGAAATCTGGCTCTCCTCTGGACCCTTGTCCCGCCAAGTGTCTTGCGACCCTGGCACCTGCCCTTAATCCGATCATCAACCCTCTCATTAATGCATCTTTGAAGTCGGGCAAAGTCCCCTCCTCCTGGAAACAGGCCTTAGTTCTTCCCCTCATTAAAAAACCAAATGCAGATGCTAAACTGCATTCTAATTATAGGCCAATCTCGCTGCTTCCTGCCCTGGCCAAGATCACTGAAAAGTGTGTTCATACCACCCTTACCAACTTTGTAGAGGGCAACTCCCTTTTACATCAGTCACAGTCTGGATTTAGATCTAACCTGAGCACCGAGACCGCTCTTCTTGAGGTTACTGAGATTGTGAAGGAGTCCCTCGATAGGGGTGGAAAGGCCCTGCTTATCATGCTTGATTTGTCGGCGGCCTTCGACACCGTCCCCCACGACCTCCTCCTAATTAGACTCTGGGAGATTGGGCTGCGGGGTACGGTGTTCGCATGGTTTCAGTCTTTTTTGGCTGATCGGACACAAACGATCTGGGCTCCCCCTTTCTCCGCCCGGATGCCGCAGCTTAAGGTAGGGGTCCCGCAGGGCTCCATACTGAGTCCTTCCCTCTTTAAAATCTTCCTTACACCTCTTGCGGCACGGGTGGAGGAGCTAGGGGCCCAGATCATATCCTATGCGGATGACACACAGCTCCTGTTCACTTGTGACAGGGGCTGTGACTTTGATGGAGCAGCCATTCGGAAGTGTTTGGAGTTTGTGTTTGACTGGTTTGGGAAAAATGGCCTCAAATGCAACTCCGATAAATCCGAAATATTGTTCTTTGGCTGTCCTGCAGACCCACGTTGGAAGCTATGGTGGCCTTCGGCAATGTCTCCCCCTGCCAGCGATTCGGTCACAGCGAAGAACCTGGGTATGATGGTCGATAACACTCTTTCCTTTAAAACCCAGGTTGCTGGCTTGACTGGGAAGTGCTTTGCCATCTTAAGGATGTTGCGCAAGTTTCTGCCCTATTTATCTTTGGAGCATAAGAAAATTACGGTGCAAGCATTAATTGGCTCGCGCCTAGACTACGCCAACACCCTGTACTTAGGTCTTCCTGAGTATCTGCTGACTCGTCTGCAGATAGTTCAAAATTCTGCAGCCAGGGCAATCTTCGGTTTAACTAGAAGATCTAGGGCCAGCAATCTCCTTGTCTCTCTGCATTGGTTGCCGATTCGTAAGCGTATCTTCTTCAAGACCCTAACTACAGCTTTTAGGGCGCTTCACAATTTCGGCGCTGAATATCTGCAGAGAAGGGTCAATTTCTATCTTCCATCTAGACCTCTGAGATCTGCTGCCCAGGCCAAGGCTATCGTTCCAACAGTGAAGCGTGCTCGCTGTGGAGGTCGCTCCTTTAGTTACCTTGCACCCCGCCTCTGGAACACATTTCCCTTGACGTTGCGGGTGTGCACCAATCTCTCGGTTTTTAGGAAAGGACTTAAAACCTATCTGTTTGCTTTGTAATGCTGTTATGGTTAATTCTGGTTGTGTTCTCTGTTATGGCTGTTTGCTTGCTGCTGGTATTTGGTGTGATGATCTTTAGCGCCGGGACGCTCTTTGGAGCAGCTGAGCGCTCTACAAAACAAACAGTAACATAACATAACATAACTGATGGCCTCTTGCATTATAATAGACCTACATGCAAGACTCCATATGCGTCCCCTTCAGGAATGTTTAGCCCGTCCGTGGAGTCAGTCGGGGTCAATTGAAAGATCTAGTGTTGGTGGACGGCCGCACACATTGTTCTCTGCTGTGGTTGAACCCACAAAATGTATCTAAAGGGCGGCCGTTCATCGACCCGGTTCCACAGACATTCCTAACAGCAGATTCATCACTCACAGGTTGGGGAGCTCATTTCCAGACTCACACTGTTCCAGGGTTGTGGAATCCGAAGCAAAAACAGCTTCATATCAATCAACTGAAACTGCTAGCAAAATATTACTAGTGCTCAAATCATTTCAGACCCACCTTATAGGCAAAGCTGTCCTAGTCAGGGATGTTTGCCTACACTTTTCTACCTCTCCCACTCCCATCAGTGGTTCGAAAGCTCAAGAAAACATTCCTAACACTAATTCTGGTTGCTCCAACATGGGCCCGGCAACCATGGTTCACCTCCCTGTTGGAGCGTTCAGTAGTTCCGCATCACAAACTACGCCTCACACCCAGTCTCCTCACTCAGAGTCAGGGAGGCATAAGGCATCCAAATCAGCTGAACCTTGCGATTTGGCTCCTGAAGTCTAGTTTGGTTATCTAAACCTTCCACCGGACTGTATTCATATTATTAACGAGGCCAGAAAACCTACTGCAAGGGCTTGCTGTGCAGCCAAATGGAAACGGTTTGTCATTTACTGCAATAACATCATCAGCCTGTTAAATGCTTCAGTACAAAATATTATCTGCTATTTGTTGCACTAACATCCCTCAAATCTAGCTTACACATCCATAAGACTACATCTTGCTGCAATTGCTGCCTATCTGCAAAACAGGCATGTGTCCCTTTTCAGAGTGCCTGTGATCAAAGCATTGATGGAAGGACTAAAAAGAATAATTCCTCCAACACTTCCACCTGCACCGGCTTGCAATCTCATTATTGTTATTGTTGTCACTTGGAAAGTGGCATCCTCATTGCCATTACATCACTGAGGAGAGTAGGTGAGCTTCAGGCATTAACTATTGAAGAACCCTTTTTCCGCTTACACAAAGACTAAGTGGTTCTTCGTACTAATCTTAAATTCCTACCAAATATAATATCTGCCTTTCATAGAAACCATTCTGTTAAGTCACTTTTTTTTCCGCTCAATAAGATTATGTTGAGCTCTTCAAACATTAGACGTTCAAAGAGCTTTACTATACATCTAAAGGACAAAACCCTTTCGTAAGACACAGCAACTCTTCATGGCTTTTGCGCCATTGCACAAAGGCAATCCTATCTCAAAGTCCGGCATTTCAAGGTGGATTGTAAAATGCATTCAAACATTCTATGCAAAAGCTAAAAAATATTTACAAACCCCCCTAGGGCTCATTCTACCAGCAAAATAGGGGATACTATGGCATTTTTAGGGAACATTTCCATTGCAGACATCTGCAAAGCTGCAACATGGTCTGCACCGCACACGTTCCCCAATCACTATTGTGTAGATGTGTTGGCGAGACAACAAGCTAATGTAGGCCAGACAGTACACTTTTTCAAACAACTGCAACAGCTACAGGTTAGGCACCGCTTTGGGAGCAAACTGCTGTATAGTTAATGCAAAGCATGTGATCTACAGCTCACATGCCTTGAATGGAAAATGCTACCAGTAGACATCTGCTCTTGGCATGTATAGCTGTAGATAAACATGCGCCCACCCGCCTTGCCGGGTACCTGTTGCAGTTAATTACTTAATCATTTATTACATACATATGCATGGACGTCTCTAATCTATCCTACTAACTCCATACTCGCCCTCTAACGGGAAATAATCTAACAATGGAGTCGATACCCATGTGCACTATCACCGAAAGGAGTCGTCGCCTACCTTGTGACTGGAAAATACTTCTTTGAACAAAAACAACTTGCAAACATCCGGACTCAACACTAGATGGCAGGAGTATGCAAAGCATGTGAATCTACAGCTCTATATGCCAATAGAGATGTCTACTGGTAAGTAACATTTTCCTTATAGGTGGATAGTGCCTCACATATAAGTCTTGAGTTACCTAATGAAACTCGAATTGGTTGACTCTACAAGAGGTAAAGCTGCTACAAAAATCCCCATTTGAGAAATATGAAAAACTGCCACTTGGAGGTTACAAGGAACTAATTCCTTGAGTCATACACCCAGGTAGGCCAAGCTTCCTCAAGGAACCTTTTTGAGTAGAACACATAGACGTTTGTTTTCCTCTTCTTTCTTGATGTGGGATGGGTGTGTATTCTTTTAAGTGCTAGGACTAGCAATGAGAATTTACTGGAAGAGAAGGAAACCTTACCTATAATCTTCTCCTCTAGGGGGAGTAAGTTTAAGCCACCATCTCTTCTCTTCGGAGGAATGAACCATGTGCTGATATGACATTCTGTGCAGCATCCTATCGTTTCCTATCAGACCTAACTTTTATTGACCAAGTCTGATGGGAAACTAGAGAAGTGGAATTCCTTAAGTGCAGTGTCACTTTTTGAGTCTGATTTTTGCATCCTATCTGGCTACATTGCCAAGCTTACCTCTGCTTCCTATATTTAAGGAAAACTAAAGGTTGTGAACTTTCTGATTAAGTTATTAATTCTTTAAAATACAACTGGCTTCTTTGTTTGCAAGATAATAACTCAAATCTGGCCAGTAGGGCCTTCAATCACTCTGCAAAATGTTTTTTGTTTTTTTTTGTTTTTTTTTTTCAAAAAAACCTTTATTGACACAAAGGAGCAATACAGGAACAATCGCCCTTCGGGCGTATTGCAACGCAGAGGGAGGGGGGAGGTCCTCGTGATGGTAGTAGAGGTCACACTTACACAGCTGTTTAGCCGACATCCCGGAGGACCGGCGGCGTTCCCACCGTCAATAAATTAGTAGCACCCACGCAAAGTCTCGGCTACAGCCGGATCTGTGGCAGACTCCCCGCTCTACGTTAGTGTGGCCGCTGTATTCGTAGGTACCCACGCGCCTACCACAACCCACATCTCTGACGTAGCCCCTGAAAGCTCCAACCGTTACCCTAACCCCCCCCCCTCCCACTCACCACACACGCACTGCCGAACCCCCATGTCCCTGACATCACTCTGCAAAATGTTTATTTGCTTTGCAAAATAGACTTTTGATCAGAAAAACTGGTGTGTGTAAACACACACACACTTATATGATTTATGAATGTCCCACATGTGGGCAGGTCCATTCAATGTTCATGAGGATCCCCCTTCTCGTTGTGTTACTTACATGTGGCACAGTGCCCACTTTAAAAGCTGGGTCAGCGAAAATAACTCACTTTACGTTTGCTCGACCTTTGATTAACCCTGGGCGTAGTTCTCGTAGTAGCACTACGCGAAGTGCACTTCGCAAACTGCGTAGTGCGCTGTTCGCAATGATTGCACAGTGCCGGATGCTTGTCCGCACTGTGCAATCATTGCAAACGGCATCTCGCATATTGCAAGCGGTCGTTTTCTGCTGCTCGAGTAGATTTTTACTCGAGCGGCAGCTTTCTCAACCCGGACTGGTAGTTTCTCCTCACGAGCGGTTGCGAGCATACGCGACCACCTGCAATGAGAAACCTGACCTCCCTGCGTTGAGAACCTTGCCGGGAGGTTTATTTTCCATGCTCACGATCTTGATGTTGCTGATTGCGACGAGGAAAAGTCTCGCCGGATGTCATTTTGCTCGCTCGCAGTCGCCAACTTGATGTTGAGGACCTCGAGTGAGCAAAAAATGACCGCTACGCGCTTTTGCACTGTGCTACGTGCAATTTGCGTAGCACGAAGTAGCGCAAACTACGCGAGCGTAGCGTAATTGTCCGCCCAGGCCTACCTTTGATACAAGGTGTCTGTATATTTTGTGTGTTCTTAAAGGTTTTCAAAAGTGTTAATATTCTAATTTTGCCAGTTATCATGAATCCCTTATTAAGTTGAATGCTGAGTGTCCCAAATGTGTTGATGCACTCAGTTTTGAGGTCATTATTTTTAGGGTTTCCCCTCAAGCTAGCTTTGACAACTGTAGGGGCCGTTGCAATGACACAGGCACTGCTGAAGCCCCCTGGTCAGATTCAAGCTGTGCCTAAGTGGATACATTGCATGGCACCTTATTGCAGTAATGGGAGGGGTTTGATGGGCACCTTGGCCCTCTGCCTATGACACTGAAGTACCCGAGTTCATTGGTATAATCAGTGAGACTGAGAGAGGACTGCTCACGGAAGCTTCAGGGGTGCGTTTGGGTGGTAGGGTTACGAAGTTGACCAGGATCGCTGTTTGGTAAGACTGTTAATCTACTTTTTATATAACTATACTATACTGGAGGAGGAGCCAAGATGGCGACTGAGATGGCAGCGTAGGCTCCCGGCTCCGTGAATCTCCGCATCCCGCACAGATATCCTACATGAGATCCTCAGCCTGCGCTACATGCCCGTGTTGGTGATTGAGAGCGGCAACCGATCGTGTGATCCTGAAGCTTCTAGCGGCGGTACCGCCCGAGAAATGCTCGTTTGAAGTTTGCGGCCTGGGCAGCCCTGGGGCCGGGACCTCGAGTGGACAACATGGCCGGGCGGCAGTTCAACAACAGCGGCCATTGGTGACTGAGTGGAGTCGGAATACCGAAGCGGCGCGAACATCGGCCTGAATCTCGCTGTGGTCACTCCTATCACCGAGAATAGTGTGACGGGTGCATACCCGGGGTGACGATTCCGGGGGTTATCGGCGATTGCCTGGACCCTCGCCAATGATTTGATCGGTCGCGGCCTGTGGCTCGTCCCGATCTGCGCGGGCTGCTCCCGGTTTTCGCAGACGCGGGCCCAGGGGGAGAACGACTGTCACCTGTGACCACACACTGGATACACATCTCGCCTGCCTCCGGACCCTTGTTTGCAGCGACATGGAACTTGATGTGCTTGTGACTGAGACCCGGTCCCCATCTGGGGTGGCCCTGCCCTGCGGCCATCTTGATGGGATGGACTCTATCATCCTGTATGCTGGGTCGCAGCGAGATTGGGAGTGTGTGGCGCAGAGGAGCGTGGCGGAGCGAGCGCGGGGGGCCGTGCTGGGGTACGGTGACCTCCTCGATGCTCTCGGAGCCCTTTATTCCACCCTGGTTCATGGCGCCCGGGTATTGGGGAGGAAGCTTGATGGTATTGTGTTGGCGTCGGAACAATTGCGGTCTTCCTGTCCCCAGGTACATGAGGCACTGTCTCACCTTTCACAGGAGGAAAGTACCGTGACCGCCTCTGTGAATAAGGGACGGATGGAAACTTTGGACACTGTGGCGGCGTGTGGTCGGCTGGCTGTGGGGTCGGTCTGTTCTGGAGATTTTGGACTTGAGCGGAGGGTGGTGGCTTTGTCCCATGCGCGGCATCCGGCGCCCCAGGCAATCTTCACGCAACGGTCGCCTGCTCCGGCTGATTCCTCCTTCCTGGACCTCGTGTGTGGCGTAGGCCTTGGGGCAGTTCTGGGAAAGGTGATCTCCCATGATGATGACTGTGTTGGTGCTCCGAAACGTCCTCCCCACATGTGTGTGTCCCTTCCTGGTCATTTTTGGACGCTCATCTTCCTTGTAACCTCGGACATGATAATGGATCGCTGGGTATGCACTGGTGGTTTCGCAAAGAGTGGCCAAGGATAAGGCTGATCCTTTGGAGGTTGTCATTTCATAGGCGGGCGGGCTTGGGGGTTGTGTGCTTTCACGATGTACCTAATAGTGTAGTCGGTGAATACTGCTCCCCATTCCCCTCAGACATGGCCGAACTTTTGCTGTTTAATGTTCGTTGGGGAGGAAGATATTGTGCGGGAGGGAGAAGCCGGGGGCCTGGTTGAAGGCCCTCCTCCAGTTTATTATTATTCTCTCCCCTTTTCTGTTAGGGGGGATTTCCTCTCTTTTCCCTTTTTCTCTGTTTCTTCTATATTTCGGGTCTGGTTCTGGGGCGACAGGCACGCTGCGGGGGGGGGGGGGGGCCGTAGTCATCTGCAGAGGTGCAGGGTGGGGGGTTGGGGGAGGGGCTTCTATAGTCCTCTATCGTGTTTCTATGGCCTTCTTTTTCTTCTCTTATTCTTCTATGTCTTTCTTTTCTGGGGTCAGTGCGGTAGGTTTCCTTCGTGGCCAATCATTGTTTTTCATTTGTGCCTCATTTCCGTGGGGTTTTCTGGGTCCTAGGGCAGGAGACCGCAGGCGCAAACGGCTCGTGATATCCCTCCACATCCTGAACTTCCTGTTTCAGCGCCATTGATTTGATAGATTGCTATTTACTGCTTGACGTTCACTATTCTGCCTGCCAATTTTCGCTGTTGAGAACTTGATTGGCACCTGATCCTTCTATCCTTTATTGTAAAATGAAAACCTTTTATATCCTGTTTTCCCTCTTGGGCTGTTCAGTGGATAAGAGAATACTGGCATGGAGAATCGACTTCCCGAGGTGCTGCATGTGATTTAATCTGCTCGCTGTTACTTTCACTGTTTAGCGGCCGGACCCGAGGGTTGTAGGCCCATACTTGTCTTTATTTGCAATGTCAATAAAGGTTTTTCAAAAAAAACAAAAAAACTATACTATACTGTGCATTGTCCTCTTGTATTCTTTACGCAAATAACAAACGCCAATAAAGAAAAGAAAAACTATTGGGGGGATAGATTCCCTCTTCTTCCAGATGTAATACTCTTGTCCTATTGCTGTTGCGTATTAGGTCAGCCTTGTTTTGTTACTGTTTGAAATACTTGAAGAGCTGGAAGCACCATCCTGAGCTCCGATATATGGATGTAGTCCTGTGCCATGATGGATATCCACCTGCTCTGAATTCATACCCTGGGCATGTGCGCCCCTCCACCCTGGGGTGCCCACCTTGTTTGAGATGTTTGTGCCTGTGAATCTGAGACTGGCTTTTATGAACTTGCCCTCCTCACAATAGGCTGGAGCACTAGGAGATAAATAGACTATGGCAGGCAATAAAGCTTCTGTTGATGTTACCGATAGGTTACTTTGTATTTAAACTAGGATTCCCAGCCTCTCGACTGGGAAAATTTCAAAGCATATGTATGTATGAAATACACCAGATAGTTGCATGTTAATACAAGTATCTTGTTTACAGTGCATAGGCATGGTAAAACTGTGGTATATAACAAATATGTCCCTATGATGCTGCTGTCTTGAACAGATGTCCTGTTTCGGCGCAGCGGTCAAGAGTATAAAATTCCATTGATGACACGGTTTGTTTAGGGTGGCTGGAGTTTGGGGTTATGAAAAAGCATCAATCAGTGGAGAAGTTAAAATTCCTGGCCTGACCCCATTGTTTCCTCTGATCTTACCATCAGGCATAGCTGAAATCAAGGATAACAAAGTGGAGCTGTTGAAAGTAGACGAGGCGTCGGAGGAGTATCGTCAGGTGATTCGGACTTTTTACGACAGTCTAGAAGCCTATCATTGCAAGATCAAGATTGTTAAGGTAGTGTATACACTCATTGCATCATTGTATTGGGTCCACTCCATCACCCTAGAAGTACAGAAAGAAACTCAAGACTCCTCTTTTCAGGCAGCAACTCATGCCATCTCATTCTGCTTTGCCTGTTGTGTTCCCTCTGCTCTGTCTGTTTCGTCCACTCTGCCATTGCCCATGCCATCATGAACTCTGTCCTTTGTCATCCCCGCTGCTGTAGAGCATGCCATCACTTCTAAATTGCCCATTTGGTCATTAACAATTTTTTTGTCAGTCTTCCAGGGGTAGTGGATCGTCAAAGGTCCAGGATTCTTCTTCAGAGCGTCGTCCAGGGATATCTAGTTTGCAATGGCAAGGGTTCCCTAACTTATACTGAAAGGAAGGGAGGGACTAGCTCTTTGACCCCTCCTATGGGAGGGTCAGGGGAGTGGGTGGCTACACCCACTTCCCTTTGTCCAGTTTCGCGCCAGAGCAGGGGCAGGTAGCCCATGAACCGGTTTGAGCTGGCATATGCACAGAGGAGCCTACTGCTCCCCCAGTGCAGGACTTCAAAGCACTCTAGGACTGCACCCACCCAGCCCCAATACACTAAACCCTGTCTGGGAGGTGGTTACACCTCCCTGTGACAGGATGCCTATTGTTGGGCCTCCTCCACTGCGAGTTTCGGTCATCAGCAGGAGGGCAGCCCAGTGTCTGTGACTGGTGGCATCCATTTTGTGATGCCAGGGCTCTTCAGGATTATACCGTGTTTCCACAGTAAGTACATGTCTATCCCTCTAGAAGGGTGGGATCATACTCCCACACCAGTTACTGGTGTGGGGGTATGATTCCAAAGAGTTTGACACCAAACACATGTTTTGATGCAGCCATTCCAAAGTTGGCATTAACCGCGAGGTTATAATGCACTTAAGAGTATATGGTTTAACTGCATCCACAAACGGCCACAGAGAATAGACTCTGAGAGCTGCAGAGGGGCCCTGCTCAGGAAGAGGCACCCCCTCACATGGAAACCAAGCACCCTGCCCTCAGGATTGATAGGGCCTGTGGAGAGGTGTGGCTCACTGGTCGTGGAGAGGTGTGGCTCACTGGTTAGAGGCGGCAGATCCGCAAGCAGAGAATCGGCCAGGGACCAGGGTTCAATTCCCGACGCGGCAGGGTCGTCGACCAGGGTCAAAACTGACTCGATAATTCTCGCCTCGGTACCTACTCTAACCAGGAACACACTCGGCAACTCTGGGCATTAGCTTGCCTCATCTCCACAACGGCCCCCCACATTCGCCGGGGATGCCTGGTTTCACCTTGGAGATACCCAGGAGGGACCATCTCACAGGGATAGCCAGGACGGGTTCCCCAGCGGTCTACAGCGCTACGAGGCCTCAGGGTAGCAGTGCGCTTTACAAGACCCATACATTTACAAGACACATACATACTTGGGGGTGACTAATTTGTGTAAATGTGTGTGCATGGTGAGATATAGTGAACCTAGATCTCAGTGAGGAGTGCCAGCACTACCTCACCCAGGCTGCAGTAGCAGGCCTGTGGTGTCAGATTTAGTCTACTTCCCAGGGGTGGCATAATACATGCTTCAGCCCCTGGTAGGCCTGTAAAGTATCTATGCCCTTGGTACCCAAGGTACCATATACTAGGGGCTCATAAGGTACCACAGTATCCAATCACTAGTGCACCTAATATGCACTCCAAGTTGTTTAGAGAGCCTGGGGCCCTGTTTAGCAGGGTCCCAGCCAGAAACCAGTGTAAACATCAGAAAAAAAGTTGGGGCAACATAAGGTGCAGATCCTACTCTCCTACATGTGGCCTCTACATTAAGTGTGTGTGTGTGTGTATAATCTGGGTGCCGTACTGTGTACGGTGGCTTTCTGTAGTAGTGTGCGCACACCAGCTGCATTACTAGCGCCGGCATAACCTTTTTGTGTGCGCACACACCCTAGCTGCAGTACTAGTTGTGTGTATTTGTGCACTTACTCTGGTGAAGGGAGCCGCGTGTATTCGTCAGCTGGCTGCGGTGCTAGCAGCGTGGTGAGTGTGCGCCCCGCTTGCTCGGGAGGCATCACAGATGCTTTACTGCTCCCAATAACGGTGGGTGCTGTGCTGCCCCCGGCTGTAGTGTAACTGTATGTTCGTGAAGATACTGGACTAGCAGCATGTGCTCTGGCTGTGGTACTAGTAGTTTTGTGTTTGCTCTCACACTACTTTGACAGCAGTGCTAGTAATTTACAGCGTGCATACAATGGCTGTAAAGTAGACATCGTGTACACTGCTGGGGGGGTGTGTGACCATTCCTAGGTGCCCGACACCTACACACTAAGCAAAGTGTGTGCACGTGACAGAACATGTCCACTCTTCATTGAATGTATGGAAATATGGGTGGATGAAACATTTTAAAGGTGAAACGTGTATCTTCATGGCTCTATAGGAGCCAGTAACAGACACATTATGTATTTGGGGGCATGTGGCACGCACATATTTTGGGGTCCACTTTTAGAACATTGTGACCTAATTAGTGTAGACAGCCCTTTAAATGGGGAGGTACCATCTGGTACTGATAACCTGCACTTCTTTAATGTAAAAATCAGAGTATCTGCACTTCTCAGCACAGCTGAACTACATTTAATGGAAGAGTACTGGCACTTCCCAGGGGCAAACGGGTACTCTAAAGAGAGTACCTGCACTTTTATATTTCCATTTAAAGCACTGGTGTAGAAATGATTAATTTACATAAAGGCAGTCCATCCACACATCGTTCGTGCCATGTAATCTCTGGGAACCCACTAACATGAACACTTAACTTTCAATCTGTTTACTGACATTTAAGATATGCAACAAATACAACAAGCATTGGCATAGCCAGTAGGTCTCGCTTTTGGGGCCTTATAAGTATTTATTTATGCAGCACAATATCCTTGGTGCAACAACGTCAACTGTTGCATGGCTAAACACTTATAAGGTTTCAAAGGCGAGACCTATTGGCTATGCCAATGCTTGTGTTCCCTTTGTTTGCAGTCTTGGTCTATTTGTGCATTGTACTATTTCTCTCACTTCATTAATACTGTATTTCATGTGGGTTTCTTTGTTTCAGTGCCTTTCTGTGTTTTAGGAGCAAACCCCTTTGTATAAAACTCCAGTTTCTGATTTATTTTGTATTTATTTTTTTACCCTTCCCGCACTGCTGATTCATTCTTTCTAATTCTCCCCTTTTCCTTTTCATTCGATTAGTTTTGCTTTTAGTGAATCTGTGTTCATCATGGCAGTGTAGTTCAAGTTAAATTTTAAACATTACTACCATCTCACATGTGCATCTTGCACGATCAATCACTGTGTACTGTGCTGTGATAAATAGTCTTTGCTCTGGAATTAATTAATAAGAAATAGAAAGCCCAGCCATTTCTTCCAGGCCTTTGGCATTTCTATCCCCTTACTATCACACTCATGCTGACCGCTGTAGCAAGTCTTCCTGATTGTGCGTAGTGCTCACAGGAATGCTGCTTTGCTCAGAGGTGTTATAGGCTGGTGTTGTATCAAGTGTAGCTTGCATCCCTCTGGGATAGACACTCTGCTCACCAGCCCTCTAGACCATGGCTCTGGGAGCTCCACTGTTCTCACTGTGAGCAGTGCTGGAGTTGCACATCTCAGAATTCCTGTGCCCCACCGCCCTCCTAAACCACTCAACGCCGATGCATGCTCTTCATAGTTACCCACGACTGCTGCCTGGAATTTTACACCACATCTCCCAGTTTGCCACTAATGCCCGCAAAAGATCGGCCTAGATCCCCAGCAGCTGTCTGCAGAAGAACTCCAGGCATTGCTCCAATAGGGAGCTATTGCACCTGTTCAATCACATCAGCAAGGGCAGTGAATCCCCAAGGAAGACTGGACGGTGGCACCAATACTGAGCACTTCAAGATATGACCTCTTCCAGAGGTCATTCTATTACTTCTCTTCCACAAAGGTACACCTAGCAGCTTTAGCCGCCTACCAAAAAAATGGGAAACAATAGTCAGTCTTTGAAATTCTGGTTGTTAAATCCTTTATGGAAGGCAGCAAAAGGGATATCTCACCTTGAACGCCACAAGTCTGTTCATGGGACCTTAACAATGCCCTACTTCGAGACAACTTATGGGGCTTCTATTTCAGCTGCTGCACTCTTATCCAATGCAGTTCCTTTTCTGGAAAGTATCTTTCCTCATTGCAGTCGCTTCCCTCCACAGGGTAAGTGAACTACAAGCCTTAACATTTGAGAAGCCATTTAGCCAAGTACACAAAGTTCGGGTTGCCCTGCAAACACAACCTCGTTTTCTGCCCAAAGTTATCTCCCCTTCCCATGTCAATCAGATTCTTGGTTTACCAGCTTTTTGTCTTCAACTACAGTCTGTCACGAAAGGTGCTCTACACACATTAGAGGTTGAAAGAACCCTTAAGTGCTACATTGACTCTAAAAATCGATCAGAAAGACAAAGCAGCTCTTTGTAGCTTTTGACCAGCCCCACTTAGAAAATCCAATATCCAAAGTGGTCTTTGCCAGATTGATTGGTAAATGCATTCAAGTTTGATGTGTCAAAGTTTCACACACTGCGGTACTATGGTCAGTGCCCAGGGCATATTCAGCTCGTAAGACTTTTCTAAGTAACATCTCGCTCACAGACACCTTTAAGGCTGCTACTTGGTCTTCTATCCACTCATTTGCTAAGCATTACTATTTGGATATTCCTGCCCAACAAGAAGCTCAAGTCGGACAAAATGTACCTCGCATACCATCACTTTAGGGAGATAGATGCTGCTTCACAGGAATCTGCAGCCGCACACGCTGCAAACAACTTTATTTACATTTACAATTAGTTTGCACTTTGTAGTACTGGAGGTTCACATACCAACTCCCCAGATTCGAGTGCACAGTACAATAGTCAAGTCTCTGTATTTCTAAATACATATTTCTCTACCAGTGCACATAGTCTTTACTTTCTTGCATCTCTACATCTACTTGCACTTCCCTGTAGAGGAAGAGACAATCTAAGGTGGTATCTCTGTCTCTTGTTTTAGGGGAGGTATACAAGTCGTCTCAAAACCAAATCCTATTCTACATAGAAAAACAGCTTGTATGGTCCACACCCAACACCAGATGGCGAAAGTGTGTACAACATTGGAATCTGCAGCACAATAAGTTGCAAATAATTGTTACAGGTTAATAACATTTTCTGTCCACAGCCAGCTAGTAAAGATCACTACGGGCTTCCAAGTCTTGATCAGATTTCCCGAGGGCCCTCACCAGGCTCACTGAAGTTGTGTACAATGAAGAACTGACAGCAAGTAAATCAGTATGACAAAACATAACTTATCACAAAAATGTAAGCCTGCACCACCAAAGCGTTAGTCCTTTCTTGGAACCAACTTCATAATCTCCTAGAAAATGGAGAGCAAAAAAAAAGACCAGAGCTGGCCCCTACACAATCTTGTCCACTTACAGACAACTCTTGGTCCAAAACAGCCCCCAGAGTCTTAAATTCAATGGCAGGCAAAATGGGTTTTCTACATTGTTTATCAGGTAACTATGACCCATCTACAGATGAATGGCTGTGAAACAATCGCTCTGCTTCAATGCGGCGGTAGGAGCGGGGTTGGCCAATCTAACAATATGTTCTGTTTCCTCGTTGTAAAACATTTACCTTTATCAGTTTGTAATGGCGACAGACCTGTATGTTAAACAGGATGAGCAACAGGGAAAAACCTTGCAGTACCCCACAAAGAACCTCTGGCTTGAAAGGGAGTAGTGTCAGCAACTGGAAACAGGTCCAGGAACAGTGTCCATTAAACCAGTCTCAGTAACACTGATCTCTTCAGCCTTCCCCCAGTATCCTTTCCACCTTCTCCCTCTGTGCTCTACTGTTCTGTCACCCACCAGCACCATCCTCTTATGTTTTCCAAAGTGCCCTCCCCTTCTCTCTCCTACTTTGTTTCCCAGGGCCCTCCTCCTTCAGGCTTCTCCAACCTGTGCCCTCCCTCTTCTTCATTCTTCGTGTCAATCAATCAATCATTCGCATTTATAAAGCGCGCTACTCACCCATAAAGGGTCTCAAGGCGCGGGGGGGGGGGGTGGGGGGTCAGTGCTCGAAGAGCCAGGTCTTGAGCTGCCTTCTGAAGGAGAGGTGGTCGGGTATGGCGCGGAGGTGGCTGGGCAGCGAGTTCCAGGTCTTCGCTGCCAAGAAGGAGAAGGATCTTCCTCCGGCGGTGGCTTTGCGGATGCGGGGTACAGCTGCCAGGGCCTGACCGGCGGAACGTAGAGTGCGCGGAGGGGTGTAGAAGGAGACGCGGCTGTTGATCAGTTTGGGTCCGAGGTTGTGGAGGGCTTTGTGTGCGTGGGTCAGGAGTCGGAAGGTGATCCTCTTGTTGATGGGGAGCCAGTGGAGTTTTCTCAGGTGTCCGGAGATGTGGTGGTGGCGAGGGATGTCCAGGATGAGTCTCGCGGCGGCGTTCTTGATTCGTTGGAGTTTTCTCATCAGCTTGTTGGTGATGCCGGCGTACAGGGTGTTCCCGTAGTCCAGGCGACTGGTTACGAGGGCGTGGGTGACGGTCTTCCTGGTGTCGGTGGGGATCCAGCGGAAGATCTTGCGGAGCATGCGGAGGGTGTTGAAGCATGCCGAGGTCACCGCGTTCACCTGCCTGGTCATGGAGAGTGAGGAGTCCAAGATGAAGCCGAGGTTGCGTGCGTGGTCGGTGGGTTGGGGAGTGCTGCCTAGGGCGGGGGGCCCCCAGGAGTCGTCCCATGCGGTGGGAGTGGGGCCGAGGATGAGGATCTCCGTCTTGTCTGCGTTCAGTTTCAGACGGCTGTCTGTCATCCAGTTCGCCACTTCCTTCATTCCTTCGTGAAGTTTGGTTCGGGCTGCAGTGGGATTGTTAGTGAGGGAAAGGATGAGCTGGGTGTCGTCGGCGTATAATATTAGGTCGAGTCCGTGGTTGCGTGCGATGTTTGCCAGAGGGGTCATGTAGACGTTGAAGAGAGTGGGGCTGAGGGAAGTTCCTTGGGGTACGCCGCAGATGATTTCCGTGGCTGTCGATCTGAAGGGGGGGAGGCGGACTCTCTGGGTCCTGCCGGAGAGGAAGGAGATGATCCATTCGAGGGCCTTGCCTCTGATGCCGGCGTTGCTGAGGCGTCGTATCAGGGTGCGGTGGCAGACCGTGTCGAAGGCTGCAGAGAGGTCCAGTAGTATGAGGGCCACGGTCTCACCCTTGTCGGTCAGGGCTCTGATGTCGTCCGTGGCTGCGATGAGGGCGGTTTCGGTGCTGTGGTTGGCTCTGAAACCGAACTGTGTGGGGTCGAGGGAGTCGTGGGTTTCCAGGGCGTTGGTGAGTTGAGAGTTGACAATTTTCTCAATCACTTTGGCGGGGAACGGCAGGAGAGAGATGGGTCTGAAGTTTTTGAGATCGGTGGGGTCTGCTGTGGGCTTCTTCAGGAGGGCGTTGAGCTCTGCGTGCTTCCAGCTCTCCGGGAAGGTGGCGGTGGTGAGGGAGGCGTTGATGACGTCTCGAAGGTGTGGTGCTATGATGTCGTCGGCCCTGTTGTAGATGTGGTGCGGGCAGGGATCCGATGGGGAGGCGGAGTGGATCGAATTCATGGCGCGGGTGGTCTCCTCGGTGGTGGTTGGGCTCCAGTTGAGGATGGTGGTGATCTCGTTGGCGGGTTCTGGGGGGGGGTTCGCGTCGGTGGTCGGGAAGCTGATGTATATGTTGGTGATTTTCTGGTGGAAGAAGGTCGCGAGGGAGTCGCAGAGGTCCTGTGATGGAGGGATGGAGTTGTTTTCTGCGTCCGGGTTGGAGAGCTCTTTGATGATGCAAAAAAGTTCCTTGCTGTTGTGGGCGTTGTTGTCCAGTCTATTCCGGTAGGCGGTTTTTCGTGCGGCGCGGAGGTGTTGGTGATGTTGGCGGGTGGCGTCCTTGAGAGCTGAAAGGTTCTCTTCGGTCTGGTTGAGGCGCCACGTCTTCTCTCGGGTGCGGCATTCTTTCTTGGAGTCTTTGAGGTCGGGGGTGAACCATGAGTTTTTCTTGTGGTTGTTGGTGCTGGCTTGAGTCTTCAGGGGGGCCAGGAGGTTTGCACAGTCGGAGAGCCAGTTGGTGAGGTTGTTGGCGGCTTCGTTTGGGTCGGTGGTGCTGGTGGGTTGGTTCTGGGAGAGGGTTGCTGCGAGCTGTTCTGTGGTGATACGGTTCCAGTGTCTTCTTGGTGGTTGCTGAGTGTGGTGATGCACGGTGGTCTTCTTGAAGCTGAAGTGGACGCAGCTGTGGTCCGACCAGGTGAGTTCGGTGGTGTGGTTGAAGGTGACGTGTCTGCTGGAGGAGAAGATGGGGTCGAGTGTATGTCCGGCGTAGTGGGTGGGGGTGTTGACAAGCTGGTTCAGTCCCAGGTTGGCGAGGTTGTCCAGGAGGGCGGTGGTGGTGTTGTCGGTGGGGTTCTCTAGGTGGAAGTTGAGGTCTCCTAGGAGGATGTAGTCGGTGGAGGAGAGTGCGTGAGGGTTGACGAAGTCTGCGATGTCTTCTGTGAACTTGGAGCGAGGTCCTGGTGGTCTGTACATGAGGGTGCCTCTGAGGGTGGTCTTGGGGTCGCTGTGGATCGTGAAGTGGAGATGTTCAGCGTCGGGGAATGAGTTGTCGGTGTCGGTTGTGACTCGGATGGAGTTTTTGTGCGCGATGGCGATGCCTCCTCCGATGCGGTTGGTGCGGTCTCTCCGGATGATTTTATAGCCGTCGGGGATGGCTATGGCGATGTCGGGTGCCGAGGAGGGGTTCATCCAGGTCTCGGTGAGTAAGGCGATGTCCGGGTTCGTAGAGTTGATGAGGTTCCACAGTTCGTCTCATCTACCTTGCAACCTGTATCCTCTTCCCTTCTGCCTTGTCCTCCTTTACATTGTACTGTTCACCCTCTTCCTGGGGTGTCTCCTGCACTGTGGTATGCTTTTTCACATTCAATCTAGCTTAATCTGGCCTCCGGTCTCTCCCTTTTTTGCTGACTAGTCCCTCCCCTCACCTTCTGACTCGGGGAAACTTTAGTACGGTAAAACACGCTATAAAGCTGCAGGTTACACACACTTATTTATTTTCAATCACTTTGCTGTACCAAACTGTTTGTCCGTTGTGCAAATAACATTGTTACGTTACATAACCAATAAAATAACTCGCTGTACAAAGATGGATTTGGGGTTTCTCCCACCTGCGTTGAGCCCCTCCCCCACATTATCCTTCTCCATCTACAGTCTGTCATTCATGACCTCTTTGAGCCCTTCCTTCTTTCATCCTGTGGTTCCTTTTGCACTGGTCGGTCTCCTTGCCCTGGCTCTTCTGCTCCTTCTCAGTCTATATCCCTTCCACTGCCTGAATCATGACATCGACCTATCCCTTCCCCTGCACTCTGCCCTCTTTCAGTGTTGAGTTCTAAGTGGGTATCGGGTGCACTGACAATATTTCCATGTAATGTCTGCCTCTTTGATTCTTCTAAGATGTTCTTCTATATTTTCAGCTCGAAAAGCTGGTGAACCCTCTGCTGCTCAGCCAGTATAAGTTGAAGAAACTGTCCATGGAGCGAGCGGGCTGTCAACAGCCAGTGGAGCGAATATTGTATCATGGTACCCCTGAGGACTGTGCTAAAGAGATCTGTCACTATGGGTTCAACCGAAGTTTCAGTGGGAAAAATGGTATGTGGATTCGAGAGATGAGGACAAATGGCATCCCGTAATCTTGTAATCGATAGGACCCAGCTCCATGATTTTAGTAGACTTTGAAAAAGCATTGGACTCTTTGAGATGGGAGTTTCTGTGCCAGATTCTCAAAAGGTTAATTTTGGATTTAGGTTTTTATTCTGCGTTCGAGTTCTGTCCAGAAATCCCTGGGCACCCGTCCACATGACCAGCACCGGTTGAGTGACATGTCGGATTGTCAGAAGGACAAGACAAGGGTGTCGTCTTTGTTCGCTGATCTTCTCTCTAGCAATGGAACCATTCATTGCTTGGAAGCAAAAAGATGGTCTGGTGCAGGGGTTCCAGTAGGCGGGAGGGCAGAGCATCTTCATACACGGATGACCTGTTCCTGTTCCTATAGTGTCCATGATGAATATGCCAGAGGCTAATGGAAATACTGGATTTGTATGGTGAGGCTTCAGGCTTGGAGTTTAACTGGGATATGTTGGTTGGAGGGAAGGAACTTCGCTACAAACTCTGATTTCCAGCTGCGTGTGCAATCCTATAGTTTCATGCTCATAGGAATTCATATCTCTCATGAAGGGGGATCAGTCTTTCACAGGTTCAAAAAGACTGTTGGAGCATCTACCACATTTATGTATACATTGAATAACTGGTATGCCAGGATGAACCCACAGTTGCAACCTGTATTGAGTTGAGATGTCTCTGGTCCATGTGACTGCACTGCTAAGGCTTGATTCCCTTCATGAGCCCGTGTTCAAAAGGCCTAAACCTGGGCCATTCACACGGGCCACCATCTCGGCCCATAAGGGGTTTCCTTTGATGAAGTTGTGCTGTTTTAAAATGTACATTACAGAATAAGAGTGAATCCCAGTTCAAGGGATCTCGCCAGAACTAGCCAGCACACTTTATACTTGGTAACAGTAAGGTTGTTCTAGTGCTGCTATTATCCAGTTGTCATCGCTCGTTCTGGAGGCTTCACCGGCAGCCACTGGCATACCCCAACACACCCCCACCATATATAGAATTGGACGTCTCACACTTCTGGACAGTCTTACAGTATAATAAGATGTCAAACAGCAAACCCTGCCCTGCTTTTTGCCTGGTGATTTAAGTAGACTCATCTATGGTCTGTGCAAGTGGTGATAGGTGTGGATAACCTTTCTAAAGTTAAACTCTTCTTATGCAGAAATAATGAGTTTTAACTATTCATACGACTATCAGATTTCTGTTTGTCCACCATAGGCATGTGTCCTACGCCGTGCAAAGATGTGTAAAGACTTCGGAACCTTTATCGACAATCATTGGTCTTTCAAAGATGAGGTCTGTGCTGTGACAGAGCTCTGTTTTTGCTAATTCTGCATCCTCTGGAAGCCTCCACTTTTCACGTGGTATTATCTTATATGCTGTTGTGATTGGATAACTGTCAAGAGCGCTCACATGTAAAATTGTCAAACTTAATAAGGTCCAAAAACATGCTGCATGCAGAATGTACAGCGATGGGTACATCTCTGTAAGCCTTTGTAGGATTTACAGTCTGTCATTTGTATTTGGTTATTTATAGAGTGCACTGTGACCAAAATGGTATCCTGGCACTAGCTAAACCCGTCAGTAGAGGCATAGAAAATGGGGGGATATTCTAGTCGGAAAAAACAGAAGTTTAACTCCATAATTAATGGGGGGGGAGCCAAGTTTGAAGGGATTTCCTAAACTTATACAAGTCAGTTTGAGATCTTACTGAGACTGACAGTTTATTCCATAATTGAGCCACTTTCCCTGGAAAGGCGCGTCCTCTCTGTCGGACTTTATTGAATCTCTGTTCTTGGACAGATTGATTGTAGTCGATCGAAGGGCCTTGCCTGGAGTATATTTTCTAAAAAGAAATCCTCTGTTTAATAGACAGCCAATGGAGATCTTTGAGAGCACCGGAGGCAGAGGAGTTCCGAGGTCCATTTAGCATTGGTTTTGCTGTGACTATCTGAATGCGTTCCAGTTTCTTTCATAAATAGCTAGCAGCTCCTAAAAGGAGGGCATTACAGTAGTTCAGCCTACTTCGTATTATGCCTCTGGAAATCGGGGATCTAGCTTGGACGTTTAACATTGGGTACAGTTTCCTGAGACCGCGAATCCTAGTGAAGCAGGTCCCCGCAACTCCATTCACATGCTTTTCCATAGAAAGGTCCTCATCTAGTATTACTCCCAGGTTCCAGACCACAGTTGAGTTACCAAGTGGGATTTCTGTGGGTCGGGGCCAAAGAATCTGGGGGATGGATATTGGGATTTTACTAAAGAGGCAACAGAGGAGCTCTGTTTTGCAGCCGTTAATCATAAGGAGGATCCGGATAAATAGTCGCGCTAGACACCCAGTTGTCTTGTTCTGGGGTCTGAACTCATGCATTTACTGCCTATAAATCATTTTCAAAGGAGGGCGTGCTTTCATAGATGTTTCAGCCAAACGTCGGAATTTTCTACCTTAGAAAATGTTGCCACCAAAAGATCACTGCAATTTCAAGCACCTCAAGACCTGGATCTTTCCGTCCATGTGACTCTGAATCCAGGAGTTTCTGTCTAGCATTAGACTACAGTCCCCTATAATAGAAACAACCCTAGATGAGGTTTCTGGAGTAATGTTTTAGTACTTCATTTGAAGGTCCATCAGGGCCTGGGTGCTCAAACCTTTCAGGTTACTTATGGTCTTTGCTATTCCAAAGGGGAGTATGTGGCTCTTTCTGTTCAGTGACCTGACCGGGGCTGCTGTTATGACTTCGGGGAGTTCAAAACCCACCATACTTCTTCAGAACTGTAATCTACTGGTGCCAGTGAGAGAGAACCCATTGCCAAACAATGGCAGCTCTGTGCCCATCCCTGCTGCATTCCAGTGCAGCTCTATGGAGCTTTTAGATCGCAGCTTAATCATTACCTAAGCATTTATGCAATATATCATGATCCCTCCAGTCAGCATCATCCGCCCCCAGAATATCAATGTCCACTCCTACACCGATGACTCGCAACTCATTCTCTTTCACAGACTAAACAACCAGTACCCATTTAAAGTTCCTTACCTGCATGACTGAAATCGCCCACTGGATGAAGCCCACATGTCTAAAGCCAAACACTGACAAGACTGAAATCGTTGTCTTTGGTAAGAGCACATAGCCCCTAGACTCCACCTGATGGCCAACAGAGCTAGGGCCGACACCAACCCCCACCACCTATGCCAAGAACCTCAGGAGTTTGATCAGCAGCAAACTATACATGACAGCCCAAGTCTGTGCCGTTGCCGCAGCGTGCTTCCATACCCTGAAGATGCTGAGGAAGATTTTCAAATAACTCCTAATCAACTCATGGAAAACCATCACGTATGTCCTGGTCGCAAGCAAGCTGGGCTGTGGGAACACTGTATGCCGGAATCCACAAGAAACTCCGCATAAGGCTGCAGACCATTCAGAACTCTACAGCCAGAATCACTCTCAACCTCCTAAACCGCGATCCTATTAAACCACATCCGAAAACGCTCCACTGACTCCCCATTCACAAATTAGCACAATTCAAACTCCTCACTCCCACTTTCAAGGCACTACCTATCACTAGCCCAGCACACCTCAACTATCTCAGCTGCTTCCAGACACCTCCACTCATCAGGGCGCCTACTTGCAAACATCCCAAGCATATGAAAAACCAGATTCGGTGGTCGAGCCTTCGCCTATGTTGCTCTTAAAGCGTGGAATAACCTGCAGCTACACATAAAAGCTTCCCAACCTGGCTTTTCGAGTAGTCCTCCTATGCCCTAGGTATGTCTAGACTCTCAGCTGCTCAGCTGCAGGATACCCTCCTGATGATAGTGTGATCTAAAATTCTACATAACATCAAACTCTTGTGCGTGTACTGTCAAGCAGCGATATTTACTACCTAGAATTACTATAAGGAGCACCACAGTCAATTATTTTGTCTGCTTCACATAAATTCGAGAGGATGTATCCTGCCTGGTCTTTGTTATATTTCCCCCTCTCTCTCTCCTGGAATTTGATATTGTAGTAGCTTTACAGCTTTGTACCAGGACCATTCCTTCAATTACTCTTAAAAAGAAAATATTATGGTTACAGAATGATGGAGTACTCGATTCTCCAAGAATTGCCTGTCAGTCGAGGCTGTTGCAGTAGGTGATGTAGGTTGGATAACGTAGAGAGTGTGAAACAAGTAATCACTCACAATAAGTGTTAACATCCAGGCAGACCTCTCCAGTAGAAAAGGGTCTGTAGTTTGAAAATGATTGCCAAAGAAAACTGGAAGTGGTCTAACACTATTTTAGACCGCAACAGGATATCCAAACTATAGGACCAAGCAAAAAGCTCCAACCCATCATTTATAGCCAGGGATATCCTATGTCTGAGGTATGCAAGTCTTGAAGATGCTTTTGGGGAGTTGGGGCTGCTCAAAAGCGAGCTCTGGTAGGGCTTTTGGTACAAATCTATCTCTTCTCTGACCTTTCTCCTGGATACAACTCAAGGAATGGGCTAAAAGCTTGCCATGGCTTCAGGTTGTAGGAACTTTAATGCTAGTGTTACAGGTTTGTAGCTATTTCCTTCCTACACTAAATTATATATTATGCAGATTTTACAGCCACAGATTATTAGTAGTAGCAGCTGCTCTGCAACATCTTGCATCTTTGAGTAAAGTGAAGTCCACGTACTGAGGTAGTGGAGCTGATTTGTTTTGAAACATGTTCTGGTTTGTGCTTCTGATCTTTTTTCTTTCTCCACAGCTAACCGCTATGGACAAGGAGTCTATTTCGCTGTTCAATCAGTGTTGTCAGTGTTGGATTTCTACTCCCCTCGCAATACCAAGGGAAATAAGTGTGTCTTTGTGGTGAAGACCTTGACTGGCGACTATGCCGCTGGCACAGAGGAAATGAAGGTGCCCCCGATAAAGGACGCAACAGGACTCTCCCGGTATGACAGTCTCGTAGACGATGTGAAGAAGCCTACAATGTTCGTCATTTTTAATGACACCCAGGCATACCCAGAGTACCTTATCACCTGCAAGAAGAACTAGACTCCTTGAAGCAGGTGTGCAATACCTGTGATGTGTGAAACTGGGGGAGAGGACCCGTGAGTACCGTCTCGCACTCCCTGAGACTCGACTCATCCACTGCTTGGCAGTGTCTAATCATACTGTCCTTTAATACAGACCATACCCAAATGTAGAGGTTCTACATGGCAGCATTATTGACCTCTATGTCCTGAATGAAATGATTTCACATCCGGCACACAATTTCACTGATCTGGGACGCGCAAGCAGCGCCACAGTACATCCTCCTCAGAACCATGACTGCACTCGCACCTCCACCGATACTGCCAGAACCTTTAACACCCAGTTTGTGCACCCTAGATCTCGTACATGGCGCCACTAACTCCATCTATGGTTTCTGCCTATTTCTCCTCTTTCTGAGACCTGCTGTATGATAGCCCCAGAACGATGGACCTCCTGACAAGCCCCCATTCCTGGGACCCTCTATATGAGAGCACTTTACATACCAACACACCTATCTGGCACAAACCAATTCCAGTGCGCTCTGTCCCCAGGCAGCTGGACATGTAAAAGCGCTTATCACACATCTGCAGACCTGGTACACTGTATGCTCACCAAAAAAGCATCCAGTGCATGCCTTCACTGACCGAAACCACCCATGGGCTTTATATAACGGTCTTTAAACAGCCATCCAAAGTGTAGGATAGTTCTTTGTTCTCCCTGACAACTTTACACATGAAGGCATTCGCCACCACCCAACCAAATATGAAGATCATCATAAAAAAATGCAAAATAAACCTGCATCCAAGAACTGCAGAACATGCAGGCACCTACCTGTAAGGAACAGTGCAGCAGCCTCGATGGGCCTCCGAACCAAGAGCAGATTGTCTGTTATTACCTGAAACTTGCACAAAAACATACATTACCCCTAAGACATTACAATATACTAGAGTTTTAAGAATAAGACTGCAAAATCTATAAGCACTGACAATCCCCAGGAACCAGCTTCAGAAGAGCTTTGACTATCTAAGCGACTAACCGCTTCTTAAACTTTCAGGTTTTAAGAGGACCACACTAACCACTTCTGCACAACCCAGATGACATAGTAGTGCCGATTTGGAGAAGGATTTGGGACTCACATTTTTTCTTTTCCTTGCTGTAGCCACGCAATGGAAGACGTGAGAGTTGGATCTCATGGCGGATAACTAAATGCTTAATTGTTTCTTTTACTATGAATGTTCAATAAAGACATGATTGATTTGTTTGGTTAAATCCTTGGATGTCTGTGTTCATTGTTGTTGCCTTCACTTGAGGAGGCAGCCAGCCTTGAATTAATGTAGTGCATACTTGACAAGTTCATTTTATTTTGGGCTTGCTTACTCCAGTGGAAGACCCTGACGTAGCAATATTTTGTGCATATATTTATTTAGCTAGAGAATGATTGCTTCCACTCATTTTTCAATTGCACACGTTCATAAAATTATTTCTCATCTTTCTATGTTAGTTCTCCTTTCAACACAATGGTGTGCTTTTCTGAAGTAATTGACGCAAGTGAAACACCAAAGATTACAGTGCATGTTCTTCCTTGCCATGGAGAAGTATACAATCTTTCTTTTACAGTAAATGATCAGTGTTTCAGAAATTAAGGTACTTTAACATCAAGTCGGGCGCCACACAATTCTTTTCCAGGGGATCCTCATCAATAGTCATAAGCACTGAATATTCCCGCCCATGTGCGGGACCCCGGAAATAATAAAATTATATATGTAAAAAACATACATATATACAGCTCTGTATATGTATAAACATATATCATTTTTTCCAAGCAAATGCAGCTCCCATAAAAGGCTAGGCAATGTAAATATACACATCCAATAACACATATATATATATATATATATATATATGTATATATAAAGGTATAACAATACACCTAAATCTTTTTTTTTTTTTTTTTTTTTTTTTTGAGGTAAACACTCATGAGAAAGCAAAAAATAAAGAGAACAAACTGTGGAAAAACACAGATGCACAACACATTGCCAGCCTGCAGGCTGCATTGCAATATAATACCATAGAGACTAAAAAGCCCTGTACAGGTAAAAACTGGCACCGTGCCTTTAAGGCAGCCCTGACTTCCATATCCCATCATGCCTCAGGGGTGACAGTTAGGTCAGTTGTTCTTTCCGGCTCCTTCAGTCAGGACCCTGGAATTCAGCTCTCTTCATTTTTGACTCTTTAGTCAAGAATTATTACAACTTTAAGATTTTTTGGACTTCTTCTTATAACATCTGAGAGGAAGTTAGTATCCTGTGTTTTTCTGACTGATATTTTTTGCTATTTTGTCAGAAAAATGCCTTCTTTATTTGTTCCATGTCCATCTTGTGGAAAAAAGAAGGCTGCTTCAGACACACATGAGGTGTGTATTATCTGTCTGCCGGACTCTCACTCTCCAGCAACATGCCATCATTGTGAAGACCTTTCCAAAAGGACTTTAAAGGAGAGAGAGAGGATTAGGCTGTACGGCCTAGCAGAACGGTCGACGTCGAAGCAGTTGGTCCCTGTTTGCTCCCCATCGACGTCGGGCTCGGCGTCGAAGACTCCAGCGGCGGGATCGTCGCTGAGAGGTGAGGAGTCAAGGGGAAGTCATGCTGCAAAGAGAAAATCATCGTCGACTTTAGATTCAGCGTCGAAGCGGATGCGTTCGATGTCGACGGCGTCTAAAGGCTCGGCGTCGAGGACTCGGCGCCACAGTTCAACGTCGAAAAAGCATCTGTCGACGTCAAGAGAAGATCGATCGACGTCTGCACAGAGATATCGTTCGTCGTCGAAGGAAAGACATCGTTCGACGTCGAGGTCGGCGAGACATCAGTCGACGTCGCAAGAAGTACGTAGGCGATCTCCACCACAGTCGACGTCGAGACCAATATCGCCGTCAAGATCAAGATCGCCGTCGAGGAAACATCGTTCGTCGGCGAAGAGGCTTTCGACGTCGTCGGAGCATTCGACGTCGAGACAGAAGTCTCCGTCAAGAACGACGTCGAGGCAGGAGCCTCCGTCGGAGTCGACGTCGAGGCAAGCGCCTCCGTCAAGACCGGCGTCGAGGCAGAGGCCTCCGTCGGAGTCGACGTCGAGGCAGGTGCCTCCGTCCTCACAGGTCTCCAAGGCTTTGGAGAGGTACATAAAGCCTCCGTCGAAGATAATCTCGACGTCGAGACAAGAAGCTCTGAGCCTCGAGGATTCGAGTCAAAGATCTCCGGTGATAGGCCTATCACCGTCGAGGCAGACCTCTGCTGAGGGTACGCAGGAGGTGTCACATGTTCGCCTCACGATTCGACCAGTCTCAAGGCGAAAATCTCCTCATAGACTGATATATACAACTCCTGAGTCACCGCGTCTCATATCGATCTCGCCTTCAGGATCAGAGGGCTCAGGTTCAAGATCCGAATCGCCAGAGTTGGTGCATCAATCTCCAGTACCTGCAAGAGAAAGTTCGCAGGAGGAGGACAATGCGGTACCTCAAAGTCCCGTAAGGGAAATGCCTCAGGACTCTGCTATGCCCAACGCAATAAAGGCATCGCTAACAAGATTAAGGGGCATGGAATTCCCAGCGACACCGATCAGACCAAGATCTCGGGGAAGAAAATCCCGAGGTCACTCTCGAGCACCAAGGAGGCGATCCAGGTCTTCCTCCCGCAGAAGACAGTCGACCAGATCAGAGAAAAGGCGCTGTAGAACCCCTTCTACCTCCCCTTCTTCCAGATCATCCAAAAGGGATTATTCACCGACACTCTCGGAGACGCCACCCTCTAGGGTATCTCCGGTAGATGATATTTCTACGTTTCAGGAAGTGTTGTGTAGAGGAGCTACAAAATTAAATATCCCTATGCCGGTTCAGGAGACCACTTCATCCATAATCTTCGAAACTCTTCATGAACGCACAGAGTCACGCCCGTTATTGCCATTAGTCCCTGGTTTGTTGCAACCAGTAATGGATATTTTTCTCACACCGGCAACCACCAAAACGGCGCCGGCGAATTCTAAAAAAGTACCGTCCAGCTCCGGAGGATCCTCTATTCCTAAAATCAGATCCTCCACCGGACTCTGTCATCACCGCCGCTGCCAGGAAGACACATGCAGTAGCTGGGTCTTCAACGGTGCCACCAGATAAGGACAGTAAGACACAAGACTCCTGGGGGAGAAAAGTTTGCGGCTCAGCATCCTCAAGCTTAAAGGTGGCCAGTGCCTCGGCGCTTCTGGGGCGCTATGATAGGTCATTATGGGACTCTCTTCAGAGGTTAATTGACAAAGTTCCATCAGAGGACAGACGGGACTTTGAAGAAATCTTGCATGAGGGAAGTCTGGTTTCTAACCAGATCATAAGTGCAGCGGCGGACGGGGCAACACTGGCAGCGCATGAATATGCACACGGAGTCACAGCCAGAAGATCATCCTGGCTTAGATTGACGGCCTTGAAACCGGAAGCGCAGGCAAGAATATTAAATCTGCCTTTCTCCGGTAGTTCTCTTTTTGGGTCCCATGCAGACGAAGAAATGGCCCGTATGAAGGCAGAGCTGGAGACCATGACAGCTGTCGGGCTTGAAAAGAGAAAAGAGTTTCGACGCCGCAAGGGAAATGACAGGCGCAGTTACCAACAGAGGATTCAAACCCCTCATTGGCAAAAGAACCAGGACCAGCAAGGTCAAAAGAAACAGCAATACCAGTCCCGCAAGCCATCCAGGGGACGGGGTAACAACAGGCAGTCTAATGCTGGAAACAAAGCTCCGGGGAAGCAATGAGAAGCCGCTTCCTCCGATGCTGTCCACCGCTCCGGTGGGAGGAAGTGTTGCACATCATCTTCCAGAGTGGCAGTCCATCACAAAGGACAAGTGGGTACTGAATATACTGCGTCATGGGTACTCGCTTCGTTTCAGAAGTCACCCCCCATCGATTCCTCCTGTAAATTCATCCCAGCATCTAAAGCAGCTCAGAGAAGAGGTAGCTACGCTTCTACTCAAATCTGCAATAGAGAAAGTACCCATAAACCAAAGGGGAAAAGGAGTTTACTCCAGATACTTTCTCATTCAAAAGAGGAGTGTGAAGGTAGAGTTCAGACCCATTTTAGACCTACGGATACTGAACAAACACATAAGGAAGGAAAAGTTTCGCATGCTGGCGCTCCACCAAATATATCCTCTTCTCCGGATGGGCGATTGGATGTGTTCACTGGACCTTCAGGGTGCATATTTCCATATTCCCATCCTAAGGAATCATCGAAAATTTCTCAGGTTTGTGGTAGGCAACTCTCACTATCAGTTCAAAGTCCTCCCATTTGGCCTGAAGTCAGCTCCTCGAGTATTCACAAAATGCGTGGCAGTAGTAGCGGCTGCTCTGAGGCGCGCAGGAGTCTTCGTCTATCCCTACCTAGACGACTGGCTAATAAAGGGCTCATCACCACAGAATGTGCGGTCACAGCTGTCGCTATGCCTAAACTTATGTTGCAAGTTGGGTCTCAGAGTGAATGCCAAAAAGTCCAATTTTTCACCAACACAGAGGATCCACTACCTGGGCGCAACTATAGACTCAGTAGTAGGAAAAGTGTTTCCTTCGGAGGAAAGACAGTCATCCATTATGCTAAAAGGCAGGCAGATTATATCCAACAATCTGTCGTCGGCAAGGCAAATCTCTTCTCTGCTAGGGGCCATGGCATCCTGCATCTTCCTAGTGCCCAATGCCAGGCTAAGGATGCGTCCTCTCCAGCAAGATCTCGAGGACAAATGGGATCAAAGGAACTCCCTGTGGGAAGAAAAGGTTTGTCTCTCCTCTGCAGCCAAACAGTCAGTCAAGTGGTGGCTGAAGCTAAGGAATCTACAAGTGGGGATCCCCTTTCATCAGGAGCCTCCAACTCAGACCTTAATCACCGACGCATCCCTTCAGGGATGGGGTGCGCATTTTGGGTCCCTGCAAACTCAGGGACAGTGGTCCAGCAGCGAGCGGTTGTACCACATCAACATGCTGGAGCTCAGGGCAGTCCACCTAGCCCTCAAAGCGTTCCTACCGGCGATAACGACGAGTACCATTCTAGTGCAGACGGACAATACCACCACAATGTACTACCTGAACAAGCAGGGGGGTACTCGATCCAGAACGCTCTCGCTGGAAGCTCAGTCCCTGTGGCACTGGATCCTAGCAAGGAACATCTCATTGAAAGCGGTGCACCTACCAGGAGAACTCAACGTGCAAGCGGACTTGCTCAGTCGGCATTTTCAAGAGCCAGAGGACTGGGTAATCAACGACGAGGTGTTAGAAGACATCTTTGGGGAATGGGGGCGTCCGCAAGTGGACCTCTTCGCGGACGAGCAAAACACAAAATGCCAAGGCTTCGCCTCAAGATACCATCGACCAGGATCCCTAGGGAATGCCCTTTTGATCAATTGGTCAATGACATTTGTGTACGCTTTTCTGCCTCTCCCACTAATCCCCAAGGTGGTGACCAAGTTGCAGAATTCATCTGCCAAGATGATCCTCATAGCACCGGACTGGCCGAGGCAGTGGTGGTACACGGATCTCCTACACATGTCGATCCGCCCCCACAAGCGGCTGCCGTGCAGGCCGGACTTGTTGTCCAAGATGCGGGGGAAGATTTACCATCCCAGCCTTCCCTCGCTGAGCTTAACAGCATGGCTCCTGAAGTCCTCCAGTATGGCCATCTGAACCTTCCCCAGGAGTGTATGTCCATACTGAAGGAAGCCAGGAGGCCTTCGACAAGACACTCCTACTTCTGTAAGTGGAAAAGGTTTTATATATGGTGTGCTCAGCATCATTATGATCCCACTAAATGCCAGGAGGATGTAATTTTGCCCTATCTTCTACATTTAGCGAGGGCAGGGTTGAAATTTTCATCCATAAAGGTTCACCTAGCAGCCATAACAGCATACAGGCGTTCGCCTTCACAGCAGTCATTTTTTAAAGTGCAGGTAGTGAAGGATTTCTTGCAAGGACTCAAGAAAGTCTATCCCCCTGTTAGACCTCCCTCTCCTTCCTGGGAGCTAAACTTGGTTCTGTCGAAGCTCATGGGTTCTCCTTTTGAGCCTATTCATAAGGCGACCCTACAGCACCTCACATGGAAGACAGCATTTTTAATAGCCATCACTTCAGCACGGAGGGTCAGTGAGATACAGGCCCTCTGTTCTAAAGAGCCCTACACTATTTTTCATCTGAATAGGGTTGTGATGAGAACTCATCCTTCGTTCCTACCCAAGGTGGTATCGGAGTTTCATGTAAACCAAACCATCTCCTTACCAACCTTTTTTCCCAACCCCTCCTCTCCAGCAGAGAGGGCGTTGCATTCTCTAGATGTCAAAAGGGTCCTGAAATTCTACCTAGATAGGACTAAGAATGTCAGGAAATCTGATCAATTGTTTGTGAACTATGGGGTTGTCCGTATGGGCTTTGCGGCTTCCAAACGTTCCATTGCTAGGTGGATTGTTTCAAGTATTACATTGGCCTACCAACTGGCTCAGAAACCATTGGGGGCGCGCCCTAAAGCGCATTCGACAAGAGGAAAAGCGGCTACCGCGGCTTTTCTCAATAATGTCCCACTCTCCGAGATCTGCAAGGCAGCCACTTGGAGATCTGTCCACACGTTTACCAGGCACTATTGTCTGGATTCGGACACCAGAGCAGACACTCAAGTAGGACAAGCCTCCTTGAGGAATCTGTTCCATGCATAATCATTTTCATGATTCTCTTTCTCCATGGGTGATACAACCTTAGTTTCATTTTCCTGCAGGTGGAAGGGGAGCTTGCTACTCTATTCAGTGCTTATGACTATTGATGAGGATCCCCTGGAAGAGAAGGGTAAGTTACTTACCTGTAATCCTAGTTCTCTTCCAGGGGTATCCTCATCAAAGTCATAAGCAACCCACCCACCTCCCCAGGCAAATGAAAAGAAGTGTATTATTCATTATGGAAAGGATATATCTTTGTGTTTAGGACTACGGTCCCGCAAAGAACAACTGACCTAACTGTCACCCCTGAGGCATGATGGGATATGGAAGTCAGGGCTGCCTTAAAGGCACGGTGCCAGTTTTTACCTGTACAGGGCTTTTTAGTCTCTATGGTATTATATTGCAATGCAGCCTGCAGGCTGGCAATGTGTTATGCATCTGTGTTTTTCCACAGTTTGTTCTCTTTATTTTTTGCTTTCTCATGAGTGTTTACCTCATTAAAAAAAAAAAAAAAAAGATTTAGGTGTATTGTTATACCTTTATATATACATATATATATATATATATGTGTTATTGGATGTGTATATTTACATTGCCTAGCCTTTTATGGGAGCTGCATTTGCTTGGAAAAAATGATATATGTTTATACATATACAGAGCTGTATATATGTATGTTTTTTACATATATAATTTTATTATTTCCGGGGTCCCCGCACATGGGCGGGAATATTCAGTGCTTATGACTTTGATGAGGATACCCCTGGAAGAGAACTAGGATTACAGGTAAGTAACTTACCCTTGTATGACATCCTAATGCCAGACATTGAAAAAAAAACGACCACATTGACGTCTGATACGCTTTTCAGAAAGCACCTATTCCAGAGATGTGTGATCTGTATGATTCTTCCATCTAGCGTGCCAGGAACTGTTATTTGAAATAAAAATGATATTATTTTAGGCATCCATCAACCATGGGCAGAGTCAGTATGATGCACTGTCACATGGAGAATCAGCCTAAAATGCCCTATTATGTTATATATAATATTGGGGAGAGAAGTTGGCCTAACGGTAAGGGTGGTTGACCTCAAATCTGGGGAACCCGGTTCAAGTCTCGGCAAAGACGCGCAACTTCCTGTGATTCTGGGCAAATCACTCAATCTCCCCATGCGTAACAAAAATTAATGTATCCTCATGTAACTTAACTGGTGCTCGTGTTAAGCGCTCCGACCTTTGGGTCAAGTTTGCGCTATATAAAACTCCATTGAAAAAAAAAATATATATATATATATAGAACATATATATATGTTAGAGGCATATGAGCTGTAGATCATATGTGTTAGCATAGATCGCCATCTGGTGTTGGGCCAAGATGTTTGCACTTTGTTTTTCTTCGGAGAAGTCTTTGTAGTCACGAGGTAGGTGACTCCTCCCTTTGGTGATACTGCGCATGGGCATCGACTCCATACCCAGATTGTTTTTTTCCGCCATCGGGTTCGGTTGTGTATTGCTGCGGTTCGGTATTGTTCTCAAACCCCTTCGACGCGGTATTGTCTTTGCGCTTTCCCATTCGACGCGTATCGTCCAAACTCTGAAACCTTCGATCAGGAACTTCGAGGCTGGCCGTCGGGTCTACCCGTGCAGACCACGACAGCAGTTGATGGAACGGACTCCGTTCAAACTATGTCCCGGGTGTCGTGCTAAATTTCCTCGCACCGACCTGTACGAGGTCTGCAACCTGTGCCTAGCCCCGGAACATGAAGAATCATCCTGTGAAGCGTGTTGATCATTCCGATCGAAAAAGACCATCCGCGATTGTCGGTCTCGACGCCATGAGATGCAACACGGCAGCAGCTCCGTACCAAACTATCTTCGGCAACTAAACACAACACAGCCCTGCCGCAGAAGAAGAACTTGTCTCCATGTCCGAAGCAGACATTGTTGAAGACCTGAGCATCACTCCGGCTCAACGGACCGTGAGTACAGACCCACAGTAGCCCACTCCACCTAAGGGAAAGGCTCCGGTATCACCCTCGCTATCGGGCTCCGGTCAACACCGTGAAAGTTTCAAATGCCCCGCCCTTCGGCCCGGCTAAGAAACATAAACACAACCCTTCTGGCTCGGGCTCGAGCTGATCCCAGTCCGGTGCCGAACGAAGACCTTCGGCACTGAAACAGAAGGACAAACATGGGACACCTCCCATGTCGTCGGTACCGAGGACATCTTCGGAGCCAAAAACCCCCAAGCCAAAAGAGCCAGGATCGAAGTCGTCCAAGCTGAAATCCTCGACACCTCAAAGCTCTGAGCCGACAACCTCCGCTCCAAAAAGTTCAGAGCTGAAACAAACCACTCCAAAGACTACACAACCTAAACCGGCTAAAACTAAAGAACTGGATCCCAAACACTCGGCACCCAAAGACTCTGACCAAAAATCTTCGATGCTGAAATCAACTCCCAAAAGGGACCGACTCCTTCCAAAGAACTACCATCTGAAGAACCACTTCTGAATCCAAAACTGAAAAAAAACAGTATTGATCCTAAAACTGGACACCTTATGGCTACTCTTCCCAAGAAACTGAAGTTAGAACTCCCACAAGAGGCCCCTATACCTCTTAAGCAAAAAAGATACCAGGGTACCAACCCTTCTCCCCCTTGTATACCTCCATCTCCTCCTCCTATTCCAGACATCACATCTATTGCACCACCTCCAATGTCACCATACTCTCAGGATGACAATTTCGAGGATGGGGATGACATTGGGGATGATTATCATCAAATCCCGCAAGACGCACTTACCACACGATACTGACCCATGGGATGATTATGATAAGGATCCAGATATACCAAATGACCCTGATCTATATCCCTCTAGGCCTTCCACACCTGATGGCAACATTGGCTTTACACAATCCAACAGCGCTGCCCAATATCACAAGGTGCAACTACATAGTGACCCTCTAGAAGAGGATTTTCTTGTAGAAACGTTTACATATTCCCAGAGGTCTGTTAACACTACCCATGCTATAAGGCTTGTTAAAACATACTAACGAGGTATTCAAGGATCCAGTTAGAGCCCTAATGCTAGCACCTTGGGTAGATAAAAAATACAAGGCCGCTTCCACAGACCCTGTATACATAAGATGTCAATTACCACTAGACTCTTATTGTGTCTAATGCCCGCAAGAAAGCGAACTCTCGAACAACTGGTGACGCTCCTTCTCCTGACAAGGAGTCAAAACTTATCGATGCATCGGGCAAAAGGGTAGCTTCCCAGGCTGCCAATTCGTGGCGTATAGCTAATGCTCAAGCTCTATTGGCACGTTGCAATAGGGCCCATAATGACGAATTAGGAAAACTTCTACAACATTTTCCAGAAGTACAAAGCCAACGATCTTATTCAGGAAGGGAAGCTCATCACAAACACTTCCATAAAAAGCGCTCTAGATGCTGCAGACACAGCTTCGCGTGTTAATACTAGCATACTCCTAAGTAGACATGCTTGGCTTTGAATCTCTGGATTCAAGCAGGAGGTACAATCCTCCATACTTAATCAGCCCTTCGATAAAGAACATCTTGTCAAACCAACAGTGGATACTTCATTAGGAAAAAATAAAGATACTGACACTGCAGAATCCATGGGAATCCAAGGGGTGGCTCAAAAACAATTTTGTCAGAAAATCCCTCCTCCTCTTACAAGGGCAACAACCAATTTAGCCCCTCCAGAGGCTATTTTCGCAGAGGTTACAGAGGAAACAATAACAAGGGCAGAGGAAGAGGTAACTCCACCTGCACTTCCCCTGCCAACAAACGGTGACTTCCCCTCACTACCCTCTGACCATTCCACTCCCGTTGGGGTACGTCTCTCACAGTTCCTACCTGTCTGGAATTCAATCACTCAGACAAGTGGGTAATACAAATAATCCAAAATGGTTGTTGCCTGGAACTTACAAGCACTCAACCAACAATCCTTTCAAGAGAGCGGGCAATGTAGCCAGAACATCTCGCCCTCTTAAAACAGGAGTTTCTCTCTAACACAAACATGCATAGAACCAGTCCCCTTACACCCCCAAGGTGTAAGGGGACTGATCTCTGAAGCTGTTGGAAATGGCCCTTTTTGCTGGGTTATCCCCAAACTTTTTGCTTCTTCCTATTTTATTCTGACCTGTTTGTGTTAGTTTTAGGACTCTTGGCACTTTACCACTGCTAATTAGCGCTTAAGTGCATATGCTCTCTGTAAATTGTGTTCTGAATTGGTGTTTCCATGATTGGATATTTTATTTACTTGTTAGTCCCTAGTAAAGTGCACTGTGTGTGCCAGGGCCTGTATAACAAATGCTACTAGCGGGCCTGCAGCACTGATTTTGCCAACTACGTGAGTAGCCCTGAAAAGCTAACTCAGACCTGCCATTGTAGAGTCTGCACGCAGTTTGTAACTGCCATGTGGACTTGGCTAGTGCACACACTTGCCAGTCCCTAACCTTCATTTTTTTATTACATGTCCGCCACCCCTAAAGTAGGCCCAAGGTACCCCTGTGTGCAGGGTGCAGTGCATGTGAAAGGTAGGACATGCCCTGGTGTGTGTGGCATGTCCTGATAGTGAACTACGGCCAATTTAGTTTTTCACTATTGCAAGGCTACCTGTTTGCCATAGGACAAATGGGGAGTTTGTTTATAACATCTTAAAAACATAACTGGCCCGGGTAATTGGGTAGGAAAACAAAGTTTAGTATGCCTGATCTCCGAAACTAAAGATGCATCTTTTAGTGATGGGGATTTTTACATTCTGTGTTTGAAAATACCACTTTTAGAAAGTAGGCATTTTCTTGCTCAGTCACCCCGTGTGCCTCTGCTGGAATGTGGATTGCCTGTCTGGGTTTTGGATGACAGAAGGATGGGGAGCAGGAGTGGCTCCAGATAGTCTAGGTGGGTCAGGAAAGGGCTGAATAGACCTGGACTGCGATGGGGGGAAGGGGGGGAGGAGATTTCCTTGCACCTCAAAGGCCCTGTCTGCCTCTGACAATGCCGTCTCCACCTCCTGCTAGGAAGTCACACCAGAGAAGGTAGAACTGGTTCTGGCTGGGCACAGACACTCTGCCTAAGAGATCAAAGGATTTTGGGATATAAATATTGGGGCCCAGACCACTGAACTTTAGAACTCTTTTGGATCAAGAAGACTGCCAAGAAGAAGAGCTGGAGAAGTTGTGAGGAGGAACTACCACTTTGCTGTGTTGGCTTGCAGTGGCTGCTTCTGTCTTGGGCAGTGAAAGGACTGGACTGAACTTTCTGCAATCTACTTTTGTGAGTTTCTCCAAGGGCTTGAGGTAGAGCTTGCCCCCTGTTCAAGAAGTCTCAGGAACTGCAAAGACTTCAAGCTCTTCTGCCCTCAGCACTGGGGACAATGGGCCCGATTCACAGAACTAACTTAAGACAAAATCCTAAGCTTACTACCATTTTCGTATTCACAGAAGGCACTTACTCATTTTGGTATTCACAGAAGACACTTACTCACTTCGGTATTCACAGAAGTTAGGAGTCCTAACTTTAGGCTTTCTGTGAATACCGAAAGTCTTAAAATTAGGATTTTTCTCAGTTTAGGAGTCCTAAAGTTAGGACTCCTAACTTTACTACTACTAAACTGAGAAAAATCCTAATTTTAAGGCTTTCAGTATTCACAGAAGGCATTTAGGAGTCCTAAAGTTAGGAGTCCTAACTATACTACTACTAAACTGAGAAAAATCCTAGTTTTAAGGCTTTCGGTAGTCACAGAAGGCATTTAGGAGTCCTTAAGTTAGGAGTCCTAACTTTACTACTACTAAATTGAGAAAAATCCTAATTTTAAGACTTTCGGTATTCACAGAAGGCATTTAGGAGTCCTAAAGTTAGGAGTCCTAAGTTTACTACTACTAAACTGCGAAAAATCTTAATTTTAAGACTTTTGGTATTCACAGAAGGAATTTAGGAGTCCTAAAGTTAGGACTCCTAACTTCTGTGAATACCAAAATGAGTAAGTGCCTTCTGTGAATACCAAAATGGTAGTAAGTATAGGATTTTGTCTTAAGTTAGTTCTGTGAATCGGGCCCTGTGTGTTTTGTGCTGCAACAGAGGAAAAAGCAACCTGACGCCGCTGCCGACCGTGTCCTGAAGGCACCGCAGAGTGCAACGCTGCACTGCGACCCTGGTCTCACCAACGATGCCTGCTGACGCCGCCACCGAGCCGCTGCTTGCACCACGACCTGTGGGCTCCGCACACCTCGCTTCACTTCGACGCCTTGGTATCCCCAACGATGCCGCTCCACGCTGAAATCTACACCGCTGCTTGCACTGTGGTTCGAGGGCACTGCTCGTAAAGTTACACGACGCACCACCCTCATCCTGCACCACAGCCTTGGCCTACACGACACTGGCGCCATCGACTCCAGTTCGTCAGCCGACGACAGCACTTCAGCAACGACGCCGCTGCTTGCAGCGCAACCTGCCAGCACCGCAACGAGCACCGCATTCACTTCGCACCGCGACCCTGGTCTCGCCAATGACTCCATCTGACACCGCCACGAGCCGCTGCTCGCACGGTGACCTGAGGGCACCGCACCATGGCACTTCGCACCAGAGCACCCAACGCCTGCCGACGCCAGCACTCCTGACTTCAACAGAGAGGAGTTCGATCTGCAACGCGTGTGACTTCGAGGGCTCCGACGACTCCTGCACCGACCTCCAGAGCAGACGTCTGCAGACGCCGTGCTTTCGGAAGCTCAACGAGAGGTCGCCGACACCCTGCATTTCTAAAAGGTACTGTTTGTCGGTCTTCCCGACACTATAGCTGACCCGCGACACCGCGGTCAGCCAGAACTGTTTGGATTTGTTTGCACACGATGCAGTGATAGCCCCGGATGGAGCTATTCACATCAAAGAACTGTTTTTCAAGCATATTTTGATAACTGAAGATTTTTAAGTACTGTATTGTTGATTTTCATCGTTTTTGGTCTTGTCTTAAGTATATAAAAATATTCGATATTTTTCTAAACTGGTGTGGTGTCCTTTTTTAGTGCTTACACTGTATTACTCTTGGTTATTTATTTGTATTTATTTAAGGAGTTTTATATAGCGCTGGCTGGACCCGGGGGTATCGGAGCGCTTTACATCAATTTTTCGCAAGAGAAATAAAAATAGAGCAGTATTAAGCACAGAGGTTCGGAAAGTCCAAGAGCTCTGTGCAATGTTGAGGTAGTACGTGAGTCCTGAGGTAACCTCTATGATTGCACAATGTCTTGGGTTGAACTGAGGTAGGTCATTGTGAATACAAAGTCAGAGAGCAACGGAGTCGGGGCTTGCGTTACGGCAACGGTGATCCATTCGGGAGGGAGTGGTTGAGGAAGAGGACTTTAAGGTTTTTTTTTTTATTTTGTGAAGGACGAGATAGTTCTGGTATCTGCTGGGATAGAGTTCCAGGTTTTGGGCACGTTTCCGCCGAAGGACCTTGCAGTGTTTTTTTGTTTGCGTGTTTTCATAGGGATGAGAAGTAGGGAGTTGGAGCTCCTGAGGTTTCTGGTCTGACCAGCCCTCTTAAGTTTGGCGGCCAGATACTCCGGTTTTCCTGTGTGTAGGGCTTTGTGCGTGAGGCAGGCAGTTCTGAAACTAGCACGCTGTTCGACTAGGAGCCATTTTAGTTCCCTAAGTGCTGGTGAAATGTGATCATATTTCCTGATTCAAGTTACCATTCTGGCTGCTGCGTTGAGTGTAGTTTTTAGGGGAGCTAGGTGGCATTTTGCTATATCAGTGAGGGTTGCGTTCTCGAGTCTGGATAGTACGAGTGATTGGGTGGCTTGTTTCAGATCTTCGGTAGGGATGAATGGTTTCATTTTATTGAGTAGCTTCGGATTGAGGAAGGCATTCTTTGCGGAGTTTTTAATGTGATTGGCCATGTCGAGTTTTGGGTCGAGGGTGATTCCTAGTGATTTTACGAAGTTTGCCAGAGTGAGATTACCGTTGAGGGCGTCCAAAGCATTTAGCCATTCTGCAATTTGAGGGTTCTCTTCTTTGTTGGAGACTATGAGGATCTCAGATTTTTCTTGATTAAGTTTTAAGTGATTTAGAGACAGCCAGTGTTGGATTTCTTTTAGTGTTAAGTTTAGTTTGATGATGTCATCTAAGGAGGAGAGTTCTAGATTGATCTGGTTGTCATCAGCATAAAGGTGGAAGGGGATGTTAGCGTTTTTAAGTATGATGGTGAGGGGTTCCATGTATATGTTGAGCAGTTGTGGTGAGAGCACTCAAACTTGTGGTACTCCCTTTCTGACGGGGTGTAGCTCGGAGGAAGAGTTTGATTTTTTCCTTTGCGAACGGTTGTGTAGGAAGGAGGAAAACCAGCTTAAGACCACCTCCTCAGCATCTACCCTTTCTGGTAGGGCCTTGATTAGTAGTTGGTGATCGACCCTGTCAAATGCTGCCGATGGGTCCAGGAGAAAGAGTAGGCAACATTGGTCGGAATCGAGGGATTTATGGATGTAGTCTGTGATGTTGAGGATCGTGGTCTCGGTACTGTATCCTTTTCTGAACCCCGATTGGTGGGGATCCAGAAGGTTGATGTTGTCCATGTGTTGAGTCAATTGTGAGAGGACACATTTTTTCGAGGATTTTGGATAAGAGGGAGAGATTGGAGTCGGGTCTGAAGTTATTCAGGTCCTTGGAGTCAAGGCCTGGTTTTTCTACTACTGGCGTGATTTGTCCGACTTTGAGGCAGTCAGGTATGCTGCCTGTTCTCAGGGAGCTGTTAATGATCCTGCACCAGAAAGAGTTTGTTTTTTGGTAGGTAGGTTGGGTGGGTAGAGGGTCGAGGACGTGGGAGGCTGGTTTAGAGGTGGAGATAAGCTTGAGGATCTCAGCTTCCGAGATGGGGTTGAAGGACTTCCAAGTTTTCATGGGGTGCAAGCATGTGCTTTCAATTGTCGCTGGAGGCAGGCTTTTTGCAGGTGGGGTTGGTGTTGATGTCTAGAGAGAGCTCAATCTTGGAAATTGTGCGAAGTTGTCAAAGTTTTCGCACAATTCCTTGGAGGCCTGCATAGAGGATTCAGGGGGCTTGGAGGTTTGTTACTTGATGATTTTAAACAGTTTGTTGGGTCTGTTCTTTGCTTTGTCCAGGGCGGAGCAGAAAAAGGCGGATTTTTCGCTGCAGATGTGTTTTTTGTACTTCCTTCGAGCTACTTTGAGTTGTTTCAGTAGGCTAGTGGAGGGGTTGCTTCTCCAGTCTTTCTGTAGCTCTAAGTTGTCTCCGTTCGTTGTTAATGTCCGTGTTGAAATAGGATCTAGATCGGCTGTTCCTGGTTTTTTTTTTTTCTTTTTTTTTCAGTGGGGCTACTTGGTCTAGAATGGATGTCAAGGGAGTGTTGTAATGGGCAGTGAGTTCTGTAGTGGATTGATCATCGGTGGAAGTAGTGAGGAGGGAGTTAACCCTTTTCTTGTGCAAATGCTTTACACACTGCCTCTAAGATAAGCCTGACTGCTCGTGCCAAGCTACCAAGGGGGTGAGTAGGGGATATTTTAGGAGTGTAACTCCCTTATCCTGACTGGAGTGGTGGTTTCTGCCCGACTTTGGCACATGCCCAAGCCGACCAAAAATCCCATTTCTAACAGGCCCATACTGGACCTCAGACAGCTAAACCTCTACATTCAAACAGACCACTTCCACATAGTCACCCTACGACAAGTGCTCCCACTGCTTCAGCAAGGCGACTTTCTCTCCACTCTAGATTTAAAGGACGCCTATTTTCATATTCCCATTTACCCGGCTCACAGGAAATATCTCGGGTTCGTGGTGGACGGACAACACTACCAGTTAAAAGTCCTCACATTCGGGGTCTCTACTGTACCAAGAGTATTCACCAACTGCCTAGCAGTAGCAGCAGCTCATTTAAGAAGACTACACATTCACGTCTTTGCTTACTTAGACGACTGGCTAATAAAAGCCAAGTTTCAACACAGCTGCCTACACCACACTCACAAAACAGTTCAACTACTTCACAACTTGGGATTCACTGTGAACCTCGCCAAGTCTCATCTGCATCCCTCCAACACACGAGTATCTAGGAGCTACAATAGACACCCGCAAAGCTCTAGCGTACCCCAACCCAGTCAGAATACTCAACATGGAAACACTGATATCAGAAATTCAACTGCAACACTCACTAACAACCCGAGTGTTTATGCAGTTAATCAGAATGATGGCGTCTTGCATTCTAATGGTGCCTTATGCAACACTCCAAATGCGTCCCCTAGAGGAATGCTTAGCACGACAGTGGAACCAGGCTCAAGGTCAGTTAACCGATCTGGTGTTGGTGGATGGCCGCACTCATCGCTCTCTGCAGTGGTGGAACACACAAAACCTTTCCAAAGGACAACCATTCCCCGACCCGGTTCCACAGATAGTACATACAGCAGACGCATCCCTTACTGGTTGGGGAACTCATCTTCAACAATATACCATTCAAGGCAGACATATGGACACTACAACAAAAGCAACTCCACAGAAACCATCTGGAGCTGCTAGAAATTTTTCTGGCATTGAAAGCAAGGCTGTCCTAGTCCGTACAGACAATGTACTACATACAAAAACAAGGGCGGGCACACTCTGCAGCTTTCGCACCTAGCTCAAAGCATATGGAGATGGGCCATACCTCCAAAAGATAGATCTCCTTTCAGAACATCTACCAGGAGTAAACAATCAGCTTTCAGATCTGCTCAGTCGTCAAAGACAGCACATCCACAAATGGGAACTACATCCTCAAATACTCCTCCCATTCTTCAAGATCTGGGGCTACCCAGAAATAGATCTGTTTGCCACACACCTCAACGCCAAATGCCCAAACTTCGCGTCCAGATATTCACACACTGTCAAAAGGCAATGCGCTATAGATGAATTGGTCAGGGAAATTTGCTTATGCTTTTCCACCTCTCCCGCTAATTCAATTAGTGGTTCAGGAGGTCAAGCAGCTTTCCCTCACAATGACTCTAGTTGCTCCCACATGGGCTCGACAACCATGACACCCAACCCTGTTAGAACTATCAGTAGTTCCCCTTCCAAAGTTACACGTCTCCCCCAAGCTTCTCACTCAGAACCATGGTGGTGAGCTTGCAAGGGACTGTCTGGGCGTCTCCGCAGTCTTCATCCTCTACAGGTCCCATCTAGCTGTGCCAACGGGCTCTGAGTTGGTCAAGTGAACCACAAGTAATTTGTCCTCCAAGGGACTGACCTCTGGGAGTGCATCTGTGGGCAGGGAATGTACCTGGAAAGCGTGTCTGAGTTGGAGGTATTTGTAAAATTGGCTATGTGCAAGTTTGTAGGTATGGCAAAGGTCTTTGAAGGAGTGCATGTGCATCACTGATCACACGTCCCCAAGTCATTTGATACCAATGAGATCCTAGGAGTCGAAGCTTCAAAGCGAGGCTACTTCTTTCAACCAGGTTCCATGCCAGAGCGGTGTCTGTTGCGTGAGTCTGGCTTCCCATCATACGTGTTGAATCGCAGTATGCCATGTAAGGTACATGACCTGGGTCACAGAGGCAGAGAGACGGGAGACTCCGAGCATAGTCTGTAGTTGGGAGAAACCCATCAATGAGAGCTCCAAGCGGTATGTGGTGGCCAGACCATCCCCCATTGAACCAGTCATTGAGGACGAGGAGGTGGGTAAACAAATAATAGAGGTGGAGATTGGTCATCCACAGGCCACCATTGTAGCGCCCCTGCTGCCAGTGCGCAAAGACTATATGAACCCGGGAAAGCCACCACAGTTGTGTCTTGATGGTGCCATCTAAAGCGGAGAACCACGTGCGAGGCAAGTGGAGCAGTAGGTTCTGAAAGACATTGAGAAAGCACAGGATGATCATCATCTTGAAGAGGGCATTACGTCCTAGGACGTTGAGTGTGAGGGTCTGCCACCTGACAAAGTCCGATTTCACTTTTTGGACCAGGGGTTGAAGGTTAAGGGTCCAGGTGAAATCCGGGTGTAGCGTGGCCCATATGCCCAAGTATTTAAAATGAAGCCGGCATAGAGGGATGCTCGACTGCCAGTCAAAGCAGTCTTTGGACGGCACCTGAGGGACCAGTACTGACTTGGAGGGGTTCATCTGTAGGCTGTATGCGCTGTCAAACCATTCCAGCTACTGACGCCATCTGGGCCCACTCACAGCCAGGCATGCAAGATAAAGCAGTACATCATCTGCATATAGTGCGATACAGTCTTCGTGTCCTGCGCTCCAGGCCCAGCCTGTGTATTGGGGGTCTGTACGTGTAAGTTGGGCCAAGGGGTTTAAAGCCAAGGCGAAGAGGAGGGGAGATGGGGGGCAGCCCCGCCGAGTCCCTCGCTCTGTGGCGAAGGCGTCTGAGAGGACTCCGTTGACCCTGATCCGGGCGGTGAGGTCCTCACCAACTGGCGATAGTCTCAGTCCACCAAATCAAAAGCCTTCTCGAAGTCGAGAAGTATGGCTAGATCCAATGGTAGCCGATGATGGTGGGCCAGGGCCACGTGAAGTTGACGGATACAATGTCTCGTGCTCCGAGATGGCATAAAGCTGCATTGGTCTGGTTGCACTAACTCCTGCACGACTCATTTGAGCCTGTTAGCTAATACGGAGGTGAAAATGTTAACCTCCCAGTTGAGCGACATCGGCTGGTAGGCTGCACACAACGTGGATGGAGATTGCATCTTGGGTATTAGGACTATGGTGGCCGAAGCCAGCTCTAATGAGATGAACCCGGTGTGGCACACCTCCTTGTATGACAGCAGGTATGGGATGAGGCTCTCCCAGAACCCTATGTATTCTATAGGAAAGCTGTCTGGGCCCGGGGATTTACCTTGTATCATACCAGACAGTGCCTCCCCAACCTCCTCCACCCCAAGGGGTTCATTGAGCAGGTGAGCAGCGGATATGGGCAGCCTGGGAAGGGGGACTGAATCAAGGAACGATCCATACACAGCCGTGTTCCAGTCCGCTGGCCGGGCATACAGTGTGTGATGAGGTTTGGGGGGGGAACGAAGGGGAGCAGATCAGACCAGGGTCTCTGGCGGGTCCAGCCTGGCCAGTGCAGTGCACCACACTGGTCACTCAGCGGGGCATCAAGCTACACTGGGTACACGCCTCATCCTAGCACAAGGCCACAGTCTCAACGTACCGCCAGGAAGGAGCCGGGAAGTCTGCTGCATGAAATCGCAACCTCCGGGGAGAGAAGCAATATGTCCAGGGAGGCCGCTCACCTCCACTGCAAGCTTGAGGGTGGTTGTAGGGTTGCTGGCAGGGTGCTGGGCAAGGATCTGCACAACAATGTGGGTTTGCTGCTCCCTGCCGGTTTCCGGGTCGACATTTGGGGGGCGGGGGGGGCACAGAGCAGTATCCAGGCTGGCACGGGGTCCCTTAGCAGGAAGACCTCTTCCACTCGCTCTCAGGGGGTGGCAGGCAAGCAGCGGCAGGCCCCTCATTGCTCAGGCCCGTGCCAGCCCCAGGTTGCAGTTAAGTCTGTGTTGGTGCAGTAGTCTCGCCGGCGGCCGAGCCCCTCTGGCCTCAGGTGCTTCATCCGTATCTCTCCTGGCCACATCCCAGTCGGGCCGACCGGCCTGAGCAGGCTGTGCCGAGGTGGCGCAGGATCAGGGAAGTCGGCAGGCTGTGCCGTTCTGCCCCTCACAACAGTACAGGAGTGGGGCTCCCCACTGGCCCCAGAAACCACAGGTATAGGAAAATCCCCCTTTTTTTGCATGGTTACTCCCAACCTTTTGCCTAACATCTGATGCAACCTGACTTGATGTGCCCTGGGTCCCTGCCAATCAGGTTACCTGGGCCCGTGTTCCTTCCCAAGACTGTACCTTTGTACCCACAATTGACACTTCTCTGACCACAGGTAAGCCCCTTGTAAAAGGTACCATGGGTACCCAGGGCACTGTGACCAGGGAAGGGCTTCAGCACCTATTGTGACACCCTTCAAGGCCCTGTTCTGTACCTTAACACCCACCAACTGGCATTGCAATCTGCTTGTTTTTGTGCAGAGAAAAGTGAAGTCAACATTGCATACATCCTTGTGCCATGACTGCAACCCACTGCCTTAGGCCTAGTTAAGTCACTCCTCTAGCAGGGTGACCTACTCCTCAGGTGAGGGTACAGTGGCATGATCCCTATACCCCTACAATGTCGAAGTCCATTCTTAGACATTGTAAGTGTAGTAAAGCCATAATGAGTATATTGTCTGGGAGTTGGTCATTACAAAATCCACAGCTCCATAGTGGCTTTAATAAAAACTGGGACACCATCCCCCCCTCCCCCCCCCCCCCCAGGATGGGCTGGGTCCACGTAGGGGAAGCTTTAAAGGCCTGCTGCCTTTGGAAGGTTTTGCTGCCCCCAGCAACTGTGTCCCGCCCCAAGGAAGGGACCCGTTGGTCCCGACCTGCACACAGCTTTAAACGCCCCTTAATCTAGTATTTAGGGTTAACCCTGAACCTTTCCTCCTCTGATTCCAGGAAGAAAGAAGGACCGACGAGCCATGCTGACTCAGGAAGAAAAGGACACCTACTTCTTTGGCCCCAGCCCTACCGGCCTGTTCAGACTATGTCCTGCCAAGAGACCGGCGTCTCCAGCAGCCCCCCAGAACCCGGAGGACCTGCCCTGCACTTACCTTATGGACTCAGTCTTCCGTGAGCACTGGATTTGTACAATAAAGACTCCCAAGACCAGATCTGGATTCCAGTGACTGCGATTTTACACCCAACGCCCACAGCCTGAGTGGCCCAACACCACGAGGTCGTCTCCCCAGCGATCCTGACCTGGGATCTGGAGATCCCTGACCTCCCTCAAGTTTCAAGACTACGTCTGCAGCCTCTACCTGAAGCCGAACCCCCCCTCCCCCCAACGTGACCGGATCTGGTAGAAGAAACCTGACACCAAAAGACACCCTTGCACCTGACGCCTCATGGCCTTGGGTGGCCCAACTAACAGTGTCCAGGCATCCCCCAAGAGCCCAACTTGTCTTTCCAGCCGGTGGTCACTTTAGGAAGTCTCCCTTCCCAAGCCTGCAGCTTTTCGAACCGAAGGTCTCTATTGAGAATCACGGGGTCCCCGACGTCTTCTACACACCTTGCACCTGTCCCCCTGGTGATGCAGCTCCTGTGCTGATGGCCCCTACAGTGCTGACCTTAACCGCAGGAGCTTTCCTCCCACACCCGAGTGGCCTGCTAATCAGAGCCTAACCGGAGGCCTCATTGGCTAACATTGGGCCCCTGCGCTCTTCACGAGGCTGCCCCAGTGCCGCTGGTGGTGCAACTTGGGTGCCGACCTAGACCTTGGGGAACCTTGGTCCTTACCCCTGAAACTCACACTTGTAAGACGTTTACTTACAACTGATAACCATTTTTCTCCCATAGGAACTATGTTATGAGATTTTGGGCCTACAATGTTTTAAGTGTTGACCTTTTGTTTTGTATGGAGAAAAATGTCAGTATAACTTAAACCAAGAAAAGTCTTTCTTACCTTTTTATTGTGGGATCTCTCGTGTGGTGTCTCTGAATAACACCCCCAGTAGTAAATTAATCCAAAAGTATTGTAGAAGTAATTATTGTGTAATGTAAATTGCTTTTTGAACAAATACCAACCTGTAACTATTGTGAATTAAACCACAACTGCATTTCCTTGTGAAGTCTTGCATTTGAGAGGATATTTTACTTACCTTTGCCAAGTCGTGCTTGGTTCCTAAAATAAAACATAAGTATACCTTTTTTATACTTACCTAATTGGTCTGGATTATGTCTGATTGTGTAGATCAGTCCTTGATTAAGACAATAAATGCTTAATCCACCCTCTGGAGAAGGCTAACTACTCCCCCCACACTACAACTATGAGCTGTTGGTACTTACCTAATGTAGCCGCTGCTATATCTCTAGGGGTTCCCTGGACTCTGTGTGCACACTATACCTTACTGTGGTATAGTGTATACAGAGTCCGCTTCCTACAGGCTCCGCGCCTCAGTGAGTGTGTCGACACTTGGGCGCTAGTCGTGAGTGGGCGACCCCGAATGTAAGGGAGACGTCAAGTGGGCGGTGGCGCAGCAAGGCCCCCACCTCACGGCCCATGCTGGTCTCAGCTCTGAGGTGCGCCGGTGGTGGCCCGGGATGTCATCGGTCCCTTTCCGCCCTCGGTGTCTTCAGTCTCCCATGCTGGCCACAGCAGCGGGTACCTCCGGAAGAGGTCTGGGGAGCCTGGGTGCTGTGATACTGTGTGCCTTGCAGCAGCGAGGGCCAGTGTGGCCGTTTCTACGGCTCCGCCAGCTGCCATGAATAGTTGGAGAGACTTCAAGGTCGCGGAAGGGCTAAAGCGCAGCAGTCCGGACCCCTCAATGTGGCGGTAGGCGGTAGATGGCAGACGCAGGTCAAGATATGTGACGGATGAAGGGGTTTGTGGTGGAGTTATGCTAAAGTGCGACCTCCATGTTGGCCTACTTGGCCACACCCCCAGTCTGCCTGCTTTTTATTTAAACCAAAGACATTAAAAATAGAACTATACAGCACTGGGTTCACCTTGCTTTCACACTGCTTAATCAACCAACCATGACTGAAATGGTTCTTCGAACAGGAAGGCTCCGGTGAGCTTGACAAAAGGATACGAGACTAAACAACCTTTAATGTGAAGGTACCCAAAACCATCCCCATTGACGCCTTAGCAATGCCTGAATAGTGGATGAAAGACTCCGGTTCTAGGAGCAAGCGGGTGCTTTGGTGTCAAACACCGACAGATGAGAAGCCCATTGAAAGGAACACACCTTCAGAGTTGAAAGCAAGACACCAGTGAGGACCAGCATAAGCTCCAACTTGACTTTGAAATATGCTTCAGGGAAAGGCTGTTTTGCCTCCAAAGGGGGGAAAAAAAACCTGAGATAATCAAAACGGGTATTGCAACCTTCCTGCCATGTACCCGTCAGTGCAGGACATTTCACCTGGACTCCACCGCAGCACAAAACAGTGCTGCAGTAGCAGACTCGGGTAATGCCTGAGTGGATGGAATAGGGAATGGCAAGCAGTATTGGGAGGTATGGCTCACCTTCCCCCTTATAAAGAAAAACAAAGAAATCAGTGGTATAGGGGGGAAAGAACGCTGTTTAAAGATATTTGTAAAAAGAGACTGAAGAGGGTGTGGAGGGTACTGACCACAAAGGCAACAGAATGTCCTGATCGTTGCTCATCCCTTCCAAAGTCACTGTGACTGTTCTCGCCCAAAATACAGGAAGCAGACATTGGGACAGGTAAAAAAAGAAAGCATTAGACAGGCAACTTGTCGCGCAACAGACACCAGTGCAAAACGGGCACCAGTGAGGGTTGTGTAGTGAAATTCCTTAGGACCATTGAAAAACCTTGAAACATTTGGTGTTGCAAAACAGAAACCTCATCATGAAGCCAAAGTGCCAGCACTTTCACAGAAGAAGAAAACCTTTTATCAGGTATTAAGTGCCTACAAGAAACCCGCAAAGAAAAGTCATAAGAGACCTATGGATAAACCCGATCCCGAAAGGGTGAGTATAGACACAGCCCCACCAACCCCAATGTGAATAGGAACTTAAGCATGATATCTCTGGTGACCATAATCTCAGTCATCCTCAGAGACTAAAAGAGACTCATGAAGAGTATGATGAAAGCAGTATCCGGCAAAACGTGGAAACTGATTCGCGAGTAAAGCCTATAGATCAAGGCCGTCACTCCATCATGGCTTGGCTGTATTCCATGAAGTGGTGAGCTGCAGGCATGGAGGTCCAGAAGGAGTTATTTTCGTGCTAGGGAACCTAAATTCACTGTAAAAGAAAAGGCTGTTTCTTCCACTATCCTCCAAAAGGGGAAGTAAGTATTTAAAAATCTTGCCACCTCAAAAGTTGTCCCTCCAAGAATAGAAACATTTTGCATGTTTCCCAGTAGTTAAAAAACGTCTAATCTGCAATAGTGACTCTGTAGTTATGGTTCAATGCACTTTCCATGTGTTGGACAACGAGGCAGCATCTGTGAGGCCTGCACAAATAACATGACCACATTTGTCCTTCACTGGGAACCAAACACCCAATTGTAGCGCCTGACTCTCAGAGGGTAGCGTTGCAGAGCAGTCGGAGGCTTACTCGAGGGAGGTGGTGTGGGCTAGTAATCGCCATTTGCAGGTGCACAAAAATAACACTCAATAATTGATTGTCCAGCCTGTACTTTGCTTTATAAAAGTAAGAGTACATTTATTAAACACACACACTACTCCATACCATGCACCAATTTACAAATATACATAAGCTGTTGGAATTACTTTGTGACATTGCATAACATCTCCACCCCTCGCGTGGGGGCTGGTGTCTAGTACCACCACTCCCAGGTATGCACATCATCTTGCCCCCAATGCAATTAGTTGAACATAACCTGGGGCGTGGGCCCTGCGCACTGGCACCATCCCAGTGGCGACCCACCCCATTACCTCAACCGGCATTAAAAATGGTTACACCTGCCTTGGTGACACACAACCGTGACTGAGCATCTCCTACTGACCATAAAGTATGCACCTCAATATCTTAAGGGCTAGCAGTCTGGGGTCTTCACCTAAGTGCAGAAGCAAGAATACATGTTTAAGCACCACTTTAGAGTGATAGTACTCATAACATTTGGGTATCATTAAAGTGCATTGCAATTACAGTCCCTAAAGGCATCACTGATGAAATCACCTGGATTATGCATATACAGCCAGACACCCTAGCAGGAATGTCTGACAACATAACCCCGCTTTGCTTATGACATCGCTCTATATCAGTACTTCACATTACACATGTGACCTTCAGTCCCTCTCAAAGAAAAAACATTGTTAAAGCATTTCTGGTGCAATTACACCTCTTCACCTCTAGGGAATGCCTTTCTCAAGACATCCCCAACTCAGCCCTTCACTCCTGGATGCACTTTTCAAATCACCCTCAGCTGAAGAACTTAAGTTCCAGTCCAGAAAATGTTTAATGCAGACTGAGCCCTTGAGGGGCTATCCTTTTCAAATTCCCCAGGAAACCTAGGGTGGGAATGTTCCTCCTGCTGGGGGGAGACTGCGCTCCTCCAGTAGTTCCCCCAGCACCTTTGAACTCACATGGTGGTGATCCCGTCCTCCTGGGGCCACCATGAGCAGAGAAAAAAACAGTTTTTTCCTTGCAGGCCGGTCCAGGCCTGCAAGACATTATGGGCGATTCCTCCTTTTCAGTGAATAATAGATGAGTGGCTCTCCCGCTGTGCCGGGGAGAGCCGTGCTGGCTGTGGTGGTGGCTACGCCGCGTTCCTGGGCCTCGTTGGGGGGCCCGGACCCCAGCTAAGCGTAACGGCTCGGGGAGCCCACCCCCGGTCGATCGGCATATTTTCAGGGGCCCGATGCCCCAACACTGCTTCTGGGGTCCTGGACCCCTGCCTGCCTTCTTTGGTGGAGGGCAGCCTGGGGAGCCCACCCCCGGCTGCCCCCGCCGGCTCCCCGTGCTGCCGCAGGCACAGCCGTTCTGGCTCTTGCTGGCTCCTCCGGCCCCCCCCCCCCCTGCCTCTATCCGCATCGGGCCCGGGGATGGGGTCCCGGGCCCCTCACTCGCCTCACGGGGAGCGCTCCCAGACTTTCTCTTTCGGGGCCCGGAGATGGGGTCCCGGGCCCCTCCTCCTTCACGCCGAGCGCGTCGCCGCTTCCCGGCTTGCGCTTCTTTGCCGGGGGCCAGGGTGGGCTCCTGGTACCCCATAGGGGCGAATCTTCACGGGGAGCGCGACGGCGCTCCCTGGCTTTGCTTCGGGGCCCAGGGATGGGGTCCCAGGCCCCCTCTGGTCACCTCTTCTCTGGGGAGCACGACTGCGCCCCCCACCCCTGCCTTGACTTCTCCTTGGGGGCAGCCCCCGGGACCTGACCAACCCCGGGGGCATCTCTGAGACTGGCAGCAGAGCCCCACACCATTCGTCGTCTGTCTTCTTAGGGGTCAAAGGTCGGCTACCTTCCGGGGGCCATATCTCCGCTCCTGGGGGTCCGATCTGCCCCATTTTCGCGTCTTCTTGCTCCTGGTGGCGTCCCCCCAGCCACTGGGAGCATTCTCCTTTGCCCTCCGGGTCTCCAAGAGGGTGCATTCTGCAGGGAGCAGTATTCACTGGCTCCCTGCGCCAGCCTTTCGCCTGGCTGTCCTCCTGGTCCTCTCTCCTCCCTGCGCAGAGGCCCCTGCTTCTGCGCACCGGTTGTGGCCTCTTCTTCTGGCGCTGTTAGGGCCCTTGGGAGCAGTTGGGGGCACCTCCTTCCAACTGCCCATTGCCAGGCTCCAGCACCTTCTGCCTTAGCAGATCACACACCAGAAAGAGCTTCTCTTCCTGTCCGAGCACTTTTTAAAAGTTGAGTAGGGGGATGGCAGGAAGTCTCTGTTGGTCCTATCAAACAGCGACACATCACTTCCCTGCCCCTGCTCCCTCCTCCTCCTTGTCCAGCTTCTGGGTTTGTTCAAAATGGCATTCTCCAGTGTCTCTGGCCATATGAACTCTGAAACCTCTCATCCCCCCCCCCCCCCCACCCCCATGCTGCCTTCCCTCCTCGGTGCAGCCTGGTGCCTGGCACCCAATGATGGATGAGCCTGTAGCCCCACCCATCATCTCTTCCTGGAGAGGAGGCCTTAGCTTGTGGAAGAAAGGTTATCAATCCATCCTGCTGAGGTCAGCCCTCAGCCAGGGTCTGGTTATGGCTGGCTCCGAGAAATATGACAGTCCTGTATGACCCAAAAGCAGTACAAATATGACTTTCGACTCTGCAGAACACTTCTTTTCACATCAGCTACAGTGGACTTTAGTGCGTGTCTAGAATCTGTAGGCCCTAGGTAAGTGAAACTAGCCCATGTGCTCCCTATCCCCATAAGAGAATAATGGAATAAACACTGTAAAGCACTGACTTTCCCTGGCATATTTCTTTCCACTGTATAAAGCTTATTCCACGTCACCACCCAATTCTGCATAAGTCCTGCCAAACCATTCACTTTGTAGCTGCTCCTGGACTGCGCACGCTAGGAATCTCCCCTGCGCAGCCCGTACACGTGTGCACATGCATGTACACATGTCTGCATGTAACCAGCCCGGTGTCCCTTACTCCGGCTGCTGCGCAGTGGCCTGGCCAAGCCAGGGGGACACCAGTAAAATCCACATGCAGTCTCTTACATCCTGAGTTCACTGTGAGTGAGTCCCACTTATGATGCTCCCCCACAGTAAAACCTCAACAATTAGGTGCTTAAAAAGCGAAAAATATGGGCGGCCCATTGTGTCAGAACCATATTCTAACACCATGTCAAAGGCATTTTTGGTTTGCTAATAGCTGAAGGATGAATCTGCATGAAAATTTGCACTTGCTCGATGCATCCAGCTAAGTTTCAATATGGCAAGTTTTGCTCAGACCTGTACATGAGGGAAAATTTAAGGTTAAGATTAAAATAAAGAAGTGTTTTCAACTGTAGCTACTATAGGAAATTTTGCTCTCTGCCACAGTATAATTGCTGAAAGGATTTTTGCAGCATGAATCCTTTTTTTGGAATCGCATGCTGTGTATTATTCCGCCATCTAGTGGTTGGGCCCGGAATTGTCGGTTTCCTCTTTTTTTTTTTTTTTTTTGAAGTGGGCATCGTTGACCACAATTTGGTGCTAGGTCCGTCACTTGTGTGATGTCAGACGGCCCTCCGGAAGTTCCTGTGCGTGGTAGCCATCTTCAGATTCTTTTTTCTTCCGTTGGGTCTGAAAGCAAGGGAAGTGGCTCAGATTTTTTGTGAGAAGATTCCCTAAAATGTTTTGGTTTTTGGTGGGGGAAAAAAAACGAAGAATGATGAATGAGAAGGTATTGGAAAAGTTAAAGGACCTCCCATTACAAAACCCGTTGGGGGATACCATCAGAACACCTCACTACACACCTGGACCAAGAGTGTGGCAAGGTAGGGGTCATGGGAAAAAAACAAAAAAGCTTTGCCCAAATTGGCACCACAAGTTTGCACAACGCGATCTGCACCAGGTCTGTAACCTCTGCCTGCCAAGGGACCATGGATACAAGGACTGTGAGGCCTGTGCTGTATTTGTTTTTATCGAAGACTCAAGGCCCGAAGAAAGCAGAAAGGAACATCATTCAGAAATGTACAGCAGCCAAAAGTAACCGTTATCGCTGAAGGACTTAGAGTGACGATGATGAAAAGCTCTCCTCAGCAAGTCAGTCAATGGAGGCTCGTATGTTGGAATCTTCGAGGGGGATGCAGAGAAAAGACGTGCACTAAAGAGGACTACCAAGGACGCCAAAAAAAGTAACAAAAACCCCTCAGATAACATGGGTCTCGTAAAGAAGGGGCAGAAGGCAGCCCAGGTGTCAAAGAAAACGACAACCGAGGGTCAGCCACGACCAAAAGAATCTCACGGATCCCATACCAGGTATACAGACTAGGGGAAAGCCTTGAGCAAACTAAGACCAGCTTGGGTCGAGAGGCCCCGAAGGAGATCACCAAACCTTCGGAGGCAGAATCCACCACACCAAGAAAGGACTCTTTCCCCCCCCCCCCCCCAACTAAAGACCTCATAAGGGCCCTCGAGGTGGAAAAGAAAAGAAGATGGTTAGAGGCAGAAATGGCGGCACCCCTTTAACGGAAGGAGGAGTTTGACGAAACACTAAAGTAATTCAGAATTCCTACAAGACCTTCCACATCTTTGGATGCCAAAGAGGAAGAAAATTTCCTCAAGGCTTCGGCAACCCCCAAAACTTATGAGAAGGAAGTTGAAGAAGAACACGAAAGCCCAGAAGAAGAGGAAGCAACCAGGTGGTTTGAGGAAGAGTGGAACAACCTTGATACAGAATCCAGAGTAGGAGGGGTATGTACTTACCTCTCGAAACCTTCCCCACCAGATGACATTGCCTTTTATAAAAGCCTAGTCAAAAGAGCAGCTGACATTCGGGGTTCCCTTAGAGGAAGAGAAAGGAGACTTGTGCTTTCTCCTAGAGACATTTGTGCCATCCACAAAAGGTAGCCAATACCTCCCAATACTACCAAGTGTACTGGGTCGGAGCAAGGAGGCTTTTAAGGAGCCAGCCTCAGCAAAGGGAGACGAACTAAAGGTTGAGAAAAAGTACAGACCCTCCACAAAGGACCTCCAATATATACAAGGGAACACTGACAGATTCCATTATTGTCACCACTGCGAGAAGGAGCAACACTCGCTCTTTCTTAGGGCCATCCCCTCAAAGTGAAAGTAAAAAACTGATATGGGGGAGAGAGGAAGCAATATAATGGTGTATCACCAGTTCAAACGCTCTCCTCAACAGATACGGTCACCAACAAGGGGACGACATCGAAGAGGGCAAAATCTATCATCCAGGAGGGGAAGAATATAGTAAATACCTGTCTAAAGTCAGCCCTAGATGCCGCCAATACAGCCAGCAGACAAATGTGCACAGGTACTACCCTCCGAAGGCACGCTTGGCTCAAAATATCCTGCAATAAACGAGGTATGAACAACTATAATTAATAAGCCCTTCAAAGGAGATTGGCCACAAGGTGGATGAGTCCTTACAACAGATCAAAAAGGACAAGGAAACAGCAAAAGCAGTCGGTGCCTTACAATTCAGAGGTACCTTCAGGAGGAGAGGAAACAAACACAGAACCCACAGGAGGGGGGGGGTGTTTGCTGCAGAACAACAAAAGCAAAGGCAAGGCGGCGGACAGCAGTCAGGCCAGCAGTCCAAATACCAGACATGGCAACAACCGTTAAGGCAGCCCTTTTGTAGCAGAGGAAGAGCAAAAGACTATACTCCAGAGGAGGAGCAGGCTCCAAGTGACTTGGATGCAAGGATCAGCCCCCACACAACACCCGTGGACAGCAGAATAGCCCATTACTCTCAAGAAAAGGAAAATATCACCACAGGCAATTGGATCTTATACGTGGCGTGCCACGGCTCTTGTATAGAAATAAACATACCACCACCAAACCCCTCGAAGAAAAAGTTTCAAAAGAACAGAACTTTTAAAATTAAGGAATGAGATAAAGGAACTCTTACAAAAAAACAGGTGATCGAGATGGTACCAGCAAGGGAGCACAACTAATGAAACTACTCACCTTAGTACTTGGTTCGAAACCAATATCTCACATCAAGACTAATATTGGATCTCAGATTCATAAACCAATTCGTTTGCATGTACCATTTCAAGATGACAATCCTACAAGAGGTATTACCACTCCTACAAAAAGGGGACTGCATGGCAACGATAGATTTAAAAGATGTCTATCTCCACATACCCATGAACCAGTCACTAAGTGTAAGAAAGTGGCTCTGTATATACTGTTCCCAAATAGGTACAGTGTGTACAGAGTCCATAGTCCCCAGAGGTTTGGCAGAGACTAAAGTTAGATAGAACCTTACTCTCTAAAGTGGTAGCTTGGTCGAGCAGTAAGGCAGTATCAGAGGACAGTGTAAAACATTTGTTGTACACACTCAGTCAGCAAATGGTCTCACACACTCAAGAACTGAACTCTAGGCCAATAGTTTTGTATAAAAATATATGGTTGTTTTTATTTTAGAACCAACAATAGGTATCAAAATATACTTTCTCAGAATGAGATGCTTTAGTTAAATACTTTGTAATAGGCAATTGACTTTTGCAGGTGATAGTTTGTTGCAATAGGCAACACAATTTTTAACACAATAATGCATTGAGCTCAATGGGACTTTTAAGTTATGTGCAATTGATTACTTTCAGGATTACTTTTCTAACTCCAGGACTGGATCCTAGATTCAGTCCTGGGACAGTTCTTGGACACAAGTGAGTACATTCGTTTTAGTTACTGTTGTGATTTTTAGGCACTATTTTGCAATTTTAAAAGTTGACACTTAGAAACTTTTTCTAATCAAATTACCAATGTTATCCTATGGAAGGAAATCCACTAAGCAGATCCTAGATCCAGCACTAGTGTACCACCTGTAAGCAGTTGAGAAACTGCGTTTAAGTTACACAGGCGATTTTTAAGGAATATTTATACGTTTGAAAATCAACAGAAGAAATTTCACAGACAGTCAATGGATTCCTATGGAAGAAAATTCAAGTTTGGGGAAAAGTATGTTCTCGTTACTTTTGTAATCCAGTGCTGGGTTCCTAGGCTCAGTACTGGGGCATCTATCTAAAACAGGCAAGTAATTACGTTTTCACAGTTGGTACGATTTTTAAAGATTCTTTGTAGTTTGTAAAAATCGACAGAAGAAATTTCACAGAAAACAGTCAATGGTTTCCTATGGGAGAAAATTGAATTAGTGGTAGGTATGGTTGTAAGTACTTTTCAGGGTCAGTGCTGGGCACCAAGATCCAGCACTGGGATCTCTCCTAATAGCAGGTGAGTATTTCCATTTTTGTTACTCGGTTGATTTTAGGTGAATATTTTAAAGTGTAGAAACTCCACACTTAGAAGAAATTTCAAGAGAAACCAGTCAATGTTACCCTATGGAAGACAAGTGAGTTATCGGCTTTTGGGTAAGTACTCGACAGGCAGAGTTAAGGTTCTGGGCATAGACTCTGGGGTCTCCCAGGGTCAGGTTGGTACAGTTGTTACACCCTCAGCGGCACAGGGGCAGCTGGGTGCAGAGTGAGTTGGGCCCAATGTTATCCTATGGAAGGCAGGGGGCCCTTGGTTGGTGGCTGCTGACTAGCAGGCCATGCGGCTGTGGGAGCTGGGCACCTGGTCACTTGCTCAGGGCAAATGGGGAAGTAGGTAGGAGTAGAAGTTGCACTGCCAGGGCCACTCTGGCGGCTGGGTGCAGGGTGCTTTTGAGCCTTCGGGCACTCAATGGATTTCAGTGGGAAAGCTCTAGGACGAACAAAGGCTGCAAGCTCGGGGACGAAGATTCTTCAGGTGTGCCCACCAATACGAGAGGTAAGTTGGGTAGTTGGAGGATAGGTAGGTACCCAGGAGTCGGGCACAGGGGGCCGCTGGGTGCACAGGTGCCTTTTGGTGTCGGGAAATCTTACTCTCTGTTGATCGCGGTAGGGGGGTCCCTGGTTCTGAGGCTGCAGGCATCGTCGGAAGCGTCTAGGTGGGTCCTTGGGTGCCGAATTCAGGGTCACAGTCGCCAGGGGGACGTTCTCGGGGTCTTTGTCCACTCAGGCCAGGCTTGGCGGGTGCAGAGTGTGCAGGGTTCGCGGTTCTGGGCTGATGCCAGGGGTTAGATACTTGATTTGAGCAGAGCCACTACTCGTGGGAGTCCCAGGTGCTCAGAGTCACAAGGTAGCCAGGTCCTCCGGGGTTTGTGAGGTTGCTGGCCACAGGAGGTGCCGGGATTTAGCAGGAGCAGGTTCGAGGGTCGACAGGCCGGTAGGGCTGGGGCCCAAGCAGTTGGTGTCTTCCTCTTCTTAGCAGCTGCACGGCAGGTCTTTGCTGTTTTAGAATCTGGAATCTAAGGAAGGAAGGTTCAGGGTGCCCCTAAATACTAAATGTAGGGGCGTTATAGGTAGGTAAAGGGCAGGGACTACTGGGTCCCTGTCCTGGGGTGGGTACACCCCTTATCCTGCCACTCTCCTGTGGGAGGGGGGCAGTGGCCTAGTCCTGATTGGGTAGGGCTCCCCATCTTGAAGATGGCGAGGGCCCGGAGATGTGCTTCACCTCGCATTCCCCACCTGAGGGGTGGGGTTGGCAGGGCTGGCACATCCCCTGTCCTTACTGGAAGTTTCCGGCCAGTCTTCCCACCAGAGTGGGGGTCAGAACCGGTGGGGGCCAGTTGCTGAGTACAGCAAGTGGCCTGGAGAAGCTCACAAAGGCGGCATGCCTTTGAAGCTTCCCCCTGCCCATCCTGCGGGAGGAGACCTAGCACCTCGCCCAGGATGTGCATTGTTGCTGGCCCAGGAGAGCGGGAACTCTCCACCCAGGGGTCCAGCAACATGTATGCTGTGTGGCAGCCTAGGCAGCCTCTCAGACAAGACGTGGATTGTAGGTTAGGTTTCAGGGGGCATCTCTAAGATGCCCTCTGTAGTGCTTTGTACATTAAATCCCACACTGGCATCAGTGCGGGTTTAATGTATTGAGAAGTTTGATACCAAACGTCTCAGTCTTTAGTGTTGCCATTATGGTGCTGTGGCGTTCGTGTTTGACGAGCTCCCAGCACCATATACTCTTAAATGGCAGCACTGCACTTACAGTGCCCAGGAATGAACCTGGGTACTGTAGGGGCACAGGGCTCATGCTCCTGTGCCCACACCACTGGCATAGAGCACCCAGCTAGAGGGGTGGCTGATGTATGCCAGGGCAGTGTAGGTTGTGGGCATGGCACACAGGGATGGTGTGCCATGTCGACTCTTTGTTTTGTCTTGTACCCAGACACTCAGCCTGCAAGGGCAGTGTGTTTGTGTTAGGGTACAGGGCCTATAAGGGTGGCACAATAAGTGCTGCAGCCCTCAGACGCCTTCCCTGGTCACAAGGCCCTGGGTACCTAGGGTACCATTTACCAGGGGCTGACATGTGGCCAGGGTTTGCCAATTTGGATTTTAGGGAAGGAACATAGGCCCTGGGCACCTGATTGGCAGGAGTCCAGGGCACACTCAGTCAAAGTACATTCAGCAGTTCAGCAAAAAGTGGGGGCATACCATGCAAGAAGGATGGCACTTTCTCACACCCCCCCACGAAAGGTGATGAGACTAACCTTGCCCTATGGAGTCTTCATTGTCTAAGTGGAAGAACCTGGAAAGTCCATCTGCATTGGCAGTCCCTGGTCCGTGTTCCACTTCAAAGTCCATTCCTTGTAAGGAGATGGACCACCTTAGTAGTTTGGGATTTTCCCCTATCATCTGCATTAGCCATCTGAGAGGTCTGTGGTCAGTTTGAACCAGGAAGTGAGTACCAAACAAGTATGGCCTCAACGTTTTCAGGGACCAAACCACAGCAAAGGCCTCCCTCTCAATGGCACTCCAACGCTGCTCTCTGGGGAGTAGCCTCCTGCTTATAAAAGCAACAGGTTGGTCTTGGCCTTCATCATTGGTCTGGGATAGGACCGCTCCTATCCCTAGCTCAGAGGCATCAGTCTGCACTATGAACTGCTTGGCATAATCTGGAGCTTTTAGATTTGGTGCTGAGCACATTGCTTCTTTCAGGGTGTCAAAAGCCTTTTGGCAACTAACTGTCCAGTCAACCTTCTTGGATGTGAGTTCTGTGAGGGGAGTCACAATGGAACCATATCCCTTCACAAACCTCCTGTAGTATCCAGTCCAGCCAAGGAATGCCCTGACTTGGGTCTGGGTTGTTGTAGCTGCCCAGTCCAGGATGGCCTGGATCTTGGGTTGTAAGGGTTGTACCTGGCCTCCACCTACAAGGTGGCCCAAGTATACTACAGTGCCCTGCCCTGTCTGGCATTTGGATGCCTTAATAGTGAGGCCTGCATTTTGCAAAGCCTCTAAAGCCTTCCCACGGTGGATCAGGTGATCCTGCCAGGTGGAGCTAAAGACAGCAATATCATCGAGATAAGCTGCACTAAAGGATTCCAACCCAGCCAGGACATGGTTCACCAACCTCTGGAAGGTGGCAGGGACATTCTTTAACCCAAAAGGCATCACAATAAACTGATAATGCCCATCAGGTGTGGAGAATGCTGGCTTTTCTTTTGCTTCTGGGGCCATGCCAATCTGCCAGTACCCTCCAGTTAAGTCAAAGGTACTGAGGAATTTGGCTGCCCCCAATTTATCTATCAGTTCATCTGCTCTTGGAATAGGGTGAGCATCTGTCTTGGTGACAGAGTTGAGCCCTCTATAGTCCACACAGAACCTCATCTCTCTCTTTCCACCCTGTGGATGAGGTTTGTGGACTAGAACCACTGGGCTGGCCCAGGGGCTCTCAGAGGGTTCAATGACCCCTAACTTCAGCATCTTTCTGACCTCAGCTTTGATACTTTCCTTGACTTGGTCTGACTGATGATAGATCTTGTTTTTGACCGGTGCACTGTCACCAGTGTCCACATCATGGGTACACCAGTTTGTCAGACCAGGGGTCAGGTTAAAGAGGCTAGCATACTGTTGCAAGACTTGTTTGCAGTCAGTCTGCTGTTGGGCAGAGAGGGTGTCTGAAAAGACTACATCCACTGACCCATCTTGTGCCCTGTCATTGTAGAGCTTAAGGCGGTTCACATGAATAACCCTTTTGGGTGTCCTACTAGTGCCCAGGTCAACTAAGTAGGTGACCTCACTCTTTTTTTCTAGGATAGGGTAAGGGCCACTCCATCTATCTTGGAGTGCCCTTGGTGCCACTGGCTCCATAACCCACAACTGTTGCCCAGGTTGAAATTCAACCAGTGCAGCTTTTTGGTCATACCAGTGCTTCTGAATCTCCTGGCTGGCCTCAAGATTTTTGGATGCTTTTTCCATGTACTCAGCCATTCTGGACCTTAGGCCGAGCACATAGTCCACTATGTCTTGTTTGGTCTCTTGGAGAGGCCTCTCACAGCCCTGTTATGTTATGTTAAATTTATTTCTAGAGCGCACGTACACCCAAAGGTTTCATGGCGCTATGGCAATGGCGTACTAAATCAGGAGGTTACTGGTAAGCTTGAATGAATAAGAAAGTTTTGAGGAGAGATCTAAAGTGTGGCAAAGATATTTCGAGTCTGAGTTCCAAAGGAAGGGAATTCCACATCTGCGGTGCCAGAAAGGAGAAACTGGGTCCACCGTGTTTTTTCCGATTAAAGCGGGAAGGGGTGAGAAAATTGGAGTGTGACGAACGTAGTGCACGAGTAGGAGAATGAGAGATTAAGGAGGAAATGAAGGCAGGCCCCTTACAAGTAAGGGCTTTAAAAATAGTACAGCCCAATTTAAACAGACAGCGTTTGGCAACTGGGAGCCAGTGAAGGAGTTTCAGCAGTGGGCAGACATGTTGAGTACGTGATTGGTGAGTTATGAGGCGAGCGGCCTGATTCTGGACCAGCTGAAGGCGATGGAGTTGATAGACAGGAATGCCAACATAAAGAGAGTTGGCATAGTCTATCCGTGAGATGACCAAGGCCATGAGAACCACAGTGAGGGCCTCGGTGGTGAAAAATCTTGCGATCTTCCGGATTCTGCGTAGATGGAAGAAGCATGTAGATGTGACTGCACCGATCTGAGGCTTCATGGACAGGTCGCTGCTGATGATTACTCCAAGGCTTTTAACCGATTTGGAGGGTATAGGAGGATTTCCTAGCGAGGGGGGCCAAAAATTGTTGTTCCAGGGATTTGAGGAGCCGGTCAACACAAGCTCGGTCTTATCAGGGTTGAGCTTGAGTTGACTGATGTTCATCCAATCCCTGATAAAGCATAGAGTAGCCTGAAAGCTGGAGATAGACGCGGCAGTAGAGTTAATGTTGAAGACAAGTTGAAGATCGTCCGCATAGTTGAAGCAGACTACTTCAAAGTTACGAAGTGAGTAGATAAGAGGGACCATGTATAGGTTGAAGAGTAAGGGAGAAAGAGACGAGCCCTGTGGCACACCGCAGGTTGGAGAGGTCTTTTTGGCGGAGAAGGCGGCAAGGCGAACGGCCTGCGAGCGGTCTCCCAAAAAAGAGGAAATCCATTTTAGGGCTGTGTCCTGAATGCCAGCATCTCTGACACGGTCGATCAAGAGGTTGTGATCGACCGTGTCAAAGGCGGCCGAAAGGTCTAAAAGAACAAGGGCTTGGGAGAGATTGTTATCCGCCCCCCTGCGGAGCTCATTCATCACAGCAAGTATAACCTGCTCGGTAGAGTGTGCGGGCCTAAAACCGGCCTGGTGGGGGTCAAGAAAAGATGAACATTCAATAAAGGAGCTAAGGCATTGTGTAACATGAGCCTCCAAGATCTTGCTCAGGTAGGGAAGGAGGGAGATGGGACGATAGTTGGTAAGATTGGTGGGATCGGCATGAGGCTTCTTCAAAATGGGAATGACCTCTGCTACTTTGAAGGAAGCGGGGACAACCCCTGTTTTTAGTGAGTTATTAAGGAACGCAAGCGGGGGATCAGGGCAAGAGAGAAAAGCTTCTGAGAGGAATGGGGGGGGGGGCAAGGATCTAAAGGAGAACCCGAACTGACCTTTTTTAAAAGTAAAGGAAAGTCTTCCTTGGAGATCGGAGGGATTTGATCAAGAAACTGGGTGTTTTTGGGTGAGGTCCCCAGAGCAGAACGGAAGGGGGTCGGAGGAATACTTTGCTTGATGGTGGAAATTTTCTGAATGAAGAAGTTATTGAGGGCGTCACAAAAGTCCTGGGTGGGTACTGATTTGAAGGTCACTCTGTCAGGTAAGGATAATTCATTGACAATAGAGAAGATATATTTGGTTTTGGTTGAAGAGTTCGTGATTTTTTGTGAGAAATAAGAGGATTTAGCTGCAAAAATGGCTCTTTTGTAATCAGTTAGCAGCTTAGTGAAGATGTCTTTTGTGTTAGAGGAATAATTACGTCTCCACCTGCGTTCTGCCTGTCTAAGAAAAAGTTTTTTAGTTTTGAGATCCTCTGTAAACCACCGCTGGGCGTCATGAGGCTGCCTAACTATGGAGAATTTACAAGGGGCAACAATATTACTGGCTGCACAAAGCCAGTTATGGATGGCAATTTCTTGAACATTAAGACAGTCAGTAACCGTGGGCAGAGAGGTGGAGAGTAAGGAACAGAACTTCTCTTTGTTTGCTCGGCTCCAGTTCCTGGTTAAGATTTTTTCCGGGGTAAGGGGTTTAACTGGGCGAGGCAGGTCCAAGGAAAATTGGATGGAATAATGGTCCGACCAAGGACAAGGAGAGATGGATAGAGAAGAGATGGAAAGATTAGCTGTCCATAGCTGGTCGAGGAGGTGTCCTTTAATGTGGGTGGCGGTGCGAACGTGCTGAGTGCAATTGAGGCCCCGGAGAAGGTCTGTAAATTCTCGGGAGTGAGGTGTTTCGTTAGGATCAGAGGGCCAGTAGTTGAAATCACCAATTATCATTAAATTGGAATTGTTTGTTATGAGTTGAGAGATGAGATCTCCAACTAACTGGGGAAAAGAGGGCATGGGATGAGGAGGCCGATAAAACAGGGCGCAAACAAAAGAAGCTGAAGGGGAGTCGAGTTTAATAATGAGACTCTCAACAGAGGGAATTGTGGTGGCAGTTAGAGCAGTGAACTGTAGCTGATGGTGGATAATGGCAGCCACACCACCTCCGTGGTGCCCAACGGGTCTATTGGTCTGTAGAATGTAGTACCCTGTGGGGATGGCCGCCAGGATGTCTGGAAGAGAGTCATCCGTAAGCCAGGTTTCAGAAAGAAGGAGAACATCAGGTTTTAAGGTATCCAGAAGATAGAAAATTTCTGATTGATGTTTTGGAAGGGACCGCGTATTTAAGTAGTAAAATTTCAACAACTGTTTGGAGGGGCAAGGAAGGTTGGGGATATTAGATGGGGAGACAGAAGGGTCTTTACTAGAGAATGGAAGAGGTAAGAGAGGACCGGAGGACAGAATTCCACAGGAGGAAAGCTTTTGTTTTAAACGTGGCATGATGGGCCAAGGTTAGCGGAGAGTGCGTAATTCCCTACATGAGTATTTTAAAAGATGGGCGGCAGGACCTGGCCCTTGTCCCGCTCAGTCGCGGACAGGCGCAGACGGGCTTGCCTTTAGCGCGCCTTCGGCGCGCGTGCGCTGCGCGCTTGCACTAGCATCGAGAATTTATGGCCAACTAGCTCGCGGCGACTAGAGCGCGAGTTGTCCCCCTCACCCAAGATGGCGGCCCCGCTGGTGACTGCCGAGTCCTGCCGCCCACGAGAGCGCGACGGGTCCGGACAAGGCAGAAACGATGGTTGCGAGGCGGGCACAAGGCACAGGTAAGGGTAGTGACTAGGAGCAGCACAAGTTTTAAAAGCAAAGTGCAAAGTAATATTTTCACGCAAATAGTATTACAATAAATGTTAAAGAACACTTCCCGGCTTCCGCCTCAGGTAGTACAACATATGCTGCGCGCTTGCGCTAGCATCGAGAATTTATGGCCAACTAGCTCGCGGCGACTAGAGCGCGAGTTGTCCCCCCTCACCCAAGATGGCGGCCCCGCTGGTGACTGCCGAGTCCTGCCGCCCGCGAGAGCGCGACGGGTCCGGACAAGGCAGAAACGATGGTTGCGAGGCAGGCACAAGGCACACCGCCCTCTTTTACAAGGCAAAGTGGTCCCCTCACAGGACGGCCAAACAGAAGTTCAAAGGGTGAGAAACCTACTCCCTTCTGTGGCACTTCTCTGTAAGCGAAAAGCAGGCATGGCAACAGGACATCCCATCTCCTTTTGAGTTTTTCAGGGAGTCCCATGATCATGCCTTTCAATGTCTTGTTGAATCTCTCAACAAGGCCATTGGTTTGTGGATGGTAGGGTGTAGTAAACGTGTACTGCACTCCACACTCCTTCCACGTGTGTCAGGTAAGCAGACATGAAGTTGAAACCTCTGTCTGAAACCACCTCCTTAGGAAACCCTACCCTGGTGAAGACACCCAGGAGGGCCTTGGCTACTGCAGGAGCTGTAGTAGTCCTAAGTGGAATTGCCTCAGGGTACCTAATAGCATGATCCACTACTACTAGAATGAATTTGTTCCCTGAGGCTGTGGGAGGTTCAAGTGGACCCACAATGTCCACACATACCCTAAGGGCACCCCCACCACTGGTAGTGGGATTAGGGGGGCCTTTGGGTGGCCATCTGTCTTGCCACTGGCTTGACAGGTAACACGGGAGCTGACAAACTCCTTCACCTTTTGGTGCATCTGGGGACAGTAAAAGTGACTAACTAGCCTTTCCCAAGTTTTGGTTTGCCCCAGATGTCCAGCTAGGGGGATGTCATGAGCCAAAGTTAGGAGGAACTCCCTGTACTTCTGGGGCACTACCACCCTCCTGGTGGCTCCAGGAGTGGGGTTTCTTGCCTTACCATACAGTAATCCCTCTTCCCAATAAGCTCTATGGGTAACACTGACATTTCCCTTTGCTTCTGAAGCAGCTTTCTGCCTCAGGCTTTCAAGAGTGGGACAGTCTTGCTGACCCTGGCACAGCTCTTCCCTAGAGGGTCCCCCTGGGCCCAAGAGTTCAATCTGGTAAGGGTCAAGCTCCATGGGCTCAGTTCCCTCAGGGGTATCCACGTCCTCTCCCTGTGGCGAGGGGTCCTGAGTGTTTTGCTGTACAGAAGCAGGTTCCCCAGTCTTCTTACCTTTTCTCTTGGTTGATTGGGCCATTATTTCAGGCTCCAGACCTACTTTTTCACCCTTCCTCTTGCTCTGTGCTCTGGTTTGCTCACACACCAATTCAGGGATGCTCAGCATGGCTGCATGGGCCTTTGGCTCAACCTCAGCCCAGGCTGAGGTTTCCAGATCATTTCCTAGCAGACATGCAGCCGGCATCTTTGGAGAGTCCACTACCTGTTTCAGGCCAGTAACCCCCCAGCCTAATGTCACCATGGCCATGGGATGACTAGTGGTGACACTGTCGGCATTGGTGACTGGGTACGTTTTCCCAATCAAATATTGCTTAAGGGAAACCAGTGTGTCCTTCACCATAGTGACACTGGCACCTGTATCCCTCAGAGCTTCTACCCTAGAGATAAACGCTGCTAGTAGGTCTTGGAGGCAGTCACGCTCCGGATTACTCCTGTTAACTCGCGGATTAATTTTAAAACTTTATCTAAAACTTTATGTACTATATTATGCTGGGAATTTTAATGCACTGCTCACTGTATTTTTAACTCGCTGTAATAAGACAGTATAAAGTCATTTTTACTGAACTGTTAGGGTTGGGCATATTGTTTAAACACATTGTTACCGGTGTGGGCCTTGCTACCTGGGTCTTCTTGCTCCTTCGCGTTTGTTCCCCGGTCCACCACAGCTTTTGCTGGTTGTGTGGAGGGAACATTGATGCCAAATTTGCACTCACTTCCGGTGGGACACTGAATAGACGTCATCTTGTGTAGGAAACGCTCTAGTCTCTACACAAGCATACTGGCATTTGCAGCCATAAAAACAACTAATGGGCCAACGCGCACAGCGGACGCGCACAGCGGGCGTGCTTAAGGCAAGCCCGTCTGCGCCCGTCCGCGTCCAGAACGCGTCCAGCGCCAGCCATGCTGCCGGGATACAATCCGACAAGGTATTTTCCTCCATCGCCTTAAAGCAATTAAATATCAAAAATCGGTGTCAACATCAGTTGGATGTGGACAAAATTAGAGGTCCCATTACTTGTAGAGAGTGTAGAGTGCAGCTACCACCTATGAAATTTAATCAAGTAAGGCCTAAAACAAAAAGACCAGTCACAAAGTGCTAATGAGGGGGGGGCTTACTTAATGCACGCTCCATAGTCAAACACGCATTTGACATCAGGGAATTAATCGTTGATTATGACTTAGATTTCCTATGCATTAGCAAAACATGACTTAAGGAAGATTGCAACCCGGATATTGCAGCTGCCCTACCCCCTAATTATGCCATCTGTAGGAAAGACAGAGAGGATGGTGGGGGGGAGGGGATTCCATTATTCACAGAGCTACTTTAGTGTGGGAGAACTTTATCCTACATGAACTTAAGGGAGCCGAAAGTCTTGGTTTCTGCTGTGCCGTAAATGGTTCAACCTCATTTGCGGGAGCCTTAATCTATCGTCCCCCTGGCAACAGTGGTGCTTTTTCAGACTCATTAGGGGAATCTCTTGGACAATCTCTGTTTAGATATGCCAACTTTACACTGCTCGGGCATATAAACCTCCACTTAGAATGTGGTGATAACCCTGCGGTCACTACATTCCTGGAAACTATCACTCCCCTTGGCCTGATTCAACTAGTTCAAGGTCCGACACATAGGGCAGGACATACATTAGATGGGGTTTGTTCTAATTCTCCCTCAATCCAGGTAGAGGCAACTATTCCTCAGGCCTGGACAGACCATCATTTTATGCCCTTGGCTATCTCAACACCCAAAGCGCCACAAGGAATCGAGAATAGCCATATAGGGGTACCAAAACGGAAATGGTATCTATTAGCCACCAATCCTGGCTTGCCCAAAACTGCCCAAGAAAAAAGCCCGATATTGACTGGAGAGCCAGTGGAAGACACATCGCTTTAATACCTGGATGAGGTCCATAAGTTATTACTTAATGCCTCTAAAATATTCCCCCAGAAGAGGCAAAATAAAATCACGTAATGATCCATGGTTCCCTAAAGATCTAGCAAAGCTCCACCTACATAGTAAACAAGTAGAACGTAGATGGAGAAGGGGCTATGAGATGGCTAATCTACAGATCTTTAAATCATTCAGGAAGCAATACCACACAGCCATCAAACTTGCAAAAAAAGATTACTTTGGGAGTAGAATAGCTATGGCAAAGCAAAACCAAAAAGATATTTGCTATTGTGAATTCTTTTATGGATCCGAAAGCCTTACACTCTGAGGTCCCCCCCTCTCAATCTCTTTGCAATGACATGGCAACATTCTTCGAGGAAAAAATCATCAATATCCAAAAAGATTTTGGAACATTAAGAACAGAAGAAGTGATGAATGAGTTTGGATCAAATCATAGGCAGGATGGACCTTTTCTTTGTACCTTTCAAACAGTTACCCTATCTCAGACACATTAAGCCATGTTAGCATGTAAATCAGGCTCCCCATTGGACGCATGTCCCCCAATAATATTGCATCACATTATGGATTTAGTGAATCCCGTGAGTAACAGGATTGTGAATTCCACGCTCTCCTCTGGCATGATGCATGGAAATTCGCGATAGTGAAGCCCTTGGAGAAAAAACAAAATATCGATTCTTCTAATCTTTCCAATTATAGGCCCATATCCTTACTACCTATCTTGGGTAAGGTCACTGAAAAATGGTCTACAAGGAACTCTCCAATTTTGTTGAGTCAGCCCAGATTCTCCATCCTCGGCAATCTGGCTTCCGCCTGAAATATTCCAAGGAATCAGCCCTATTGGAGATATCTGACACACTGAAATTCATCACCGATAATGGCAGGAAAGCAGTGCTGATCCTTCTGGATCTATTGGCTGCTTTCGATACCATATCCCATGACATCCTACTGGCCAGATTAATATCCTGTGGCATATTCAACACAGCTCTAGCTTGGATTACATCCTTCCTGTCCAATAGGAAGCAAGCAGTTTCCTTGGGCACCTTTCTTTCTTCAGAACATACTATCAACACAGGAGTCCCCCAGGGGGCCTCACTTAGCCGGCTCTGGTTTAATATATACATGGCCCCACTTATTTCCCTCATTTCGGCTTACGGGATTGAAACCACATCCTGTGCCGACGATACTTAGATGATCTTGTCCCTTGAGAAAAACTCCACAGAGGCACAAGAAAATTTTAAATCCTGTCTCTCAGCGGTCATCACATGGATGAAAAATAACCATCTCCGTTGTAATACGGACAAGACAGAAATCCTGTTGATCGGGGAAGAGAATCCCTTTCAACCAAAGGATTGGTGGCAGGAAGAGGCAGCAGCTCCCCCGGCCACAGTGGAGGTAGGCAAAAATATGGGAGTGTGGTTTGACTCCTGCTTCGGAGTGATTAAAACCATGAAAGAAATTCCTTGAGTTGATCCCACTGGCTGCAAGGAAAACAGTGGCTGTGGCGTTAATACGGTCACGTCTAGATTACTGTAACAGCCTACTAGTAGGGGTTATTAAATCTACTTTGAAGAGACTTCAAGTAGTACAACATGCAGCGGCTAGACTTGTTTTGACACTTCCATGAAGGTCATCTGCATCAGACGCTCTGAAGACTCTTCATTGCCTTCCGCTGCACAAGAGAATCCTATTCAAACTCTTGGTCATCACCTTCAGAGCTAATCGTCAAATCGAACCAGAATATCTCTCTAGGAGATTTATACCATATATTCCAGGGAGGACCCTTAGATCCACATCTGCTAACCTCCTCAAACTACCTGGTTTTAAACTTAAAACCAGGGGAGGGAAAACGGCAACAGTATGAGGTGCAAAAGCCTGGAATTTTATGCCTAACAAACTGAAAACGATTGCATCAGAAAACCTGTTCAGGAAAGCTCTAAAGACCTGGATCTATGGAATAAGTGATGTATCCATTCTAGCCCTTATCTAGGCTCTATCTACTTACTAGTTTGCCAGTTATCTGTATAGCCCCAGGAGGCTCCTTTCGGAGTGACAGTTTGCGCTCTATAAATGCCCCATTTAATTTTATTCATTCAGTTCCATTCACCCAGGGGTACTGCAAATATTGATTTAGGTTGGGTGGCCGCATAGCTACAGTGGCAAACTCCAATTCCCCCAGTGAGACTAGACTTGCCTCAGTGTGTTCCCAGATTTGCTCAGGGTACACTTTTGATCCCATCTGTAAACTTGCTGCCCCAGGAGTAGCTGTACTGGGTGCCTTAGGGGCTTTGTTGTGGGGGCAAGATTTATCTACAGTTAGGTGTCCTGACCTCTTACAGTTATTACACCAGGCCTTTAAGAGATCAAAGTTCTCCCCCCCTATAGGGTTGAGGCACATAGGGAGTAGTTTGGGTCCCACCCCCCTGAACAGGTTTGTGGGGCCCTTTGGAAGACTCAGACTTTTTATCTTGGGGATTCTCACCACCTTTCCCCTGGGGAGGTTTTGTGACCACCTTCTTCTGGTCACCCCCAGTGGCTGTTATTGTCACCCTAGTCTTGACCCAGTGGTCTGCCTTCTTTCCCAATTCTTGGGGAGAAATTAGACCTAGGTCTACCAAATGGTGATGCAACTTTTCATTTGTGCAATTACTCAATATATGTACCTTAATGATCAAATTGTACAATCCAGTAAAATCATGCACACCATGTCCATCTAACCAACCATCCAGTGTCTTTACTGAGAAGTCTACGAAGTCAATCTAGTACTGGGTCTGGGTTTTGTGAGCCCCCCTGAATCTAATTCTATACTCAGTAGTGAATCCGAATCTCTCAATCGGAGCTTTCTTCATGAGGTCATAGGATCCTGCATCTGGCCCAGAGAGGGTCAGAAGCCTGTCTCTGCAGCTACCGGAGAACAGTTCCCACAGAAGTGCCCCCCAAGAGAGGTTTCTTTACTCTTATTTCACAAGCCCTCTCAAAGGCTGTAAACCATTTGGTGATGTCATCACCTTCCTTAAATTTAGGGACAATCCCTTTGGGGATTTTAGGATCAGAAGATTCCTCCCTATCCTTGTTTTCATTATTGCTGCCACCCTTGATGGGTGCTAAACCCATATCTCTCTTTTTCTAGAGCCAGGAACCTGGACTCTAGATCCAACCTTTTGGCCAGCTTTGCTAAAAAGTTGTCCTCTTCACTGGTGGGTCCCCCAGTGAACACTCTGGTACCTGGTTCACCTGTGCGATCTCTAGGTTCCCAGATGCTGATTCTTGGATTCAAGGGTATGGGGGCCCTTTCCTCCCTAGGGATTAAGGGAGGGGTGTTATTATCCTCCTCCTCCTCCTCTTCTTCCCTTCCCTCATCTGACTGGCCCTCACCATGTTCAGATGGGTGGTTCTTAGCTAAGGCTCCCTGTTTTCCGTTTTTACCGATTTTTACAGATAAATACAGACAAAGCATTTATTTTCTTGTCTGTATTGATTTTTAAATGTGGATAAAAACGGAAATTGGGTTGCTTATTGAGTAATTCTAAATACTGTCTGCCATGACTGCCAGGCCAATAGCTGTGTGAATTGATAGGTGAGGGGGTTTAAAAAGAAAGAAATCTTAGTAAAGAGGCTTTAAAAGCAGTAGATATGCACAAGGTTGATACTGAAATGTGCATATTTTCATATATGTGCATTGATTTATCTTCTGCGGGTGTTCATATCAATGAAATCTGGCAGGCATTTAAGCATGAGTGCATATTTATTGGTTAAATAAACGTGGAAATATACTAATTTCAGCTTCATTTTTCCACAACCCCAAAATAAATATGGATAAATACAGATAAAATTAGCAAAAATAAATATGGATAAATACAGACGGAAATGTCAAAAAAATAAATACCATAAAACCGGGAGCCCTATCCTTCGCATACTCAGCCAAGAGCTCCTGGAGCCCTAGTTTGGTTTGATGCAGGCCCATTGGTACATTTTTAAGTTGGCATAGGGACCTCAATTCCTTGAAAGTAAGGTGTGAAGTCCAGCTCCTCCACCAGGTCCTGCATGGTATTATTTTCACTAATAGCTGGGTTAGTTTGTCATTCTAACCTGACCGTTCTAATCCTCTACCCTGACTATAGTGGCTTTTATTTTTCTAAAATTCTAATGGGACTTAAGCAAGGCCCTGACAAGACTTTTAGTATTTTGGAAAAGACCAATCAGAATTCTAAAGGCAATTTTAAGAGTTCTGTCGTGTGATCAGATGGTAACCAAGTAGTCCAACAAATGCAAGTTTGTATCCCACCGCTGATCGACCAATGTAAGAAAGTGGCTCTATATATACTGTTCCCAAATAGGTACAGTGTGTATAGAGTCCACAGTCCCCAGAGGTTTGGCAGAGGCTAAAGTTAGATATAACCTTACTCTCTAAAGTGGTAGTTTGGTCGAGCAGCAAGGCAGTATCAGAGGATAGTGTGAAGCATTTGTTGTACACACTCAGTCAGCAAATGGTCTCACACACTCAAGAACTGAACTCTAGGCCAATAGTTTGTATAAAAGATATGGTTGTTTTATTTTAGAACCAACAATAGGTATCAAAATATACTTTCTCAGAATGAGATGCTTTAGTTAAATACTTTGCAATAGGCAATTGACTTTTGCAGGTGATAGTTGTTGCAATAGGCAACACAATTTTAAACACAATAATACATTGAGCTCAATGGGAATTTTAAGTTATGGGCAATTGATTACTTTCAGGATTACTTTTCTAACTCCAGGACTGGATCCTAGATTCAGTCCTGGGACAGTTCTTGGAAACACGAGAGTAAATTCGTTTTTGTTACTGTAGTGATTTTTAAGCAATATTTAGCTATTTCAAAAGTTGACACTTAGAAACTTTTTCTAATCAAATTACCAAATTTATCCTAAGGAAGGAAATCCACTTAGCAGGTAATTGGGGTTATGGTTACTTTTTCTAGGTCAGTGTTGGATGCTAGATCCAGCATTGGTGTACCACCTGTAAGCAGTTGAGAAACTGCGTTTAAGTTACACAGGCGATTTTTAAGGAATATTTATAAGTTTGCAAAATCGACAGAAGAAATTTCACAGACAAACAGTCAATGGTTTCCTATGAAAGGAAATTCAAGTTACGGGTAAAGTATGTTCCCGTTACTTTTGTAATCCAGTGCTGGGTTCCTAGGCTCAGTACTGGGGCATCTATCTAAAACAGGTAAGTAATTACGTGTTCACAGTTGGTACGATTTTTAAAGAATATTTGTAGTTTGCAAAAATCGACAGAAGAAATTCCGGAGAAAATTGAATTAGTGGTAAGTACGGTCGTAAGTTCTTTTCAGGGTCCGTGCTGGGCACCAAGATCCAGCACTGGGATCTCTTCTAATAGGTGAGTATTTCCGTTTTCGTTACTCTGTGAATAATTTAAAGTTTAGAAACTCCACACTTAGAAGAAATTTCAAGAGAAACCAGTCAATGTTACCCTATGGAAGACAAGTGAGTTATCGGCTTTTGGGTAAGTACTCGACTGGCAGAGTTAAGGTTCTGGGCATAGACTCAGGGGTCTCTCAGGGTCAGTTAAGTACAGTTGTTACACCCTCAGTGGCACAGGGGTAGCCGGGTGCAGAGTGAGTTAGGCCCTATGTTATCCTATGGAAGGCAGGGGGCCCTTGGTTGGTGGCTGCTGACTAGCAGGCCACGCGGCTGTGGGAGCTGGGCTCATGGTCACTTGCTCAGGGCAAATGGAGAAGTAGGTAGGAGTAGAAGTTGCACTGCCAGGGCCACTCGGGCGGCTGCCTGCAGGGTGCTTTTGAGCCTTCGGGCGCTCCATGGATTTCAATGGGAAAGCTCCAGGACTAACAAAGGCTGCAAGCTCTGGGACGAAGATTCTTCAGGTGTGCCCACCACTTCGAGAGGTAAGTTGGGTAGTTGGAGGCTAAGTAGGTACCCAGGAGTCGGGCACAGGGGGCCACAGGGTGCAGGGGTGCCTTTTGGTGTCGGGAAAGCGTACCCTCTGTTGATCGCGGTAGGGGGGGGAGGGTCCCTGGTCCCTGGTTCTGAGGCTGCAGGCGTCGTCAGGAGTGTCGAGGTGGGTCCTTGGGTGCCGGATTCAGGATCACAGTCGGGGGGTGGAGGGGACGTCCTCGGGGTCTTGGTCCACTCTGGCAGAGGCCAGGCTTGGCGGGTGCAGAGTGTGCAGGGTTCGCGGTTCTGGGCTGATGCCAGGGGTTAGATACTTGATTTGAGCACAGCCACTACTCGTGGGAGTCCCAGGTGCTCAGAGTCACAAGGTAGCCAGGTCTTCCGGGGTTTGTGAGGTTTCTGGCCACAGGAGGTGCCGGGATTTAGCAGGAGCAGGTTCGAGGGTCGACAGGCTGGCAGGGCCGGGGCCAAAGCAGTTGGTGTCTTCCTCTTCTTAGCAGCTGCACAGCAGGTCTTTTTTCTTCTTTGCTGTTTTAGAATCTGGAATCTAAGGAAGGAAGGTTCAGGGTGCCCCTAAATACTAAATTTAGGGGCGTTACAGATAGGTAAAGGGCAGGGACCACTGGGTCCCTGTCCTGGGGTGGGTACACCCACTATCCTGCCACTCTCCTTTGAGAGGGGGGCAGTGGCCTAGTCCTGATTGGTTAGGGCTCCCCATCTTCAAGATGGCAAGGGCCCGGAGATGTGCTTCACCTCGCTTCCCCCACCTGAGGGGTGGGGTTGGCAGGGCTGGAACATCCCCTGTCCTTACTTGGAGTTTCCGGCCAATCTTCCCACCAGAGTGGGGGTCAGAACCGGTGGGGGCCAGTTACTGAGTACAGCAAGTGGCCTGGAGAAGCTCACAAAGGCAGCATGCCTTTGAAGCTTCCCCCTGCCCATCCTGGGGAGGAGACCTAGCACCTCGCCCAGGATGTGCTTTGTTGCAGGCCCAGGAGAGCGGGCGCTCTCCACCCAGGGGTCCAGTAACATGTCTGCTGTGTGGCAGCCTCTCAGACAAGATGTGGATTCTAGGTTAGGTTTCAGGGGGCATCTATAAGATGCCCTCTTTAGTGCTTTGTACATTAAATTCCACACTGGCATCAGTGTGGGTTTAATGTGCTGAGAAGTTTGATACCAAACTTCTCAGTCTTCAGTGTTGCCATTATGGTGCTGTGGAGTTTGTGTTTGACGACCTCCCAGCACTATATACTTTTAAATGGCAGCACTGCACTTACAGTGCCCAGGAATGGACCTGGGTACTGTAGGGGCACAGGGCTCATGCTACTGTGCCCACACCACTGGCATAGGGCACCCAGCTAGAGGGGTGGTAGATGTATGCCAGGGCAGTGTAGGTTGTGGGCATGACACACATGGATGTGTTCCATGTCGACTTTATGTCTTGTACCCAGACACTCAGCCTGCAAGGGCAGTGCGTTTGTGTTAGGGTACAGGGCCTCTAAGGGTGGCACAATAAGTGCTGCAGCCCTCAGAGGCCTTCCCTGGTCACAAGGCTCTGGGGACCTAGGGTACCAATTGCCAGGGGCTGACATGTGGCAAGGGTTTGCCAATTTGGGTTTTAGGGAAGGCACATAGGCCCTGGGCACCTGATTGGCAGGAGTCCAGGGCACACTCAGTCAAAGTACATTCAGCAATTCAGCAAAAAGTGGGGGCATACCATGCAAGAAAGATGGCACTTTCTCACAAAGTTCTTCCGATTTATGCACGAAGACCCACACTACCAGTTCAAAGTCTTATCTTTCGGAATAAAATCGGCACTAAGAGTTTTCTCAAAAGTGCCTAGCTGCTGTGGCAGCATTCCTAAGGAGAAAGGGAATCCATGTCTATCGTTATCTAGAAGGCTGGTTGGTAAAAGCAAACTCAGAGCAAAAATGTCACAAACACATTCAGAAGGTTATGACAACTCTGCAAAGACTGGGTCTTTCCATAAACCTAAGAAAGTCATTGCTAAAGCCCGAACAGGAGAAAACCTTCCCAGGGGCAAGATTGAATTCCAAGGGGGCACAAGCATACCTGACCCAAAAGAGGATTCAAGCAGTCAAGTAGCAAACTGGCCTCTACCAGAGGGAACGGTCTTAGTGAAGACGGTGATGAAACTGATGGGCATAAGGGCATCCTGCCTTCCACTCATCACTCATGCACGTCTGCACATGCGCCCTCTACAGGAATGGCTACAACTGGTCACAGACCGCCAAGAGTTGGGAATATCTAGGGGTTGTAACAGAAAAGGTGCAGTAGGAGACACAAAGGTGGGCATCCAAGAACATAACCCAAGACAGACCTTGTAAAACAAGTCCCTAAGCGACCATCACAGCCGAAGCATCTCACAAAGAATGAGGAGCCCACACAGGAAAATTAAAAGTACTGGGTTAATGGAACAACTCGGACTCCATAAACCACATCAACTTCCTAGAGATGAAGACCATGTTTCTAGCACTAAAGGCCTTCCAAGCAAACATTGCAGGGAGGTCAGTATTGATCCAGACGAACAATACAACAACATTTTATCTGAACAAACAAGGAGGCCCCAAATCATTCATCCTAAGAAAACTAGCTCAGGAGATATGGCAATGGGCTGTCCCAAGGAGGACGAATCTGCAAACAATCCATCTAACACGGAAGTAGATCTGCTCGGCAGAAAAAACAGCAGCTCACACAATAATATTCAGACTCTGGGGACACCAACTATAGACCTATTCGCAACAGCGGAGAACAGGTAATGCCAATCCTTCGCCTCCAGGTTTCATCACCACCTATCTGATGGGACTGCCCTGTCACTAAATTGGTCGGGGACATTTGCCTTTGCTTCCCCCCCCCCCCCCCCCCAATTCCTCTACACACAATGTGCTGGTGATGGCCAGAAAACCGGGGACAAACCTAATCCTCATAGCGCCGCAATGGGTGAGACAAACCTGGTACTCGAGTCTACTTTAACTATCCAAGGGACAAATCAAATTGAAACAAGAAAAGGACCTCCTCACAACGCAGAGGTCAAGTATTCCACCTGAATCTGCCCATGCTCATCCGAGCAGCCTGAGCACATAGAATGTGGACATCTAAATTTGCCACAGAGAACAACTGACCTACTAAAGGTGGCAAGAAAACCAACCATAAGGCAATGCTACACAGCTAAGTGAAAGGGGTATCTCATTCGGTGTAAACATAATACCCTAGATTCATTATCTGATCAGTGATAGCTTACCCACTTGCTAGACATCAACTATTGAAGTCTCAAGGTGCAGCTTGCAGCAATCGTAGCATACACCAGGGGAGCATCATGTAAAAGTGTTTTCACATCAGCAGTCATCAAGAGTCCTAGAAGGTTCCAAAAGACTTGCACCTCCAAGGAGGGCTCCATTCTCTATGTGGAGCCTAAACACTGTGCTGACGGCTTACGACCAAACCTTGTGAACCAATGCACCAAGCAGAACTTTGGCATATCACAATGAAAACTGCCTTCTCAATAATGTCACTATGGAGAGCAAGTGAACTGCAAGTATTAACTGTTGAGGAACCATACATGCCAATCCACAAGGACAGGGTAGTTCTAAGAACTAATCCCCAGTTCCTACATAAGTGGTGAGCAAGAGTCCCGCGAATCAAAGCATTCAGTCAGCAGTTTTCTTTGGAAACCCACAAACACGAATTGGAAAGGAGCCTTCATACCCTGGATGTAAGACGAGCGCTACTATATTATCTACCAGAGACTAAACAATTCTGTAAGGGGAGTCAATTCTTAGTCTTAGTCAAAGTCCAGCAAAGGTTCACCTGTCACAAAAGGAACAATTTCACGCTGGATTGTTGGGGCAATTCAAATATGCTACTCAGCAGCAAAAACATTAAGCTCACGCCCAAGAGCGCATTCAACAAGGAAAAAAAGGGCGCAACCTTAGCCTCTGTATCAAATGTACCAATTGACACTATATGAGCACCAGCTACACTGGCCTCCCCACATTCTTTAACCAATAATTACTGTGTGGATATACAAATAACCAAGGAAGCACAGGTGGGACAGACAGTACTTCAGCACCTGTTCGCAAATTCTTCCACATCTCAACCCTATCATCCCAAGGAGGGGGAAATTGCTACATGATGTAATGCACAGCATGTGAATCAAGAAAAGGATTCATTCTGCAAAATGAAATGGTTACTTACTAGTAGAAGTAGTTTTGGTGCTTGAAGGGTTTTATGGATTCACAGGCAACCCGCCCGCCTCCCGGGAGATGAGGAAAGCAAACCGGTGGGAAGAAGATTACTTAAAAGAACATCTACTTAAATTAGGAAAAGTAAGTAAATACCCTTAATCTCAACAGGAAGGGGAAAAAAGAATTTTAAGATGACTACCACGCACAGGAGTTTCCGGTGCGCCATCTGACATCACCCAATGCATGGACCTTACACCAAATGGTGGTCGACGTTGACGAAGAAAAAATAAACAGACCATTCTGGACCCAACCACTAGATGGCGGAATAATACACAGCATGGGTATCCAGAAAACTCTTCAGCCTGCAAAACTACTCCTACTGGTAAGTAACCATTTCGTTAATTGGCATAAAAGTATAACTTATTCAGAAAGTGTGCAGTTTATGGTATCGCGTAACTCCTTTAAGTGGGTCTCGAGATATTTGTATTTGATGAGGACATTAGATATAAAAATTGCTCTAACGCTTGTCCAACTTGTTGGTTAATTTTGAGCAGAAAATTTTCATGCATGCTGAAAAATATCAGAAATGGCTAAGCATGATCGGTATTATTGTATAGAGGCAGTTAGGGTAGTCCCCACAAGCATCGAAAATATAAGACCCCTTTTCTGATACATCAAATTGGTGAGTTTTCACAAATTCGGCTCCCATATTGAATATGCAAGTTGGGTGGTTAAGTTGAACTTTACTTTGAAAATGTGGTTTTGAATTTCCTTGTAAGTTTGGTGCTGTTTAAAGCACCAAATTTTGCAGACTTTCAGAATACATGCCTTACTCTGTCAAGTTTGTGTCTAGATCTGTCAGGGGTGGGATTAAACGGACGCTAATAACTTTGGTGCAGTTCTTGTCAAAGTTTTATTAGTTTCAGGTATACAAACAAGAGGACAGATTGTACAATACCGCTCCTGTATCAAAGTACATAGCTAAAGATAGCGTCTCATCAATTTCGAAACTGGCTAATGTCAATAGCATGCAAAGTGCCCTCGAGAGGCACCACCTGTAAGCAGTTGAGAAACTGTGTTTAAGTTACACAGGTGATTTTTAAGGAATATTTATAAGTTTGCAAAATCGACAGAAGAAATTTCACAGAAAAACAGTCAATGGTTTCCTATGAAAGAAAATTCAAGTTACGGGTAAAGTATGTTCTCGTTACTTTTGTAATCCAGTGCTGGGTTCCTAGGCTCAGTACTGGGGCATCTATCTAAAACAGGTAAGTAATTACGTGTTCACAGTTGGTACGATTTTTAAAGAATATTTGTAGTTTGCAAAAATCGACAGAAGAAATTCCGGAGAAAATTGAATTAGTGGTAAGTACGGTCGTAAGTTCTTTTCAGGGTCCGTGCTGGGCACCAAGATCCAGCACTGGGATCTCTTCTAATAGGTGAGTATTTCCGTTTTCGTTACTCTGTTGATTTTAGGTGAATATTTTAAAGTTTAGAAACTCCACACTTCGAAGAAATTTCAAGAGAAACCAGTCAATGTTACCCTATGGAAGACAAGTGAGTTATCGGCTTTTGGGTAAGTACTCGACTGGCAGAGTTAAGGTTCTGGGCATAGACTCGGGGGTCTCTCAGGGTCAGTTAAGTACAGTTGTTACACCCTCAGCGGCACAGGGGTAGCCGGGTGCAGAGTGAGATAGGCCCTATGTTATCCTATGGAAGGCAGGGGGCCCTTGGTTGGTGGCGGCTGACTAGCAGGCCAGGCGGCTGTGGGAGCTGGGCTCATGGTCACTTGCTCAGGGCAAATGGAGAAGTAGGTAGGAGTAGAAGTTGCACTGCCAGGGCCACTCAGGCGGCTGGCTGCAGGGTGCTTTTGAGCCTTCGGGCGCTCAATGGATTTCAATAGGAAAGCTCCAGGACTAACAAAGGCTGCAAGCTCTGGGACGAAGATTCTTCAGGTGTGCCCACCACTTCGAGAGGTAAGTTGGGTAGTTGGAGGCTAAGTAGGTACCCAGGAGTCGGGCACAGGGGGCCACAGGGCGCCGGGTGCAGGGGTGCCTTTTGGTGTCGGGAAAGCGTACCCTCTGTTGATCGCGGTAGGGGGGGGAGGGTCCCTGGTTCTGAGGCTGCAGGCGTCGTCAGGAGTGTTGAGGTGGGTCCTTGGGTGCCGGATTCAGGATCACAGTCGGGGGGTGGAGGGGACGTCCTCGGGGTCTTGGTCCACTCCGGCAGAGGCCAGGCTTGGCGGGTGCAGAGTGTGCAGGGTTCGCGGTTCTGGGCTGATGCCAGGGGTTAGATACTTGATTTGAGCAGAGCCACTACTCGTGGGAGTCCCAGGTGCTCAGAGTCACAAGGTAGCCAGGTCTTCCGGGGTTTGTGAGATTGCTGGCCACAGGAGGTGCCGGGATTTAGCAGGAGCAGGTTCGAGGGTCGACAGGCCGGCAGGGCTGGGGCAAAAGCAGTTGGTGTCTTCCTCTTCTTAGCAGCTGCACGGCAGGTCTTTTTTCTTCTTTGCTGTTTTAGAATCTGGAATCTAAGGAAGGAAGGTTCAGGGTGCCCCTAAATACTAAATTTAGGGGCGTTACAGGTAGGTAAAGGGCAGGGACCACTGGGTCCCTGTCCTGGGGTGGGTACACCCACTATCCTGCCACTCTCCTTTGAGAGGGGGGCAGTGGCCTAGTCCTGATTGGTTAGGGCTCCCCATCTTCAAGATGGCAAGGGCCCGGAGATGTGCTTCACCTCGCTTCCCCCACCTGAGGGGTGGGGTTGGCAGGGCTGGAACATCCCCTGTCCTTACTTGGAGTTTCCGGCCAATCTTCCCACCAGAGTGGGGGTCAGAACCGGTGGGGGCCAGTTACTGAGTACAGCAAGTGGCCTGGAGAAGCTCACAAAGGCAGCATGCCTTTGAAGCTTCCCCCTGCCCATCCTGGGGGAGGAGACCTAGCACCTCGCCCAGGATGTGCTTTGTTGCAGGCCCAGGAGAGCGGGGGCTCTCCACCCAGGGGTCCAGCAACATGTCTGCTGTGTGGCAGCCTCTCAGACAAGATGTGGATTCTACTTTAGGTTTCAGGGGGCATCTTTAAGATGCCCTCTTTAGTGCTTTGTACATTAAATTCCACACTGACATCAGTGTGGGTTTAATGTGCTGAGCAGTTTGATACCAAACTTCTCAGTCTTCAGTGTTGCCATTATGGTGCTGTGGAGTTCGTGTTTGACGACCTCCCAGCACCATATACTCTTATTATTATTATTATTATTATTATTATTAAAAGGCTCTTCTATAGCGCATGGCTACTCGGGAGCATCCCAGCGCTTAAGACTAACCAAGCAGAGAAGGACTGGGAATCTAGAGCTATTTTAACTAGTTGTTTGGAAACAGAAGAGTTTTTAACTTTTTTCGAAAGACAGGGAGGTTAGGCTCTTGGCGGAGAGGTGGGGGAAGAGCATTCCACAGCCCAGCCGCGTTGTGCGAGAACAGGCGACCTCCTGTGCGGGATCTGCTGATCCTAGGAACTGTCAGCAGATTTTGTTGGTTCGAGCGAAGATTCCTGGTAGGATTGTAAGGTCTGATCATATCATCTAGAATGGGGGGGCCACTCCCATAGAGTGTTTTATGGACCGTGCAGAGGGTCTTAAAATAGATTCGCTCCTTTATGGGGAGCCAATGCAAGGTGCAAAGTGCGGGCCTGGCTGAGGTACGATGGCTGGTGCCCGTGAGTAGCCGTGCTGCGGAATTCTGGACAACCTGAAGTTGTCGTATAACCGACACGGGGGCTCCAAGATAGAGCGCATTCCCATAATCCAACCTGGATAGAACAAGGGACCGGACAATGGTTTCCTTTGCTGCCTCGGGTAACTGAGGAAGGATTTTCCGGATTGTTTTCAGCAGTCCGAAGCAAGTGGCTACTGTTTTCCTTGCCTGGGTCTTAAATGACAACTCGGCATCCAACCAAAAGCCGAGACTCTTTATCTCGGTCTTTGGAGTGGGTCCTGGACCCATACAGGAGGGCCAATGTATCGAGTTGTCAAATGTGGCTCGTTTTCCTAGAAGCATCAGCTCCGTTTTACCTCCATTCAATTTCAGATGGGACAGGTCCATCCAGTTTGCTACTGCCTCCAGGCAATGACAGAGCCTGGAGGGGGAGGATTCCAACTGATTAAGAGAAACAACTAGCTGGGTGTCGTCAGCATAGCTTACCAGTTGGATCCCAAAAGGGGCAACTACTTCTGCCAGGGGCGCCATATAAACATTAAACAGTGTGGGGCTAAGGGAGGAGCCCTGTGGCACCCCACACTGTAATGGCATTGCTGGAGAGCAGCTATTTTCTGTAAAGACCTTAAAGGATCTGTCACCAAGAAAGGACTCCAACCACATGAGTGCCCTGTCTTTGACGCCCAGTTTTTTAAGACGAGACAGGAGGACACGGTGGTTCACCGTGTCGAAGGCGGCACTGAGGTCCAGGAGGATAATGGCCGCGCTGCCACCTGCGTCCAGAATCCTCCTGGAGTCCTCTACCACCCTCAGCAGTGCCGTCTCCGTGCCCTGTCCTTTCCGAAACCCAGTTTGAGTTGGGTGGAGCAGGTTATGGCAGCACTGCACTTACAGTGCCCAGGAATGGACCTGGGTACTGTAGGGGCACAGGGCTCATGCTCCTGTGCCCACACCACTGGCATAGGGCACCCAGCTAGAGGGGTGGCAGATGTATGCCAGGGCAGTGTAGGTTGTGGGCATGACACACATGGATGTGTGCCATGTCGACTTTGTTATGTATTGTACCCAGACACTCAGCCTGCAAGGGCAGTGCGTTTGTGTTAGGGTACAGGGCCTCTAAGGGTGGCACAATAAGTGCTGCAGCCCTCAGAGGCCTTCCCTGGTCACAAGGCTCTGGGGACCTAGGGTACCAATTGCCAGGGGCTGACATGTGACAAGGGTTTGCCAATTTGGGTTTTAGGGAAGGCACATAGGCCCTGGGCACCTGATTAGCAGGAGTCCAGGGCACACTCAGTCAAAGTACATTCAGCAGTTCAGCAAAAAGTGGGGGCATACCATGCAAGAAAGATGGCACTTTCTCACAAAGTTCTTCAGATTTATGCACGAAGACCCACACTACCAGTTCAAAGTCTTATCTTTCGGAATAAAATCGGCACTAAGAGTTTTCTCAAAAGTGCCTAGCTGCTGTGGCAGCATTCCTAAGGAGAAAGGGAATCCATGTCTATCGTTATCTAGAAGGCTGGTTGGTAAAAGCAAACTCAGAGCAAACATGTCACAAACACATTCAGAAGGTTATGATAACTCTGCAAAGACTGGGTCTTTCCATAAACCTAAGAAAGGCATTGCTAAAGCCAGAACAGGAGAAAACCTTCCCAGGGGCAAGATTGAATTCCAAGGTGGCACAAGCATGCCTGACCCAAAAGAGGATTCAAGCAGTCAAGTAGCAGACTGGCCTCTACCAGAGGGGACGGTCTTAGTGAAGACGGTGATGAAACTCATGGGCATAAGGGCATCCTGCCTTCCACTCATCACTCATGCACGTCTGCACATGCGCCCTCTACAGGAATGGCTACAACTGGTCACAGACCGCCAAGAGTTGGGAATATCTAGGGGTTGTAACAGAAAAGGTGCAGCAGGAGACACAAAGGTGGGCATCCAAGAACATAACCCAAGACAGACCTTATAAAACAAGTCCCTCAGCGACCATCACAGCCGATGCATCTCACAAAGAATGAGGAGCACACACAGGAAAATTAAAAATACTGGGTTAATGGAACAACTCGGACTCCATAAACCACATCAACTTCCTAGAGATGAAGACCATGTTTCTAGCACTAAAGGCCTTCCAAGCAAGCATTGCAGGGAGGTCAGTATTGATCCAGACGAACAATACAACAACATTTTATCTGAACAAACAAGGAGGCCCAAAATCATTCATCCTAAGAAAACTAGCTCAGGAGATATGGCAATGGGCTGACCCAGGGAGGACGAATCTCCAAACAATCCATCTAACACGGAAGTAGATCTGCTCGGCAGAAAAAACAGCAGCTCACACAATAATATTCAGACTCTGGGGACACCAACTATAGACCTATTCGCAACAGCGGAGAACAGGTAATGCCAATCCTTCGCCTCCAGGTTTCATCACCACCTATCTGATGGGACTGCCCTGTCACTAAATTGGTCGGGGACATTTGCCTTTGCTTTGCCCCCCCCCCCCCAATTCCTCTACACACAATGTGCTGGTGATGGTCAGAAAACCGGGGACAAACCTAATCCTCATAGCGCCGCAATGGGTGAGACAAACCTGGTACTCGAGTCTACTTTAACTATCCAAGGGACAAATCAAATTGAATCAAGAAAAGGACCTCCTCACAACGCAGAGGTCAAGTATTCCACCTGAATCTGCCCATGCTCATCCGAGCAGCCTGAGCACATAGAATGTGGACATCTAAATTTGCCACAGAGAACAACTGACCTACTAAAGGGGGCAAGAAAACCAACCATAAGGCAATGCTACGCAGCTAAGTGAAAGAGGTATCTCATTCGGTGTAAACAGTATACCCTAGATTCATTATCTGATCAGTGATAGCTTACCCACTTGCTAGACATCAACTATTGAAGTCTCAAGGTGCAGCTTGCAGCAATCGTAGCATACACCAGGGGAGCATCATGTAAACGTTTTTTCACATCAGCAGTCATCAAGAGTCCTAGAAGGTTCCAAAAGACTTGCACCTCCAAGGAGGGCTCCATTCTCTGTGTGGAGCCTAAACATTGTGCTGACGGCTTACGACCAAACCTTTTGAACCAATGCACAAAGCAGAACTTTAGCATATCACAATGAAAACTGCCTTCTAAATAATGTCACTATGGAGAGCAAGTGAACTGCAAGTATTAACTGTTGAGGAACCATACATGCCAATCCACAAGGACAGGGTAGTTCTAAGAGCTAATCCCCAGTTCCTACCTAAGTGGTGAGCAAGAGTCCCGTGAATCAAAGCATTCAGTCAGCAGTTTTCTTTGGAAACCCACAAACACGACTGGAAAGGAGCCTTCATACCCTGGATGTAAGACGAGCGCTACTAGATTATCTACCAGAGACTAAACAATTCTGTAAGGGGAGTCAGTTCTCAGTCTTAGTCAAAGTCCAGCAAAGGTTCACCCGTCACAAAAGGAACAATTTCACGCTGGATTGTTGGGGCAATTCAAATATGTTACTCATCAGCAAAAACATTAAGCTCACGCCCAAGAGCGCATTCAACAAGGAAAAAAAGGGCGCAACCTTAGCCTCTGTATCAAATGTACCAATTGACACTATGAGCACCAGCTACACTGGCCTCCCCACATTCTTTCACCAATGATTACTGTGTGGATATACAATTAACAAAGGAAGCACAGGTGGGACAGACAGTACTTCAGCACCTGTTCGCAAATTCTTCCACATCTCACCCCTATCATCCCAAGGAGGGGGAAACTGCTACATGATGTAATGCACAGCATGTGAATCAAGAACAGGATTCATTCTGCAAAATGAAATGGTTACTTACTAGTAGAAGTAGTTTTGGTGCTTGAAGGGTTTTATGGATTCACATGCAACCCGCCCGCCTCCCGGGAGATGAGGAAAGCAAACCGGTGGGAAGAAGATTACTTAAAAGAACATCTACTTAAATTAGGAAAAGTAAGTAAATACCCTTAATCTCAACAGGAAGGGGAAAAAAGAATTTTAAGATGACTACCACGCACAGGAGTTTCCGGTGCGCCATCTGACATCACCCAATGCATGGACCTTACACCAAATGGTGGTCGACGTTGACGAAGAAAAAATAAACAGACCATTCTGGACCCAACCACTAGATGGCGGAATAATACACAGCATGGGTATCCAGAAAAACTCTTCATCCTGCAAAACTACTCCTACTGGTAAGTAACCATTTCGTTAATTGGCATAAAAGTATAACTTATTCAGAAAGTGTGCAGTTTGTGGTATCGCGTAACTCTTTTAAGTGGGTCTCGAGATATTTGTATTTGATGAGGGCATTCGATATAAAAATTGCTCTAACGCATGTCCAACTTGTTGGTTAATTTTGAGCAGAAAATTTTCATGCATGCTGAAAAATATCAGAAATGGCTAAGCATGATCGGTATTATTGTATAGAGGAATGTTAGGGTAGTCCCCACAAGCATGGAAAATATAAGACCCCTTTTCTGATACATCAAATTGGTGAGGTTTCACAAATTCGGCTCCCATATTGAACATGCAAGTTGGGTGGTTAAGTTGAACTTTACTTTGAAAATGTGGTTTTGAATTTCCTTGTAAGTTTGGTGCTGTTTAAAGTACCAAATTTTGCAGACTTTCAGAATACATGCCTTACTCTGTCAAGTTTGCGTCTAGATCTGTCAGGGGTGGGATTAAACGGACGCTAATAACTTTGGTGCAGTTCTTGTCAAAGTTTTATTAGTTTCAGGTATACAAACAAGAGGACAGATTGTACAATACCGCTCCTGTATCAAAGTACATAGCTAAAGATAGCGTCTCATCAATTTCGAAACTGGCTAATGTCAATAGCATGCAAAGTGCCCTCGAGAGACAGCACAAAGGGCATAAAAATACTGCATTTCCTTCCCTCCCACCCCCCCCCCCAACCCCACCTCAAATTAACTACAGTACATTGGAACTCTCGCTATTGTACAAATGAGGTTCATAACTCCAATTGAGAAAACAGCCTGCACCACCCAAGTGGCGTGCACCACACCCCCAATCTGCACCAGCTTAGTGCCCACCCTTAGAACTGCAACAGATGTCGGGCCCTCATCTGGGTCGGGCAGGCACACAGCGGGAGACCGGTAAAGAGCTACTAAACCAGGGGACCCCACATATACTTGAAATGTTTGTGTGTGTCTGATAGGGTGACCAACTGGCATTGGTGCAAATTCAGGACGGTGAGTGTAACAATTCAGGACAAAGGGTCAAAATTCAGGACACAAATTCAGGACAGGAGGTCAAAATTCAGGAAAAAACTTCAGGACAACAGGTAAGTTTTACAGACACATCAGAGGAGGTCGCGCAATAGTATATAAGTAAACCCAGCCATATCCAAACATATTCAACCATTTGCAAACGTATCCTTCCATTTATCATTTCACTCATCCATCCCTTCATCCATCCTTTCACTCCTCTATCCATTATCCATCCATCCACTCTTTCACCCTATCCATCTGTACTCATCCATCCACTCTTCTACCCATCCATTCACTCATCCATCCAGCCATTTACCCTTTCACCCATCCAGCCATCCTTTCACTTACTCGTCCATCCACCCAGTCACTCATCCTTCCACCCATCCACCCTTTCAGTCATCCATCCATCCTCCCTTTCTCTCTCCATCGACCCTTTCACTTAGCCATCCTTCCTTCCACCCATCCATCTACTCATCCATTCATGAATCCATCCATTGACCCGATCACTCATCCATCCTTTCTCTCATCCATTTATCCTTTCACTCCTTCACTCATCTATTCATCCTTTTGTCCATCTACCCTCCCTTTCACTCACTCAATCATCCTTACATCCACCCTTTCACTCATCCGTCCATCCATTCACCCTTGCACTTATCAATTCATCAATCCATCCATCATTTCACTCATCCATCCACCCACTCATCATCCACCTTTTCATTCATCCATCCTTTCACTCATCCATCCACCCTTTTACCCATCCAGCTACCCATCCACCCAACCAGCTACCCTTCCACCCATACATCCAGCTATTTACCTTTTCTCTCATCCATCCTTCCACTCACTCATCACTCCATCCATCCTCTTTCATTATCCATCTATTCAATCTTTCATTCATCCATTCAGCCTTTCACTAATTCATCCAGCCATCCCATCCCTTCACTTACTCACTCGCTCACCTTTTCATATTAATTTTGAGGTGAGCCTTTTTGAGAAGAGGCCCATCAAGAACTTCACCTCGCTGCAGGAGCCATTCCAGGACTGGGACAGAAGCCACCCAGGGCGAAGACAGGATCCACCACAGGGGGTACAGGAGCCATCACAGGCGGGGGGAGGGGGGCAGGAGCCACCACAAGGGGGCACAGGAGCCATCACGGGGGGCGGGGCAGGAGCCATTACAGGTGGGGGAACAGGATCCACCAGGGTGGGCATGCAGTATTCTAGTATCTTGGTCTCTTCCAGGGTGGGGTAGGGCTCCTCACCCCCTCCTGGACAAGACAACGAGAAGACAGGCTCTCTTTCCAAAATGTTAGTTTTGCCACCCCTCACTGTGATGTACAGTACTTAAAGGAGATACTCCAAGAGAACTTATTTAACTGATTGTCCTCCATACTTTGTTAATCAGTGTGGGTGCGATTGTGCTATTTCTTAATTTTATTACATTATAGACTGCATGTTTGAAGAACCGAGGTTTGCTTACAATTTAGTGACAGTAATTAAGCTCTGTGAAGAGAACCAGTGCTGCCTCGGGGTAATCAGGGCCGGTTCTAGGATATTTGGGGCCCTGGGCAGAAAGGGAATGTGTGAGGCCCCTCTAAATTGCAGAGACATGACGCATTCAGGGCTGTTTGCATCTGAATAGATGCCCCTGCTCCTGAAGCTGCAGCCCTGCCCTCTCAATCGCCTTCAAGCACCTCTTAACAGCTCATCAAGGGCTGAAGGTGTGATGGTTGCCATCCCGCTGTGCCTCTCCAGTGCTGCTGGTACCTGAGCTTTGGTGCTGCATCGGAGTCTGTTACACTCGACCTCAACAGCATCGGAGTCAAGCAGGGAGGTGGGTGGAAGCTGTGCCGGCTTTAGGGTGGTGCGACCGGTGCCCGGTTAAAATTACGGACAAATGGCGTCTGTTAAAGAATCCTTCACGGACAGACGGACGAAATTACGGACTGTCCGTGAAATTTACGGACGGTTGGTCACCCGAGTGTCTGACAGTGTATCTGCCAAACCATCCATAGTGGTCGCCCTTGATTCTTGCATGCCACTGGGTCGAGGAGGGTGCATCTATTTTGTTGCATGTTGCAGCCACGGCCATTTTCGCAGCCCCCAAACAAAGCCACATGATTGTTTTATCCCCAATGGTTTGATATTTCAAGGAGTCACTTCATAGACCCAGCAATACAAATCCTTGATCAGAAGGGGTTGGACATCTCAAACTCTCCCTGAGTTGATTCTCCCCGAGTTGAGGAAGGATCTTCTCCCAAAAGGGTTGAGTACTCTGGCTGTCCCACCAGATATGCTTGAAATCCCCCTAGAATGCCACTACCCCTCCAACAAAGGCCAGACATCTGTGGGAAGATTTTTTTTTAGTTAGTAGGGTAGAGGTACAAGTCGAACGAGAGTTCATAATGGGCCTCCTTCATGCCCATAGAGTGATTAAATCTAGGAATAAAAATAAACCCAATCCCCAGCACACATTTGTAATTAATAATATTTTAGAGTACACAACATTTTCCACCACTTCAGTGCTGCCAGGAATTCAGCAACATCAGGTCCAATCTAAAAATGGGGAAATAAAACCGTCCCCTTGAGGCTTCCTCGCTTTAGAAGTGCCCTTTGTTTATCTGGTGCCGTAATCCCATGTATTCTACAAGCCGCGTTAGCAAAAGGTAGCCGTCTGTATATCTCCGACGGCAGCGTCCTCGAGGCCATCTTATTATAGTGACATATGAAATGAAAAGTCAGTCTCGACTTTACTGCACAAGTGTGCTGCTCTAACTTAAATGAATATGGTTAACTTGCAGCATTAAGATTTGGATTGGGATCTTTCTATACCTGACTTTGATACCGTGTGGGATGGAACTATCACCATATGACAAGTTTAATTACCAGGTGATTAAGCCTTGGTAAAGTTGCGGACAACTTCCCCTTTAGTGACGAAACACATGTTGGCTGGCTAAGAATTCAACAAAATTACAGAAAAAGAAAAGAGGTAGATTGAAAATGTTGTGTACTCTAACAAATGTTTATTATTAATTCCAAACGTGTGCTGAGGATTGTTTGCTTAGTGTTGTTGGCCAGGCCACGTTATAGGGGGATAGGTGGTTCCCTCTACCCTAGAGCACCGTCGTATTATATTAGGTATTGTATTGAATGTGTGTGTGGATTTCCCTAGTGGTGCCAGCATTCCTATAAAAGCACCACTGACCCGTATTTACATTTATAAATCTAGGAATATCCTGCCAAAGTTTAGACCTGCTGGTCTCTGGAATGGGGCTCCTTAACGTCTGCTCCCAGAGGTCCACGTGCCTTGGACGTGGAGTAAGTAGGGAATAAAGCGGGAGAATGGAAAGAATGGAAATGCATCCCTTGGTGTCACCGCCCCTTTGAGCAAAGTTTACAATAGGAGTCCGGCTCCTAGTGGCTGCGTGCTGCTCGTCAGGCTGTAGCATCCAATGGGCTAATTGAGTGTTGAGCAAGTTTTCTGTAGATGATAGGTGGAACTCCCACCTACTGGTTTCAAAAGTTAAGATATCCCCGCTGTGGAAGATATCGTCGGGCATCCCCCCTTCTCTCCAGGCTTCAAAGGGGCCCGGATGTAACGTGGGAGGAAATGTGGGGTTAAACTGGACAGGTGTAGGAGGTATGGGGAAAGTCGTCTAAGAAAATTGTTGAAGCACCTTGCTCCGTAGTCCTAGATGGGGTGCTGAGATATGCATTCCGGGGCCTGTCTGCCTTAAGTTTCCATAGTAGGTCCCAGATATATTTCCCACTATTGCCCTATCCATATGGAGCCAATGTTAAGCTGACTCTCTTGCTCACCACTCTGAGATCACCCTCAACTAGGCCGGCTTGTTGTAAAGATCGAATTCTAATAGCGCCATAACACCGGCCGACCTAGGTATGCGTAGCAGCCTGTATGGTAGACTGGCCGTGTGATTCTGCAACACAAATCAATTTAAGGTGCGCAGTGTCAGAAGGCAACCTCGCTCTAGTTCAATGGGTAGACCCTGACATAGAAAAAATTACTTGATCAATATGGTCATCTTAACAGCATGGATTCTCCCCAACCACCATAGATACAAGGGTGTCCACCTGCGCAGGTCAGTCTTTAATTGCTGGAGTACAGGGGGATAATTGGCACAGAAGAGACCCAAAACCCCTGGGGTGAGTTTAATGCCCAAGTATGTAATGTCCTTAGCCCATTGAAATGGCGTGCTTCACCCTATCATCTCTATGTCCGGCTTGGGCAGGGTCAGGTTGAGCAAGAAATATTTGGTTAAATTAACACGGAACCCCGCTACCTTTTCAAATCGTTCCAGTTCTCTCAAGCGCTGTCAGCGATTGGTGAGGTTCAATCTGAGACAAAAGAACATAGTCTGTGAAAAGTGACACCTTGTGTTCAATGGAGTCAAACTCTATGCCTCTAATCTCTGCGTTTGCCCGGATCTTGGCCGCCAGTGGTTCACTGCTTAAGGGAAATAGTAATGGTGACAAGGGGCACCCAGGTCTAGTTCCCCCACGCCAGGTGAAAAGACTCAGAGCTCGTCCCCTTCACCAACACTCTGGCACTAGGTGACGCTTCATTGGCCTTGATCATGGTTATACATTTCTCACAGAGACCAAATTTATGGAGGGTGTGGAACAAAAAAAACATTCCACCCGGTTAAAGGCCTTTTCTGCATCCAATGCCAACAAAACAGCTGGGATCTCCTTCCTAGCAGTTTTCTCAATCCGATGGATAACCCCCCAATATTATCGTGTTTGCCTGCCTTTGATAAATCCTGATTTGTCTTGGTGGATCAAGTAAGGAAGCAGGTCCTCTACCCTGGTGGCCAATATCTTTCTGTATAGCTTCACACCAATATTCAAGAGTGCCAAGGGACGATAAGAGCCAGACCGTGGGGGTCCTTACTGGGTTCTGGTATGAGAGATGAGGGCCTCACTCATTGATGGCGTGACTACCCTGGACTGAGCCATCGAAGTAAAGAGGGACACCAGTTGTGGAGTAACTTGCGCATCATAAGTCTTATAAAACTGGGCCACTAGCCTGTTATTTTGCCCTGGGTATTTGTTCAGTTTCAAGCCTTTATCACTGTCCGCACCTTTTCCTCTGTGATTCGAACCGCCCAGAGCATCGTTCTGCGCATCCGTGGCTTGAGGTGTAGTCACCTCTTCCAGGTACCCCCCTTGGGCCTGCTCATTAGATGCTTTCATGGAGTAAAGAGCTTTATCAAATCTGCCAAAGATCTGGACTTTTTTCTGCGTCAGATGCGACTGTCCTCCCCCTGTCGCCCTCACAAGTAATGTTCCCTACATATTCCCTCTCTCTCCTAATCCTCAATTGTTTTACTAAGTGAGGACCCACCTTATTTCTTTGCTCATATGTTGTACTTTGGATTCGTAATAAGGTGAGTTCTGCTATAGATAGCGTAGAGTTTCCCTCTCTATGCTGTCACTCGTAATCGAAGCGCAAAAGTAGCGTTTTCCTTATGATTGCTTTGCAGCCTTTAGCTCTGCTTCCAGAACGGTCTCTCCTTCACTGTTTATTCAGGGATGTCATCTGGGCTATACATTGCCCCCTAACAACTACCTTAAATGTGTCTCAATTGGTAGAAGGGGAGGTATCCTGTGTAACATTTGTTTGAAAATATTCCCTGATTGACGTCCTCAGGTCGTCTCTTCGAGGTGATCTCTTATCAATTAGTTTGGAAAAGAACCACCTACCATGTCTGGGTGGAGGAGTTTCCCAGTCCACTATCAAGGCCACGTGAGCGTGATCAGAGCGCGCGATGGGGTGAAAAGTGACCGATTGCAATGCCGGAGTCAAGGCGCTAACAAAGATACAATCCAGGTGCGAGTAGCTTCTGTGTGAATGTGAAAAAGATGTTTAGTTCCAGTTGTTCAGGTGTAATCTCTGCCAAGTGTAATGGAGCTCGAATTCCCCAAATGCCTTCTTTTAGCGTTTTTGGAAAAACTTCCTGCACTAGCCCCATGGGACTGTGTGCTGTCCACCTCTGCATCCCACGTGAGATTAAAATCTCCCAACAGAATGTCTCCTTCTGCGAAGGCACCCAACATAGAGCGGAACGCTGCTTGCTTAGTGTTGGGTGCGTACAGTGAGGCAAACGTACATTTACGTCCATGCAATGTGCCCTTCAGTAGAACTATTCTCCCCTCCTGGTCCGCGTTGTAGCCCTCAGGTTGGAATCGTACTGTGGAGTGGAAAAAAAATGCTACCCCATTTCTTTTAGAAGTCACAGAAGGCTTGTACAATATGTTACCGCCTAAGTTCTTCGGCGCATTTGAGATGGGTCTCCTTCAGGGCCACAACATCATGCCTCTGGTCTAACACATTTCCACATTTTTTTGTCTGGTAGCTGAAGAGTTCAAGCCTCTCACTTTTGAGGTAAGGGTAGTCAACACCATGACCCGTGACCAGGATAGTACCTTTTCCCTGAGACTTGCCGGGGCCGCCTCTCCGTCTCAGCCCGCATCCCCCCACGGTCCTCCAGCTTCTTCCTTACTGCCCCCTCTCCCTAATTCTGTGTGTTCCTCAATTGAATCCAGTGAGACCCATGTACCAGAAAGAAAAAAACATTACAAAATGCCCCAGTCTGCCCCGATCGTTCCTACAATCCCTCGTGTGTCGGTGCCCCACCAAAGGCCCGCTCTCAGCTGCCGTCTACCCTCAGTGCCTCTGCAAATTTCTCTTGGCATCTGTGCATTTCGCCGAACCCCTGGTTCTGATTCTCGTGCCAATCTGCTGTACACTGGTACCTGAATATAATTAAAGCATGTTGCTGCAGGGATTAGGTGCAAATTCCAGATTTTCTTTTGAGGTTACCACGGAGCTCTCGTGGATTACTTCCACTCGGCCATATTGGTCAATGCGCCCCCCTCTCTAGTGCAGTTTAAAAAAATCTCTATGAAATGTATCTGTGTTGGCATGTCGAACCCAGTGCTTAGATCATTAGTTTTCACCCAAATTCATCAAGGGGGCAAACGTTTAATGGTAGGAAAACTGATTACCTGATAACTTTGGCACCACTCAACGAATGCTCACCAATGTTGAGAATGCAATAATGGTCTTAATATGCTAATGGTTTGCCATATTACATGCAAATTCAAAACAAGCATTGGCATAGCCAATAGGTCTCGCTTTTGGGACCTTATAAGTGTTTAGCCATGCAACAGTTGCATAACTAAATACTTATAAGGTCCCAAAAGCGAGACCTATTGGCTATGCCAAGCGGCCGCGAAAGTGAAAGTGATCGCGATCAAACATCAAAGCGGGACACAAAAGTGAAAGTAATCGCGGTCAAGCCCGCGCACATGCACTGTAGCTCTAGGCTGGCACTTTTGGAGCCCTCTCAAAAAGTCTCGCCAGACCAACGCATGCGCTGGGATAGGCGAGACCTAAACAGCACACTGATTTTACATGGCCCGAGTCAACCGCTCTTTGTATAAGTCTGAATGCCCAGCAGTGCTCTACAATTGCACCTAATGAGCAGTGAACCACCCCAGTAACTGTGCTCTCTCCTCTAAATTTGATGGTAAGTTCTTTATACACCCCTAAATTGGCATACTGGTGTACCACTGTAAGTCCCTAGTATATGGTATTAAGGTGCCCAGGGCATTGGTACACCAGGGGTATCCCATGAACTGTCTGCAGAGCTGCCATTGCAGTCTGTGTGAAAGGGTGCATGCACCCTTCACTTTACATATAAGGTTTCCCTTATATTTCGGTCACTGCACTTTAAACCTACAAGTAACCCCTAAGGTAGGCCCTTTCGTCCAAGGTTATGGTTCTAAGTGTGTGGGTACCCGTGCATGAGCAATGTACCCCTACAAACCCCAGACTCCATTCTCTGGGCTTTGTAAGTGTGGGGCAGCCATTTTAAGGTATGTAGTGAACACTGGCAAGTCGAGATGTCCAGCTACATAATAGCTACCCTAAACCTGCTCAAGTTTGGTATCAAATATGTTGGAATCATGCAAATACACTGATTCCAGTGTTAGTTGCATGATAACATGTACTGGGGGGCTCCCTGGAGGACCCACAACTTGCCTGTGCAGCCTTACAGGGTCTGCCTGCCAGCCCGCACTGCTGCTAGCCTCAGACACTGCTTTGCCCCCCTGCCGATGAGTGTAACTCATGCAGGGGAAGCTGAACGAAGGATTTCCTGCGAAGCACAGGTGTGACCACCTCTCTTTTAGAATAAGGTAGGGAGGGGCTCTTCTGAGCGCCACCAGACTGCACTGAGGTGCACATTTGGCTCTATGCAAACTACATAAACGACAGGGAAGTGTCCACCCCTCTGTCCAACTCCTCCCTACGTGCCCAGACACCCCCCCCGATAGGTAGGTCACTGCAGAAGAGGTCCCCCCCCCCCCCCCCCCCACCCTTTAGGGTCACCAAAGATCTTCCCTGAGGTTCGTCCAGGCAACATCTTCAAGGACAGACTGCCTGTCTTCTGAAGATCGTTTAAAGACTCTCCGGGTGGACACTGGAAGTCTCCTGCTTCTTCGAGCCAGGACCCCAGACTGGACTGCTCTCGGTGGGAAGACTTCTGCTGCAACTTTGTCTCCACACTCTCCAAGTTTCTGCAACTCCAAGGCCTTGCATCCTCAGAGTCAGCAAGGACTCTGTATGCATATAAACAAGAAAGAATCTCCCTTGGAATGAAGGAGTCACTTCCCTGCAACAGGCACTTTGACGCCGACAACCGGTTTGTTGACCCTGTTCTCCCACAGACATCTCCCAGCTCTGCAACACAGGTGGCGGTGTGTTTGCTCCCCAGAGGCCTGGCCAGTTTTCCCTGCAACTTGGGCAACTGTAATCCCTCTCCAGCTGACTTGAACTGACTCCCTGTGCATTGTCTGTCTGCCGTTACCAAGGCTTGCTGGCTCTCTACATGAAAGATCTTCAAACTCCAAGTAGCCTCAGTCTCCAGCTCCAAGACGATGTCCTGCCTGCATCTACTGCGTCTTCTGTGAGCTGGTGAGGCTTCCCCTGCGACTCCCTGTGCCTACTGTTAGATGGTCCTCGAGGGGCCTCCAACAATTCCTACTGGCTCTCCTGTGTGCTGAGTGCCATCCCTGACTTACCCTTGCTGGGTTAGTCCCAAAGACCTTGCTGGTCTGCACCAAGCATCTTTTTCTTCCACAACTTTTGTGTTGCCAAGGCTTGGTGGTGGTCCTGCCGGCTACTGACCTTCCTGCATTCTTTATCCTTTGTGGGACTGCTCTTGGACATTTACAGCACCATCACCTGGGCTCCACAGCTGTTTCATCAAGACTGTTGTGCTGCAGCAAGTACCTCTGACAAGGGGGTGGCATTGTGCTTCTGCGCCTCCTGGACACCTCCGGTGGTTTGGACTATGTCCCCTCTGCTTTCAGGTTCTTCTCGTCTGGGTTCCACCATCCTGATCCATGAGTTGTTGCAGCCACTGTACTTCCAAGATCCTCCATTGACTTCTACGGGCAAGTCCGACACCACTTTGCTCCTACGCACCTGGCTTCCTGGTGTAGGTATCCTGGTTCCCTGGGTATCCATGAGTGTGGTAGTTCTCCAACCTCCCTTGGTGTAATTGGTGTCCTCGGGTCCCTTTGGGAATTATTCTGAAACAAGAAAATACCAACCGCAATTTACCCTTTGTTATCCTATGGACGTTTGACCCAGTGTAACTACTCTGCACCCGGTTGCCTTGGGGTCCCTAGCTACTCACCATGGGTGGTTCCTTGCTTGACTCTGCTTCTTCATCCTTGGGTACGAGTCTCATTTTGACTCTTACCTCTTATACCACTTTCTTAGTATATGGTCTGGTCCCCCTATAGGGACCCATGTTTTTTTCTATGCTTCGTACCTGTTTTTAAATTATTTTTTGTGTATTTGATATCTCCGTGTAGGAGATTTACCAAGTTAGTTATTAGTGTTATGCAAGTAAATACTACTGTAATTTTTTAAGCACTGGTGTGGTTGGTTCTTCAGTGTAACTTACTGACTGGTAAATGTACCTGTTTTACACACTCCTGAATAAGCCTTAGCTGCTCTCCACAGCTACCCCTTGAGAGCGTTGGTTATCAGGGACCTAAACACGATCACTAAGGGTTGCCTGGACTCCGTGCACAGAGCCTCACCATAGGAGGACACTATATACCGAGCCAGCTTCCTACATTGGTGCTGCAGCATTTGGGATAAAGACTTGCATTCCCATAACAAACCACTACTACCTTTTAGTAAATACACTATACTTGTTAAGTAAGACTTTTTGCTAAACGTTTAGGTTAGATGTCAAGGATCTAGCATAGCCCTTTCTCCAGCCTTATGGGAAGTTTAGATTACTAGAGTAGGATACACCACCCTAGTACCATGTTCACTGCTGGGGAATCTAGTTGGAATCAGGTGTCTGGGTACAGTACCCTTAGGTTCTAAGAATTTAGGACCCTGGGTATGGCTAGAAGACTGAAAACAGGTAGTAATCCCACTAGGTCCTTTCTAGAAGAGTTACTCCTCCAAGATGACCTCCAGAATCCTGGAAGGTCACTAGGGGAGGAAGACTTGGGTGATGGGGATGACCTTACAGGACAAGAGCATTAAGTATTTCGGACTGCTGGCTCTGTCACTGGACATGGCCATGAGGAGCCTGAAGAGAATCCCATGGACAACCCTATACCTGTAAAGTGAGGGGGTATGGATGGTACTGTAGGGGTTCAGGACAGTAAGCCTCTTTTCACTCCCCCCCTCGGTTGGCATACAGGATTCCTTGGAGGTGGAGGTCTTCCTCTTCCTTCCTCAGCCTCACTTTCCTCCGCATCAGTTGCTGGGTCCACTCAATCTAATTTAGATGAGGCACTCCTAGATAGGGGGTACAGTCTGCTCAAGTTTGAGAAGGCCAAGCTCCAGTTGAAGAAAGAAAAGTTGGCCCTTGAAAGGAAAGTCCTAGAAGTGGAGAAGGAGATGGTTGGAGCTGGGACTTGGCGTGGTTTACGCAACAATACCTCGGTGCCACCATAAACACCTCAAGAGCGCTCGCCTATCCCAGTCCCGCCAGGATAGCGAGCATCCAAGCTCTTCTCACCAGATTCCAACCACAACACACTCTTCCAGCTCGAGTGTTCATGCAACTCATAGGAATGATGGCCACTTGCATATTCATAGTGCCTCATGCAAGGCTCCAGATGCGTCCTCTCCAAGAGTGCTTAGCACGCCAATGGAACCAGGCTCAAGGTCAGCTAACAGATCTGGTGTTGGTTGACGGTCGTACCCATCACTCTCTGCAGTGGCGGAATACCAAGAACCTTTCCAAGGGGCGACCGTTCCTCGAGCCAGTTCTTTAAATAGTCATGACAGCGGACGCATCGCTCTCCGGCTGGGGAGCTCACCTACTACATCACACCATGCAGGGCAGGTGGACACCTCAACAAAAGTTACTCCACATCAACCATTTGGAGTTAAAAATATATATCAGGCAAGACTGTCTTAGTCCGCACCGACAACATGACAGCCATGTATTACATCCAAAAACAAGGCGGGACACACTCTCTGCAGCTCTCTCAACTTGCACAGAGCATATGAAGGTGGGCTATACCTCAGAACATTTTTCTCCTAGCCCAACATGTCCCAGGAGTCCAAAACACAATAGCCGACCTCTTGAGCCGACAAACGGAACAAATCCACTTATGGGAACTTCATCCACAAGTTCTTCAACCGCTTTTTCAGACTTGGGGGCAACCACATATGGATCTCTTCGCCACCCACGAAAACGCCAAATGCCCAAACTTCGCCGCCAGGTATCCTCACCCATTGTCCAAAGGCAATGCGATATGGATGAACTGGTCAGGCAGATTTGCGTACACTTTTCCGCCTCTCCCACTCATTCCACTAGTGGTGCGCAAACTACAACAACACATTAACGCTCATCCTAGTTGCTCCAACTTGGGCCAGACAGCCATGGTACACCACACTGCTGGAACTCTCAGTAGTTCCGCACTAAAAACTACACCTCTCTCCACGCCTCTTAACCCAGAACCATGGAGAGATCCAACACCCAGGCCCAGCTCAGCTCAACCTAGCGATCTGGCTCCTGAAATCTCTAGAATTTGGTTACCTTAACCTTCCTCCTGACTGTATGAACGTCATCAAAGAAGCTAGACGCCTACCACTAGAGCATGCTATGCAGCCAAGTGGAAAAGGTTTGTAGTATACTGCCATAACAACACTAATCCCCAGCAACTCTCACTTTTCAGGGTACCTGCCATAAAGGCCTTTATGGAAGGACTCGAGAATAATTCCCCCCAGAGTACTACCTTCCCCTGTGTGGAATTTGAACATCGTTCTCACAAGACTAATGGGGCCTCCATTTGAACCCCTACATAAATGTGAGCTACAATTCTTAACATGGAAAACTGCTTTCCTTGTAGCCATTACTTCTCTACGAAGAGTTAGTGAACTACAAGCACTAACCATTCAAGAACCCTTTATCCAGATGCATCTTAATAAAGTTGTTCTCCGGACTAATCCTAAATTCCTCCCTAAAGTCATTTCTCCCTTTCACCTCAATCAATCTGTAGAGATGCCTGTATTCTTCTCGCAGCCACAGTCACAGAAAGAGCTCTTCACACCTTGGATGTCAAAAGAGCACTACTATACTACATAGAACAAAAACCTTTCGTAAGACCAAACAACTATTCGTGTTTTTCTCACCACCCCACAAAGGCAACCCCATATCAAAATCTGGGATAGCTAGGTGGATTGTCAAATGCATACAGATTTGTTACCATAAAGCAAAACGTACATTATCTGTTTCTCCTAAAGCCCACTCTACACAAAAGATAGGGGCTTCAATGGCATTTTTAGGCAACATTCCCTTAGATGATATCTACAGAGCAGCTACATGGTCTACACCGCACACATTCACAAAGCACTACTGTGTTGATGTGCAAACTAAACAGGCTAGTGTGGGCCAGGCTATACTCAAAACACTATTTCAAACTACTGCAGCAGATACTGGTGGTCGCCGCTAGGTGTGGATACTGCTTTACAATCTATGCACAGTGTGTAATGTGCAGCTCATATGCCTCGAACGGAATATGCTACTTACCAGTATGCATCTGTTCTTGGCATGTAGAGCTGCAGATCCACACACGCCCACCCACCTCCCCGGCTACCTTTATCTGTTCCAGTATTATCTTACTTAGATACATCACACATGGGCATCTTTCCTGTTTCTTACTATGCTCCATTTCCCTGCTGACGAAAAACAATCTGAGGATGGAGCCGATGCCCATGCACACTATGATCCAAAGGAGGAGTCACATACTTGTGACTTCCAAAGATTTTCCAAGACAAAAACAAGTGCAAACATCCGGGCCCAACACCAGATGGCGATCTATGCACAGTGTAGATCTGCAGCTCTACATGCCAAGAACAGATGCATACTGGTAAGTAGCATATTCCTTTGTGTAGACTACAGATGCTTCAATGCATTTGGTAAGGCTGATGCCCATCCTAACCCCAGGGCAGATGAGTTGATAGATACTCTGGCTTCGGCAAAGTTCATAGCACCTTTGACCTGACTGCAGGCTATTGACAGCTCAGTCTCACGGATGCTGCAAAACCCAAAACAGCATTTGCAACCCTTGGAAGGCACTTCCAGTTTACTGGAATACCCTTCGGATTGAAAAATTCACCTGCCACATTTCAGAGGTTGGTGAATCAATTTGTCAGGCCTGGAGGATTTTAGTGCAGCCTATCTAGATGATGTACCTATATTTAGCTCCACCTGTCAGAATCACCTGGTCCACCTCAGGAATGTACTTTAGGCCCTGCAGGAGGCTGGCCTCACTATCCAGACCAGTGAGTACCAGCTGGGGCAAATTTAAGTTGCATGCTTGGGTCACCGGGTAGGTGGAGGCCAACTTCAACCAATGGAGAGCAAAATCCAAACCATAGTGGATCGGGTTGCTCCCACTATCCAGACTCCAGTCAGAGCATTTCTGGGTATCACAGATTTGATAAGGGCTATGGGTCCATTGTGACTCCCCCCTAATAACCTCAACTCTAAGAAGATGCCTAAGAGTGTGAATTGGATTGTTAGCTGTCAAGAGGCCTTTGATGCCTTGGAGAGGGCCATCTGCTCAGCTTCCATTCTGCAGAGTCCTGACTACTCCAAACAATTTATTGTCCTCTGAGAAAGGAATAGGAACAGCATTGTCACAACTTAATGAAGAGGGCCAGGATCAGCCAGTAGCTTTTATCAGCTGAAGGTTTACCCCCAGAGAGAAATATTACTCAACTATTGAGAGTGAGGCCTTTGCCAAACAGGTATGGTTTCAGCTTTTTCAAGGCCCAGACCACAGCACTCACTTCATTGTTCAGACAGACCACAAGCCCCTCTTATGGCTTAAACAGATGATGGGTGAAACCCCCAACTTTTACGGAGGTTCATTTCCCTACAGGGGATGGACTTTTCAGTGGAACATAGACTTGGGAGTTGCCATGCCAACGCAGATTGACTTTCCAGATATTTCTACTTGGAAAATGAAGACTCAACTGGGCAAGGTTAGTATTATTTTCTTTTGTTTTGGAGGGTGTTATGTAGGAAAGTAGGATTGTTCTGGCATAGATACCCCCACTGTTTGCCTAGTGTCAGTGTGTTTTGACTGTAGTTCACCGGGATCCAGCATGTATTGTGCCATCCATGGGAGCCCATGCAAACTATGTCTGCAGAGCTGTCATTGCAGCCTGCTTGAAAGGGTGCAGGCACCCTTCACTGAACACATAAGGTTTCCCTTATATCCCGGTCACTGCACTTTAAACCTATGTCACCCCTAAGGTAGGCCCTTCAGTCCAAGGGTAGGGTGCATGGTACTAAGTGTGTGGGTACCCCTACAAACACCAGACTCCATTCTCTGGGCTTTGTAAGTGCATGACAGCCATTTTAAGGTACGTAGTAATCTCTGGAAAGATCAGATGTCCAACTACATAATGCTTCCCCGAATCTGGTCATGTTTGGTATCAACACACGTAGACCTGACTAGTTCTGAACAATTAAATATATTCTAAAGACACCTGAGGAGTTTATAAGGAATTTTAAAACTTCCTCACAGGCAAGGCGCACGACCTCTGGCCTGGCGCACAACCTCTGGCCTGTTTGTCTAATTGTTCAATTAAAAAACAAAAGTCAATACACCACATCCAATATGAAACAGAGATTTGTGTCCACACAAAGGAAAAAGTGTGTGCTTCTTCAAAGAATTCTCAGAGGTGAGAAAAGGAAAAAACAGCTTTTGGAAATGGTCTAAAACAAAACAATTTTTTTAATTGAGGATGCTCATGGCACCAAATAAAATTGTTTAGCAAGTGAGTTGTACCCCATTTCAAATCCTGAGAACCGCATTTCTTTTCTCACGGGGACCAGTGGGCACTCTAGTAAGAAAAGCACTGAAAGTGCATTTACACATGTTTTTCACTGTTTTTTATTTTTCTCACCTCTGAGTATTCTTTGAAGAAGCACACACTTTTTCCTTTGGTCAAGAAAGTTACTGATGAGGATAAAGTGGGTGAGCTAGTGAGTACCAACCAGCAAGCCCCCCTTGGTGATACTATCGTGAGGTACTTTCTGACCTTTCTCACAAACTTTGTGCGGACACAAATCTTTCTTTCATATGGGATGTGGCATATTGACGTTTTTTTTAAATTGAACAATTAGACCAGTGGTAGTTAGCCTTGCCTGAGAGGAAGTTTTAAAATTCCTTATAAACTCCTCAGGTGTCTTTAGAATATAGTTAATTGTTCAGAACCAGTCAGGTCTAGTTGTGTTTGTAGACTGAGTGTGGGGCGACCTGACTGTTTACCCCCTGGTGCTTCTTTTGTGTTTTTGGCTCATGTTTGGTATCAAACATGTTGGAATCATGCAACTACACAGTTTCCAGTGTTAGTTGCATGATAGCAGGTACTGGAGTGGGGCTCCCTAGAGGACCTCCCCGATACCTACCTCTGTAGCCTCAGTCTGCCTGCCCGTGCTGCTGCCGGCCTCAGACACTGCTCTGCCCCGCTGCTGATGAGCCCAACTTGGGCAGGGGAAGCTAAACAAAGGATTTTCTGCAAGGGAGGTGTGACCACCTCTACTTTAGAATTAGGTAGGGTGGGGGCTCTTCCGAGCACCACCAGACTGCATTGAAGGGCAGAGTTGGTGCCCTCCTTGCTTAAACCAGTTTTGCCCAGCCAGGAGCCTTTGGCTCTCGCGTGAAACTACACAATGGACAGGGGAGTGTCCACCCCCCTGTCCAGCTCTTCCCTAGGTAGTGCCCACACCTCCTCCAGGTGGCCACTTGATTCTGCCAAGTTGAATCTTGGCCCCTGGGAGTATCTGACTGGCTAGCCCAGCTGGGTTGCGTCTCTAACCCTGCATCTCCCCCAACCCCCCCCCCCCATCCATCATAGCTGGGTCATTGCAGAAGAGGTCCTTCCCCTTTTAGAGTTACATAAGGGCTCCTGGGGGTAGGCCCTTTGATTCGTTCAGGTAGCATCCTTAAGGACACACTGCCTGTTGCTTCCTAAGATTTTCTGAAGACACTTCTGCTGGTGGACACTGGAACTCCTCTGCGTCTTCGGGCCAGGACTCAAGACAAACCTGCTCTCTGTGGAAAGACTCCTGCTGCAACTTTGTCTCCATGCTCTTCAAGTTTCTGCAGCTCTGTGGCTGTACATTTTCAGAGTCAGCAAGGACTCTGTATGCATCCTAGCAAGAAGTAATCTCCCTTCGAGTGAAAGAGTCACTTCCCTGCATACGTAGGTATCTCGATCTCTACGACCAGTTCTCTCCCAGCTCTGCAGCACAGGTCGTGGTTTGTCTCCCCAGAGGCCTGACCAATCTTCCCTGCATCTTGAGCGAATGTAATCCGTCTCCAGTCGACTTGAACTGCCTCCCTGTGCACCGCGTCTGTCTTCCGTTGCCAGGGCTTGTTGGATCTCTTCACAAACTATCTTCTAGCTCCAAGTAACCCCGGCCTCCAGCATTGGCCAGTTCCAATAACTATGCCCTGCCTGCATCCTCTGTATCGTGGGCCTCCATCTTCTGTTGGCTGCTGAGGGTTCCCTGCGACACCCCGTGCCAGTTGCCAGAGGGTACTCCAATGATTCCTACTGGCTCTCCTGTGTATTGAGGGGCAGCCCTTACCCTTGCTGGGTTAGTCCCACAGACCTTGCTGGTCTGCAACCATGCACCTTTTTCTTCTTCTAAGACTGTTCCGGCTGCTAAGGCTTGTTGGTGGTCCTGCCTGCCACTGACCTTCCTGCATTCTTCATCTGTCATGGGGCCGTTCGTGGACTGCTTTTGTGCTCCTGCATGGTCACCTGGGCTCTACAGCTGCTTCATCAAAACCGTTGTGCTGCAGCAAGTAACTCTGTCAAGGGGTGGCATTGTGGTCCTGCGCCTCCTGGACACCTCCAGGGGGTTTGGACTCTGTCTGCTCTGCTTTCAGGTTCTTCTCGTCCTGAATCCATGTTTGGGTTCCACCGTCCTGATCCATGAGTCGCTGCAGCCACCATACTTCCAAGATCCTCTTTTGACTTTTACAGGTGGTTCCAACACCACTTTGCACCTGTGTTCCCTGGTGTGGGTATCCTGGTTCCCTGGTTATCCACAGGTGTGGTAGCTCTCCAACCTCCCTTGATCTACTTGGTGTCCTTTGGGCTGTTTGTAAAGGATCCTGAAACGAGAAAATACCAACCGCAATTTGCCCTTTGTTATCCTATGGACGTTTGACCTGGTGAAACCGCTCCAAGCGGGTCCCTTGGGGTCCCTAGCTACTCACCTTGGGTGGTTTCTTGCTTCCCCTGGGCTACTCCAACCTTGGGTACTAGTCTCGTTTTGGTACTTGCCTCTTATACCCCTTTCTTAGTATATGTTTTGGCCAACCTTTAGGGCCCCATGTGTTTTTCTATGCTACTTAACTGTTTTTAAAATATTTCTTGTGTGTATTTGATATTTCTGAGTATTAGATGTACCAAGTTAGTTATTAGTGTTGCTTAAATAAATGCTACTGTAATTTTATAAGCACTGGTGTAGAGTGAAACTTGCTGACAGACTGCGTGGTAAATGTACCTGCTTTACACCCTCCTGAATAAGCCTTAGCTGCTCCCCACAGCTGCCCCTTGAGAGCTCTGCTTTTCAGGGACCTAAATACTATCACTAAGAGTTGCCTGGACTCGGTGCACGGTGCCTCACCATAGGTGGACACTGTAGACTGAGCCAGCCTCCTTACACGTTTGCCAAAGAAAGACCTTTTATTCAATAATTTGGTTGATGTTTAGAACCAATGGCCTTGGGTCCCTGCATAATAATGAAACACTGTAGGACACCATCCAAAATCGACAGTCAGAATGCAGCACGCATAGAAAGGAAAAAATAAGGCGGAATTAGAGTATTTCTCCTCATTGCACCTCCTTTCGCCTCCCCTGTGAGGCTTAGGATTCTGACGCATTCTAAAGTTTACAAAATGTTGTAAATCTGGGAATGCGTCACGTTTCATGGATGTTGCGTGGGAACACCCACAGCAACATCCATGGAGCGCCCCTTTCACGCATAGTTATGCTTAAAAGGGTAACATTTACAAGGCCATAAAAAGAGTCCTGGAGGGTGACATTGCATGGCCTTGTAAATATGGACGAGCCCGTTGCACTGCTGGTGCGTCGGTTAAAGTCCTGCACCCGCAGCGCAATGGCCTTATGTCCACAGTTGGCTGTTCACAGCTTGAAGTCTATGCTCAGTGTGCCCAGTAGAATAGGGGTTAGCACAGGCCTTGTGCCCAGAGCCTGCTGTTCACGACTGCAGACTCTGTAAAGTAGAATATGTCAATTAGGTTCCTAAGTATAATGTCAAATTAACAAAATGTAAAAAGGTTGGTTTAGTTCTTCCACCAGATTCCTCATCTTAGAGAATTAGCCCTTTCTGATGGATACTTTTACCTACAGATTGCTTACCTCTTGATCATCCCTCCACCCACCAGCGTGGTCTGAGAGAAACTTTTCTCAATAACTCTACTTCATTGATAAGGGTGCCGGCATTGATGTGCAAAAGCCATAAGCAACCTCACCATCTAAACCATGCCAGTTTCCTTTTTTCTGTGCCTTTGATGTGGTCTGAAGTTCTCACTGAGATTTTCCTCTATAAAGTTTATTTCTCGCTGGAGACGGCGCATGTGCTGCCGCCTGCGAAACATGTTGTATTGGCTTAAAAGGGGCATGTAGCCAGGCATTGCTTACCATTCCACGAAGCATGGGCCACGTCCTGATTGCTTTGGGATCAGGGTACTATTAGAAATTGTTCTTATTCTCATTCCTCCGTTGTTGTTCTTGGTTCTCCTGTCCCACTCCCTCGTTATTTCTTGCTTGCCCCCTTCCCATGTTGTTGCTTGACTGTCATTGCTTTCTCCGTTGTTGTTGCGTCCCTCTCCGTTGTAGTTGCTTGCCTGTTGTTTTTGCTCGCTCTGTGCCTCCTCTACGTCATTTCTTGCCCCTTCATTGCTTACTCTGTCACTTGCTCTCTTCTTGTTGCTTCCCAACCCCCATTGTGCTTGCCACATACCACCCACCTGTTGTTGCATGCCCATCCCACCTGCACGCTTACCCCACAAAAATTGACAAAGCCAGAATATGCCCATGTGCAAGAGTTATTTGGCTTTACCAATGTGTTTTTTAGCCTTGTTACACTGCATCATAGTAAAAACAAAAAAAGTTGTTGGATGAATCAAAACTGGTGTGAATTTGGCAGCGTGTACCCAAAGTTCAAGAGTGTCAGATGCAGTGCTTTAAATGGGCCGGTACTCACCGGTACTGAGTACCGGCACGTTTATATTTTCTCCCCTTGAGTACCGGAACCTTTCCTCCGACAAGGAGAGTACCGGTACTCATGACGGCCCGGATTTGATGCTGTTGCTGCTGAGCTGGTTTAAAAGCGCGAGGACCGCAGCGCGTCTTCGGTAGAACGCAGAGAGCTGCGTGTGTCTCCCTGGAAGTTAGAGGAGTAGTATCGCTGCAGCGCGTCTTCGGTAGAACGCAGAGAGCTGCGTGTGTCTCCCTGGAAGTTAGAGGAGTAGTATCGCTGCAGCGCGTCTTCGGTAGAACGCAGAGAGCTGCGTGTGTCTCCCTGGAAGTTAGAGGAGTAGTATCGCTGCAGCGCGTCTTCGGTAGAACGCAGAGAGCTGCGTGTGTCTCCCTGGAAGTTAGAGGAGTAGTATCGCTGCAGGGCGTCTTTCAGAGGGGGTCGGAAGGTGACCAGAAAACCTAATGGGCGCGAGTGTGGGACACATTGTTTAGGGCAATACAGCTTGTTCGCGTGCCTATTGTTTTAAATGCCCGCAAATCTTCGCCCATCAACAATTTAAATGAAATGGATTTGCATGAAATAAAATCCCTGCCCTCTAGACTTAAATCAATGCATTCTTGCTTTTCCAAACACTGCAGCACTAGTATTGATTTGTCGGTGCGCCATTTATAAACATTTGTTATATGACTATAAACTTAGGTGATTTGAAGCATCCAAATCCCCTCCTAAGTATCTCTGCTCCAATGAGACATACCTGTGGCAGTCTCTGATAAGGTTTCAATCAGCGAATATGTACATTGCACAAAATGCAAACCCCGACTTTGTGCAGCACCTGTTAAAGATTTGAAGGCCCCCACTGTGGGGGCCTGCGCGTGAAAGAGAACGTGTGAGAGCCAGGAAGTAAAAGCAATAAGTGTGCGAGTTTGCAAGTGTGGGTATGACTGTGAGAATGAAAAGTAGCAGAGAGTGTTTGTGTGAAACTAAATGTGATTTAGAGAGCATGAAATGGGCTTTTAAGTGTGTGAGGGTGCGTCTCGACCTGCAAGTGGCTCACACACCTCTAGGCAAATATACTTTAAAAAAAGCTACTCATGTGGCCAACTCTAGCTTTATTAATCGGGCAAAGCCGAAGGGTTTGCAGAAGAAAGTGGGCGCAGTCGCAAACGGCAACGTCTGAACGTAATTAATTTTAAGAATTTGACAACAATAAAAATATAATAACTTTATTCTGCCTTGCCTAACTCATCACAACATGCTGCATTTCGAAATATTACCTGGTACAGATCTTTGCGTATCCAGTACATTCCCGGGCATAATGCACTTTAATAACTCTGGTGGTTAATGCACATGCTGGAAATATCTGTGTGCATTCTTCTAATCAAAGGTTCGACTGAACATACAATTGCATAGAGGATCAATGTGGGTGCTGTAAAGCACAGCATGCGACATGAGGATCACAGATTTGTTGTTTATATAGAGAGCGCTCTCTGCTGGTTACTCTTTGTCCTGCAGACATCATTGTATTACCTGCAGGTCACAAGTTCAAATCTTTGCCTTATAGTTTAGTGATGCGTGACCATGCATCAAGGATATGCATGCGAACTACAAGGCAAACGTTAGGAAACTTGCTGTTTTTTTAATCAATATTTTATTATTATAAGGTTGCATAAAAAAAGGTTAGTTTGGTTAATATTCAGGACTTATTGGTAAGTACTATATAAATGGCTACACATTCTTACAATGCATGCCTATTTTTTGCATACAAAGTTTAGAAAGGTAAAAAACATAGCCCCGCCCCTTGTCCCACCCCAAACCCCACAGCTTATTTTTGTGAGTACCTGCACTTATGTTTTTCCATTTAAAGCACTGGTCAGATGGGTGCACCAACGGTGACCAGCATCTGTGTTCAGGTGCCAAGTGTGCTGGTAAGCCAGCGGTTGGCACCCGGTGGTGGAACGTTCAGGTGTGTGTATCCTGAAGTTGACTTGTCACTCCCCAGGTGCTCCAGTCTTGGTCACCATGGACCTGGCTGCTCTCAGTCTCTTCATCTCCTCTCTCCTCTGATACCAAACTCCAGCTCTAGAGTTACAGGTGTGTTACTACTTCCTTGCTACACTGTGTTATATCTTATGCACATTTTACAGCCACAGATTATTGGCAGTAGCTTTGCAACATCTTGCATCTTTGAGTAAAGTGAAGTCCATGTAGTCCATGAGGTAGTGGAGCTGATTTGTTTTGAAACCTGTTCTGGTTTGTGCTTCTGACCTTTTTATCTTTCTCCACAGCTGCGCGCTATGGACGAGGAGTCTATTTCGCCGTCTATTCTTTATTGTCCGTGGCGGATGTCTACTCCCCTCTCAACGCCAAGGGACATAAGTTCATCTTTGTGGTGAAGACTCTGACTGGCGACTATATCGATGGCATACATGGAATGGAAGCGCCCCCGATGAAGGTCTCAAATGGAACCGTGCGGTATGATAGTCTTGTAGACGATGAGGAGATGCCTAAAATCTTCGTCATTTTTAACGACACCCAGGCGTATCCCGAGTACCTGATCACCTGCATGTGGTAACAGAGTAGGTATGAAATACCCTTGATGTGAAACCCTGGGGGAGAGGACCCGTGAGTACCGTCTCGCACTCCCTGAGACTCGACTCATCCACTGCTTGGCAGTGTCTCATCATACTGTCCTTTAATACAGACCGTATCCAAGTGTAGAGGTTCTACATGGCAGCATCAATGCCCGCTACATCCTGAATGAAATGATTCCGCATCCAGCACACAATTTCACAGATCTGGGACGCGCAAGCAGCGCCACAGTGCATCCCCCTCAGAACCATGACTGCACCCGCACATCCGCCGATACTGCCAGAACCTTTAGCACCCAGTTCGTGCACCCTAGATCTAGCACATGGTGGCACTAACTAAAACCTATGGTTTCAGCCTATTCCTCCTCTCTCTGAGACCTGCTGTATGATAGCCCCAGAAGGATGGACCTCCTGACAAGCCCCTGTTCCTGGGACCCTCCATATGAGCACTTCACATACCAACCCACCTACCTGGCACAAACCAATTCCTAAGTGATTTGTCCCCAGGCAGCTGGATAAGTAAGAGCACTTATCACACATCCGCAGACCTGGTACACTGTATGCTCACCAAAAAAATAAACCTGCATCCAAGAACTGCAGAACATGCAGGCACCGACCTGTAAGGAACAATGCAGCAGCCTCGATGGGCCTCCGAACCAGGAGCAGATTGTCTGTTATTACCTGAAACTTGCACAAAAACATACATTACCCCTAAGACATTACAATATACTAGAGTTTTAAGAATAAGACTGCAAAATCTATAAGCACTGACAATCCCCAGGAACCAGCTTCAGAAGAGCTTTGACTATCTAAGCGACTAACCGCTTCTTAAACTTGCAGGTTTTAAGAGGACCACACTAACCACTTCTGCACACCCAGACGACACAGTAGTGCCGGCTTGGAGAAGGATTTGGGGCTCGCTTTTCTTCTTTTCCCTGCCGCAGCCACGCAGCGAGAAATGAGTCGCAACACATGGCAGATAACAAAATGCTTAATTGTTTATTTTACTATGAATGTTCAATAAAGATATGATCGATTAGTTTGGTTTAGATGTCTGTGTTCATTGTTGCCTTCACTTGAGGAGGCAGCCAGCCTTGAATTAATGTAGTGCATACTAGACAAGTTCATTTTATTTTGCGCGTACTTACTTCAGTAGAAGACCCTGACCTGGCAAGTATAATGTGCATATCTTGTTTTTAGCTAGAGAATTCACTCATTTTGCAATTTCACACATACATTAAATGTATTGTTTGTGTTTCCTCTTTCTATGTTAGCTCTCCATTCACCACCATGATGCATTTTTCTGAGGTAATTGACACAAGTGGACAACCACAGAGGAGTGCCTATCCTTCCTTGCCATGGAGCAGCATCGAACTAACAAGCCTTCTCTTAAAGTAGATGAACACCAAGTAGTATCAGAAATTGTTACAATTGTGTGACACCCTAATGCCAGACATAAAAAATCCAACCACATGGGGACGTCTGATATGCTTTTCAGAAAGCGCCTATTCTCGAGTTGCATGATATGTATGATTCTTCTATCTGGTGTGTGAGGAACTGTTCTTTGAAATAAAAAGGGTATTTTATGCATCAACCACAGGCAGTCAGTTTGATGCACTGTGACGTGGGGAGTAAGCCTAAAATACCCTATTACGTTGTGTGTGTGTGTGTGTGTGTGTGTGTATATAATTTTTTTGTGTGTGTGTGCCGCTGAGTTTACAAGAGATGGAGAGGTGTGGGTTAGTGTTAAAAATGGGGATCTTAGTTGGCAATGGTTTGCACCTTGACCAAGTAGGGACCCTTCCTTCTAGTACGGGTAAGGGGGGGGGGATAGGCGTCTAAAATAACCCTGCTCATCCACTTGGTAGCTTGGCACAAGCAGTTAGACTTATTTCAGAGGCAATGTGTAAAGCATTTGAACATAACTGCCAGTAATACAGTGAAACACTACAAAAGGACACCACACCAGTTTTACAAAAATAGCCAATATTTGTGCAAAAGCAGACCAAAACAATAAAAACCTAAGATACAGTTATCTAAAGTATCAATAATGCAAAAAATAGACGTTCAGTTCCTGGAAGTTGATAGCTTTGTCCGAGGCTATCCCGGTCTCGTGAATACACAAATCCAGTGGTTCCGGACTACTGTGGTGGTGCGGGCTGGTTGGGGTTTCGGGAGACCCTCAAACAGTACCTTTTGTTCCTGTCTGACCGTGATGGTGTGGAGCGGCGGGTATCTAGGCTGCATTGCGGTGCGGTGCCCTCAAGTTGCGGTGCAAGCTGGTCACGATGCAAGCCATGGCGCCAGTCGAGGATCTGGGTCGACAAGGCGAAATAAATCACACGTACTTTGGAAGTGCCATCCAAGGTTTTGTTTCAATATTCATTCATTTACCACGAATGGTCTATCTGGGCACTACTTTTTAAAAGTGGCAATTCCAAACACACAATATAAAAATCCTCTTTACTAAAAGATGTATCTTTAAATTCTGATTTCAGGAAGCCTAAACTCTATCTTGCCCCAATGGGAAAGTTATGCCTGTAAGATGTTACAAAGCAACTCCCATGTTAGCCTATGGGATAGAAAGCCTTTCAATAGTGAAAACTAAATTGGCAGTATTGCACCATCAGGATATGTATCAGTACATGTCCTACCTTTCATATACACTGCACCTGGCCCGTGGGGGTACCTTGGGTCTATCTGAATGGTGCCTGACATGTAAGAAAAGGGAAGGTTAGGGCCTGGCAAGTGAGTGCACCTTCCAGGTCGACATAGCAGTAAACTCCGTGCAGACACTGCAGTGGCAAGCTTGACACATTTGAAAGGCTACTTGTGTGGGTGGCACAACCTGTGCTGCAAGCCCACTAGTAGCATTTGATTTACAGGCCTTGGGCACACACAGTGCACTGTACTAGGGACTTACTAGTAAATCAAATGTCCCAATCATGGAAAACCAATCCTAACACTATTTACAGTAGGAGCACTTGCACTTTAGCACTGAATAGTAGTGAAAAAGTGTGCAGAGACACTAAACCAGCAAAATAATGTCCAGCATACCATCATAAACAGTAGGCCAGAAGGCAAAGAGACCAGGGAAACACTCCAAAATATGCCAAGTCAGTGATCGACCGGACACCAAAATGACAGGTTAGTTAGTTCAAGGAATGCAGACTACATGAAGAAGCAAAGTGTATGGTGCTGCTTTAAGGGGTATTATGTCCCTTGGTAGCTGAGTAACTATATGTCCCTAGAGGGCATATGTGCTGGTCAACACGTTTCGCGTTTTAGTGTTCTCAGGGGGAGATCCACGGCGCTTCGTCAGGACCGAGTAAGAAAGATGTATCTACAGTGGCCTGAAGTTTTCGGCGGAGACAGCGAGAAGCACACAGGTGACACAGCCCAGATGCACCGACAGAACCCTCTCAAGTGACCATCGCTGATCTCCTGGGATCTTACCCTACCTACTAAGGGAAGTTCTACTCGCTTCGTTTATCCAGGGGCACCGAAATCTTCGGGCCACTGTAGATACATCTAGGGACATATAGTTACTCAGCTACCAAGGGACATAATACCCCTTAAAGCAGCACCATACACTTTGTTTTAATAATGACAGAGGGTTCACTTTAATAGAAATTAATCATTCTCCCTCCAGCCATTTTTCAATACAACTTCTAGGACTTCACTGCCACTTACAGCCATAAGGCTTCATCAAAAGATCCCTGAGAAAGAGACCCTTCGGGGGATCCATAGGGCATTGCAATGCCGGCCCGACGAGGAGCAAACGCCCAATGATGAAGCATGACATCCTTCGAGGTGTGTGAGGGCATCAAGATGAGGACACACTGCCCCCCCCACAATTAGAGTAGCACACGATGAGAGTACCTCTTACTTGCCTTCTCTCTCTCTACTTAGGAATGGTGACTCCCTTTTGGTATAAGTTTAAATTTGGAAGCATGGGTGACCGGACCTTTTGAATAGCTCCTAGATTCCCCCTCTTTTGATAAATAGGATTACATGAAGAGGCCGCAAAAGTATCTGGGCAGTCCCATTTACGTCCTGCTTTTTGTGGATTTTTCGACCATATGCTATTAAGGCTTGAGAGAGCATGTTTCATGGCTGTTAAATTCCATGGGTCAATTTGGCACCATTTTTGGGTGCATGGAGTATGGTGAGGACTCCCTTCAAATTCTATTCTGTCATCGTAAATTTGCAATTAATGAGGAGTGTACGGTCTCGAATATTTGCTTCGACTTCAACCATAGGTGTGCCGACTTTCTATTTAAACCAAAGACCTTACAAATATAACAGTGCAGCACTTGGCTTACCACACTTTGACACTGCTAAAGCAATTATTATAGGCAGCTTAGAACACGCAACCCCGAAGGGTTTTCTGGTGCGAGGCAAGCACAAAACAGTGACTTGGAATAGCCAGGTCTTCAGGTTTTTGAGAAATTACTTCTAATTTCTAAGAGCATCGGGCAGAGAATTCCACAAATTTGGACCTAGGTAGCCAAAGGAACTTCCTTTCATACAGGTTAAACGGAACCCTGGTACAATGGACAAAGCTTGTTTTGAGGATCTCGAGGTCCGAGTGGGCTGATGGGGAGCTACCAGTTCCTGGATGTAACGTGGTGCCAGGCCGAATTTAGCCTTGAACATGTAATACGGTGCTTTGAACTCAATACCTTTGAAAACCTTAAGCCACTACAGTTCCTAAAGCAACTGTGAGATTGAAGCTTCTTTGGGTAAGCGAAAGAACAGCCTAGCAGCATCATTGTGAACACTTTGCAGGCGATGGACAGAGGTCTTGTCCGCACCCAGGTACAGCACATTTCCATAATGGGTGGCAGTCACATTCACCACCTGCTGCTTCATGGAGAGCTTTTCGCCGCTAAGGAAGCCCAGAATTTTCACCATAGTCAACTGAATTGGCAGAGCCCCTAAGGATTCTGACCAATGTCTCGGGCCCCAAAGGGCGGTGTTATTACCCAAAACCATGACCTCAGCCTTGTCACAATTAAGTTTGAGTGAGTTTTAGTTTTTCCATGATGACATTTTCATCCTGACCAGATGCCGCAAGGACAGGTCGAGCATCTGTGCCAAAGATAGAAAAAAGATCATTTGAGTATTACCGGCGTATGAAAAAAGGGTAAGGTTGCCACTCTCTATTAGGTCCACCAAATGGCAGGCATAGATGTTGAATAGAAAGGGGCTCAAAAGGATGCCTTGCAGAACTCCAGAAGTCAAAGCCTGTGATTTAGATCTTGCATTGGCCAAAAAGACTTGAAACGTACAGTCCTTTGGGAAGAATACAAGTCACCTTAAGGCTGAACTTTCAAGGCTTGATGACCAGGATAGAGTGGGAGACAGTGTTGAATGCCACACTGAAATCCAAGGAATGAGCGTGGCTGTACCTCCCTCATCCACATATTGACTTAGATGATCCATCATGCCAGGTAGGGTGGTCTCAGTACTATGCCCACCCCTGAAGCCTGATTGTAAAGGATGGCAGGGATAGTGGGCCTCAACAAATGCAGTGAGCTTGGCGTTGCCAATTGTTTCCAGAATTTTGGGGGAAAAACTGGTGGCAGGATGGTAAGTCGACAATTCGACGAACAAGAAGGATCCAAATTGGATTTTTTCACAAGAGGCAGGACCTGAGTGTGTTTCCATCTCTGAGGCACGACCCCCTCTCTAAGTTAAATATTTAGAAGCTCCATGATCATAGGTAAGATTGCATTTCCAACAACCTAAGCTCCTTTGGTGGAAGAGGATTCAAAGGAGAGCCTGATTTAATAGACAGTAGAGCAGCCAGAAAGGATGCGAAATCCAAAGGAGACCATTCGCTTAATTTGGCGGCACACTCCATCTTAGATGCCAACTGTTAAGCCTCCAATAACTATACATCGGTGGCATCCTTGTTGAGGTTGGCAGCTCTCTGCAGGCAATCTTTAGCCAACTGTAGATACATTTTTTCCACATTGTGAGTGAAAAACTAAGCTAATTCATCAAAATGGCATTGTGAAAGCGGGGGCATCGGCAAGATGCTACTAGCATCCGATTGATCTTTCACCACTTGAAAAAGTGTCTTCTGACAATTAGTTATTTTTCCTATATATTACTTAGCGCGGGCAGACTTGCAGGAGGCATGATAAGCGTTTAATGATTCTCTGTATTCAGATTTAGCATTTGCAGACTTTCAAAAGCTTTGCAGCCTTGCTTTTCAGATCTGAGTGCATCTGTAAACCAATGGGCAAGAGAATGAATTCTGCCTATGCATTTTGTGGTCATTGGGAGAGTGATGTCAACAGCCTCATTTAACCACTGATATGTCAAAGCTTGTTCCGAGTGAAGCTGTTGTGAAAGAGTAGGCTTGGTACTGAGTAGCTACTCAATTAATGCTGTGTAGTTAAGTTTGGACCAATTTCTGAACATCGATTTCAGAAAAGGCCGTGCTGTGGAACGATGAAAAGGAACCCTGATCTTAAACTGCACCGCAAAGTGGTCTGACCAACAGAGCTGAAGTGTAGGGTCTATCCGCAGATCCTTGATGGTAGAAAAAATAGGGTGCAAAAGATGCCCCGCAATAGGAGTAGGTGATGAATTTAAGAGTGTCATTTTGAGAACGCCCAAATCCTTGATCAAAGATGTATTACAGTTACTATTCGATTCCTCTAGATATATATTAAAGTCCCCAAGTAAAGTGAAATTAGAAGTACACGATGTGAGTGGCCAATAGGTCGGGTAGAGACATGCACCACTTCCCAGGATATCCTGGGGGGTGATAGATCAGCGCCCTAAAAAGTGTAAATTTAGGGGAAGAGTGTGAATGTCAGCTTCACGGTCAGGATTCTCAAGTTTGTCAATTTAGCATTTTTTAGCATTTTAGAAATTATGCCAATTCCCCCTCCCATTTTATCTTGTCTGTCCCTTCTAACCAGAGAAAAATTAGCTGGCAGGAAGGCAATAATATCCGGCGGCAAACCTGCATGTGACCAGGTCTCAGTGAGCGACAATGCATCAGGGGTATGATCGAAATGAAATGTGTTGCTGGTGTTTGGGGAGCAAACGACAATTCAGGCAAAAAAAAGTAAAAAGGTTTGGGTGAAGATGCACCCAGCAGCAGGGCCGTTTCTACCATTAGGCAAGACTAGGCGGCAAAAGGGGGAGGGCGGCAAAAAATATGAGTTTGGGAATATCTAATGCATTCATTTTTCAAGCCTGGATGACAGGGGGAGAGAGTGATGATAGTAAAAGGGAGGGGGCGGCATTTTTCAATTCTCGCCAAGGGCGGCAAAACACCTAGAAACGGCCCTGCCCAGCAGAGGCCTCTCATCATGGAGGCCATCAAGTCCCTCAACAAATGAAAGTGGGCACTGAGTCACATGAGCACCCCCAGGGTAGTGTGAGTAGGGCAGGCAAAACAGCAGCAGTTGCAGGACAATAATGCAGACCCCGGGTCGATGACCTGACCGCTCATGTTAACAGTTGGCCGCATACAGAAGGGCTGCAGTGGAAGACTTTACCTTAGACCTCACCTCTGGCTGGAAGGGACCAGGGTCCCTGGCTCCTGTCCCCAGTCCGAGGAAGACTGGCGCAGACGGGTTTGCCTTGGGCACCTAGAACAGGTACACCTTTGATTTATTGTGCACTTGAACTGTGACATTTGAATCTTGTTTTGATGTGCGACATATTCTTAATTTACTTAATCTATTTACCTAGCCAGTTAGTGCCCCTTCCTTGGTCCGCTGCGGCTCAGTGGCGATTGTGCGGAGGGAAGTGGAATATTCTTATCCGGCACTTCATTAAAAAAAAAAAAAAAAAATCTTTTTATTGATAAACCAAACAGCAGGCTTCACTTATCATTTAGCAACAATATAGTCAGATCATTACACATACTTCTTTGCTTTGTTGCCCTGGACCCCATTATGGTCCGAAAAACCAAATGCACTGTTCAGGCGCTTTTACGGTCATCCCATTTGACCCGCTTGGCGTACCCCCTCCCCCCCCTGTTCTGTATTCCATTTTCACTCCCTCCCTCCCTCCCCGTCTCCCTGATTTCTATAATATTACCATTACCCCCATATTCTCTCCCAATTCTTAGGGCATCCTCTGGCTGTATAGATCACTTCTTCTGCTCTCTGGCACCAATCCACATCAGCCCCCCAGTCTCATTATCTGTAGCGGGCCAGTTGTTGTCGGGAAGGCCCTTAAATCTAATGGCTTGTCGGACCCGCAACCAACCCTGACTGGAATGGTACTTCGAAAGGGAGGGCTCAGATGAGCTTGACAAGAGAGGATTAAAGACTTCTCAACCTTTAATGTGAAGGTACCTTAAAAGCAAGCGGGTGCTTTGGTGTCAAACATCAACAGATGAGAAGCCCATTGAAAGGAACACACCTTCAGAGTTGAAAACAAGACACCAGTAAAGACAAACATAAAAACTCCGACTTAACTTTGAAAGATGGTTCAGGGAATGTCTCTTTTGCCTCCAAAGGTGGGAGGATGGGGGGGGGGCGGGAGACCAAGATAATCAGAACAGGGATGCAACCTTCCTCCCGTATTCCCATCAGTGCAGGACATTTCGCCTGGACTCCACCACAGCACAAAACAGTGCTGCTGTATCAGACCTGGGTAATGCCTGACTGGATGGAATAGGGAAAGGCAAGCAGCATTGGGAGGTCTCTTTGGCGTACCAATGTGGTTTTTTGCCATGTTACACAGCAGCATGGTTGAAAGTTTAAGAAAAAAAAAAAAGTTTTGACTGCATCATGGTCTTTTTATTTCTTTTAACTTTCAGCCATGGTGCACAGCAACTGCGCTACTGTTCAATAGCAAAAAAAACATTGATGACAAAGCCAATAGATCATGCGTAGGTGAGACCTGCTGACTTTGCCAATGCTTATTGTGTTTGCCAGCAGTGCAACAGTGAAATTGTCACCTCCAAAGCGAGGATTCTGACCATTTATGGACTTTGTGGGGGTGAGGGGGGGAAACAGGTATGGCGGACCCCCAAGACGTGTACCCTAGTCATAACCTGCATGCAAAACAATGTTTCCCAGGGCCATAAACCCAAGGACGCTGAACTGTTTGTGGCCGAGCCAAGGAGGCCAGGTGGGGCAGGCCCAAGTCAAGGCCTCGGTAGTGATCGAGGTGACCAGGTCATGAGCATCGAGAGGGTCTTACCTGAAACACAAGTAGAAGAGGGGAGGCAGCAGTGGGAGGAGAGAGGTAAGGTTCTGAGGGGTTCTCACCACCCTCAGGCTCCTCTTCAGAGCCAGAGCTGGGAGTGGTCTAGACTCCTTCTGCCATTTCTATGCCTGCCATTTTTAGCCCTTCCCTGACTTCTCGGTGCAGATCTGGACGTCATGTCCGAGGTATCCAGACAGACACTGGTCCCCTCTGGAGCGCCTTCGAGCCTCGTGGGCCCTTGTGGGTTGTCCTGAGGATTCCGTAGGAGGGCGTTCTCTCGGCGCCATTTGTTCACTTCATGCTCCAATCAGTGATGCTGTTGATCCAAATGACGTCGACTGTGGCGCTGACAGTGCCTTCGCCGATGCCCATGCCGTCGACTCCGAATCCGGTCGTAGGTCTGACGCCATCTTTGTTGATACCAATGTTGGAAAAGACTTCTGTGACTTCCCACCTTTTGGGGATGGTTGAGAGGTCTAGACAAGAGGCACTGTGAGTAGTAATGTAGAGAGAAAGATTGCTCCTTATGTAAACCCTTTGGCACTGATTCACCATGATTCTGAGCGGGTTTTCAGGAGCTTGCTGAGGCCAGTGAGCTTGACACATCCGCGGAGGTTGAATTTCTGGCCTCTTCGGGCCCTCGTCTGCCAGGTGCTGCCTCCTACCATCTCAATAGAAAGGCGGCACAGACATTAGAATAACTTTTGCCCTCTATAGAGACTAAAGCCAACATGTTAACAGAGGTCCTACAACCCAGAACCTCTGCTAACATTCAATGATGCCAGACTAGATCTTGTCCTCTACACCTGGGCGAAACCATAGTCCATGCCGGCTGTAAACCGAACCATAGCCAGGACATCTAGACCTGCATTGAGAGACCCACAGTTTCTCGATAAATACCCCCCCACCCCCAAAAGAAATCTTCATCACCCTCCAAATTCCGAGCAGGCAACTTCCCTTCCTCTCTGACAGACAGACAGTCCAAGAGATTGGAAGCCTGGTCCAAGAGGGCTTATGCCTCAGGCAGCCTAGCCCTGAAGTCGCTAAGTGCCTCATTCCTCCTGGGCAGGTACATACACACCTTGGCCAGTCTGATAGCTCGTATACTGCCCGATGACCTTCAATCTCACTTCATGCACATCATTCGAGAGGGTCCCGGCAGCTGCGCTCCTGCTCATCCAGTCCAGCATCGGCAGCGCTGATTCCGTTACCAGATGTATGAGGTCTTCAGTGGTGGTCAATAGACATGCATGGCGCAGGACATCGGGACGCTGTAATGATGCCCAGTCCATCCTGATGGATTTTTCTTTTGACGGCTCTAAACATTTTGGGGATAAGGCAGACGCAGCCCTGTAGTGTTGCAAGACCATCTCGGCCACTGCATAATCCCTTGACTTCCAACCCCAAAAGCGGGTATACCCAGACGTGGGTCCCGTGCTCTCCATGCCACTGGAGTAAAGCTAGCCTGGCTGATGAGGGCTGAAAGCCGTAAACCGGTCCTAGGATGCTTGTTTCCAGTCCCGGGAGGACCTGGCCTGGCAGTTGGGGCTGGACTGTTCCCATGAGGCACAGGGTCAAGACTTTTTTGCATTTAGCTGTCTCTGAACTGTGGTGGCGAAGTGAGCTAAAGAACGATGATGGATTCAACCCACATCTGTGACTGGGGGCGAGTGCCTGAAACGTTTCAGTGCGCCGTCCATCATTTCCTTGTGTAAGCAGTCATCACTCCGCAGCAGACCCAGAGTGCTGTTATGCGACAATGGAGGGACAGTGGAAAAGGCAGAGTTCTGATCACTTCCCAGACTGCCAATACTGCTGCCTCCTTCCCAACCACCAGGAGAAAGCAGCTGTGGCTTGCCCTTGTCTGGGGGCCTGAGCCTAGTGGGAAGTAGGGTGGCCGCCTTTCCACCGGCCCGTAGAGCTATAACTTCAGACCAGTGGGTCCTACAGATTACGAAAAAGGGGTGCACTCTACCTTTCCCCCATTCCACTTCCTGCAGTCCCTCCTCACTGTTGAAATCTCTCACTGCAGGAGTTGGTGCCAGAGCTGGTGCAGGGGTGGGACTCCTGGTAAGTCTTTGTCCCAAAGACCTAGACCTGAGTGTATTGGAACCTTTGTTTGGAAAGAAGTTCGGGATGTTGTTGTTATCCCAGGTACTTCTGGCGTTGTAAGTGGGATACCAGATGGTGACACTTGACTTGCAGGACGTGTATTTCCACATAGAGATCCAAAAATCCCAGAGGTGGTATTTGTGGTGGGCACGACTAACCAGTTTGTGGTACTCTCTTTTCGCCTAACATCAGCACTACAAGTCTTCACAGAGGTTATGGCAGTAGTAGCTGCCCAACTCAGAAGGTCGGGGATTCCAGTTTTTTCCTACCTGGACGTCTGGCTCATAAAATTCAGGACTCCAGAGATGGCACAGTCATATCTGCAGTCAGCACTATCTCTGCAGCATGGCCTGTTCTATTCCATCAATGTGCCCACATCTCACCTGGAGCCTTTCCAGCATCTGCCTTTCATAGGGGCAGTACTGGATACCACCTTGACAAACAAGCCTTTCAACCTGCACATAGGATACAAGACATCCATACATTGCTTTTGTGCTTTCAAGAATGTGCTAGCATTCCAGTCCTGTGTGTCCTACGCCTGCTTGGTCTGCTGGCTTCCTGCATTCTCCTAGTCATGCATGACTAGGAGAATGCATGACTATGAGAATGAGGACAAGCGGGCTCTTCATGGGTGCTGCCACAAACTTTAGTTCCTGCATGGGGGAGAACTGTCAGATAGCATCGCAATCTCCAGGAACTCTGTAGCTGAGCTTGCTTTGTGAGGTGTAGATGAGAACCGGTCCTTCCTGCCACAGTAGTGAGAGTGCTTCCATTCTAGGATGGAAGCGCATCTAGAGAAGCTGGTTATCAGATACCTCTGTTCTCCAACAGAGCAGAACTTTCACGTCCGTCTGCTCGAACTGAGGGCGATGCGTGAAGTCCTCAGGGCATTCCTCCTTCCCCTTCCCGGTCAGTCAGTTCAGATCTTGATGGACAATCTGACCGTGATATTATATATAAACAAGCAGGGTGGACTGGGATCTCAGCTTTTCTGTTGAGAGATGCTGAGGCTCTTGTCTTGAGCATACCAACGCGGGATTTGATTGGTGACATATTATCTAGCTGGCTCTATGAACACCTGTGCCGCTCTTCGCTCTTGGGCTGAGTGGTCGCTCCCCAGTGTCCCTGGCGACATTTGGTATCGTTGTGCTTCGCTTGTATTCTAAACTGCCTCATTATTTTGCCTGCAGTCTGCCTAGGTTGCCGCTTTGCTTTGTATGCACTTTTAAATTGCCATTGTAACTTTCCCTCTGATTGCGCGTTTTCCTCAAGCGCTCTGCTGTGCTCACCCCTCCGCTGCCATTTTGTTTGTTGTTGTCGTCCTCTGTTGCCCGCCCCGCCTCCCAGCTGAGCCGCCCTCGCCCCTCCCCCTCCACTATCCATATATGACAGTTGCTCCCGCGCGCAGCGTTCACGCGCAGCGACCGCTCCCAATCCGCGCCGAAGGTGCGCCAAAGGTAAGCCCGTCTACGCCCGTCCGCGCCTGGACCGCGCCCAGCGCCAGACCCCCTGGTCCCCGTATTGCCCACCCCTCCCGCATTACTTACGATGCCACCACCCTCCTAGCCCTCAACCCTGGCCGCTCCCCCAACTGCGTCCAAGCCGCTCCTGGACACACCCATGGACCCTTTTCCTGCTACTCCTGCAAGTTCGACGGCACCAAGAACAACTCCGCATCCACGAACACACAACAGACATCCGATCCCAACCACCTACAATGCTTCCTGCTCAACACCCGCTCGGTCCACAGACACGCCACTGACCTCTGGAATCTACTCGACACCATCTCTCCGGACGTCGCCTTCCTAACAGAAACATGGATGAATGCCTCCTCAGCCCCAGACATCACCATCGCCATCCCGGAAGGCTATAAGATCATTCGCAAGGACCGTACCGGCCACACAGGAGGAGGCATCGCTATCGTCCATAAGAAATCCATCCGTATCTCAACCAACTCAGACGTCAACCTCGCCAACTCTGAACACCTTCACTTCCAGATCCACATCGACCCCAAGACCACACTCAGAGGCACCCTCCTTTACAGGCCACCAGGACCCCGCGCACAATTCAGTGAGGACATCACGGACTTCATCACTCCACACGCGCTCCCCTCCGAGGACTACATCCTTTTGGGAGACCTCAACTTTCACCTTGAAAAGAACAACGACCGCAACACCACCACCCTTTTGGACAACCTCGCAAACCTTGGACTTAAACAACTTGTCACTACCCCCACCCACATCGCAGGTCACACACTCGACCCTATCTTCACCTCCAGCAAGCATGTTTCCTTCAGCCACTCCACTGCTCTCCTTTGGACTGACCACAGCTGCGTTCACTTCACCTACAACAAGCCCACATCCAACAACCACCCCCAACCCACTCTGCAAAGAAACTGGAACAAAATTACCATCAACCAGATCTCCTCATCGCTTCTTCAAAAGCCCCCCGCCCACTCCTCAAACCCAGACCAAGCAGCCACCAACCTCACCCAATGGTTATCCAACAGCGCCGACATCCTAGCACCACTGAAAAAACGACAAATCAAACTAGGCAGCAAGAAGGCCTCCTGGTTCAACGATGATCTTAAGAAATCCAAGAAACTCTGTCGCTCCCTCGAGAAGGCCTGGAAAAAAGACCCAACCACCAGCACCAAGGACGCCTTCAAAAACGCCACCCGCATACACCACCAACTAATCCGAAATGCCAAGAAAGCAGCCTTCAAGGACCGTCTAGACAACAACGCCCACAACAGCAAGGAACTATTCAACATCGTCAAGGAATTTACCAACCCCTCAGCCAACTCCAACGACATCACCCCCTCTCAAGCCCTCTGCAACTCCCTAGCCTCGTTCTTCCACAACAAAATTGCAGACATCCACAACAGCTTCGACAACCAACCAGAAGTCCAAGCCTCCCAATCCCCTGCAGGTTCCCCACCCCCCCCCGAACATCCTCAACGACTGGAAGCCAATTTCCACTGAGGACACCATCCATCTGATGAACTCTATCCACTCAGGATCCCCCACAGACCCCTGCCCTCACCACATCTTTAACAAAGCAGACTCCATTATTGCACCGCACCTCCGAGACGTCATCAACTGCTCCCTCAACTCCGCAACCTTCCCGGAAAGCTGGAAACATGCAGAACTCAGCGCCCTCCTGAAGAAACCCACAGCTGACCCCACCGAACTCAAAAACTATCGCCCTATCTCACTCCTTCCATTCCCGGCCAAAGTCATCGAGAAAGCTGTCAACAACCAGCTCGCCGCATTCCTCGAAACCAACAAATCCCTCGACTCCTCACAGTCCGGCTTCCGAGCCAAGCACAGCACCGAAACCGCCCTCATCGCAGCAACAGACGACATTCGAACTCTACTGGACAATGGAGACACAGACGCCCTCATCCTCCTCGACCTCTCCGCAGCCTTCGACACAGTCTGCCATAGCACCCTTCTACAGCGCCTCAAAAACATCGGAATCCAAGGAAAAGCACTGGAATGGATCACCTCGTTCCTCTCCGGAAGAACCCAGAGAGTCCGCCTCCCACCATTCAAGTCAGAGGCCACTGAAGTCATCTGCGGCGTACCTCAAGGGTCCTCACTCAGTCCCACCCTCTTCAACGTTTACATGAGCCCCCTCGCGGCCATTGTACGTCAACACAACCTCAACATCATCTCCTACGCCGACGACACTCAACTGATCCTATCACTCACCAGAGACCCTAACACGGCCAAAACCAACCTACACGAAGGAATGAAAGAAGTAGCCGAATGGATGAAGCACAGCCGTCTGAAACTGAACTCAGACAAAACAGAAGTCCTCATCTTAGGTACCTCCCCCTCCGCCTGGGACGACTCTTGGTGGCCAGAGGCCCTTGGAATAGCACCCATCCCGACGGACCACGCACGGAATCTGGGCGTCATCCTGGACTCCTCACTCTCGATGAACAGACAAGTCAACGCCGTTTCTTCATCTTGCTTCAACATTCTTCGCATGCTCAAAAAAACATTTCGCTGGATCCCTACCGAAACTAGAAAAACAGTCATCCACGCTCTGGTCACGAGCCGACTGGACTACGGAAACACCCTCTACGCCGGCACCACCGCAAAACTCCAGAAAAAACTACAACGAATCCAGAACGCCTCAGCCAGGCTCATACTAGACATCCAGCGTAAAGATCACATCTCTGATCACCTGAAAAACCTCCACTGGCTCCCCGTCAATAAGAGGATCACTTTCCGGCTCCTAACCCACGCACACAAAGCACTCTACGAAATCGGACCCGAATGCCTCAACACACGACTATCCTTCTACACCCCCTCCCGCCAGCTACGATCCTCCAACCAAGCCCTTGCTAATGTACCTCGCATCAACAGAACCACCATGGGAGGTAGATCCTTCTCCTACCTAGCAGCTAAAACCTGGAACTCACTTCCCACTCACCTTCGCCTTACTCAGAACCACCTAGCATTCAGAAAGCAACTCAAAACGTGGATATTCAACAAGTAACTCCCCACCCTTCTACAAGCGCCTTGAGACCCTCTGGGTATGTAGCGCGCTATACAAATCTTTTGACTTGACTTGACTTGCCGAATGACTGAGTGGGAGTCATCTTGCTGAGCGCGAGTGGCATCTGTGCCTGAAGGTAGTGCAGAACATCTTTTCTCAATGGGTTTCGCTCTAAGTGGAACTCTTTGCCTCTCGTTTCAATTCACATTATGTGAATTCTGTGCCCATCCGCATCCAGCATAAGGAGCGTTGGGGGATGCATTCCAGTAAGGAAGTTTCTTCTTTGCTACCCAGTATCTCATTACTGTAATGAGCTGAGCGCTGGGAAAGCTTTTTTAGGTAGCCATGCACTTTACAAAGTATGCATAGTAATAATAATCTCTCATATCCTTGGGTCCTGAGGAAGATCTGCCAAGGCAGGGCCCAAGTCATCTTAGTGGCACCAGATTGGTCAAGAGGGGTGGTATGCAGATGTTCTGCACCTCTCTCTGTGTCCCCCAAATTGTCTTCATCTCAGGTTGGATCTTCTGTGCCAATCAGAGGGGCAGGTCCTTCACCTTAAAATACAGTGTCTCCATGCAAGGAGATGGAGTGGGGACACTTGACTGCCTTCCAGCTGCCTGGTGATGTGGTGGATGTGATCCTATCAACCCGTTGTTTCTCCACTACATCGCTTCACTCCTGGAGGTGGCACAGGTTTGTCACCAGGTGCGTAGATCACCAAATTGACCCTTTGAAAGTGTGGTTATCTGACATTCTGAAGCTCTCACTTTCTTTGTCTGGAGAGGGATGTGCCATGGGTATGATGAAGGTGTATCTAGTGGCCTTGTTGGCTTTTCTTTGACTTCCGGATCACTCATCCCTTTTCTAGTCCCCGTTGTACAATTCTTGAAAGGCATGACTGAAGCGTTTACTCCCACCTCTTTGTTATGAGACAGTGGGATTAGGACCTGCTTCTTACTGTATTTGATGTGAGCTCCATTCAAGCCCCTTCATAGTTGTTCTTAAGACGTTAACAATTACATTTTTTTGTCTGGTTTCCTTTACTTTGGCCAAAACGTGTGAGTGAGCTGCTGGCACGGAGTGTGAAATTGCTCTTCACCAACTTTTATCCCAAAACGTTGCTCCAAATTATCAGAGCTGCTTTTCTCCCAAAGGTGGTGACCCCTTTCCATTTGGGTTAATCTAAAAGCACTTGATCTAGGTGGATTATTTGGTGCATTGAAATTTTCCATGGCATAGCCCAAAAAGAACTACTGGAGAACATCTGGGCACTCTCCTCGAGGGCCAAGCCTTCAACATCTGTCCTAGCTCTGGGAGTCCCCGCTGCTGATATCTGTAGAGTGCCCACTATTGTCTGGGTTTGGCGGCGAGGTGGAATGGCCATTTTGCACATTCTGTGCTGCAGAACTTCCTGGTATAACCATCCATTAAGGCCCTCCTGCACACTGGGAATCTGTAGGTAGAAGTACCCATCAGAAGAAAAAGTTACTTCCCTTCGGTACCGATATTTCTGGTAGATATCCTGTTTGCTTTAGATTCCTTACCGATGCCTACCACCTCCCCGTTTCGATGGATTATTATGGACCAGAACAATAAGATCCCATTTCATAAGCTGTTGCACCATGTATCAAAATCTAATGAGGTTCCCATCATGCTGCTTCAGTAGCATGTAAACAGTTGATGGAAAACCGAGGTTGTCTCGGCAGTGGGGCACTCTCTGGCTCCTGCGACATCACATGGATGTCAAAGTCAAGTCAAAGATAGCTTTATTCGATTTCAATTGTTAAAACCATAAAAGCACATTAAAAATACATACATAAAAACACAATAGTAAGAATCGAAATACATCAGAATCTGAGTACTACATAATAGGGAAAACCTAAAACTGGGAAGCCAAAATTTAATTCATGGTGGATCTACATCGGATTGCAAATTTTAAAAATTTTGATACAGCACTAATGGTCAATTCATCTTCTAGAAGCAGCAGCTTTACATAAGCAGGTTTACACTGTCTTAAGCCCCAAATCTTAAGAAGTGGAATCAAAAATCTCTTTCTTCCCCAGGCATAGTATTTACAAAATAAAACACAATGTATTGTTGTTTGCGTAGAGAGGTTATCACAGGGGCATTTAATTAAACTTGATGACCAATCATTATTTTCCGGGAAGGTTAACATCCTATAATAAGAACCAGTTCTAAGTCGAGCTAACAGCATCCTAGTGTAACAAGAAAGCTCGGGAGATAAATAAAGCTGCATGCCAGATCCCTGAAATATTAGATGATGATGTGATACAGATGTCTTATTCCTCTCCTCAAGCCACCGTTTGGATTCCAGAAATTCAAGACAACATTTTTTTAAAGCCTTTCTGGAGATCAAGGATAGCGAGGATGGGGAATTAAAATATTCTACACACCCCATATTAGCCAGGAATTCCTTTATAAATGAAATCCATTTGATATCTTTCGATCTCTCTAATCTCATACAGTCTAGCAGGATGGCTCTATTATAGATGGTCGCCTCAGAAGTCCATATCTTATGCCATAGCAATAAGGGGCTAATTTTTATTAAATTCGAAATTTAAACCAGATCGAGTTCTCTATGGCAAATGTATGTGGAGGTCGAAATGGGTACCGCTAAGAGATAGCACAGGAAAGAATTTTCTTTAGCTTGTATTTCCCGGCAATCCTTCGTGCCCCAGATACTGGCCCCATAAATAGCAGTTGAGACACATTTAGACTTGTAAATCTCCAAAAGGATACGTACAGGCCTACCCCCCAGTTTATTTGCAAATTGTTTTACTGCGCCTAGAGCACGGGCAAAAGCAAGATTCCTTGTACTGACCGCTGATTTCCAAGTTCCCATTTTATTAAAAACAATCCCTAAATATGAAAAAGTACTTGTTAAGCCTATCTTAGACTTCTGAATAAAAATATCACAAGAAAGCTTTTTCTTTGATGAGCAGCACATGGTAAAGGTTTTCCCAATATTAATTTTTAAACCCCTGGAACTCATATAAGTTGAAAAACTGGTTACTGCCTTTTGGAGGCCCAATTGGGTTCTAGCCATGATGACCGCATCATCAGCATAGAGTAAAATGGGGACCGCCGCTCCATCGATTTGTGGGTAATCTACATCTAATTCCAATAAAAAGTCCGGCACACCATTTATATATAAATTAAAAAGAAAAGGTGCCAAAATGCAACCCTGGCGAACGCCTTTCATTATTGGAAATTTGTTGGTACATTCTCCTCTTTTTCCATATCGTACCCTTGCCCCTGCCCCTCTATAAAGTTATTTTAAAAAGTTAAGAATTATTTGATCTATGCCAAACCCACTTAAAGTGTCCCATAAGACTTCGTGGCTTAGGCAGTCAAACGCTGAACTAAGATCAACGAAGGTCATAAAAAGGTTACCCTTTTTTGCCATCATGTATTTGCCAGTTATTAAAGCTAAATTGAGGCCTTGTTCTATAGTTCCCAAACCTGCCTTAAAACCATACTGAAATTTTTATAAAATACCGTTATCCTCCGCGCATAATTGCAGCCTATTTAAAATAATTCTACCAGCCACCTTCATAAGTGAGTCAAGAAGCGAAATTGGCCTATAACATTTGGGATCATTACGATCTCCCTTCTTAAAAATAGGCACTACGATCGCTTCCTGCCAGGTAAGTGGGAATCCTTTTTTGTTAAAGCTATTTAATACATTGGTAAGCAATGGGGCCCATAGAGAAATATTATCTTTGTAAATATCTATAGGGATCCCATCAGGCCCTGGAGCTTTGTTTTTTGAGCTTGCCAACAATGCTTCTTCCACTTCAGTGATAGAGAAGAAGATCCCTAAGGGGAACAAGGGAGGCAAAATAGGCTCACTATCAACCGATTGGAGTTGGGAATTGCAGTCTGAGGTAGGCAAGTCATCTTTTTTATAGAGCTCGGTGAAGTGATCGACCCAAGCTGAATCTTCGATAGCAAGCTCTATCAAATCAGTTTTCCTTTCATTGAAAAAAGGAGCATTTATTGCTCTCCAGAAAGCAATGTTGTCTCTCAAAGAGCTAGCCTGGACTAAAGCAGTCCAGGCATTCTCTTTCAACTCCAATTTCCGCTTTTGTAATGAGGATCTATAGGTTGCTCTAGCAATTCTAATTTCTTGTGAGTTTTTGGGAATTTTTTTTAAAACCTGTTTTAAGTTAGTATGATGTCACTTCCAACGTTGATGCAAAGGTGGGGCTTCCTACCATCTGGTAGAGCTATAGAGAAAGGATTTCTGCACCAGTCTGGTACCTATAGGGATGTTCAAGACGAGAAAGATCAGAGCACATCTCTAGGCCTCAGATTGTCCCTGAAGGGGGAGATCGTTGGCTCGAACAGTCTTTCAATGGCTGATGAATATGACCATAAGAGGAGATCTGGAGGCTGACCATCTCCTTCCCAATTACAGTATTGATGCTCGCTTACATCTGAACTTACAATATAAGAGTAGTCCAGACACTTCAACAGAAAGGGACATCCCTCATCTCTCTGGTCCTGTTTCAGATGAGGTTTTTTAATTTACAACTGTAATACTTACTACAGCTGGAGCATTGGAATGGGCCTTGCCGTCTGCCGAAGTAGAGGGTAAAATTTTGACAGATTTTGCAAACCTCTTCCTCGGTTGTGTAGCCCTTGCTTCCATTCAATAAACCCTCTCGGCTCCTGCTATGACTGCAAGGAAGAAAAACATTTAGGGCCCAGCAGTTCAGATTTCATAGGCCTGCTGCAGGTCATCCCCTCTTCTGTTCTTTCACCCGCCACCAAAAGTCCAGGTGCCTTTCGATGGCTAGTGACCAGCTCCTCCCTTGAGAGCTTAAAACGGATTAGTCACATCTTGAATTGGGACATGCCCTCACCAGTGCAATAGTTCCACGAACAATATAGGAAACTTTATGCTAGGGCTGTTTTGACGGACAACTTGCCAGCCTGTCCTAGCATCTCAACAGCTACACTGCTTGTTTCAAAGCAGAGTGTGTTGGAAAGCCACCTTTCCTGCCTGAGCACCCCAGATTTTTCCTCTTTTCTGGGCCCATTTTTCGCTGGTTGCAAAGCACTGTGCATTTTACCCTGTGCACTTTATGCCTGATAACCAGTAGTAAAGGGCATGTACTTCCTTCCCCTTTAAACAAGGTAAATTGGTTTACTCCGGATTGGTAAATGTAATTTGACTGCAAGACCCTAGTACATGGTGTAGGAAGTGCACAAGGGCCCGGAAGTTAAATGCCACTTTTGGACTGCAGCTCTTATTGTGCCATCCGCTATAGTGGCAGTGCAAACATGGCTTCAGGGCTAGCCCGTGTAGCCTGGCTGTGGAAGTGTAAAACCTGATTTACAACCTGTCAAAATAACCCCTTTTGATGAGTAAAAAAACTCCCTTTTATATATTAGTAAGTCACCCCTTTGTAGGCCTAGTAGCCCACAAGGTAGACTGTATGGTTTTAAAACGTAAGACGTAGAAAAATTATTTTAACATCTCTACAGTGACAAGACCCAAAATTCTATTCTCACTATGGCATGCCTAGCTACCCTATGTAGGAAACCTGGGTGTAAATTAAAGTATTAGTACTGCTAACACAGAAAAGGGATCAGCATAACATTTTTTTTTATAAGTTCTTAAAAATCTAATTTAATGGTGAAGTTGGTTTTGTAATAAATATTAAGTAAAAGTATCTTTTAGAAAGTTACACTTTTCTTGGCTGAACCATTAGAGGACTAATTAGCATAAGCCTCTGCCAGCTCAGTCTGTACTCCAGCTTTGATTAGGTGCGAATGAGGTTGGACATGCAGTCCAGGGGCAAAGAAAAGGCTGACCTAAATAGGCAAAGATGATACCTCTGAGCTCAACAGAATATGAAGGTTATTGGCTGTAAGCCTTCTTTTGTCATCCAGAACAGTGTCCAATCCTGCTTGAAATAGTCTGAGTCACATGAAACATTTAGGACTCACTTGAAAGGGCAAGAACAGGATTCCAAGACGATTCTTGTGTCTCCTGTACATGGTTGCTGAAGGACCCTGCTTTTGTCTTACGAGAATTCTGTTTCTGGGTTTGCTGTGGCTACCATGCCTGCTTCAAACTGTATTTTAGTGTTGGATGCAGCAGTACATTAGGATTACCATAGTACACTTCCCCACTTGCTGCAACAGCCTCTGAGCCCAAGTTTAGTTTGGTCGAAGACTTCCGCCGTCTTGAAAATGCCCCGACACATGGCTTTTTGAGCCTGTTTGCAGTAAGGCAAACAAGAATTACTAAACAAAGTGAGTAGGGAACTTTTACCCCATTGATTAGGAAGGAGCAGGAAGTCCAGCCCACCCACTGCTTTGTGCCAGGTATAAATGTAGCCTCTCCAGGCTCCCTCTTCCGAACAGTTTCTGAATCTGCCGAACATCACAAGAGTACTGGACCTGTTATCTGTAATAATTTAAAATGTTATAACTCTAGTTTCCGCTATTAGATTTTTGTAATTTGTGTCTCATTTTGTTTATTTGATTTTGCTCTATTTTTAATAATGCAGGTTGGGATTTTTATGGTTTTACATTTTAACTTTATTACTGTTTTGGTCATGTATAAATAGTTTGCACATTGGCCTAAGTTAAGCTTGTCTGCTGTGTGCAATAGCTACCAGGTAATATAGCTTAGGTTAACTTAGTGACTTTGAGGGACCTCTCTGACAAGAGTTGTGATTATTCCTTGCAGTGGGCAGCCACCCATCCCAAAAATAATCCAATCTCTTACAGGGAGGGTCTAGGAGGTGACACCTACAGCACAGATGCAGTGGCTGCCATCCACTGCTGGCTCTGTAGCCTGTAACCCTCTCCGACTCCCCAACCCGATCCCCGCACCATCTTGCCAGAGGGTCAGGGGAAGTTGGCTGAGGGAGGAGTCCACCATGTTTCCACTAATTGGGAGATGATCATGACCAATTGATGGGTCATCCAGCTACATTCACCTTTACTCTCCTCTCTCCGGGCTGCGTTCTTTCCACCAAGCCGTGCTCTCCAGCAAAAGCCCAAAGTTTGTAGGCAGAAGTTGTTGCCCTATTGACGGGCAGAGGTGGTGCCTCTGGACAAAAGCTGCCTGTTCCCTTTACTGCTCGGTCCCAAGCCTGGGGCTGCTGGCATCTTTACCTCGCAATAAGGATGGTGCACGATGATCAATACCCATCTGGCATGGGCTGCAGGCAACAAGGCTTCCATAGCAGCAACCCCCATCTGGTATCGGCTGTAGGCAACAAGTTTCCATAGCAGTAACCCCCATCTGGCAAGGGCTGCAGGCAACAAGACTTCCATAGCAGCAACCCCCATCTGGTATCGGCTGTAGGCAACAAGTTTCCATAGCAGTAACCCCCATCTGGCAAGGGCTGCAGGCAACAAGACTTCCATAGCAGCAACCCCCATCTGGTGTCTGCTGTAGGCAACAAGTTTCCATAGCAGTAACCCCCATCTGGCAAGGGTTACTAACAATACTACATCACAAATCCCTCCGTAGGGCATCTAAAGGCATGCACACTGAGCATTAGAAGTATGAAGACACGGCTAGCACCAGAGTCGTTTCTACTCCCATTACAGGCCAATGAAATGGAAATGAGGTTTTCATTGGTCCAGTGGTAGAGTTACATCTGTACTCCACACATCCATGCCAGATGCTGCCTTCTTTTGTCCCACTTGCCAAAGAGTTCTTCTGTGGTTCATCGAGGATTCATCTTGCAGCTATTTCTAAATTTAGACAAATGAACAGTGCTGCACCTCACCTTGGGGATGCATCTCCATTATTTTTCTTGGATCCCAGCCTCTGCATAGTTAATTTTATTTTCGGACTACCTTCTCTCGAGGGCTCCGGTGTGAGGGAAACCCTGCGCAATGGCTGCTTAATTCTCTTAATATCAAAATCTGGCACGTAACCGCCATCGCCTCCATACGTCTATTCTCCTTCCTCTCACTCTACTTCCAAGAAAGACCTGAATGATCTTCTTTCCTTCAACATTTTCAGGTTATGTCTTTTTAACGTTACTGGTCCATCCCTTCCCAATACCATCTGATCACTCTTGAATTCAGAAGTCCTCCGGCTTCTTCAGTGCCCTTGGAAGTTATTATGCTTTCCTGCAGTCACTCTTAGGATCATATTGAATTAGGGAATGCCCTACATATCTTCAGATATACGACATTGTACATTCCTTCCTCTAATGTGTATTATTTTCCAATTTTGTAATTTTATATTTTCCGAAGGTACATTCTTATCCATGTTGTAACTCGGAATGTTTCATTGTGTGTTCCACCACTTGCAAAGTAAAGACTCCGATGCTAAACATCTTTTACATGAAACTTTCCTTTCCATGACATCTTAAACCAAGTTTTCTATCTTATTCTATGAAACCAAATCTTTCCCTCCAGAATATGTATCTCTAAGTGGTCAATGTAGTTTGCTAAGTTAGATCTATTATCAGTTAGTAAACTGTTGGATATATTTAAGGCTTTTTAAAAATGCACGTAACACTTACTTACAGACTAAAACATGAATAGATGAGAAAAAAAGCGGTTTAAAATCATAAAATCATTTCTTCAGTATTAATACATTTAAAGAGGTTGCTTAGAAGGGATACCCATTTCAAAGGCTGGCTGTTTGGCTTAGTAGGTGACTATAGAAGGGTGAGAGAGTGTGGGTTTATCTCCGCAACAATGGTTAATGGAGAGAAAGGGTATGGTATGTTGTCTGTTGAACCCCCAGGTAAAGGTGTGTCTCTCTCCCTGTTGCTGAGAGTGCAGTAGATGTGTTTTCTTGTGTATCAGGCAAAGGCGCTATAACGTTATCTTCTGGAGGAACATTGTCAGTTTCTCCTAGGGGGGATTTTGGGTGGGAGCGATAGGGTGGGACAGAAATATAACTGCTGCCTCAACACTGCTTTCTGCACTTCCGGTTGCCTCTTCAAGATACCTTGAGTAGGGCTTTGGTGCCTTCCTTTTTTCACCACAACTGCACCACCCTCCAAACTCCTGTCTGAGGGATAAAAAGCTGTGGCCACTCCTCCAGCACAGCAGTGTAAAGCACTGCTGGACATACTCTACTTGACTTTTTACCAAGTACTGCTGTGGTGTCTACTGCCATCTCCCACCAGTGCGGAGCACCCACGCTGGTAGTGGAGCTGCCCGCTGCGGGTGCACCGTGTGGTCCTTGAGCTAGCCGCTAATTTCTCGATTGTGGGTTTTTTCAGTCACCCCCCTGAAAACACGAGTCCTGGGCCTAGAGGTGCTCCATGGCATGGGCCCATGGTTTTTCTCCAGTACCAAGATAATCTCCCTGGTGCTCAGAAGAAACCTGCAAACATGACCCAAACGTACTGTGGAATAGAGGGAGATAAGTGCTGCTAATGCTCATTCTGAGAAATCACATTTCAGGAGACCAGGGTCAAAGGTTAGCTGTCCTGGTCTACCTGTAAGATATTTGTTTAGTTAAAAGTGAATGTGTAACAAGAGTGTCCCTCAGAAAGCAGTTCGGAGGGAGGGGGTTCTCTGTTTTAGTTTTCTAAAAGGGGGGGGGGGTCTAGATGGTGCACATTTACCTCTCAATTTGTGGAACCCAATGTTTAGCGATAATTGTTTGGTCTTTCGCAGTGCTGCATGGGGGGGTGGGCAGGATGGAAGGCTGCTTCAGAGTTTTACCAGTGGAATTTCTGTCCGTTCAAGTGGACATCGTAATGCCATGCTCGCAGTGGAAGTTCTACACTGTGTCGAGTTCTCCAAGTAGACGGCAGAGATTTCTGAAACAGTGAGGCTTTCTCTGTCATAGGTGGTGCCACGTTGATTGTGAAACCAGTGTGGAAATTCCACCAAAGCCAGTGACAGATGGTGAAATGTTCTCCATTCAATTCAGAAGTACAGAAAAAGTGATGGATAGAGTGCTTGAGATAATCTCAGCAGCTGGTAATTACTTGGGCCACATCCCAATCCATGGTTATTGTGCACGCCATGCCACCTCAGTTTTGACCCAGCCATATGCAAATCAGTCTTCACCCTGATCCAATGGGAACAGTCCAGCACAACTACCAAGCCAGGACCTCCATGAATAGGATCACAGGTGACCCAGGACTGATTTCACCCTACTAAGGGATCATCTGCCAGGTACAGCTTGGTTCCAGTCTGTGTATACCGGTCTTACTCGGGGCTACACACTAAAGTATACAAAAAGTGATGTATGGTATGCATGATTTAATCTCAGCCACATGCCAATCCATCGTTATTTTGCTAACCATGCCACCTCAATTTGGACCCAGCTATATGCAAATCAGTCTTGACCCTGCTCCGATGGGAACAATTGAGTCCGAACTGCGAAGCCATGCCTTCCCTGAACTGGAACACAAGCAACCCAGGACTGGTTTCACCCTACTCATAGCGCATCAGAAAGGTACACCTTGGTTCCACTGACAGTGTGCACTGGACCTATTCAACTCTGTGCACTCGGAAAATGCCCCCAAAGTGGGTTACATTATCTGTACCTACAAATCTATTCTGCCTAAGGGGGTGTGGGTGTGGAGTGCCCGGCAAGGACCACAACTAGTGTGAGAAAGTGCCTCTTATGCATGGTTAGCCCCCCACGTTTTGCCTAGTTTTGGTGTGGTTTCAAATGTAGAGCACAGGGTCCCTGCCATCCAGGTCCCCTATGGAGGTGCTGGTAAGTCACCCCTCTTGCAGTTCTCGCAGCCCTAAGGCAGGGTGCACTATATTCTAGGTGAGGACATATCGGCATGAGCAGATATGCCCCTAGAATATTGGGAACCATTTCATAATATTGTAAGTGCCATTGAAGTCATATAGATTACATGGGCTGGGAACTCGACAACACGAGTTCCACAGCACTATGATGGCTTTACTGAATATAGTGGTAAACTACTCCTTTCAATAAATCCACACTAATGCCAGTGTGGGATTTAATGTATCGTGTACTCAGAGGGCACCTTAGAGGTGCCACCTGAAAATCTTCCAGCCCTGATGTGGTCTCTGACTGGCTGTAGGCAGCCAGCCACCACCAGACATGTTCCTGGACCCCGGGTCTCCATAGACCCACTGTTCTCTGGGACCAGAAACAATGCACATCCTGGGCAGAGGTGTAATGCTTCCTCCCCCATGATGGGCCAGTGCTTTGAAGAGGGAAGCTTCGAAGGCATGCTGCCTGTGTAATTCGACCCCAAGTCTCTGCTGCTAGTGGTTTACACCCCCACTTTGGGCGGGAATACCGGTGGGAAAATGTGAAAAGATAGGAGGTGTGCCCACCTCTGCCAACCACTCACCTAAGGTGGGGGGGGGGGAGCGAAGTGAATCATCAGTCCCTGCTATCTTGAAGATGGGGGGGGGGTCTCTCCTATCAGGGCTAGGTCTGTGCCCCCATAGGATGGTGGCATAGTAGAGGGTGTAGTCACCCCAGGTAGGGTGCCCATTGGCCTTACTTGCTACTCTCCTAAAACGCCTCCTAAAAGTAGTAGACCCTCAGATCTACCATGACCCAAGAAGAAAGAAGACACCCTGTACTAGAAGCCAGAAGACAACTGCCTTAGCCTCAGCCCTACCAGCCTGTCTTCAGCTTTGACGACCCTGTGACTTGTCTTGAAACAACGATCTTCCAAAACCCCTGGGAGGACTGTAGCCTTCAATAAAGAGTCTAATCTCCTGAGGACAGCGAACCTGTCCAGAAGAAAGACTCCAAAGACTCCTGATTCGGGTGGATCTGCGCCTCCAGCCCGCTCTGCAACTAACTCTCACAGCCCGAGTCTGAATGGCTCACCTGTGCAGTGAAGTTTCCCCTGTGATCCAGACCTCATGTCCAGAGTTGGCTGACCTCTCCCCTCCTGCCCTCCACGCAGGCGCCTGCAGTGTGAATCCAGAAGCTCCCCCCGACTGGGACCTGCTTCGGTACGAAGATTCCGACGTCCAAAGACACGCTTGCACCTGAAGCCCCTGGGCCGTTGTGACCTGAACCAACGGTGCCCTTACAACCCCCTACACTCCAATTTACATCTGCTGTCACTGGTCTTCATTCTGCAACCTTTGGTGCTATGCCTGCAGCCTCTTTACCATCAGGAAAATCCTAATTTAAAAGCATTGGTGCCCGACATCTAATTTGCACCCAGCACCCATGTACCCCGGTGTCGCTGATGGTGTATGGCTGGTGTGCTTTGTAGTCCCCCCCCCCCCCCCGACCCCCAGTGCTTAAACCTAGCCCCCAAGCTTGGCCCCTAAAACGATTTACTTACCTGCAAGCAGTGTGGCTCTGGGCACTTCCTGTCTCCATTGGAAAGCATTGGGCCGAACTCTGATTTAGACCTCTGCACCCGGCCACCCCTTTGGTGCTGGTGGTGCAGTTTGGTTCCTAACTGACCCCTGGCTTTTGGCTCCGAAGACTGAAATTGTAAGTTTGTTACTCATATGTTAAACAGCAATATTGGTTTTCCCCATAGGATAACATTGGTCAGTTTGAAAAAGTTTCCAAGTGTTGCTTTTTGGAAGTGAAAAGTATTTTTAATTAAAATCATACTTACCTAATTACGACAACCTGGGTCTTAAAATAATATACTAAGTATAATTTTCTAAAATTGGTCTGGATCTCCTTCTTGAGCCGTGTGTCCATTATTGATCATTACTGTAATAAATGTCCTACACTCCTCTGTGTTAGGCCTGAGGCTGCTCGCCCACACTACCACAAATAGCGCACTTTGGGTTTTTCATTGAGCCCTGCACACTGTTGGGGAACCCCTGAACTCTGTGTACGATATTACCACCTAGTGGCAATATCACATACAAAGCCAGCTTCCTACACCTAGCTAAATCAGTCTTGGCTGCAACCCAACAGGGACAGTCCAGCCCAGACTTCCAGGCCACGCCTCCTCTGTATGGGAATATCTCTAGGAGAGTGGTTTCTGCTCTTCCTCTGGCCCAGTTGCAGAGCTACAAAAGGCTGTGCCCTTGAAGCTACGCCATCTAATATGGTTTGATCACCAAAGGTGTGGCTGGAGATTCCACAGTATTTTGGGAAGAATTCGAGGTTTTGGGAGGAAACCCTGCCATACTCCCTCTAAACTGGCTCTTCAGCCATCATTACAAGTTAATGGTTACATTCGGACTGTGCCGGTCACCGCCTTGAAGGGGGTGACCGATGCGTTGGCTTTCCTGGATGACATAACGGTGTTCGTGACTAATGTTCGTGATAACAATTTGTTTTCTGTCTTACGTGAGTTGGAGAAGAAAGGTATAACATTGAAAGTGCCTAAATGCAAATTCAGGTGAGAAGAGCTAGTGTGCACAGGATACAGAATTCCTTAGGAAGGGATCACCGAAACCGAATCATATTGAGGGGATTTTATAGGCACCGACACCTCAACCGAAGAAGCGACCATTATTTCCCCAGGGTTTGGCAGGGTTCTGTCTGGAATTTTGGAAAAGTAGGCCACTAAAATAGAACCATTACGATGCCTATTGAAAAACAAAAAGAGCAGTTTGGGTTGGATCTAAGAGGGAGTTTGAGGAGTTGAAGAAAGACGTAGTGAGTTACTCTTGCTTGAAGTCATTTGAGATGGGCAAAGGATCCGTGTGACAGCAGATGTGAATAGCTGTGGGTCGGGAGCTGTGTTGAGTTTGTGGTGGTGTATGCCCTGACAACCTTTTTGAGAGTCCGAAAGGAATGAATCTGCTAATTTTATGGAGCATGTGATTTGTTCTTAAGACCGATCACAAACCACAGACTGGCTTTCTCTGGGACAGGGGAAGAGAGTATTGTATGCCACCACCACTGCAAAAGAGAGGCACAGGCCTGCAGGGAGCCAGCAGATGGCACCCTCGAAGAGACCGTGCAAGCATGAAGGAAAGAGCCTGGTTACCTGCCGGGAGCCCGCAAAAGAGACGCCGCTTCTGATGCCAGGAGGAAGTCTGGCACTCCTCCCCACTATAAAAAAAAATAAAGGCCTGTCTGCCATCTACCTCCCAGACACACGTACAGCACCACCAGTACTCCCCAGAATCTAGAGGGAAGGAAAGGCCCAGTGTGCAACGAATGAAGAGAGGAGATCGTTTGATCCCCCTTACTACAGTAACACCACCCGTAGCAGGTTCGAGACTCTTCAGGGAGTGACCCACACTGCTTATAGACTGAGTCGCCTATCAACCCACTACAGGCACAAGGACAGTCGTGCACACTTTAGTGGCAAGCTGCCACCACCGACAATAAAAGAGGATCCTCGGCTCCCATGGCAACTCTGTTTTGCACCCTCATTACTTTGGGCCAAGAGTAAGAAAAGTATGAGAAAAGCTCAGTCAACAACTACATAACTGAACAATGCCCGGTGGAAATTGTGACTGAGTCTGGCTGACCTTAGACGTCTCTGCATTCTGAAGGAGAATGAACCCCACATGAACCGAAGCACAGGAAGAAGAGAAGAGTTGAGTCTTGTAGACAGGACAAGACCTGCGATAGCTCCATGATGGCAGAAGTCACACAGTCCAACGAACAGGATGTGACCAGCAAGAGGTCCATGATGGGAGGAAACGCACAGTTCTACAAACAGGATGGGACCAGTGAGAAGTCCATGAGAAGACAACTGGCGACACATGGCCTGGTGCCACCTCACGATAGAAGAAGAGAACACATGTGACATGTGGCCTGATGCCACTTCCCAGCAGAAAAAGAAGAGAACATGTGGTGCGTGGCACGACGTCACATTGCAAAGATCTGAAAAAAATTGACGGAAGATGGGTGTGTGACCAGACCTGTCACACTGAAATCCTGACGACGACAGGAGAAATGATCAAGAGTTACAAAATGATCAAGGGTCAAAAGACTGAGGCCTCGTGCCACGACATGAGAGTGAACCTACCGACACAAGTAAGCCACCAAGGTGGGGCGACGTCACTGGTGACAGCCCAGCGGGAGAACCGAAAGTAAGTTGCATGAGCCGCGTATCTGCCCCACGCTTCCGATGCGACCGTCCTTCCACAGTCACCGGCTGCTTGAGGATTGACGGTATCTGTGCTATGAACTGCATATGCCGTAAGAGAAGATCAGCGACACCAAGGTACGGGGCTGCGAAGTTCCCCTAGTCACCGTACCACCTACAAACTGTTGTCACCTGTCGTACAGGTTGTCTAATGGTAACAACACCATCATGCCACGTGCATCACCCTATCCACCGAAGGAGTATCTGACCACCAGAGTGGAGCCTTACACCCGCAAACCACCAAGAGACCAAAGAGGCCCTCCTGGCACCATGAAGGACCAATTGTCCAGAGACCATCTGCTAACCCTGCCCCGCACCTGGATCCTATTGGCGAGCACAGCTGACCATGTATCATCTACCCTTGTGGTTGCACGAATGACTCACCCATGGCACTGCTGGCAGTCTTGCAGCGGCCCTCGCGTGACTTTGACCCAACCGAAGGCTGTCGAAGGGTCTTGACGCAATCCACACCTGTTTGTACCCAGAATCATCTGGTTAAATTATGGATGTGAGCAGTGATGTCCGGTTGCTGCCAGCTGCACGTGTCCAGTGATGCCCTGCGGACTGGCTCTAGAGACTGAGAGACTGGGTGGCATCTAGTTTGTTTATTTATTCCCACAGGTTGGACTCTGTTTTTCGTTTGGATTTTGGGAGGGATATAGCGTCCTGCCAGACACGAAACTGCTTCCAACCATTCCCTGAGGACTGGTCTTACATCCAGGCCACATACAACCAACACAAGCATCACGAGTTACGCCTGCCAATAAAAGGATCCGGGTGGACGTGGCCTGGGCCAGTTCAGAACCGTTACACACTGTGTCGTCCTTTACCAACCACGTGGGCCTAGGGCCCAGAATACCATAGCCCCAGCCACTTTCTTCCTCTGCTGCCACTACCACCTTTTGACCACGGCATTCTCTCTCACACACATCTGTTCCCTTCTACCTCGCTCGGGCCCTTCTTTCCCCTCCTCTCGCCTGTCCTCTCCCTCCGTCCTGCTGTGAAGTGCTGCTGGTACATGACGAACACGTTGTTTACACCAGAAACGTGTGCATCACATATAAGCACAGTTGATTTTTTTTTCTGTCCAGAATTCCACCATTTTTAATAAAATGAGTTACTGCAAGTTTCATAAAGGACACGTCCTGTTTTCATTGTATTTCTAAATAATTTACACGTGGTTCAGATTTTCAGTGGTTGGAGAGGAGTTATGTTATAATAGCACAAAAAACAGGAAGAGGATGTGGTTTTAAGAAACTGGTTATTCATGGGCAGTTTCATATACTATAGGATCAGTAAGCCAGGGGGGCAGGTTGCCAATGGCCATGCCCTGGCACACAAAACATGCACTTTGCATCTAACGGACACAGTAATAGCAGCCTGTGATGTGCCTGCAGTGCTTTAAATGGGCCGGTACTGTCCGGTACTCCGGCTCTTTTCTATTTTGAGAGGGAGAGTACCGGCACTTCTCAAGAGAAATGCTATACTTTTAATCGGAGAGTACCGGCACTTCTCAGACACAAGCAGATACCTGCACTTCTATTTTTCCATTTCAAGCACTGCCTGCAAGTGTACTGTAACCACATTGTATGTATGAGAGATGCTGACTGACACGGGCTGGTGCCACCACTGTCCTTAATTACATAGAAACATAAAATACCTCCATGTGACGACTCTTAGGGGGGCTCCATTCAGCCCAAACCTTTGGGGGCAACATTAGCCTTAGCACTGGGTAACACAACTTTTAAAATGACCCACACACCACAGCACTTGGTAATAAAACGGGCGTGAAGCAATAGTAATAGTAACGGAAATATATTTAATGCGAATAAAAGGACATGGGGCTGCCAAGTAGTAGTAGACCGACATAAGCAAATGTGGTTTAATGGGAAGAGCTGCCGGTCTGGGCTCAGCGCCGTCCTTTAATTCTGTGCAAATCGCCTAATCTCGCAATTTGGATCTGTGGTTGAGCGCTCTGATGGTAACGGGGAAAGTTCGTGTTATACAAAAGTTGAAAAACGCGGCGCTATGAGAGCACAGTTGTGATATGAAAGGTGAAATTAGTATCCACTCGCTGTCGTTAGATAGATAGGTCCACTTTCGGGCTTGTTTCCTTTCATAGTTGGGCTTCTTTTGTAGTTTTCTTCCTTAGCACATGATTTGGGCTTTGATTTCACAATCATGGAGGCGAGGGCGTGGACTCCGGAGGGTGCAACATGCAGAGGGTGGTGTGCCACCCCCAGGCCTCTCGCCCAGATCCTCCAGCATGGGCTGCCTTCTAAGCACACAGCAGGGGGCAGATCTGAGGGTGCAGCCTGCCTGGGAGGGTGGGGGCTCTCCCTGAGTCCTCACATCCCCCCCACCTTTCAAGACCCCTCATCCTCAAGCCCTACACCATGGGATGCACACTGAGTGCCCAGAAGAGGGCGGCAGCCAAGAGGAGCCGAAAGATTGAGCGACACCTGCTGCAGGATGGCAGGAAGAACCCACACAGGGAGATAAAGCTGCTGCTTGTGGGGTTGCCGGACAGTGGGAAAAGCACCTTCTTGAAGCAGCTGAAGATTGCCAGTGAGAATGGATTACCTAAGGAAGAGCGCCGGCAGTGCAAGGAGCAGGTACACTTCAACATCATCCAGTCTATCACCGCCATCCTACAGGCCATGGCAGGACTCAACATAGACTTCAATGACCCCGCTAGAGCCGACGACGCTCGGCGTCTGTTCTTATTGACTGGAAGTGCCGATGAGGTGATGATGAACCCTGAACTGTCCAGCGCCATCAAACGGTTATGGGAAGACAGTGGGGTGCAGGAATGTTTCCACAAAACCCAGCAGTATCGCCTCAACGACTCTGCATCATATTTCTTCAACGATCTTGACAGAATATGCAGAGAGGACTACATTCCCACAGAGCACGATGTGCTGAGGGCCAGCTGCAGGACACCAGGCGTGACAGAGATGCAGTTCACCATCAGGGACTCCGAGTTTAAAATCTACGATGTTAGCGGTCAGCGACCAGACAGCCAGAAGTGGATGCAGTGTTTTACAGATGCGGCTGCCGTGGTGGTCTGTGTGGCCCTCAACGACTATGATCTGGTGCTGGGTGAGGAGATGAACCGCCTGCATCAAAGCATGCAGCTGTTCGACCACATCTGCAAAAACATGTGGTTGATGAGTAGCCCGACAATTCTCCTTTTCAACAAGAAAGATCTGTTTGAAGAGAAGCTCAAGACGAGCCCTCTTGCAATCTGCTTCCCAGATTACACGGACAGTGACACCTATGAGGAAGCTGCATCCTACATTCAGTCCCTGTTTGAAGACCTAAACCATAGTCCAGACAAAAAGGATTTGATCACACACTTCACCTGCGCCACAGATACCCGCTACATGCAGTTGGTCATCGATGCAATTGCTGATTACATCCTTTTGCGCTGTAGGCAAGATTTACACTCCGGTTACTACGCCGGAATGATTTAGTCTGCAAGGTAATGCCCTTAAATAGGCCTGGCACACTGAGAAGCCTTATTGGGACCGGAGCACCTGTACAGTGGTTTTGAGCATCCTTAATGCGCTCTCTAGCACAGCAGTGGGCTGGCCGAGTGCTGCCTGATCCACGGACAGTTTAAAGTGCTGCGCACTTTATGTTAACCATTTTGAAGTGCTACCTCCTTCGTGGCAGCTGGTATAAAATGATGACTGCTTCATAGGAAGCTATTAAAATGCTTACTGCCTTCTGCCACCACGTGTAAAGTGTTGCCTACTTCATGCCAGTCAGTTTAGAGTGCTGCCTGCTTCATGAGTTGCTATACAAAATTGCCTGCCCCCTGTCAGTCAGTGTAAAGTGTGCCTGCTTTTTGTTTTCCTTTTTAAAGTGCTCCCTGTTTCCTAACCCTTTGTTTTAGTCAGTGTAAAGTGATGCCTGCATTGTATCGGTCAGTATTAAGTGCTGCCTACTTTGTAACCATAGATCACTACCTGCTTCATGTTAGTTGAAAGCTGTGATTACATTGCTTCAGCCTAAAGCTCTGCTTGCCTGAAATGAGTCTGTGTAAAACACTGCCTGCTTTGTGTTACCCCTAGAGCACTCACTTCTTCACTTCAGTCACTGTAGAGCGAGGTCTGCTTCGTATCAGTTAAAGTACAGCGCTGCCTGCTTTGTACATTGTAAAGTGCTGTTTGCCTTGTGTCCCCATGGAGCACTGCCTGCTTCATATGAGTGTTAAGTGCTGCCTGCTTCATCAGAGCACAGTGCTGCCTGGTTTGTGTTGGTTAGTGTATAGTGCTGTTTGCCTCGTGTCACCATGGAGCACTGCCTTCTTCATGTGAGTGTTGCCTGCTTCACATGAGAGTACAGTACTGCCTGCTTCATGTTAGTTGAAAGCTGTGATTACATTGCTTCAGCCTAAAGCTCTGCTTGCCTGAAATGAGTCTGTGTAAAACACTGCCTGCTTTGTGTTACCCTAGAGCACTCACTTCTTCACTTCAGTCACTGCAGAGCGAGGTCTGCTTCGTATCAGTTAGAGTACAGCGCTGCCTGCTTTGTACATTGTAAAGTGCTGTTTGCCTTGTGTCCCCATGGAGCACTGCCTGCTTCATATGAGTGTTAAGTGCTGCCTGCTTCATCAGAGCACAGTGCTGCCTGGTTTGGGTTGGTTAGTGTATAGTGCTGTTTGCCTCGTGTCACCATGGAGCACTGCCTTCTTCATGTGAGTGTTGCCTGCTTCACATGAGAGTACAGTACTGCCTGCTTCATGTGAGTGTTAAGTGCTGCCTGCATCACTCGAGCACAGTGCGGCCTGGTTTGTGTTGGTTAGTGTATAGTGCTGTTTGCCTTGTGTCACCATGGAGCACTGCCTGCTTCATATGAGTGTTAAGTGCTGCCTGCTTCATCAGAGCACAGTGCTGCCTGGTTTGTGTTGGTTAGTGTATAGTGCTGTTTGCCTCGTGTCACCATGGAGCACTGCCTTCTTCATGTGAGTGTTGCCTGCTTCACATGAGAGTACAGTACTGCCTGCTTCATGTTAGTTGAAAGCTGTGATTACATTGCTTCAGCCTAAAGCTCTGCTTGCCTGAAATGAGTCTGTGTAAAACACTGCCTGCTTTGTGTTACCCTAGAGCACTCACTTCTTCACTTCAGTCACTGCAGAGCGAGGTCTGCTTCGTATCAGTTAGAGTACAGCGCTGCCTGCTTTGTACATTGTAAAGTGCTGTTTGCCTTGTGTCCCCATGGAGCACTGCCTGCTTCATATGAGTGTTAAGTGCTGCCTGCTTCATCAGAGCACAGTGCTGCCTGGTTTGGGTTGGTTAGTGTATAGTGCTGTTTGCCTCGTGTCACCATGGAGCACTGCCTTCTTCATGTGAGTGTTGCCTGCTTCACATGAGAGTACAGTACTGCCTGCTTCATGTGAGTGTTAAGTGCTGCCTGCATCACTCGAGCACAGTGCGGCCTGGTTTGTGTTGGTTAGTGTATAGTGCTGTTTGCCTTGTGTCACCATGGAGCACTGCCTGCTTCATATGAGTGTTAAGTGCTGCCTGCTTCATCAGAGCACAGTGCTGCCTGGTTAGTGTATAGTGCTGTTTGCCTTGTGTCACCATGGAGCACTACCTTCTTCGTGTGAGTGTAAAGTGTTGCCTGCTTCACATGAGAGTACAGTACTGCCTGCTTCATGTTAGTTGAAAGCTGTGATTACATTGCTTCAGCCTAAAGCTCTGCTTGCCTGAAATGAGTCTGTGTAAAACACTGCCTGCTTTGTGTTACCCTAGAGCACTCACTTCTTCACTTCAGTCACTGCAGAGCGAGGTCTGCTTCGTATCAGTTAGAGTACAGCGCTGCCTGCTTTGTACATTGTAAAGTGCTGTTTGCCTTGTGTCCCCATGGAGCACTGCCTGCTTCATATGAGTGTTAAGTGCTGCCTGCTTCATCAGAGCACAGTGCTGCCTGGTTTGGGTTGGTTAGTGTATAGTGCTGTTTGCCTCGTGTCACCATGGAGCACTGCCTTCTTCATGTGAGTGTTGCCTGCTTCACATGAGAGTACAGTACTGCCTGCTTCATGTGAGTGTAAAGTGCTGCCTGCATCACTCGAGCACAGTGCGGCCTGGTTTGTGTTGATTAGTGTATAGTGCTGTTTGCTTCGTGTCACCCTGGCGCACTACGTGCTTCATGTGAGTGTAAAGTGCTGCCTGCTTCACATGAGTGTCCAGGACTGCCTGCTTTGTGTCAGTCAGAGTAAAGAGCTGTACCTCTGTGCTTTGCATATGCGTTTGTAGGGAGAAGTGCCTCTCTGCTTGCAGGCTGTCGGCCCAGAGTGCTGCCTCTGTGATCACAGCCTCCTTGGCTACTTCATCTGCAGGTTTGCTGTACTCCTTCATTTGACAACTTCATCTTGCTCTTCAAAAGGTCCGACCCATTTAAAACTACAATTCCCAGAATGCTGCTTTATGTAACGGGCAAAGATTTTTTTTTAAATCCCAGTGGTTGCTTAAGGTCACGGGGTCACAGCTTGGTAGACGTGAGTTACCGACACATTACTCCACCTGAACGAAGCCACCCCTGTTAATACAGAGCTCTGGCGTTGCCCAGGTCCGTGCGCAAGTAGCTCAACCCGTGCAGGTATGTTTTCTTTGCATTCTGCGATGCTTAGTTGAGAATATTATGATAACATCGGAGCTACAAATCCCACGATGCAAAGTAAAACGAGGCCTGGGCGAGCTCCCAAGCACAAAAAGAAGAGCTTAAGCGCTCCGTGTGACAAACGCCAGGTTTCAGAGCCATGCCTCAACAGCTCCTCGGTTCTGTGTTTTCTGTTAATTCTGCTACAGGCAGTCCAGTTTCCGTAGACCACAAGTCCCAGAATGCACAGTAATCTCGGGTCCAGGGAGGGGTTGACAGGTCCGGGGCTGGTGCACCCAGCAGGGGCCCCGTTTCTGAGCAATGCAAGAGGTGCCGTTTCTGTGCTCCCGGGTGCTCGTTTTGACATTTGTCTTTTTTCAAATTCAAGTTTTATATCTTCGGAGTTTATGATTAAAAGTATTGAAAATTATCTAAACAACTCTGAAAATGCGGAAGTTTCTGTTTTGGCAGCCCCCTTTCTTTGTGCGTGGTGTGGGGGCGGGGTCTGCTGCCTTAACCCCTCATGTCTGTGACTGTCCGGAAGGGAGGGGTGCTTCTGCCTGCGTCATGCTTTGCCCTCTTGCAAGACACGGAGCCGTCTAACACGTGTCCACCCCACTGCGCCCTCAGTCATGTTTTTTGTTTGTTTAAAAAAAAAAAAGCCCCTTAATGTAATGTCAGGAACTAAACGAGAACAATCACCAGTATGGTGGCAAGCCTTAGGTAAAGGGGGGCCGCCCGCAGTCACTGGTCTCATCACCTACCTGCAGGGGCGGATAGCTTGGTCAGTTATGGGGGGGCGGGGGGGATGGGCGGGAGGAGTATGTGTACGTTTCTGTCTGTGTGTATGTGAAAAGGCGTGGTGACATCTGACAGACGCCTCACCACACCCGACCCATAATACCTGCCCCCAGCTATTTACCAGAAAATTTGAGGGGTGCGCTGTAACACTCTAAACACCCCCCCCCCCCCTGAAGCTACGCCCCTGTCAACTAGCATCTGGCCTGTTGGGCTGGGGAAGCTGGAGGGGTTGTCAGTCTGCTCGGACGAAATAGGACTGGCCTCACAACCTTGAGAACTGTAGTGAGGGTGAGCGAGTGGCAGGGGAGCTTTACATGGTAGGACTGGTAGCCAGAGGGGTGTGGGAGGCAGGTGAGCTCTGTGCCCGTTGGAGTAACCTAGGAGAGCCAGGGAGTGGTGTGAGAGGTAGGTAAGCTGTCACACCTGGGCCGGCCTGGAAGAACCACGGATACATGTAGGAGGTAGGTCCAAACTACTCCCCAGGACTATCCCAGGTGAAGCAGGGAAAGGTAGGTGACCTGTAGACAACTGGACAGTCCTGGGAGAAGCGGGGATAGGTCTGAAAGGCAGGTTTACATTACACCGCAGGATTAGGGGCCAGGTGTGGGAGGCAGGTGAGCTGTACACACCTGGAATAGCCTTGGAGAACGAGGGAGAGGTGTGAGACATAGGAGAGCTCTACACAGCTGGACTGGCCTAGGAGAACCAGAGATACGTGTGAGAGTCAGATCAGAACTACACCCCAGGGCCAGTCTAAGAGAAACAGAGAGGCAGGTGAGCTCTGCTTCCTTGGAGTAACCTAGGAGCGCGAAGGCGAGGTGCGGGAGGCAGGTCAGAACTAAAACCCAGCTTTAGCCCAGAAGAACCCCACGGAGATATGCGAGAGGTAGGTTCGCTCTACACACGTGGCTGGTCTTGTAGAACCAGCAGAGAGGGTGTGAGAAGCAAGAGAGATCAATCCACCCAGACGGGCCTCTGTGAACCAATGAAGGGACGCGAGAGACAAGTGAGCTCTACATGCCAGTAGTGGTCTAGGAGAACAGGAGATGGGTGTGAGTGGCAGGTGAGCTTTACATACATGGACTGGCATTGGAAAACCATGGAGAGGTGTGAGCCAGGTGGCATTTACACAGCAGGAAAGGAATAAGAGAACCAGGAAGGGGTATGAGAAGCAGTTAAACTGTACACAACAGGCAAACTTTGGAGAACCTGCAGAGAATGGTGTGAGAAGCAGGTCCTCTTACCCTGTGTCACGAAAGGGAGGCCTACAGGCACACTCGCCTTTTTAAAAGTTCTCCTGCTGTGTGCTTGACACACCCGTGGCCTATATCTGGTAGATGTGGAAGTGCATGTGCGATAGAAGCATGTGTGTATGTGTGCTCGCAAGAAGTACAATACACATTGAGTGAAGTGTGGGACAGTGTGAGAGAGATGGGGCTGTTAAGGGAATCATGAAGAGTAGGCTTAGGAGTCCAGGATTGACCTTTTGATGCACATATACCTGTGCCTGACATCCAGGTGTAAACTCTTGTCACTCCCATGAATCTTGTGTGTTAATTAGCTTCCAAGCCCTGCCTGCTATAAAAGACATCCTTCAGGAGGTAGAAGAAAGGGGAAACATTTCCATTTCAAACAAGTGGAACCCCACCATAAAACTTTAAAGACTTGAACACTACGGTAAATTTTGTGTCTGGAAAAGAACTATAAGTAGCAGAGTTTGAGACCCTAAACGTTGTAATCTGGCAAGCAACCAGATGGGTTGTGTGAGGAGGGGAAGCTCTGCCTATGACTAGGATGTAGGGGGCCCAGGCCAGCTAGTCACCCTGCTGGGTGAGGGGAAATCACCCAGGGTAAACAAGACCACCTGCTCTGGAGCCTGGAGCACCAGCGCATGCCTGCTTGACAAGACCAGGGTGCCCTGTGAGGAAAAGGAGAGCCTTGAAAGGAGCAAGGTCCGGGGGGAGCCCTATTGTGAGGGCTCCCTGTGCAAGGAGTGAAAAATCCGCTCTTGCACCAATCAGGCCGTAGCCCGTGTGCTGGATTGTTTCAGTGATCCCCATATGCCGGGTGGGGCCGCCGTGGACTGAGCCGAGGAGCAAGGGTTGTGTCAAGGGTTCCAGGACTGAACAACATTTTGGTGAGTGGCCCTGTGTGCTGGAGAGAGGGCCACTGTGAACATCAATGCCAGGTCAGCATTACCAGACTTGTGAGTGCTGTGGCCGTGACCCCATATGCCAGGAGGGGCCACCTGAGACACTGAGGCCAAGGGTTCTGGCCGTCACCTGGGACCGAGAAACTGCTGCGGTGACTAAGGCGGTTTCAGCGTGCCTACTGCAAACTGCACACAAGGAGGCCGAAGGATCAATGGACATCATAGGAGCCCTGTCGGACCATGGAGAACAACCTCCCCCGCCCCAGCAAAGGGCAAAGTGACTTACCATGCGATAACCGGAGTGGGAACAACCTCGATCGCTAGAACCAGCCGGTAGCGTGGTTTGGAGGAGAGAGCCTGCACCTTCTGGGTGTTGCCATGTGTGACCGTGTGCAGCCAACTTTGCGATACGGAGCAAGACTTCACTGCACCACTGTAGGATTGCATACTGCTTGAGTGGGTAAGCCATTATCTGGGCCTTTGGGGCCCCGGTTGGAGCTAGGAGGGAACACAATGCCAAGAAGAAAAAGCAGCACACTGGAAGGAAGAGAGAAGAAAAGAAAAATATCACAGCGTGACCAGCGGAGGAGGCAAATCAAAATGAAGCAATTAGTACTTGGTCCAAGGGCCACATGAAATAAGAGAAAATGAAGCTGGCATGCGCTCGCCAATTGAAAGGCAGCAAGTAAGACTGACAAGGAAGCAAATGAATAGTAAGCAGTGGGCGGGCTCCAAGCCCCTTGTAGAAAATAATGTCTCCTGCACGCTAGAGTGCATGCTGGGTCGCAGGCGAGACCTAAAATGGCAAAATGCTTTGTCGCTTTTCTTGCACGGCGTGGATGAAAATGTGGTAATCCAATGCTGAAAAACTCTGCTAGCATACAAAAAGACATTTGAGGTAAACAGGCTTAGAGTGTCTGTGGTGTTGTAGAGTGCTCCGTATAAAGTAGCTGCTGCCCAGCAAAAACTATCCGGGGTCATACTTCTCTTCTTGGCATTTTGTGTGTGTGTATATATATATATATATATATATATATATATATATTCACTGAAAAAAACCATAGGTTCCAGACACGTTATAGTTAGGAATTAGCATTTAAAAAACCTTAGAAATTCACTGAAAAAACCATAGGTTTCAGATACGTTATAGTTAGCTGGACATTTCACTCGTACAAAACCATAGAAATTCCTCCATTATAGGTAATTCTGCTAACTATAACTCGCGCACCCACAATGCACTGCTGATGATGTCACATATAACATAATTCATGACATGGTCAGTGACATCACTGATGACATCTCAAATGACATCACTTATGAGATCACTGATAACATCATCCAGTGAATGTTGTTTTGCTTGATATTTAAATATGTATTATATATATAGCAATCTGCATTGAAGAATGAGTGGATATATAAATGTCTGGATAGAGGATTTAGTAGCTGTGTGATTGACTGTTTAAGTGAGTAATTAAAAGTGTCTCACTAAATACATGGGTTAGTGACTAAACTGTGTGAATGTCTGTATCACTCTGTCTGTTGTGTAATCTGCTGCGTCAGTTGGTCACTAGCTACATGACTGTCTATATTACTTATTGATTAGTTGGCTGAGTATTTGTATGGGAGACTGAGTGTATGTCTGGTTGAGTGGGAGATGTGTGACTCGGTGCATATATGTATAAGTGGTTCATTGACTAGGTGTATGAGTTTAAGAGTGCATGTGGAAACAGTTGTTTAGGTGAGTGAGTGTGTTTATGGGTGTGTTGATGAGTGAATGTCTCAGTGGTACATCTGTAATGAAGTACAAAAATAAAAAGCAGTGAATGTGACCGTTGGTGTATATAAATAACTATTAGTAAGAGTTAGTAATTGTTAGAGTGACTGTATGGATGAGTTTATACAAGTAATAGTGATTTTATAACATAGTAAGTATGAGTTACTTTTTGAATGAACAAATGAGGTGTTGTGTGTATAACTGTGTATGTGAGTAAATGTAAGTGGGATTGATTCTTTGCATGAGTGAGTAGGATGACTGCATAACCGACTAGGATGACTGCTGATGTGTCAATGTCTATATAGGTGTATGAGTGCATTTGATAGTGTTCTATTGATTAGTGACTGCATGTATGAGTAATTCTGTGGGTGAATGGGTAGTTGTGTGTGAAGACCTAGGAATCAGTGAGTGGGTATGTAGTAACTGGTATTGGTATGTAAATGGTTTAAAAAATGGTACCCTGTATTGTATAGTGAGTGATCAAAGGTTATACTTGTGTGTGATGAGGTGTATTAGCTTGTCACATGGATGATGTCATCAGTGAAGTCATCAGTGATGTCACTGACCATGTCATGAATGATGTAATATGTGACATCATCAGCAGTGCATTGCGGGCGCGCGAGTTATAGTTAGCAGAACTAACTATAATGGAGGAATTTCTATGGTTTTGAATGAGTGAAATGTCCAGCTAACTATAACGTCCCTGAAACCTATGGTTTTTTCAGTGAATTTCAAAGGTTTTTTAAATGCTAATTTCTAACTATAATGTCCCTGAAACCTATGGTTTTTTGTGAATTTCAAAGGTTTTTTAAATGCTAATTTCAAACTGTAACATGTGTAAACGCGTCCCCCTGGCGTGTTGTAAATTGGGGGATTAAGTCCCTTTGAGTCCTGAGGGTCCCTGCGGGCCGACTAGCCCACCAGGTACCTCCAGTAAGCGCCACAGAGCTGTGTTGCAGAGGTGTTACGAGGCCACGCCCCTTTTTACACCTCTCTGCAACGCAGCTCTGTGGCACTTACTGGAGGTACCTTGTGGGTTAGTTGGCCCCCAGGGACCCTCAGGATTCAAGGGGACTTAATCCCCCAATTTGCAACGAGCCAGGGGGCGCGTTTGCACACTTGTTTTATCAGGCCCTGCCCCCTCCCTGCACCACTGTGCAAACGCGCCCCCTGGTGCGTTGTAAGTTTGAGGATTAAGTCCCCTTGAATCCTGAGGGTCCCTGACGGCCAACTAGCCCACCAGGTACCTCCAGTAAACGCCACAGAGCTGCGTTGCAGAGAGGTGGTCCGAGGCCACGCCCCTTTTTAAACCTGCCTTACCGTTTAAGTGGCGAGCGATCTATCCGAGTTCAACTGTGATACTGCTTAGCATGTTCTGAATAATGTCTACATTTGCACAAACTGCCTGCAGAAATATCCGTGACAAACCTTTGAAAAAGGACTGAGGCACTTTCATAGGTCTGAATGGAGGGCTCAATTATGTGACATCGCTCTAGTGAAATATTTTTCCTCAGTCTAGAGGTACGGAAACAAACTATGCTAAAAGCAAAACCGTGAAACTGCAAACAGACATCTTTGTAAAGGAGAATACGAAATGAGGCACTGCATAAATTCCTCATCATGTAGGGGGTCGTGCTGAGGGTAGTGGTTTAGGGTAGGGCAGTGGTGTTTGGGTAGTGTAGGGGGTTGTGCTGGGGGTAGTGTTTTAGGGTTTAGAGTAGCGCAGTGGTATTTGGGTAGTGCAGTGATGTTTGTGTAGTGTAGTGGGTAGTGTTTTAGGGTTTAGGGTAGTGCAGTGGTGTTTGTGTAGTGTAATGGGTAGTGTTTTAGGGTTTAGGGTAGTGCAGTGGTGTTTGGGTAGTGCAGGGGGTCGTGCTGGGGGTAGATTTAAGGTTTAGGGTAGTGCAATGATGTTCGTGTAGTGTAGGGGGTCGTGCTGGGGGTAGGGTTTTAGGGTTTAGGGTAGTGCAGTGGCGTTTGGGTAGCGTAGGGGGTAGTGTTTTAGGGTTTAGGGTAGTGCAGTGGCGTTTGGGTAGTGTAGGGGTCGTGCTGGGGGTAGTGTTTTAGGGTTTAGGGTAGTGCAGTGGTGTTTGTGTAGTGTAGGAGGTTGTGCTGGGGGTAGATTTAGGGTTTAGGGTAGTGCAGGGGTGTTTGTGTAGAGTAGGGGGTCGTGCTGGGGGTAGATTTAGAGTTTGGGGTAGTGCAGTGGTGTTTGTGTAGTGTAGGGGGTCGTGCTGGGGTAGTGTTTTAGGAATAGGGCAGTGCAGTGGTGTTTGGGTAGTGTAGGGGGTTGTGCTAGGGGTAGATTTAGGGTTTAGGATAGTGCAGTGGTGTTTGTGTAGTATAGGGGGTCATGCTGGAGGTAGTGTTTTAGGGTTTAGGGTAGTGCAGTGATGTTTGTGTAGTGTAGGGGGTAGTGTTTTAGGGTTTAGTGTAGTGCAGTGGTGTTTGGGTAGTGTAGGGGGTAGTGCTTGGGGTTAGATTTAGGGTTTAAGGTAGTGCAGTGGTGTTTGTGTAGTGGAGGGGGTCATGCTGGGGGTTGTGTTTTAGTGTAAAGGGTAGTGCAATGGTGTTTGTGTAGTTGAGGGGGGTTGTGTTTTAAGGTTTAGGGTAGTGCAGTGGTGTTTGGGTAGTGTAGGGGGTCGTGCTGTGGTAGATTTAGGGTTTAGTGCAGTGGTGTTTGGGTACTGTAGGGGGTCGTGTTGGGTAGTTTTTTAGGGTTAAGGGTAGTGCAGAGGTGTTTGGGTAGTATAGGGTGTCGTGCTGGGGTAGTGTTTAGGGTAGCGCAGTGGTGTTTGGGTAGTGTAGGGGGTTGTGCTGGGGGTAGTGTTTTAGGGTTTAGGGTAGTACAGTGGTATTTGGGTAGTGTAGGGGTCGTGCTGGGGGTAGTGTTTTAGGGTTTAGGGTAGTGCAGTGGTGTTTGTGTAGTGTAGGGGGTCGTGCTGAGGTAGTGTTTTAGGGTTTAGGGTAGTGCAGTGGTGTTTGTGTAGTGTAGGCGGTCGTGCTGGTGGGAGATTTAGAGTCTTCTGTGCTGCCCCTGACCCCCTCCCACCTTCCCTCCATGGTCTGTGTGTATGCCATCATAGTCTCACTGTTGCTCTCCATTGTGTGTCTTGCTTCTAGTGCCCATCCTGCCTGACCTCCATGGTCATCTTGCTGCTCCTGCCCTGCCCCCTTGCTCCCAGCCCTCTGTTTCCATGTGCAGACCCCTATTCCCTCCCTCCTGGCTTGTCTGTTCCATTGTAATGCCGATCAAGGAAGGCAGGAGGAATTGGGGTAGGGACATGGACTCGGATAACAGAGGACAGGAGGGACATTGAGAGGTGCACCAAACTGACCCTACAGGGCAGGCATCAGGGTCTGCAGCAGCACAATACACAGCACAGGGCATGCGGGACAGGAGTGCAGCACAACAATCCATAGAAATCAATAGGGAGGGGACTGAACCATGCACATGGACAACAGAGAACAGAGGGGAAAGAGGCAATGTTAGCTAGCTGACCATAAAGGACAGACAGGAGAGAAAGCTGCAGCATAACAGACCATAAAGGGCAGGAGAATGTACCATACTTGCGAGCATTTTGAACTTCGTAAGACGGAGATTTTGAAAAAAAACTGGGGTATTGATTTTCCCCATTGAGTTACATTGAAAAAGAAGAGATTGTAGACAGGAGACAGATCAAATAAAGCCCATTTGAGTTTAAAAACATTGGACGTTTCCTGGCTGAATCGGGTCTGTTGGCATGTATGGTTGTACTACCACTGCCTCTTCCTTCTGCCCACAATGGTCTATTATATTGCCACAGCCTCTCTTGCCAGTTCTGTATTGTTGGTTTGTTGCCCCTGCCCCCCTTTCCACTGCCCTCCATAGTCTGTTGTGCTGCCACTGCCCTTCCTGCCTGCCCAGTGTGGTCAAATTGTTGCCTCTGCACCCTCCTACCTGCCTTCAATTTTCAGAGTCCGTGCTCCTGGCCTCTGCCTCTCAACAGTATCCTAATGAACAACTAGATTGCTAACATTCGATATTTATCACAAAAGTGTGGAACGCCTGACGTCATCTTGATGTAATCAAAACTGTAATACCTAGAGCATTTCATTTAGAAATTACATATATGAGAGGGTCTTATTTGCATCAAAATTATGGTTAGTGCTCTTAAAAACTAAAATGAGGATATATTTTCCGAGTTTTCAAATAGCGACAAAGCACTTTTAAATTATTTGTTATCTTTATGTTTTTTTATCCAGTTGACCATTTGATTAAATGTTGCACTTAGGGGAGAGGATGTGGTGTTACTTCCAGAGCTGCAGACTTTGCAACTGAGGAACCAGGTTGGAGTTTCTGCTTCAGCTCGACATTCTGTGATTCTGGTCAAATCACTTAATCTCCCCATGTCTACAACCAAAATGAATTTGATCTTGTGTGATGTAACCAATGCTCATGTAAAGCACTCCAATACCGGACAAGTCTGCACAATATAAAACTGCAAAAACACAAAAAATAAAGTGTTTTGCACACTTCTGTCTTTGGGCTACATGTGGGCTACATCTGGGTGATATTTGTGCTGCATTTGGGCTCTTTTGTCTCTGGTGGCCATCTTGGGAGATTTATTTGTTATGAAGTTTCATAATTTTCTCATTTACTGCAGTCTCCTCAGTAGGAAATGCGTTTCAGTTTTTTACTTTGGTTCCATCAAGAAGGCATTCAGATGTGTCACACATTTGCCATAAATTCTGAATGTTAGCACTCTAGTTGCTCATTAGATCACTGTAGTAAAGCTACTGCTCACCAGGGAAGTCTGCAGCTGGTATTCAAAGTGCATGTTTCAGTCTGCATGTCAGAATTTTTTAATGAAATAGAAGAGGATTTGAGAAGTCAAATTGTGCCCTCATTTTTCTTTCTGCAGCACTAATCATGTAATTTCTATGGCAAAATGAACCCCCTCATTTTGTTCCTTTTCAAATTAAATGTTTTAAGTGTTACCACTTTATTCCAATCAAGATGGCTTCAGGTGTGCCATACGTTTGTCATAAGTTAGACAGTAAGCGCTCTAGTTTTTTACTTAAGAACACTCTGGGACATTCTGTCATTGGGCTATACTTGGGCTACATCTGGGTGCTACATTTGGGCTCTTTTGTCTCTGGTGGCCATCTTGGGAAACTTATTTGTTATGAAGTTTCCTAATTTCCTCACTTACTACAGTCTCCTCAGTAGGAAATACTTTCAGTTTTTTACTTTGATTCCATCAAGAAGGCATTCAGATGTGTCACACATTTGCCATAAATTCAGAATGTTAGCACTCTAGTTGCTCATTAGATCACTGTAGTAAAGCTTCTGCTCACCTGGGAAGTCTGCTGCTGGTATTGAAAGTGCATGTTTCAGTTTGCATGTCAGAATTTTTTAATGAAATAGAAGAGGATTTGAGAAGTCACTCAAAATGTGCCCTAATATTTCTTTCTGCAGCACTAATCATACTTTCTATGGCAAAATGAACCCCCTCATGTTGTTCCTTTTTAAATTAAATGTTTTAAGAGTTACCACTTTATTCCAATCAAGATGGCTTCAGGTGTGCAATACGTTTGTCATAAGTTGGACTGTTAGCGCTCTAGTTGTTCTTTAGAACACTCTGGGAAGCTGCAGTAGAACACAAAGGAATCAACTGACAGTCTTGGCCCTTGTTGAATGTACATGTTTTACTGAGAATGTCAGACTTCATTCTCACATGACTGAGAAAGATAATGTGAATTTACAGAAAATATGCTCTCAGTTTAGCTTATAGATCACCTTCCAAACCTCTGTGGGAAAAGCATGAGAAAATAGTTTTCTCTCAAACATGATTCATGATATCCCAGCAGAAGGCTTTTTCACATGGTAAAATCACCTTAGAACACACCACAATTCCTAAAATGAGTATGGTATCATCAACAAATGATTTATAATGTAACTAAAGTATTAAAACCTTCTATTAACTGCAATGCTTTTTAATGAGGTGCTATCATGTATATTGGTCCCAAGATGGCTGCCAACACTTCTTGGATGAAGTGCTGACAGCCAATCAGATCTCACGATGAAATGTGTGGTTAGGCTCCGCCCAGATATATATGTGATTTTACTTTTGATTTTCTCAGGAACTACTGAACCGATTTACACCTTTTAACCAAAAGGCACGACTCTGAACCAAGGGCTACCTCTTTGCCAAATTTGGTGTAATTCCGTTCAGCAGTTCGGGCTGTAGCTGCGATTAAAGGTTCCTATGGAAAATTGCATGGGGAAAACACGTTTTGGGACCCCCTTTTTTCTCGGCCCCCGCTTGACAAATCACCTCAAGACTTTCAGGATAGGAGCGGACCGGAGCGCCCCACCAGTTTTGAAAATTTCGCGAAGATTCGACAACCGGCGCCAAAGTTATTCCAAATAGAATGTTGCGGATTTCCTATGGATAATAGGTCCTAACTATAACTACCTACTGGCGACCGCCAGTAGGTAATATATATTTATTTACCACGCACTTCACCTCTTCAATGTTGTCCACATCAAAAAAGAGAAATACTTTCTCTTTTTTGATGCGGACAGTGTTGAAGAGGTGAAGATAGTGGTAAATAGTTTAGGGATTAGCCACAGTGCCAAGGGCTCACGGTGGGAAGAGGGAAGAGAAACCGCTAAATCTGGGGCGGATATAGATATATAAATATATTCACCGAAAAAACTATAGGTTTCAGAGCTGTTATAGTTAGCTGGACATTTCACTCATACAAAACCATTGAAATTCCTCCGTTATAGTTAGTTCTGCTTACTATAACTCGCGCGCCCGCAATCCACTGCTGATGATGTCACATATTACATCATTAATGACATGGTCAGTGACATCACTGATGACATCTCAAATGACATCACTGATGACATCATCCAGTGAATGTGGTTTAGTTAGTTATTTAAATATGTATTATATATATATATAACAATCTGCATTGTAGAATGAGTGGATATATAAATATCTGGATGGGGGATTTAGTAGCAGTGTGATTGACTGTTTACTTGACTAATTTATAGTGTCTCACTAAATATATTGGATAGTGACTAAACTGTGTGAATATCTGTATCACTTTGTCAGTTGTTGTGTAAACTGCTGCACCAGTTGGTTACTAGCTACCTGAAAGTCTATATTAGTTATTGATTAGTTAACTGAGTATTTGTATGGGAGAGTGAATGTGTGTGTGGTTCGGTGGGGTGTATGTGACTGCCCAAAGATGTGTGAATAGTTGATTCAGTAGGTATATAAGGTTAAGACTGCATGTTATAACAGATGTTTGGGTTAGTGAATATCTTTATGGGTGTTGTGATGAGCAAATATATCTCTCAATGGTACATGTCCAACAAACTAGAAAAATAAAAGGCAGTGTATGTGACAGTTGTATATAAATAAGTATACATAAGACTCAGTGATTGTATGAGTGACTGTATGGATAACTGTATACTTGTAATAGTGATTGTATCACACTAAGTAAGAGTTACTATCTATATGAATAAATGAAGTGGTGTTTGTATAAGTGTGTAGCTGACTAAATGTAAGTATGATCCATTGTTTGCATAAGTGAGTAGGATGACTGCATAAGTGAATAGGATGTGTGCTGGTGTGTAATGTCGATATAGGTGTATAAGTATATTTGATAGTGTTCTATTGATCATTGACAGCATGTATGAGTGAATCTAAAGGTAAGTGATTAGATGTGTGTGTAGATCTAGGAATCACTGAGTGGGTTTTTAGAAACTTGTATTGGTGTGTCAATGGATTCAAATATGGCACTCTGTATTTTACAGTGAGTGATGAAAGGTTATACTAATGTATGATGAGGTGTATCTGATTGTCACGTGGATGATGTCATCAGTGATGTCATCAGTGATGTCACTGACCATGTCATGAATGAAGTATTTTGTGACATCATCAGCAGTGGATTGCGTGCGCGCGAGTTATAGTTAGCAGAACTAACTAGAACGGAGGAATTTCAATGGTTTTGTATGAGTGAAATGTCCAGCTAACTATAACAGTCCTGAAACCTATGATTTTTTCAGTGAATTTCTAAGGTTTTTTAAATGCTAATTCCTAGCTATAACATGTCTGAAACCTATGGTTTTTTCAGTGAATTTCCAAGGTTTTTTAAATGATAATTTTTAAATGTAATAATAGTTATATATATTTTTTTTGATACTGATTTTCTACAGTTTTTTAACTGTTTATTTTTACATAATTTATTTTTTAAATTACATTATATATTTGTAATATAAATGGAAATATAAATGTTTTTTAAAATATTGAAACTTAAATATTGTTTTTTTTCTTTTATATTTTTTTATTTTCTTGGTTTTTTTCACACCTTTTTTTGGAGTCACGCACCCAAAGCATACCTTTCTCGATCACTACGCGGAACCTAGCCGCCATTTTAGAAATGTTGTGAAGAATCCGCGTAGGGTGTGCGACGGGTGCGTATTTTCTGAGATGTGTGCGATCACTATGCGACCGGTACGCGACTCCAGCTCCGGCGCATTTGCAACACTTGCGCTTTACTGTACGCGACGCTCACGCGCTTGAGCGTGACGTCATATGCTTGTTCGACGTGGTGGGTGCGCGACTCCCGCAATTTTTTTTTGTGTCTAAAATGATAGATATAGCAAGACATTATCTAAGCTATTCATAAAAATAATATTTTTTTACTTGTAATAAACTTTTATTACTTTTAAATGCAATTTCGCGAAGTCGCGTTGGGTGCGTGCTGCCTGTGCGCAGGGTGCGTGGAACCCATGTGACCTGAAAAAAATAAATATTTGATTGGTTCATAACATTTCCCATTCTAACTATTGAAGGACCCCACCCATTTCCATCATTCTTCTTTGAGCTTCTTTGGAGAGTTATCTCTGAGCTTGGAAGAACCTATTCCCATTACTGTTTTTTTGGTGTTTTTGAGAATAAAACCAACATCATGGCTTCAGGACAACAGCCACAGGGCCAGGAGGAACATTCTTCAGAGGAAGAATTTTTACCGGAAGCTCCACGCCCACAAAGGCCAATATCGGTGGTGTGGAAGTTTTTCACCTTTCCGGAGGGGCAGAAGAAAGTGAACGCCACCAAAGTAACCTGCAAGATTTGTGAGCGTGTCTTGTCCTGAGGTAGTGCTGAGAAAAAATCCTCTCGCGGTACTGCCTCGATGTATAAGCACCTGAAGACTTTGCATCCAGTGAATCTGGCTTGGGAGGAGTGCAGGAGAGCACAACAGAACCCTCCACCTACAGTGCCTGGTACCTCTGGCAGTTCTACATCACCCATCACCACCGGACATACGTCCTGAATTTGCTCTACTGAAGCAGCGCTGCGTAAAGTGCAGAAAACTAATATCCTATGGAGAGCAGACTGTTGAAGCAGTGTGTGCGGCGCAACAAAATCATCGTTTGACTTTTGTTTGCTTTTTTTTTGTTGGGAATAGCTGTTAATTCCTGAAGTTTCCTGTTTTTTTAGTTCTTTTTTCTTTTTTTTTTTTTGAAAACCCACCAAAAAAATAACAAAATCGTTCATAAAAATAAAAGAAAAATATAAAAGAAAAAAAGAAGAAAAAAAAATGTTCTTCTCAGAACTAACTTCTCTGGTTAAAGAAAGAACTATATTTGTAAGTGGATGTGTGAAAGTTTGTTGGAATGTATGTGTATAGCTTAATTGACTGAAAGAATACATTAGTAGTGTATGGTGAATGTATAAGTGCAGAACTATAAGTGTGTTGGTTAGTTAGGGGACTGCAGGCATAGTGGATAGGGGTTTGAAGCAGTCCATGTGCTAAGGCCTGGCTCACTGCATGAGTACTTGGATACTGACTGAATGATTAGAGTACTGCAAGAAGAGTGCTTGGGTGAATTTATAAGTGGTTGGGTTTTGGCGCAGTGAATGGATTAGTACATGGTGCTGAATGGGTCACTAGAGTAGTGCAAGGGGAGTGATAGGGTGTTTGCTGGAAGTGTATAGATAGTGACTGGGGAATTGAAGGTGTGAAAGACAAGTGTGTAGGTGGTTAGAGGACTGCATGCATAGTGGATAGGGGTTTGAAGCAGTCCATATGCTAAAGCCTGGGTCACTGGATGAGTACTTGGGTACTGACAATGATTAGAGTACAGCAAGTAGAGTGTCAGGGACCGTGAATCACGCCCCCATAAACATGCAACGCGCCTGCCAGGCCTACAACACCCATGAGGCCACAGCAGAAGGGGCGCAGCCGCTTCCTTAAAAATGCGACGCGCACAGACTAGCGTGCGTAATTCTCTTAGCGAGTCCGTCCTCGCTTTTGTTCTTTGCCGGCATCAGCAGATACGAACGGCACGGAGCTTTCCTGGCCATTCCCAGGGCGCGTCTCGTCCCGATAGAGAACGGCCGGTCCAGCTGCTCCATTTCCCAGCACCTACCTCGCTCCCTTCAACGACCGGGAGAAGCGCGGTCGGCGCCAGCACCATCTTCCTGACCACCGCAAAAACCCCGAAGTAGTCTGGAGTGGTAGTACCGACCGGGTGATTCCAGCCGGCGCTTTCCTAGAGGCCTCTTGAGCGGTAAGAGCCCCGTGAATTGAGCTGAGCTCCTCGGGGACCTTTAGTAGTACTTATCCGGTTCTTGGGTTTCCTTTGGCTTGTACAGGGCTCCGAGGCAGGAGCATGCGCTGTACCACTTGCGCGAGACTTTTCCATTTAACACGTACTGAGAGTCAATAACAGTGAATTATTATTGTAACGTGCTTTACTCTGGATTAAGAGCCATTTCCTAGAAACATTAATCTCTCCCTAAACCCTACTGCAGTGAGGTTAACTGTCTAGTGGAGAACTTCTTTGTTGTTTGGAAATATCATTTCTAATTGTTTTAAAATCGGGACAGCAGAATGGATTAACCTGTAAGGCACTGGCTTTTAGGCTTTGCTAGAGTACTCCTAATGTAGAAAGGACCCCCGAACCTTACCTGTGGAAGTTCTACAGCCTCCAGTATGAGCTAATGCTGATTCGCCTTTATCTGTGGTGAGCGTGGATTTCACCAGCGGCCTGTGCTTCCTTTGGTGTGTGTGGTCAGAGCGCTAATACCTGTGTTATGTTTTGTAGTATGTGCTGGTATGACGAAATACCAACAGTGGTCGGTCTGAAGAGGAGATTGATTATAGAGCACCCAGCCTAAGGTAGATATCGACCTAGTGAGAATTCACGAGAGTAGTGTTGCATGTCATGTTGTTTATGTTTTTCTTTCAGGTTCTAATCCCCGCTGTTCCCTCCCTACCCTTCCCTCACTTGATCACTCTAATCCTCCGTGCAATAATTGCTGGAGTTGGAGAGATCAAGAGGTGGATACCCTATTGCATCACTTGGATCCTGAGGAGTAGCGGATCAAGGGCGGAATCGTAACAGAATTACGCACCCATGAATTATCACTCCTCCCGGTTCGGGGGCTGCAATGGGGGGGGGCATCATGGAGGAGGTCCTACAGGCACTAGCTGCGGTTCAGCAGGAACTGGCGGCTTCTAGGGCCGAAACGGCTTCTTTACGAGAAAAGGTAGAGAGGCTAGCCAGAAACCCCTTTGATGTTGGTCCCGGGACACCTCCCATACACGTCACTGTGCCTCCTCCCATTTCCCTAGGCAACCCGGAGAGGTATGCAGGGGACCCTCAGAAGATGCAAGTGTTTTTGACACAGGTTCTAATGCATTTTTCTTGCAGACCGTCCACATTCCCAAACAACCACTCAAGGGTGGCCTTTGTGATTTCCTACCTAGTAGGCGACACGGCCAATTGGGTGGTTCCTTGGGATGACTTTAGAGCGGCCTTTGAAGGGGTCTTCGATAGGCGAACCACCTCCTTCAGTGCTGACAGAGAACTGTTGGACCTGAGACAGGGGAAGAATGATCTAGTGACCTACTTGACCTCGTTCAACCGGTTTGTGGCCGAAGTGGCCTGGCCGGAAGAAAAAAGGATTTCCCTTTTCTATCAAAGCTTGTATGACGACCTGAAGGACGTCATAGCCAGAATAGACCCACAGCCCCGCTCTTGTGCGGATCTAGTCAGTCTGGCGTTACGGCTGGATGGGCGCATAGCGGACAGAAGCGGGGACAGATACAGAGGAGAGAGGGCCGGATATAGACCCGACAGAGGCCTTTGGAAAGAGACAAACGGAACCAAAGCCACCTCAGAACCCATGGAGGTGGGGACCATTCGCGCTCCTTTGTCAAGGCTGGAGAGGGAGAGTAGGCATGCTCAGGGCCTGTGTATGTATTGCGGAAAAAAGGGGCATTACGTCCGAGAGTGTCCCGCATGACCAAAAAAAACCAGGGGGCACCTATAGACCTAGGAAATCCCTAGCTTCAGTCACCAACACCGAGTCTAGCAGCACGTGTCTGGTCACGTCCGAACCCATAGAGCACAAGGAGTGGAAGATTCCCTCGCTGGCTACAACCCAGCTGAAAGATACTGAGCCCCACATAGTGTTGACGATGTGTCTCGAATCCAGGCACCTCCAACATCAGGTCAAGGCTATGCTGGACTCGGGGGCCACAGGGAACTTTATAGACAGTGGGTTGGTAAAACGGCTGTCCATAAACAAGGTACCACGCATTCCCGAGGAGGTTTTGGCGGTTGACGATACACCGCTTACCTCAGGGCTGATCATAGAACAAACAGAGAATATACGGTTGACCGTTAAGAGCGGTCGGAGACAACACACAGAGACCTTAGCTTTAAATGTAATCGAAGCACCTCAGTATGAGGTAATTTTGGGAATGCCCTGGTTTAGCCTTCATAACCCCACCGTTAACTGGAGAGACAAGATGGTACGGTTTCTGTCGAACGAATGTCAATAACACCTGCTTTTGGGGAGGGAATGCTGTGCCATGCTGTTGGCCAACCCGTTTCTAGTTTCCTGTAGGGTCTACGCGCTATCAGAACCAGAGACCAGACACCTAAGAGAATACCTGGACCATTTCCTTGACATCGGCTTTATTAGGCCTTCCTGGTCTCCTGCAGCCTCCCCTCTTTTTTAATATAGCCAAAGCCAACAGCGAATTGAGGGCGTGTTGCGATTACCGTGTACTCAATAAAAACACGATTCGCAACATGTATCCTCTGCCACTCATCCCCGTATTGCTGGATCAGGTGCGCGATGCAAAGATATACACCCGCTTAGATCTCAGAGGCGCGTACCACCTAGTGCGCATACGCGAAAGGGATGAGTGGAATACCGCCTTTAAGAAGCGCTATGGTCATTACAAATATACTGTAATGCCGTTCGGGCTATGTAATGCTCCGGCGGCATTTCAGTATTTCCTGAATGACGTCTTGAAGGACTATGTGGACAGAACAGTAGTGGTCTACATAGACGACATTTTGATCTATTCAACGTCTGAGGACGACCACGTAGAGCATGTCAGCCAGGTCTTGCGATCCCTGAGGAAGCACCGATTATTCTGCAAACTGAGTAAGTGCGAGTTTGGGGTGTCTGAGGTTGAGTTTCTGGGGGTGATCCTCCGTCCGGAGGGGTTGAGTATGGCAGAGCGTAAGGTCCAGGCTGTGCGCCACTGGCCGGTTCCACATAACGTTCGTGAAGTGCAGTGCTTCCTGGGCTTTGCCAATTATTACAGGCGCTTCATACAGGGGTTTTCACAAAAGGCCCTTACGATCACTAGGTTGTTGAGAAAAGGGTGCCTTTTGGATGGAACCAGGAAGCGGAAACCGCCTTTGAGTATCTAAAACAGGCTTTTACCTCGGCACCAGTGTTACGACACCCCCAACTCGACACCCCTTTCGTTGTAGAAGCAGACGCCTCGGACGAGGCGATCGGCGCTGTCCTGTCGCAAAGAGACAAAAACACAGGACAACTGCACCCGGTAGCGTACCTCTCCAAGAAGCTCCTCGCAGCCGAACGGAACTACAATATCGCTGGAAAGGAGTTGTTGTCCATCAAGAAGGCTTTCCAGGAGTGGCGTCCTTACTTATGGGGGGCTAGGTATCCAGTCACTGTGTATTCCGATCATCGAAACCTGCAGTATTTAAAGACGGCAAGGCATCTCTCTCTCAGGCAAATGGGGTGGATGCTCTTTTTTGAGGAGTACGATTTCATCATCACTTTTAGGCCAGGGGCGGACAACCGTAAAGCAGTTGCCCTATCCAGGTTACTGTCCAAAGAAGAGGAAACACCAGTGCTGGAAGAAGCCATGATACCTCCCTCCAAGGTGATATGCATGCTCACAGCAGAAAACTACCTGTATAACATAAGACGGGCCAGAATCCCCGAACAGTGGAATAGGTGGGCGGAATCCAAACCAGGGACGCATATCCGACAAGGACTGCCATTTCACCTCCACAGACTGTATGTTCCCACACAAACCTTACGAGAAAGGGCTTTCACTTGGTGCCACGACTCCCCATTGGCGGGACATCCTGGCACAAGAAAAACTACTCTCCTTATGCAAAGACACTTCTGGTGGGCTTCGTTGGTCTCGGATGTAAAGAACTGGGTTTCCATTTGCGAGAACTGATCCAGGGCCAAATCGGACGCCTCAAAGAAGAGAGTAAAGCTCCTCCCCATGCCCACGCCTCAGTCGCCTTGGCAACACACCAGCATAGACTTCGTCACAGGGCTTCCGGTTGACCAAGGTCATTCTGCCATCCTGGTGGTGGTGGATAGCCTAACCAAAATGGGTCACTTCGTGCCATGCCAGAACCTACCCACAGCCGGGCCAAACAGCGCAACTGCTACTACAGAACATCGTCAGGATCCATGGCACTCCCAAAGTCATCGTTTCGGACAGGGGCCCTCAGTTCATAGCGAGTTTCTGGAAAAAGTGGTGTCGTTCCTTGCACATCGAGTCCGCGGTGTCCACCAGTTTCCACCCCCAGACAGATGGGAAAACAGAGAGACTAAACCAGACCCTGAAAAAATACTTGAGGTGCTATGCGGAAGAGGCACAGGACTCCTGGGTTTCCTTGCTGTGGATGGCCGAATTGGCATATAACAATGCTACCCATAGCTCTACGGGAGTGCCCCCTTTCACCACCAATTACGGCTTCTGTGCCAGGGTTCTGCCCATAGCCATACCGGAAGGAGTGGGTGACCAGCCATCCGTACTTGCTCACATGAAGTCCCTGCAGGAGGGGCATAGGCGAGTGCGGAAACCGCTACTGAAGGCCTAAGAGACATGTAAAAGATGGGAAGACCGTCACAGATCCGAGGGCCCACAATACAAGGTGGGGGACCGGGTATGGTTGTCCACAAAAAACATCCGCTTCAAGATGCGAAGCGTGTTTCACCCCAGGTTCATTGGCCCTTATCATGTGGTAAAGAAAATCAATCTGGTGGCCTACAAACTTAGGCTACCCGGCTCTCTTAGAATCCACCCCGTATTCCATTGCAGTCTCCTGAAACCCACAAAAGGGGCGTTGAAGAAACCGCCCCCAGCGGATGGACAAGAACATCTTGGATGCCATGTGCCAGAGAGGGAAGATCTGGTTTCTGGTGTCATGGAAGGGGTACACCTCAGAAGAGGATTCATGGGAACCTTGTGACCACTTACACGCCCCGGCACTGGTCCGTGCGTTCTACCGCAGGCATCCGAACAAGCCTGGGTCTAGGAGGCGCTTGGCAGGGGGAGACCTACTGTCAGGGACCGCGAATCACGCCCCCATAAACATGCAACGCGCCTGCCTGGCCTACAACACCCATAAGGCCACAGCAGAAGGGGCGGAGCCGCATCCTTAAAAGAATGCGACGCGCACGGACTAGCGTGCGTAATTCCCTTAGCGAGTCCGTCCTCGCTTTTGTTATTTTCCGGCATCAGATACGAACAGCAAGGAGCTTTCCTGGCCATCCCTGGAGTGCGTCTCGTCCAGATAGAGAACAGCTGGTCCAGCTGCTCCATTTCCCAGCACCTAGCTTGCTCCCTTTAACGACCGGGAGAGGAGCGGTAGGCGCCAGCACCGTCTTCCTGACCACCGCAAAAAACCTGAAGCAGTCTGGAGTGGTAGTACCGACCGGGTGATTCCAGCCGGCACTTTCCTAGAGGTCTCTTGAGCGGTAAGAGCCCTGTGCATTGAGCAGAGCACCTCGGTGGCCTTTAGTAGTACTTATCCGGTTCTTGGGTTTCCTTTGGCTTGTACAGGGCTCCGAGGCAGGAGCATGCGCTGTACCACTTGTGCCAGACTTTTCCTATTAACACGTACTGAGCGTCAATTACAGTGAATTATTATTGTAACGTGCTTCGCTCTGGATTAAGAGACATTTCCTAGAAACATTAATCTCTCCCTAAACCCTACTGCAGTGAGGTTAACTGTCTAGTGGAGAACTTCTTTGTTGTTTGGAAATATCATTTCTTATTGTTTTCATATCGGGACAGCAGAAGGGATTAACCTGGAAGGCACTGGCTTTTAGGCATTGCTAGAGTGCTCCTAATGTAGAAAGGACCCCCGAACCTTACATGTGGAAGTTCTACAGCCTCCAGTATGAGCTAATGCTGATTCTCCTTTATCTGTGGTGAGCGTGGATTTCACCGGCGGCCTGTGCTTCCTTTGGTGTGTGTGGTCAGAGCGCTAATACCTGTGTTATGTTTTGTAGTATGTGCTGGTATGACGAAATACCAACAATGGTCGGTCCGAAGAGGAGATTGATTATAGAGCACCCAGCCTAAGGTACATATCGACCTATTGAGAATTCACGAGAGTAGTGGTGCATGTCATGTTGTTTATGTGGTGGTCTTTTTCTTTCAGGTTCTAATCCCCGCTGTTCCCTTCCTACCCTTCCCTCACTTGATCACTCTAATCCTCCGTGCAATAATTGCTGGAGTTGGAGATATCAAGAGGTGGATACCCTATTGCATCACTCGGATCCTGAGGAGTACCGGATCAAGGGCGGAATCGTAATAGAGAGTGCCTGGGTAAATTTATAAGTGGTTGGGTTTTCGCGCAGTGAATGGATTAGTACATGATGCTGAATGGGTCACTAGAGCAGTGCAAGGGGAGGAGCGACAGGGTGTTTGCTGGACTGTATGGATACTGACCATTGAAGGTGTGAAATACAAGTGTGTAGGTGGTTAGAGGACTGCATGCATAGTGGATAGGCATTCAAAACAGTCCATGTGCTAAGGCCTGGTTCAGTGCATGAGTACTTGGGTACTGACTGAATGATTAGAGTATTGCAAGGAGAGTGCCTGGGTGAATGTATAAGTGGTTGGGTTTTGGCGCAGTGAATTGATTAGTACATGGTGCTGAATGGGTCACTAGATGAGTGCAAGGGGAGTGACAGGGTGTTTGCTGGAAGTGTATGGATACTGACTGGGGAATTGAAGGTGTGAAAGACAAGTGTGTAGGTGGTTAGAGGACTGCATGCATAGTGGATAGGCGTTTGAAGCAGTCCATGTGCTAAGGCCTGGCTCACTGCATAAGTACTTGGGTACTGACTGAATGATTAGAGTGAATCCTAGAGCCAGTGCTATGAAAAGACACTTAGAATACAGTTAAAATACCTACATACACTAGGGAACACTATATGTTGGGGTGATTAGAATGAACTCCTCTGTAAGCCCCTAGTACATAATAGCGCAGTAGGATTAAAACTACCTCTTAAAATGTGCCACAGGGTGCGTTTGCACACTGGTGAAGGGAGGGGGGGCTAAGCTGATGTGTGCAAACACGCCCTGTGGCCGTTTTAATTTGGGTGATAAAGTCCTCTTGAATCCTGAGGTGTCCCTTGGGTCCAACTAGCCCACCATGTATCTCCAGTTAGCGCCACAGAGCTGCGTTGCAGAGAGGTGTCAAAAGTGGCACGGCCTGGACCACCTCTCTGAAACACAGTGCAGTGGCGCTTACTGGAAGCACCTGGTGGACTAGTTGGCCCCCAGGGGCTCTCAGGATTGAAGGGGAATTAATTCCCCAACTTAAAACACGCCACAGGGCGTGTTTGCACATGTCACCTCAGGCCCCATCCCCTCCCTTCACCACTGTGTAAACGCGCCCTGTGTCCGTTCTAAGTTGGGAAATTAAGTCCTCTTGAATCCTAAGGGTCTGTGACATTGTGGGTCTGCCCAAAGAGAAATGTGGTGTCAATGTTGAATGGTGGGCCGCTAAACCCCCGCTGCAACTCTCGTTTATTCCCGACAGGACACCTGGACTATGGATACCAGAAGCACCTCCTATGTAGACGACACGCTGGAGGAAGGCATCTGCGAATGGGGAATCCCGAAGGACGTGACTCCGCCCCTTGATGTCACCTCCTATGGGGCCTTAAGCAAGAGGGAAACCCGGAAGGGGGTGTGACATATCACCGCGGAGGAGGACGCGACATAGGGAGAGAAGCCTGTGCTGTACGGAGGACTCAAACTCGCCAGGAAGGAAGAAGACGCGGAGGCCGTGACATCAGGAACTCCAGTGGAGGCAGGAGGCCAACGACCCCGCGAACCGCCCAGCCACGCTCCTGGAGGAGCGTGGCTTCTACAGGTACGCAAACGCTTCACGGGCTGAATGGGGAGGCGGGACAGTGTACCCCGGTAGCTCTTGAAGCCATGTCCTCTTTACTTTTCATCTCTCCTTCATTTTTTGTTTAACGGGGCACGTTCACTTGAGCACTTCACCCAGTGGAACCGAGTAGGAGTGAATCACGCGTGGTTGGGTGTCCCTTCACAACCCTCCCTTGCACATTAAGTCTTTTTGAACAAAAAGCCTTACACCAGCCTTCTTTTCTTTATGTCTCCTGCCTTATAGACCCGGTGCCTTTGGGAAGCCGTCGCCAGTCCAGAAGGGAGCAGCTGAGAAGAGAGACCAGGAGAGAGCGAAGTCCTATTTACCAAGCGGACAGTTCGAGACATTCCCCTGAAAGTCTAACCACGAGGAGAAGAATCCTGTTAAGATCAATAAAACCCTCTTTACCCCGACTTGGTGTCTGTCCCAATCACTTACCCACGCAACAGGGTCCCTAGGGTCAAACTAGCCCACTAGGTACCTCCAGTAAGCGCCGTTGCAGAGAGGTGTAAAAAGGGGCACGGCCTGCACCACCTCTCTGCAATGCAGCACAGTGTCACTTACTGGAAGCACCTGGTAGGCTAGTTGGCCCCCAGGGGCCCTCAGGATTGAAGAGTAATTTATTCCCCAACTTAAAACACTCCACAGGGCGTGTTTGCACACGTCACCTCAGGCCCCGTCCTCTCCCTTCACCATTGTGTAAACGCGCCCCCTGGCGAGTTGTAAGTTGGGGAATTCATTCCCCTTCAATACTGAGGGTCCCCCGGGGCTGGGGGGGGGGCTGAGAGCCCCCCCCATAATTCAGAATAGCCCCGGGGGGTGGCGGTCCCTGGGGCAGGGGGGCCCATCTGGGCACCCCATTACATTAAACCCATTGTCCCCGGGATTTTGCCCCCCCCCGGGGGCTAATTAGCAACGAAGCGCGGGAGTCCGTGCTTCGTTTTCTTTCCCCACGCGGCCAGATCCGCCCCTGCGCGGATTTTGACGATTGTGGGACCCCCTGAGCAGGCCTAGGGGGTCAGGGTGTTTCTACCCTGCCCCCTTTTCGTGTTTTGTGCTGTCTTTTTCAGTTTTCTTGTGCCTCGGTTCTACCGAGGCACAAGATGGCTGCCAACACTTCCTGGTTTGGAGTGTTGACAGCCAATTAGCATAAAGCTTGTGCTCGGGAGGATCCGTGGCTATATATATATATATATATATATATATATATATATATATGTTTTTACTTTTGAATTTCACAGCAACTACTGAACGGATTTTCACCATTTAAAAAAAGGGTACTTTCTGAACCGAGAACTACCTTTTTGCCACATTTGGTGTAATTCCGTTCAGCAGTTCGGGCTGTAGCCGTATCTAAGGATTCCTATGGGAAATTGTATGGGGAAAACACGTTTTGGGACCCCCCTTTTTGCCGAATTACCCCGAAACTTTCAAGATAGGAGCGGACCGGAGCGCCCCGCGAGTTTTGAAAATTTTGCAAAGATTCATCAACCAGCGCCAAAGTTATTGGGAATAAAATGTTGCGAATTTCCTATGGAAAATAGGTCCCTACTATCTACTGGCAACCGCCAGTAGATAATAAATAAATATATATATATATATATATATATCAACCACAGTCCTGAAACAGATTCCTCTTTTTGGAAAATCAGGTACGGACCACAACGTGTTTTGGGTTTTCTCGTGCTTTATTGCATTTTCCACAGCAGGACGAGTTTTGACTGGGTCTCCCCGGTCTTGATCACATGATGTGCCAGGACCTGTGACATCATTATATAGCGACACCTCGAGAGAACATTCCTTCCCACTCGCATAATGAAGCTAAACAGCAAACTACTGCTGTGCCATTTCATCAGATCATATCATGAAATACTTCAGATGTACATTGTAAAATATATAAATATACATACAAGTAGGTATGAATATTGAAACAACTATCGACATCCAGAATACATAATAATACATGTTGAATACAGGGCAAGTGCCCAGCTGCGATAGTATATTTACCACTATTGAATCAAGGCACATAGGGACAAATTATTGAGTCACCTAGTAGCAGATTTTCAATGTTGTGCAAATCAAGTACATGACTTAATAATTGTGCAAATATTCTTTAAAAAGTGCAAGTGCATATAAGGTGCTCGTGATAAAAAGAAAAAAATGAACCAACTATTCAATCATCGTAGATTCAACTACTACCAAAAAAAATATTTTTATAATAAATGAATGAACGTAGATGGTTGACCGGGCAGTGCCTATAAACCTTTTTCCATGATTGTAAAGTGCCTGTGCAATATGATATGTACTCAGATGTGGAAAAAAAAAAATCAGAGACAATGCCTAATCAATTCAAGGTTACACTTATAATGGGGAGCAGACACAATGCCAAGTACGTGTGCAAAATAAGCAGTGCAAATACGCATATATTAGACCTGTATATGGCCTAATGTCCCCAGTTTACACAGTACTTCAAGAATCAAAAAGATGGAGTTACACTTTCAAAGGGGAGCAGAGACAACGCCAATCAAGTGTGCAAAATAAGCAGTGCAAATATGCATATAATAGACCTGTATGTGGCAAATAGTTTTAACAGTACATCAAGAATCAGATAGATGAGGTAGTCCTATACAGTTTTCTTAATTAGATTAAAATTCACCAAATAAAAACCCCACCGACACCAAGTAAAACCGATAAAATCAGGTAAAACAATGTAAAAATGGGGCTAAAATCCAGCTAAAATCCATCGACCATAAAAACTGAAAATCACCAATATTTACAGATCATATGCAAAGAGAAACAGATGCAGTACTTTTACGGTGAGAAACAGATGTAACACTCGTATGAACATATTTACAAAAAATTATGTAGATCCTCTCCCGTATTAAGGCCATTCGGCATCTTAGTATCAAGTTGCAAAATATATTGTGTCTCTAACTGCCGTAATTTCTTTTCCCTATTGCCTCCCCTTATTGACCTTGGTACTGCATCTATTACAAAGTAGCTAAAATCACTTAAATTGTTGTTATGAACGAGCTTAAAATGCCAAGCAACTGGGTAGTTTGGGTCAGAATTAACTATCGCACGTAGGTGTTGCAAAATGCGATTAAACACCAGCAGCTTAGTGCTGCCTACGTACTGTAGATGGCAAGACTGTTCTAGTACGTACACCGCAAAATCTGTTTAGCAAGTGAACATTTCACCGATTTTAGAGGGGATATGTCCACATGGATCGGTGTATTCTTGTTTATTGACCTCAAACTTACACGCTCTGCAAGAGCTACACTTGTAAATCCCTATTAGAGAGCCAGTGTCTAGGAGTAAGTACCTCAGGGCTGGTTTTAACCAATGCATCCCTCATGGATGGTGCCCTCTTGAAGGTGATTGCTGGAACTTCCTTCTGAATTGGAGAAAGAGTGATGTCAGTTCTTAGTATTGGCAAATTCTTGTTTATGATATTCTTGACATGTTTTTCATGGCGGCTGTATGCAGTTATCAATCTAACTGCTTCATCCCTTCCATGTGGGTTATCCTCTCTCTCAACTTCAGTGGGAACTGTATCCTGAACTGTACTAAGCGACACTGTTCCTCTATTGGAGTTATTTACTTTCAATAAAGCTGTTTGTAGGTCCTTTGTTTTGTAGCCCCGTGCTTGAAATCTTTGTAATGATTCTGCTTGACATTGTGTAAGGTCTGTTTTGGAACTGCAAATTCTTTTAATTCTTAAAAATTCCCCATACGGAATACTCCTTATTAGGTGTCTGGGGTGGGAACTGCTAGCAGGCAGTATTGAGTTCCCTGCTGTACTTTTTCTTTGAAGTTTTGTCTGGATGGTATTGTTCTTAATATATAACTCCACATCTAGGAACTCAACACTCTCACTGCTCATGGTGGCGGTGAACTCGAGATTTAAATCATTGACATTGATGGCATTGACGAAGTCCTGTGCAGGTTATTTGGAACCTCGCCAAATTACACACACATCATCAATAAAACGCCACCACTCGAGTACATGGGTGGCGAACTGTTCCCCGTGGGTGTGCCTAAGGACATGCTCCTCCCACCATCCTACGTACAAACACGCATAGCTGCGAGAAAAGCATGCCCCCATAGCCACCCCATGAAACTGCTGATGCACTTCTTTGTTAAATAAAAATAAATTATTCAGTAAACACAGTTCAATGATTCACAACAGCATAGTACTATGTTTAGAGAATTGAATGTTTCTTTTAGCTAAAAAATATTTTACAGCATTCAAACCGTTTGTATGATGTATACTTGTGTATAGAGAACATATGTCCATGACTATTAAACAATAGTCTTCATACCAGTTGACTGTTTGCAATTTAGTCAGGAAATGGCCTGTGTCTTTGATAAAAAAGGGAAGATTTTTCACGAATTCATGTAGGAAAAAGTCCACATATTTGGACATTGCTTCAATAAGGTTTTTTTTTAGTACAAATGATCGGTCTTCCAGGCATTGGAGTTACTCTCTTATGGACTTTAGGAATAAAATATAAAGTCGGAGTGATGGGATGATCCTTTCTGAGAAAATTATGCTCATGTTTGCTTATCAGTCCTTCTCTCTTCCAGTGTGCTAGTTCCTTGAATACTTGATCTTTGATTCATTTAAGTTCCTGAAATGATGCCTTCCTGTAGCATAATGAGTCATTCGGATGTCGTTCTGCTTCATTTATATAAGCTTCTGGAGGCCAAAGAACTATATTCCCTCCTTTATCTGCTTTATTCACAATTATGTTCCCATTCTCTTTTATTTTACGCATTAGCTTAGAATATTGTATTTCTGAATAACTTCTTTGGTTTTGTTTAAGCGAAATACTGTGATTGAACTTTTTCAAATCTTCAATTACGCAGTCGCTAAACGTCTCCATTGCATCCTTTGGCATGAGGGGAATAAAAGTAGATGGAGGGCGAAATGGACTACCAGCTGCACAACTTCCTTGAATTTCCATTTCTTGCAACTCTTCCTGTGTGTTTAAGATGGTATCATCAATGTTTCCAGCTAATGCATACATAGATCTTAAAGTAGTGATGTCAGATACTTGTAGAGATCTACTAGGCAGATTCGAAGCAATGATTGTTGCAGCAGTCTCATTGGCTTTGTTCAGTTTAAAATACTTTATCAATTTCAATTTTCGTATAAATTTGAAAACATCAATGCGGGATTGCACATATTTAAAGCCATTTTTTGGACAGAAGGATAATCCTAGTGACGGTAATTGTACCTCTGCTGTGCTTAATTCAATTTCTGTCAAATTGATCACAGTATTTGCTTTCCATGTTGGTTTATTTAATGTTGGGGCCATTGTTTCCCTCTCTTCCCCTGTTGCTGACTCCTACATTTGTACCTTTGCTTGCGGCGTTCGTTGCGCCTCCGCCTGCGCCGTTTTTCTTCTGGGGCGGTCTCAGTCGCAGCGTATGGTGACAATCTTCTATTAAAAAACCCAATTCTTCAGAGGGGGTGAAATTAATTGGTGGCTGCACCTGCTGCATGGATGAACTAGCTTCGTCAAAGTCATTACTGCTCACTATTGAACTTAAATCCGTCACAGACATTTCTGCATTTACTTGATTAGGTACAGAACTGGCAGGATATTTTGAGACTAAGGCTTGCCTTTTTGCCGGTTCAAACTTTTTTCGAAAATGTAAAGACTCTGCCTGTCTCATAGTCCCTTTTGTCACGTGCAAATTTAAATACTTGATGTGCTTTTATGACTGCCTCATGTTTGTCTAGGCGTATTTTGATTTCTTCTCTTCTCTTTTTAACCGCTTCCTGATTTTCTGACACATCTAGTGGCTGATTTATTTTTTCAATTTCTTTTAAGATATCCATTCTGTCAATCTCCGCATACTTGATTAGTATTGGAACCATATTCATGTTCACCTCAAAATGATTCGTGGCCCATTCTTTTAGCATTAAGGGGTTTTTGGTTCTCAAAAGATGGTGCAATGATATATATATATATATATCTCCTTTTACCCCTCCAGGTACAGTATTACAGCTTTGAAGTGGTAAAATATCAACCAGGCCAAGCTGAAATGAATAAAAGCAACCTCTGACATGTGTTTCGCTCTCATTCCATAATTTATGCATCACTCTATCCCTGAAAGAGTATTGTTTTGACTTATACTGGGTGCTCCCTTGTTTCTGGACAAAGCTATACTGAAGAACTCTAATGAGAGCAAAACATGTTACAGGGGTTGCTTTTATTCACTTCAGGCTGGCTTGGTTGGTATTTTACCAATTCAAAGCTGTAATACTGTGCCTGGAGTGGTAAAAGGCGTTTGTCATTTTACAGCTCGGCATGGACAGCACTGTGTTAGTTCTATGCTTTAAGACTTTGCTGTAGAAATGGCAAAAGACTTTGTCCCTTTCTATCTTGGTGTCGATGGCACTGTGCTTTTCCTATGCTTAAAGATTTTTATAGAAAAGCAGGCATTTGAGGTGAGCAGATATTGAACGTTGCTGGTGTCTAGGGTGCTCTACAGGAGCTGCTTTCCACCTAAACTTGAGATCTACCCAGAGTTCTCTGCTTCTTTTTTGCATAATTTATTTGTCACTCTATGCCTGAAAGGGTATTGTTTTGATATTGATATATATATAGAGAGAGGCACACACACACACAGATGTTTATAATATTAGATTCTATTTAATTTGTAAAATTACAACTTAACTATTTAATTTTAACATTTAAATATTTAAATGTACTCTTTCAAATTAATTTATATTAATTTTGAATGGCCAATACTTATTGTTAGACCTGGCACCATTGGCGTGGGTCTCCCTTCCATTTTTCGCTTTTGTCTCCTCTATGTTTGTGCCACTGCCGTTCAGTCCACAGCGCGAATGCTCCCTATTGTAAATTGACCGTATGAATTGGTATAATCCTAATTGACCCAAGGAACATGATAGGAAAGTCGAATTTAGTATGCCTAAGCTTCAAATATTAAAGGGCATCTTTTAGTGACGATTATTTTTATATTCTGTGTTTAAAACTACCACTTTTGGGAAGTAGGTATTTTCTTGCCTAAACCTTCCAGTGTGCTCTGTTATGTGTATTGGCTGTCTGGTTTCGGAGGTCAGGGCAGGCTGAGACCGACCTGAATTAAATAAAAAGATCTGCAATTGGAATATGGGGAGGTGTGACCCTTTGATCTGAGCAGGGCTGTTCCTGGCAAGGTGAACGATGGCTCCACCTCCCACTGTGCGTCTGATGGCAGACCCCTCTCCCTGAAAGGCAGGATGTAGCCTCGTTAATAAAGTGCTCCAGGACAACACCAAACTGGTTCTGGCTGTAAGGATCAGTGGTTCTGTTCCGCAGGAGCGCCAGGAATCCTGAAGAGAAGTCCTCTGTCGTCCCCCACGCCCCTTCCGCTCTATCAGACTCTAGAGCCAGGAGGGACGCTAGGGAAAACAGGGAAACAAAACCAGGGTAGGCGGGGAAAAAAAAAGGCAGATCGTGCGGTGGACCACTTCTAGGTAACAGGCAGAACTTCACAGCTGTAAGACAAAGACACTTCGTTAATGTGCATTAATGTCCCCTTTTCCAGTCTAACCTTGTGTGAGTGAAAATACACCTACCACGCTGTTTTTGACTTAGGGAATTCTCAGCATGTATCTTATTGTAGACGTCCAGACCCCTATGTGAATACACAAAGATTACAACCAACGTTCGCTACTTTCCTGGACATTCAATCTATAACTGTAATGGTGGCGCTTACCCCTATCTTCTGATGAGTGTGAATAGGCGGAATGCTAGTCTCTTTGTGTGTCCACAGATAATCTGAGGTGAATACGACAACGAAGAGCTGCAGGGAATATGGATGGAAAAGAATATAAGGAATATGCGTGAACAACTTTCTCCCGAATATACCCCTGCAATGACTAATGGTTACCGTGTTTATTTATGAAGTACCACTGTAACCTATGATACACCCCAAAGGTCCACGCCAGTTTCTCCTGCCTAATGTGAGGGGTAATGCAATGCGAACGGAACTGAAGAGTTTCAAGAAAACAAAATAACTCTGGCCAGAAGAGTCAGAGAGAATCCTTAACCGCAGGATTCGTGTAAAACAAGCACAAGAATACCACAACAAGGAGCTGACCAAAGAACCGCCCTGTGAGTAGCACCACGCTACCAACACCGAGGCCTTACTTGACAGAGGCTTCTGGACCTTGGGCGACAGCAGCAGGGCAAATGGATCAGAGTGCGACTACCGTTGATGTCCCCCAACAACTCCGGGAAATACAAACACTGTCGCACAAGGAACAGCACGGGCTCGTACAGTCCGCGAAACCACGACCTCTGAACCGGAAACAGGAAACGCTACCAAACAGGAAGTCAGGCAATACAATGACGAGACGGAAACGGGCTAACAGCTAGAACGCTAAGCAGCGTTAGAAGCCCTCAAAGCTCCTTAAATACCTTCCGCGTCTCCAGGCATGACCGCGGGGCATGACAGCACACTCCCCCTAAGAAACTCTCCCCTGGGTATGGGTTTGTCAGGGTACCGATGATGGAACTGCCGTACCAACCGGGGGGCATGTACATCACGAGCGTATTCCCATGTGCGTTCCTCCACCCCATATCCTTTCCAATGCAACAGATATTGGAGAGAACGTCCCCGGGTGCGCGAGTCCACAATGTCCTCAACTTCATATTCCTCTGTGTCGGAAACAAGGACAGGAGCGGGTGCTCTAGGGAGACTTGTGCCAGGCTCAACAGGTTTTATCAAGGACACATGGAAAACCGGATGGATCCGAAACGAAGCAGGTAACTCGAGCTTCACCGCCACTGGATTGACCACCTTAAGGACAGTGTAGGGACCGATATATCTGGGAGTAAACTTGCGAGGACCCTTGAGTGTAATGTTCTTTGTGGAAAGCCACACCTTATCCCCTGGAGCATAGATCGGTTCCAACCTCCTGTGCAAATCAGCCCCCTCTTTATATCGTGTTTTGGCCATGTCTAGCTCCTCCAATGTCTTAACGTGTAGGTTCTGCAGTTTCAGTACTAGATCAGTGACAGCGGGAGTAGGGCAGTCAATCGAGACCCCCACAGGCAACAACTTCGGATGGAAACCGTGAGAACAAAAAAAAGGTGTCATAGTGGTGGATGTATGTGGACTGTTATTATACGATATTTCTGCCAACCATACCCACTCGTCCCAGTCAGCCAAGGAGTGCAAAGCTTGATTTCTTACATATTGCTCAAAACACTGATTGACCCTCTCGGTCTGGCCATCTGACTGCGGATGATGGCTAGAAGACAGTCGCACATCAATCCGTAGTAGAGCACATAAGTATTTCCAAAACCGAGATACAAATTGAGCCCCTCTATCTGAGATCAGAACCGAAGGCAAGCCATGGAGGCGGACAATGTGTTGCAGGAAAATAGAGGCCAATTCTGAGGCTTTGGGTAGACCAGGTAAAGGGATGAAGTGTGCAGTCTTAGTGAAATGATCCACAACTACCAGCAAGGTGTTATTCGATTTCTTCGTTACTGGTAGGTCCACTATAAGATCTAGGGAGACCGTATGCCAGGGACCCGGAGGAGAGGCAAGAGGCAGGAGAAGACCTGCGGGTTTCTGATGGGAACTCTTGGTTTGGGCACAAACATGACACGTCTTCACGTAGTGTTCTATGTCGCGCAACATGGTTGGCCACCAAAACTTTTCCCGTATGGTCTTAGTAGTTTTCTTTATTCCGGGATGCCCTGACAGGGGATGTGAATGATACCAATCTAGTACCTGGGCTTGCAAATCAGATGTAGGTAATACTACTCCTCCCTGAACGCACACAAACCCATCCACCGTGCGAGTCTCATGCGACCCTACAATGGCCCGCATGTTCGCCGAGAGCTGACTTTCCCTAACGCGATCCTGAAATACAGCTCCGGTGATCACACCTCCTATGATGTGTTTCTCGGGAATGATAGATGGAGCTTCAACTGGATCCTCTAAAGGTTGAAACCCCAGCCGGGATAGGGCATCTGCTTTGCCATTTCTAGATCCCGGACGGAACTGTATAGTGAATTCATATTCACAAAAGAATTGAGACCAGCGAAGTTGTCTCATGGACAGTGCCTTGGTTGTCTTAAGGTATTGAAGGTTGCGATGATCTGTATAGACAACAACAGGAAACCGGGCTCCCAGTAGATACTGCCTCCACTCCTCAAAGACCTTTTTTATCGCCAATAATTCTTTATCACCCACAGCATAGTTGTATTCAGCCGGAGTGAATTTATGAGAGAAATAAGCTACAGGATGACACTCGCCACTCTCTGGATCTGTTTGACTCAGGACCCCTCCCACTGCCACCTGCGAGGCGTCCGCCTCCACCACAAAGGGCAAGGCCGGGTCAGGATGTCGCAAGACAGGAGCGCATGTGAAGGCCTTTTTCATGCGCTGAAACGAGGATTCAGCTGCAGCAGACCATTCATACAAACTCCCCTTCCGCAACAGCGCAGTGAGAGGAAGTGCCAATTCCGAGAAATTCTGAACAAAACGCCTATAAAAATTGGCGAACCCTAAAAACCTTTGAAGCTCTTTGATCGAACCAGGTGCCGGCCACGAAAGGACTGCTTTGACCTTGATGGGATCCATGCGGAGTCCTTGGGGCGTAACAATAAATCCCAAAAAGGGCACTTCTTGCGTATGGAAGGAGCATTTTTCCAGTTTGCAGTACAGATTATTATCACGCAAACTTTCTAACACCTTTCGGACATGACCCATATGTTCAGACAGAGAAGAGGAATAGATCAGTAAGTCATCAATGTACGCGATGACATGAACGTCCAGCATATCCCAAAGCACCTCATTGATGAAGAATTGAAATGCCGCTGGAGCGTTACAAAGCCCAAAGGGCATCACTAAATACTCGAACAATCCGTATTTCGTGCAGAAGGCCGTTTTCCATTCGTCTCCCTCCTTGACCCGTACCAAATGGTAGGCGCCCCGCAGATCTAGTTTAGTAAAATACCTGGCGTTGCGTATTCTGTCAAGGAGGGAAGCGATCAGAGGCAAGGGATAACGGTTTTTGATGGTGATAGTATTCAGTCTCCTATAGTCAATACAACACCGCAAGCCCCCTTCACGCTTGGGAATGAAAAACAGGGCCGAAGAGGCAGGTGATCTAGACGGTCTAATAAACCCCTTCTCCAACATTTCATCCAAGTATTCTCTGAGATACAGGTTCTCCTTCTCTGTAAGGGCATAGACTCTACTGCACGGAATCCTGGCTCCAGTCTCAAGGTCTATTCTGCAGTCATATACCCTATGCGGAGGAAGGACCTCTGCTTCCCTGGGATCGAAAACTGTGTAGAAGTCTTCATAACAAGCAGGTAATTCGGGTACAGGGTTGGTCACTTCAATCTCACGCGGATGCTGGACCACTGCCACCTGAGCCTCACTGTGTGTATGTGGGCGGAACGTGAGGGTCGCTTCTTTCCAGTCAATAATGGGGTTATGCGTGTGTAACCATGGAATGCCTAGGAGAACAGGTATTTGCGGCGACCGAATTAAGTCAAATGCAAGGACCTCGTGATGATCAGGTTGTATGTGCATATGGAGATTAACTGTCTTATGAGTCACTGGCCCCGAGACAAGCGAGCTCCCATCTATCGTAAAGACCTTGGTGGAAACGTCTTTCACGACACAGGGAATTAGATTACTCCTTGCCCACTCCTCATCCATGAAATTCCCAGAAGCCCCTGAATCAATCATGGTGGATACGTGAATGCCAAGATTTTCTACAGAGAGGTAGGTTGATACATAGAGGTGAGGGATAGGTGTAATGTCATGTTCAGTAGAGGAGACTGTTAGACCAGAACTGCCCAAGGCTCCCGTCTCCACGAAACCCCGGCTTTCTAGTTTCCCGAACTCTTGAATGTATTGGGTTTGATTGGGCATGTCCTTAGGAAATGACCAGCCTTTCCACAATATAAACAGAGCCGATTCGTTCTCCTCCTTTGCCTCTCCTCCGCTGACAACGGCCCTCTCACTAACCCTATCTGCATAGGCTCGCTGTCATCTGTACCCTTCACAGCTTCCACTCTCTTCTCCTTAGCAGGCACAAAACGTGGTTCGCCCTTTCCTTTTTCGAGTTTTCGTTCTTGGAGGCGATGTTCGATCCTAACCACTAAATCTATCAGCTCAGTACAGGCAGAGGGCAAGTCCACAATTTGAGAGAGTGCATCCTTTAGATCGTCGCGGAGCCCTCTATAAAATAAAGTGCTCCGTTTTTCCTCGGGCCAATTGGCCTCGACCACCAATCTCTGAAAGGATGTAATGTAAACCACCAAATCCTGGTTACCCTGTCTCAAAGCTAGCAATTCGGTGTCAGCTGAATGGGTGTATGTATGCCTGTCGAATAGTTTACGAAATTCCCCTGTAAAGGCAGAGTAATTATATAAGAGGGGATCATCGCGATCTATCAAGGGTATAGCCCAATCTGCGGCTGCTCCACTGAGGTACGACACTAGAAAGGCTACACGGGCTTGATCCGTGGGAAAGCAAGAGGCTTTACACGAAAAGTGTAACTGGCAGTGACTGAGGAAAGCCCCGCACCTGGAAGCATCACCCGAAAATCTCTCAGGAGGGGCCAAAGGGATGGAGGTAGGGGTAGTGACATGGATCACGGAGGGCGCGGTTTCGACTCTCCCCCCAGCAGCTCCTGGCTCATGCCCGTGCTGCAGAGCGTCGAGTCTGGTAGACAAAGCCTGTGTCTCCGCCTGTAAATTACCCAACATGCCAGCTAAATCAGCAAGTGTGACTGCTCCCAGGTCCATGGCGCTCGGGCAGAACTATCTATTTCAGGCTTAGCGTTCTGTAAGGATCAGTGGTTCTGTTCCGCAGGAGCGCCAGGAATCCTGAAGAGAAGTCCTCTGTCGTCCCCCACGCCCCTTCCGCTCTATCAGACTCTAGAGCCAGGAGGGACGCTAGGGAAAACAGGGAAACAAAACAAGGGTAGGCGGGGAAAAAAAAAGGCAGATCGTGCGGTGGACCACTTCTAGGTAACAGGCAGAACTTCACAGCTGTAAGACAAAGACACTTCGTTAATGTGCATTAATGTCCCCTTTTCCAGTCTAACCTTGTGTGAGTGAAAATACACCTACCACGCTGTTTTTGACTTAGGGAATTCTCAGCATGTATCTTATTGTAGACGTCCAGACCCCTATGTGAATACACAAAGATTACAACCAACGTTCGCTACTTTCCTGGACATTCAATCTATAACTGTAATGGTGGCGCTTACCCCTATCTTCTGATGAGTGTGAATAGGCGGAATGCTAGTCTCTTTGTGTGTCCACAGATAATCTGAGGTGAATACGACAACGAAGAGCTGCAGGGAATATGGATGGAAAAGAATATAAGGAATATGCGTGAACAACTTTCTCCCGAATATACCCCTGCAATGACTAATGGTTACCGTGTTTATTTATGAAGTACCACTGTAACCTATGATACACCCCAAAGGTCCACGCCAGTTTCTCCTGCCTAATGTGAGGGGTAATGCAATGCGAACGGAACTGAAGAGTTTCAAGAAAACAAAATAACTCTGGCCAGAAGAGTCAGAGAGAATCCTTAACCGCAGGATTCGTGTAAAACAAGCACAAGAATACCACAACAAGGAGCTGACCAAAGAACCGCCCTGTGAGTAGCACCACGCTACCAACACCGAGGCCTTACTTGACAGAGGCTTCTGGACCTTGGGCGACAGCAGCAGGGCAAATGGATCAGAGTGCGACTACCGTTGATGTCCCCCAACAACTCCGGGAAATACAAACACTGCCGCACAAGGAACAGCGCGGGCTCGTACAGTCCGCGAAACCACGACCTCTGAACTGGAAACAGGAAACGCTACCAAACAGGAAGTCAGGCAATACAATGACGAGACGGAAACGGGCTAACAGCTAGAACGCTAAGCAGCGTTAGAAGCCCTCAAAGCTCCTTAAATACCTTCCGCGTCTCCAGGCATGACCGCGGGGCATGACACTGGCTGGGTTCAGTGATTTGTGACTATTTGAGAACAAAGACTTTGGGGTATAAAGATCTGTGCTAAAACCCCTACACGGTGTGTTACTTCTGGACATCAAGATGAATCTCTGTCCGTGTAACCAGAGGGAAAGGACTTTGAAACTTTTATCCATCTTGCTGAAGCAACTACCCAAGGGCCTGATTTGAGTTTGCCTCCTACTGAAGTCTCAGGGACATTAGACTTCACCCATCAGCCATCCGGATTCCTATTTGAGAGGGATTCTACTCACAGGTGAGGCCTCTGTTGAGAATTCCAGAGCCTCAGGTTCTACTGCGGGGAACGCGGGATGAAAGTCATCGCATCGCTATTGTGGGCCGCCGCAGTTGAGGAGCAGTTGCCGCTGAGAGCCCGCATTTGCCTGTGTTACCAAAGTCATCGTGATCGCTATTGTGGGCTGCCGCAGCTGAGGAGCTGTTACTGCTGAGAGCCCGCATTTGCCTGTGTTACCAGAGTCATCGTGATCGTTATTGCGGGCCCCGCAGCTGAGGAGCTGTTGCCGCTGAGAGCCCGCATTTGCCGTCCTACGAGAATCATTGCTATCGCTATTGTGGGCCACTGCAGCTGAGGAGCTTCGCCGCTAAGTGCCCGCATTTGCTGTCCTATGGGAATCATCGCTATCGCTATTATGGGCCGCTGCAGCTGATGGACTGCGCCGCTGAGTGCCCGCATTTGCCGGCCTATGAGAATCATCGCTAACACTATTGTAGGCCGCTGCAGCTGAGGAGCTGTGCCGCTGAGTGCCCGCACTAGTCACCACTTCTAGGATCTCGCTATCACCTGCGGGTGCCGCTGGGTGCCCGCCTTTAAGCCCCGTCCCAGGATTATCGTGAGTGCACGCCGCGGACCCCTACAGCGGGGAGCTGTGGCCGCTGCGTGTCCACCTGTCATCACCGCGGCTAACTTGTGAGGCTGTGTGCCGTGCCCCTTTAAATCTCAGGTACATTGTGCATCACCGGGTCGCGTGGAGCCCAGCCTCGAACTAGGTTCGTTCCACACGCTTTTTGAGTGCCTCTATTGCTTTGAAGTGAATCTGTAATTATGTGCATTGTGGTTTCTTGATCGCTTTTGAGCCTTGTCTTAAGCCTATATAAAGATACCTATTTTTCTATAGCTACTTGTGTGGTGTCCATTTGTAGTATCTTCACTGCGTTATTGTATATGGTCATAAATGCTTCACGCACTGCCTCTGCCATAGGCCCGTCTGCTCGTGCTACGTTACCACAGGGTTGATCAGGGGTTATCAAAGGGTGTATCTCCCTTACTCTGACTTAGGAAAAAGGAACCCTATTTGGACATCGGCGCCAGCCGCAGCCAACTAGAGACCCCCATTTCTAACATTGGTGGTCAGCGGTGAGGACCAGGACTTGCATTTTTGATCCACATACAATAACTGGTGTACGCTACTAGTGAGTGTAGGCCTAGGCGCAATCACATATGGTTTGATTTTTTTCTATTGTTGATTGTAATTGCCAGTTATGTGTACAATGGGTAGGCCAACGTCCAATGCTTCGGAGGATCTCATCTTTGAGGAAGACAGGTTAGAAACCTACACTACCAAACAGCTAAAGTCTATTTGCAAGTGATTCACAGACCCTGTTGCGGGTCTCTCTAGGAAGGAGGAGTATCAGAAGGCCCTAAAGGCCTGGTTAGAAGCGAGAGAGTCCGCTAGGAATGAGGGAAAGAATGCTGAAGGGCAGCAGGATGACAAAGTGGATTTAGTGGGAGGTAAAGCACTTTCCAATCCAGGTACTAGTGTGTCCTCAAAGAGTCTGTCTCCAGAAGAGATGGAGGACCGGGAGAGAGATAGGAGGCATAATTTGGAAATGGCCAAATTGGACGGTCAGAAGGACCTAGAGAGTAAAAAGTTGGATATTGAGAATAATAGATTAGCATTTGAACTTGAGAAAATTAAACTTGAGCATCAGAGAGTATGGAGGGAGTTGGAGATCAAGGATAAGAGTTTAGAGATCTCCCCCTCTGGTGGCAGCATACATTTAGTACCTACCATGAGTAGAATTCAACACAAATGGGTTCAGCACTATTCACAAAGTAGATAAACAAATGTCCAAGACATGAATGGAATGTTCTTTGAGAAAATGCTTTTCTTTATTTCATATTTTCATGTGCATGACGAAGAAATAGCCAACGCGTTTCGTCTCCTACACAGAGACTTCTTCAGGGCTATTGAAAAAACATATATAAAGTGTGCTTTAATTCTAAGAAAAACTTGCTATATGTACAACATACAAGACAAACATTTAAAAACAGCAACAGAGTAAGATAATGAATTACTAAATAATTGACATTTGTGTGAAAAATATACAACAATTATTAATTGTTTTATATTAGAGGGCCTATGTGTTCGTGAAACCGACATTCATACATCCTATTCAAATAACCATATTTTGACACACATTATACAGCGTAAATTCTTTGAACAATGATTATTCACATACCTTCAAGTATCGATGCGAATAGATTCTTTGTATAATTCAAATTACTAGCTGAAAGTTTCAATGTTACAAAAGCCTTCTTGAAGGGTAATTTTTATCTAAGAGGAAAGAATAGAAATGCAACTAATAGCAGTGATGCCAACTGATGTCCAACCAACATATCAATAGTCTCATGTGCAAGTCCTTTTTTTTTCTTTTCTTTTTGATCCACAATATATATATAATCATAATATAATAGGAAACACTAAGAAGATGATCGATATATATCTATAGATGTCAATGCCATCTCATTAAGTAGCCTCACAAAAAAGTCGAGAATTGATTCATTATCATTTATTACACTCAAATACATAAACAGAGAATTGTATTCCCCCAAAAATTTCTTTTTTTAAAATATATGTAGCTGAAAATTTGTCACTGAAAACAGAGACTTAATAACACGAAGCTAAAAAGTCTATAACTTTAAGCGGCAATGATACTCACTAAAGTAACGTGGTAGCCCGTAATAGTGGTCTCTTAGTTTGCAAATAATCAGGTGAACTACAGAACGAGGGTATGTTTAAATTACCCGCTCTGCAAGATGTATCACCTATTGAAAATGAGAAGTCAACAGGGATTTTAAACGCAGTGAGATGACAAATAAACAAAAGAAACAAATGTCTTAAAATCAGCAAATCGATATATAAAGTGCATTAAGCGCAATCGTTTTATGCAGTGTTTATAAATACGTTTCATTTTAAGAAAGGAAAAACAAGTCCTGAAGATCATAAGGATTTGTATGAGGTAGAGAGACTCGAGCTCTACACTAAACATTAAAAACGAGGCGGCCATCTTAGACGATGGTTTAGTGTGCAATGTTCAGTATATACGATATAATAATACGTGAGCAATGGTGTGAAACCAACCTAATGTCTACATGAAAATTCAAGTTTTGACCACAGTTAAGCTGAACAAATTCAATCCATTTATAGCCAGGTTAATCGTATTACTAGACACCAATATGTACATTAAGCCGAGCGCGGGAGCGTTTTTAAATCACCCGCTCCATGATATGTGTCACCTGTTGAGTAATGGAATGACAAGAATATTATCTTTTGTGGTATTGATCATGTTAAGATGCCAGAGAGAGGGGGTAACAGACAACTATCATTACGGCAACGTGAGGCATATTGGATTTGTCGTCTTAGAGCAAACAGGTTTGGGCTCAATATTAATGATGAGTTACATCATTTTTTGTGATGAGATTAAAACACACTAGTGAGAACCAAGTGGCGACTGCTAACTGTTGTTTTCCAGCTGACATAGCTATGACATCTATAACTATGATCCCGATTACCGCTTTAATATTGAGCTGATTACTAAAATATTGATTATTCCTGACTATGTGGTATGCCGGGTCATTTGTGCTTATCACCTTTAGATGGCGTTTCTACTTCTTTCTCGGGACAGTGTCTAATACTGCTCTTTATGTTAACATAGATTAACCGACAGTCTTGTTTTTTGTGATCTTTTTCTGTCCTCATCGTATCAGATTATTCCCGTTCCCCTGTGTCTTTGGCGTCGCCAGAGACCTATATTTGCTGACGTCTCTATACATAAGTAAATTCTAAACAAACATTTGCTGACGTTTTTATACATTAGCTAATTTTAAACAAAAACTGGTACTGAAATATAATCTTTTTCATTAATTAGAATTGACATCACAGTGTAACTTGTGATATAGATTTAGCAAATTTGTAGTATTTTTACTCACTTTATCACTAAAAGATGGCCGCTATTTTGCATTTTTTCGTGGTCAAGTCCAAGGTCGCTGTTTACTTTTACAATTTAACATGGGCCATATACCATAGAGCGTTGGGTCCTACTTTGAGAAAAAAAAACTTTTTTACTTATTTAGAACTGATATTATTTTACAACTCGCGACAAACATATAAAAAATTCGCTAGAGTTTTGCTCAATTTATTATTTAAAGATTGCCGTTGTTTTCATTTCTTCTCCTTGTCATATTGGAGGTTTTTGCGTATTCTCATTGCCTAACATGGACTATATAACTCCATATTTAACTTGATATCTGTTTTCGCAATTGTTAAATTTATTAGGATTTGTACTAATCGGTCACTTTGGATATATGCAGTAAAATATCACAACAAAGTGGTGTATCTTACCATCTAAAGATGGCCGCTGTTATTACTATTATTATGCTGTGTCCAAGGTCGTCATCGGTTTCCATTACTCAACAGGAGACACATATCAAGGAGCGGGTGATTTAAAAACGCTCCCGCACACGCGCTCGGCTTAATGTTTGTAACTGATGACACTGAGAAGCACGGGCTACCATGCCACTCTGGTGAGTTTACTCTAGGAATAGCTAAACTTAGTCTTTCGATATAATAAATGTCCGCTAGGCCTATGTACATATTGGTGTCTAGTAATACGATTAACCTGGCTATAAATGGATTGAATTTGTTCAGCTTAACTGTGGTCAAAACTTGAATTTTCATGTAGACATTAGGTTGGTTTCACACCATTGCTCACGTATTATTATATTGTATATACTGAACATTGCACACTAAACCATCGTCTAAGATGGCCGCCTCGTTTTTAATGTTTAGTGTAGAGCTCGAGTCTCTCTACCTCATACAAATCCTTATGATCTTCAGGACTTGTTTTTCCTTTCTTAAAATGAAACGTATTTATAAACACTGCATAAAACGATTGCGCTTAATGCACTTTATCTATCGATTTGCTGATTTTAAGACATTTGTTTCTTTTGTTTATTTGTCATCTCACTGCGTTTAAAATCCCCGTTGACTTCTCCTTTTCAATAGGTGATACATCTTGCAGAGCGGGTAATTTAAACATACCCTCGTTCTGTAGTTCGCCTGATTATTCGCTAACTAAGAGACCACTATTACGGGCTACCACGTTACTTTAGTGAGTATCATTGCCGCTTAAAGTTATAGACTTTTTAGCTACGTGTTATTAAGTCTCTGTTTTCAGTGACAAATTTTCAGCTACATATATTTTAAAAAAAGAAATTTTTTGGGGAATACAATTCTCTGTTTATGTATTTGAGTGTAATAATTGATAATGAATCAATTCTCGACTTTTTTGTGAGGCTACTTAATGAGATGGCATTGACATCTATAGATATATATTGATCATCTTCTTAGTGTTTCCTATTATATTATGATTATATATATATAATGTGGATCAAAAAAATAAAAAAAAAGGGACTTGCACATGAGACTATTGATATGTTGGTTGGACATCAGTTGGCATCGCTGCCATTGGTTGCATTTCTATTCTTTCCTCTTAGATAAAAATTACCCTACAAGAAGGCTTTTGTAACATTGAAACTTTCAGCTAGTAATTTGAATTATACAAAGAATCTATTCGCATCGATACTTGAAGGTATGTGAATAATCATTGTTCAAAGAATTTACGCTGTATAATGTGTGTCACAATATGGTTATTTGAATAGGATGTATGAATGATGATTTCACGAACACATAGGCCCTCTAATATAAAACAATTAATAATTGTTGTATATTTTTCACACAAATGTCAATTATTTAGTAATTCATTATCTTACTCTGTTGCTGTTTTTAAATGTTTGTCTTGTATGTTGTACATATAGCAAGTTTTTCTTCGAATTAAAGCACACTTTATATATGTTTTTTCAATAGCCCTGAAGAAGTCTCTGTGTAGGAGACGAAACGCGTTGGCTATTTCTTCGTCATGCACATGAAAATATGAAATAAAGAAAAGGATTTTCTCAAAGAACATTCCATTCATGTCTTGGACATTTGTTTATCTACTGTGTGAATAGTGCTCAACCCATTTGTGTTGAATTCTATGATAAGGACTTGGTCCTGATTGGGGAGCCTAGAGGGGAGTGCTCCTTGGTTCTTAGCACTACATGAATTTCTAATAGGAATGCTACTCATCTGTCAGGTGCGGTGTCTATGGCCTACACCCTCTTTCTGTTGCTTTAAAACCTACCATGAGTAGAGTTTACATACCCAAGGATGTCATCAAGGATTTCCATAAGAGTGAGGCTATTGGGCAACGGTTTGCCGCATATGAGATAGCCATGGTGTCCCACCGGGTCCCTGAGAAGTATTGGTGAGCGGGGTTGTGGGGACGCTTTGTGAGTGATGGTAGGGATACCCTGTTGGACCTGCCTGAGGACAGCAGAATGGTGTATGCCCATATGAAGGAAGCTTTGATGACCAGTTATGGTTTGACCCCAGAAATGTACAGGCAGTGGTTTAGGACCTGTAAGAAGTTAGAGGGTACCACATGGGTTGAATGTGTGGCTTTTTTTTTGCAGGGAAATGGATCGCTGGGTAAAAGGTCAAAGTGGAAACTTTTGAGCAATTGTATGATTTGTTTGCATGGGAGCATTTATCTAGCAACTGTTTTCCAGAGCTATGCCAGCACCTTATTGATAGCAAGCTAACTCACCCAAGGAAGCTTGCTGAGGAGGCAGACTGCTAGGTGAGCACCCGGGTTCACAAGGGTCCGGTGGGAGACTTCGCCAAAGGGGGACAGGGTCCCCAGCAGAGAAGTGGGGGGGACAGGGGTAACCAGAGGGAGTTCCAGAGAGGGCCCCAGAGTAATTCCCAAGGGAACCAAGGAGTGGTGTCCCAGCCTCCCCCTGAGAAGACGCCAATCCCCCCGACAGACAGGCCTATTCAGAGGGGGCCTCTTACTTGCTTTAAGTGTGGTCAAGTGGGCCACCGGTATTACGATGCCCAGTGTCCCCAGAGGGACTCCAGTGCACCACCCCGTGCGCCCTCCCGCCAGATTGCTAGTGTAGCCCTGGGAAGGGAGGAGGTGGGTGGGATCCCGTAGAATTGACCCTTGTCTCGCTAGGAGACTTTGAGAAGGTCCCTAACCCTGCACTGCCTGCTAACCCTAAGAAGTACAGGCAGTGGGTGACCATCAATGGCCATAGGGTGGAGGCTCTGAGGGACACAGGAGCTAGTGTGACTGCTGTCAGCTCCCGGTTGGTGACCAAAGAGCAGGTTGTCCCCCATGCATTCTGCTCAGTAGTGTCCGCAGACCACTCTGAGAGCCAGTGTGAGGTGGCTCAAGTTGCCTTTGAGTGGGGGGGGGGGGGGGGTCTCAGGAACTCTTCAAGTAGCTGTGAGGCCAGCCATGCCGGTAGACTGTCTGTTGGGCAACGATTTAGAGAACTCCCCATAGCCTACGGTGGAGAGGAAATCTCACTTGGAAATGTTGGGTCTGCCTGAGTGGGCCTGCGCAACCACTCGGTCCATGGCAGCCAGTCAGGATGTTCAGAAGGACCTGGAACCTGAAAGTATGGCCCAGGCCCCTGCCTTAAAGAGAAAGGGTAGGGGGCATGGGAAACCAGCCCCCATAGTTCCCACGGTCCAGGAGGGAGCAGACCTTGAGGGGGATGCCCTGGAGCCTACAGGGGAACAAGTAGCCGAACTGGGGGACCTGACTGAGCTGACCCAATGGCAGCAGGAAGGAGGGCCCACCAGGGAGGAATTTTGTGAACAGCAGAGAACGTGCCCTTCTCTTGAGGGGCTGCGGCGACAGGCTGCAGCCCAGGCAGCAGGTGATCAGTTAGGGTCACATCTGATCTATTGGGAGAATGACCTTCTTTACAGCGAGCCTAAGGTTGCTGAGCCTGGGTCAGCCCGTGTGCTGGTGGTACCCCAGTGCTTCAGAGCCTTCCTACTGGGATGGCTCACGATGTGCCATTGGCCGGACATCTGGGGCAGACCAAGACCTTTGAGAGGCTGGTCACCCACTTTTATTGGCCCCAGATGCTCAGGAGCTCAGATGCTCACTGCAGGACATGTGAAACTTGCCAGGCAAGTGGGAGAGTGGAGGGAAGATCAAGGCCCCACTCCAGCCCTTTTCAGTTGTCAGTACCCCGCGCGGCTAAGAGAGAGCTGCCGCCGCCAAGAGCCCGCCTGAATCGTCACCTTTGGACCTTCCGCTGAATCTGCGTGGACTGCTGCAGTCGAGAGAGCACTGTTGCCGCTGAGCGTTCACCGTGGTGCCCGCCTGGTCGAGACCCTAAATAGTCCCGTGGGCCGCCGCAGCTAAGAGAGAGCTGCTGCCACTGAGTTCTCGCACCCTTTGCTACTGTGCACCATCGTGATTTGTCCCGTGGGCCACCGTAGCCAAGAGAGAGCCGTAGCCGCTGAGTGCCCACACCCTTTGCTACTGTGCATCATCGTGATTTGTCCAGTGGGCCACCGCAGCCAAGAGAGAGCTGTGGTCGCTGAGCGCCCGCACCATTTACAACTTTGCATCCTTGGGATTTGTTCTGTGAGCCTCCGCAGGTAAGAGAGAGCTGCTGCCGCTGTGAGCCCACCACGGAGCTGCACGACGAGAGTCATCGTCACCACCAGCCCGGGCTGCCGCAGCTGCGCACTGCTGCCACTGAGTGCCCGCCTGCCCCTGAGTGCCCGAACCACTGTGAGTGCACGTTGCGGACCTCTGCCATCAAGACCTGTGGTCGCTGGGAGTCTGCCTGTCATCGTGTCCGCTTCTTCCAGAAGCTGCGTGCTGTAGTCCCTTCCAATGACAGGTACCTGGTGCGCAACGGGTCACGTAGGCCCCATCCCTGAACTCAGTCCGTGTCCCACTTTGGATGAATACGTTGTTGTCTCTTTTAGTCCCTAAGGGGTTGACGTGAATTGTAGTTGTTGAAACGCTTTGAATCTTTGAGTTAAACTGTTAAGCCTAACTGCTCGTGCTACGTTACCACAGGGTTGAGCAGGGGTTATCAAAGGGGGTAGCCCAATTGCCCTGACTTAGGAAGAAGGGTCCCTACTTGGACAGGCGCCAGCCATGGCCAGCTAGAGACCCCCATTTCTAACAGGCTCGATTCACTGAGCATTTCGTTTGGGGATTCTGCTGTATTACTATGTAAGAAACACTGTGATAAGTTCTGTTTGAGGTTTAATGTAATGATATGCATTTAAGGCAAGGTAGCTAAGGTAGTTTGAATCCATACTGCCCAGAATGCCGCTGCCCGCGTCCCAAGCAGTGGGACATCAGCAGGGCAGCATGTTAATGGCCGCCCGTCGGAGCCTTCCCCTTTGCTGCCTCGCGCGCGAGGCTACGCCCACTAAGGTATTACTCCCTATAGTTGGAGCTGGAGGCGGGCCATTGGGGGCGGGGGGGCGCGGCTTGCCCCCCCTACTTAGGAGGCCCTCTCGCCCAGTTCCTCCTCTGTTTCCTGTGCGCCGCTCCAGCCTGGACACGCGATTTCTGGTCGACGATCGTGGTCGTCTCCGTCTTCGTCCTGGCAGCGTCGCGTTGATTGGGAGCTGCGAGATCGGCCTCTGCCTCCGTCCCCCCACCCCGACTCGGTCGTGTCCTGTCCTCGGAGCTGCTCGCTTAGGTGGTGAGTGATCTGGAGGGCCTGGCAGTGGCCCCCCCCCTCCTGTCTGTGTCAGCACAACTCGTGCTGGGTCAAGGGGCACTGAAGCGTATGGGCGGTGTGTCCCGCAGCTCCGGGGGTGAGGGGGGGCATTTTCACATTTCCCACTTGTCCGGGAGTTGCTCTTTCGACCCTGTGTGGGGGGAGTCCAGCAGTCCGAGTCTCGGCCGGTGCCCCCCTTTTTGGTAGTGTCCTTATGGGTCGAGGCAGCGGTGCCCGCACTCTTGTGCGGTCTCACCGATCTATTGTTTGCGGCTCGATTCGCGTGTTGGCTGGGGCTGGCGTCGCGGGTTGCATGCGGTGAGTCTGCCCCCCCCCCACCCGCCATTAATTACCATGTTCTAGCGGAAGACTTCCAAATCCGATGCAGCAATGAGTGACGTCTGAAACAGACGAGCATCGGTCACAGATCCCGATCGTGGAATGTTGAGAAGCACCGACGTACTTAGTTGGCGCGGTTATTAGACTATTAGATAGCTCAGTGGGTTAAGAGTCCACCCAGCAGAGATTTGCGCGCTACCGGCTAGCAGCAGTTTCCACTCCTCGAGGTAAATTAAATGAACGTTAATACATTCAGTAGTAATGTGTATGTATTATTTTAGTACCAGAAGACAATTGAGTTGCAGTGCGCGCTCTAGACTAGAAGTGATGCTCGTTATTTTCGTCACATTGTTGTTGATGCTTAGATCACAGGTCACAAAACATGACCTTGCTTGCGCTGGAGGTGGGAAGAGGAGGAGTTGTTTTTCACACCGGTTCCTCCTCGCTGCCCTGCACACCGGGTTTCTTCACGCCGTGCCTTTTATTTGCGGTGAGTGTAGTTCTGTGGGCAGCAGACTGTATTGAGTTGGTCGGTTTTGTTGATGGCGGCGGGAAATGTTTTCGCGGGCGGTGGAAACTACACAGTTTAGTGGAAGGTAGTGCGGCTTTTCGTCTCCAAATTCCACCTATAAACACCGTGAGGAAAGTTAACGTTAAATGTAATATTAGAACTGCGTCTCCAAACTATGTAATCAATGGACTTCCATGGTGGGTATTAGGGGCTCGGGCAACATGGCATTGTTCTACTAGATTCCCAGCCTATTGAGAAGCGAAATTAAATATATTCCGCTAATGTGTCCGTTGAATGTTTGATTCTTAAATACACCAGCAATCGCTACAGTGAATACAATAAATATGATAATATCGTGCCTTTTTTATCTGCAGACGCTAAACTCTTTCAGACAGCAGTCGTAATCTCTATTGTTTGCAGACTGAGACCACTGGCCACGTTCATTTAGACCGTTCACTACCTTGTTTGCCAGAGTCTGTTGGTAGCCTTGCGGTTTTCGAAGATGTTCAGTTTCTTTTGTAGTATTTAAGGGAAATATACTCCTAGCAGCTCTTGTAAATTCACTGAGGTCAGCAAAAATATTTTGGTTATTCCGAATGCTGCTCTACTCTCGACCAAATCGGGCCTGCATGGCTGATTGCATATCAATAATTGTACGCATTTGCGCGTATTCTATTTTCGGAATAATCTACTTCTATTGTATTCCATGCTTGCATAATGAGGTTTGGCGAACCAGCCAGCGTTTACAGTGATGCACAGATATTTATTGAAATTAAATATATAAAACTACGCTTAATGGTATATTGCAAAAAAAAAAAAAAAAAAAAACACAATTGTAATGGGTATTTTGGCAGTGGCTCGTTGTTTTGCGGGAGCGACCCTTCAGCTTCATCTCTATTTGCTTCGGCCGTGCTTGGCGGGGTATGGGGGCTGCTGACCGCGAGTCGGGCCTCGGCGGCGCCCTTGCTCCCTCTCCGGGGGAGTGGGCGCGGGGCTCGGCGTGTGCCCCTATCGACGGCGCTGCCGCCTTTGGGGCAACAGACCAGGGTTACTTGGGGTCGCCTGGTCTCTCCGTGCCTGCTGGTGTAGCTTAAATACCGTGCTCGGGGGAAGCGCTCCGCTGCCTTCGCTGCCTCCGCATGTGTCATTAATACTGTAGCGCGAGCAGGAATTCAATTTGGTTGTGGCCTGACTGCGGGGACGTTCGGGCAGAGGCCATACGCCGACTGCGGGTGAGTGTCGGGTCGATTGCAGTGCGTGGGCTGAATTTTGTTTGTTATTGTTACCTGATAAGAGGTGCCCCCCCCCCCCTTTTGTCGTCATGGGCTACACCGGCACTGACCTAAATATCCCCTGAGGTACAGCGTTCTGGTCGCGTCCGTGTCGCTCCTACTTTGCTTACCCTGCCGGGCCCATATCAGGATACGTTGAGGAGGAAGGCGCTTTGCCGGTGGTCCTAGAGGACCCACGTGTTCGCGGCTGCACCCCGCCTCATCCAGACCGGGCAGGTGTGCTTCAATATTTGACGAGGTGACCCTCTTTTCTTTTCTTGTTTTCCCCGCGCCGGGATGTGTATGTAATGCGGTGCCATGTGGGGCGCTCCTTTTCCGTGGGGCCGAGTGTGGATGCGGTGTCATGAATAGCCCTTCGGTGCCTTCGGATCGAGTACGCGCTATGTAGGCTTGCGGCAAGGGCAGAATGCCTGCCAAGGGGAGGGTGGACATTGTGCCTGAAGGATTTGGGTTAATCACTTATTCTCGCCGTGCCGGAATGTGTCGTGCTCCGGCACAGCGCTTCAATACCTTCGGGGCAAATTCGCGCTATAGATATGATGGTGCCGACCAGCAAACAGAAGACGACATATCCATCTGTGGGTGTGGTGTTTTGTGCTTATGTGGATGCTGCATTTGCTAAACGTGAACGGCATCGATAGACTGGTGCGCATTTACTAGGATAGACCGATGGAACGTGTCAGCTTGCTTATAATTCCTCAAATGCCAGAAGCTTCTATTTATAATACCCTCCTTCAATTTCTAATGTGATTTACCCCCCCATCTTCAGGGAGAGTCAGGTGTGTTTGTTCGAGTGTGGATACACTCCAACAGAAACTACTGAAACTTATGCTTTCCATGCACAACTAGCTAGTGCATGGCCCACTTCGATATGCTGGAGAGAACCAGGCCCGTAGTCTCTGCGCCTTCTCAATATGCAGTGATTCTGGGCAAATCACTTAATCTCCCCGTGCCAAAAAGAAATGAGTGTGTCCTGGTGTAGCGTTATTTTGTGCGCAGGGTGTATAGATCAATGCAATTATCCTGCATAAGTTGTAATTTGGACTTCAGCCCGCCTGAATGAGATTGTTTACTTTTGTTACAATGCAGGACAGGGTTTAACTTGGTAAAGACTGTCTAGATAGCACCATCTTATTATGGTAGAGGAGCACAGTTGAGTAGTCTGCCTCAGGTCTGTAGTTTTGACTAGGTACTATTTAAGAACTCTGCTTCATATGTGTGATTTGAGTTTCATCTGGCAAGGAAACATAGGGACAGGGCTTTTAGGGGACAACATATTCAGTTTGGCACAAATTAGAAATAACTTTAAGGAGGAAGGTAGGGGTCATGTTTTCTCATTGCCTTGTTTTTTGTGAAATATGATATATGGCTTAATGAAACATAGGGGCTGCATCACACAATTTGGTACTGAAGTAGTCGCAACACAAACTGAACTGCAGCTATATGCAGGGCCTTGAGTCTTGAGTTGGAAGGCATTTCGTGTAAATAGCTCATTGTTAAGATCCCTGGGAGAATCCAACATATTTGGAGAGGAAACCTTGTACAAACTTCCATGAATTCCTCACTACTGGGAGAGTGAAGAAAGAGGTAGGGGTACAGCTTTGACTCTAGGTAGCAAGAATTGCCCGGGCTAACAAACTTTCGGGGTGCACGTGGTGAGTCGGCCACCTTGGGGGCTATGTCCTGTAGGGGTAATGTGTTAACAGCATCCAGCAGGGGGTAGGTGTCCTCCACCACAGTAGATTACCTCGTGGGCCCGAGTCGGTCAATGGCACAGGGTGGGGGGCCCGTTTTGTGGTGTCCATCAACGTCCCTTGTCTGAGAAGGTGTGATTTCCCGGTTATTGCATGGGTTGGGCCAGGCAGGTTGACCTATTGTGTGAGTTCTTAGTGGCCAAGTGCAATATCTCTCAGTGTCCCTGCTTTACCAGCCTGTTTGTGTAAGTCGTCCATCGCCACTGGCCCAACATCGTATTCTGGTGGTTATGCTTTGCAGATGCCCTTAACATTTTGGTATCTCAGTAAATGGGGTAAATAGACCTGGGGAAGCAATGATCTGCCTGACTTTGCCTGGGTCACCAGTAATGACTACGGCTCTGTTTCTTTCGAACCACAGGCATAGAGGCAGCCTAGTCTATACAGAAAAATCAGCAGCCTGCGCTGTTTTGGGACAAGCTGAAGGCCTGGGTTTGTGGGTCATACAGAACATCTTGAAGGTATTTAGGATTGTGAGTTCCACGCTTAAGTCAAGAGATGCTGCTGCCTTTCATCCTTAGCCTTGCTATTCGGAAACAGCTGGTGTAATGTTTTTCGGCAACTCACAGCCATAGTGGCAGCTTAGTCTATAGAGGAAAGTCAGCAGCCTGAGCTGTTTTGAGACAGGTGGAAGGCCTGGGTTTGTGTGTCACACTTAACATCTTTAAAGTTATTCTCCCTGTTCCACAGGGAGGCAAGGGAAAGCCCAGAGTGACATGGTCTACCGAGACTTAGCCTGGCTTGCCTCTTCCGCGACCTTTGAAGTTCGTTGGTTTATTGTAGGGAGGGCCAGAGGCTGGCAGTTGTTTGATAGGCACCAGGGCCAGATGACATGGAAGTGCATTGTGTGCTGGAAACTAAGGAGCGGGTCCATCTTAGTAAGCACAATGAGCTGTAAATGTGGTGTCGCTCATAGATGCCCTGTGTGGGGTGAATGATATCTGACGTGAAATGTTCACCTTGGCCACGTCACGGCCCCCCCCCCCCAAGATTCAAACTACATGTGGTGTGCCCCCAGGGATACTTTAAATGGGTACACTGCAGTGGAACAAGGTTTATCACATTAGGTCCCAGATGTTGGAACTCCCTACCTCTAGAGACTAGGTCCTCATGAGTTCCCGCAAACTCCAAAAAACCTGGTTGTTGGACAGGTATGTGAGTAACATACCACTCTAGCGGGTTTCAGAGCAGCGCCAGGAAACAAACTTGGTACGTGTGCCCTACAAATTTAGTGTAACATAAATGTTGGTGTGGATTTCATGATCTTTTGGGAGCAGAACAGAATGTGATTATGCACAAAATGATAACTCCGAAAACGGAGCTGGAGGAACCACACAGGAGGTGACACAAGGTGACAGCAAGCCACACTTGTTGGAATAAACAATGAATACGAAGAATTTACACTATTGGGAAATTAATTAAATAAAGCCCACGAGTTTACCAATAGTTTGGACTAATAGTTATAGTTCAAGGCGAGATAAGGTTAACTCATCTTACAAATCATTTCTAAGTAATTTTAGTTCAATGCATCAGTTAATAACATTATCTAACAAACACCATATAACAAGCAATAAACAAACAGTGGATATTTACAGTGCCTGTAATATGTATTTGCACATAGGTTCATAATTGTTGTGGATAGCATCATATCGTATTAAGGAGGAGAGGAGTGCAAGCCTCCACCTAGGGGGTGGTTGGCTGAATCGGCTGAACTACTTCAAACGGTTCACAGCACTGCACGTGGGAGAGTGGCAATGCCCTGTGCATACTTCACCCGGACACCACAGAATGAGTGTCAATTATCTGTGCATACTTCAACCAGACACCCGGGAATGGCATGCCCTCATCTACATGGTAATAATTGAGAGAGCAGAGAGCGACCATACCCCTTGAATATTGCACTTAAACTTTCTAGTAATGAAAAGGGCTTATCACCTTCTGAAATAAGCATGACCAGAGATGTGCTGCTCTCCACTGACATTGGACAGGTTAATGGGCAAGGCTAGCGGAAAAGCCAGATGTATTGGCATGATTTAAGGCGGACGTGACCGAGGTATTGGCAAGATAGAGACACTGCCAATTATGGGTTAGGAACGAAATCATAACTGGGGCTCACAACAAATTATTTGATCGAAATGAGAAGTTTCCTGTTCAAGCCACGATGTCGGTGCCACGACTTACCTATAGCACAGCAACACCGGTATAACAAGGACTGTAGGCAAACATATTAACTCCTTTCAGCAGCAATAGAGTCCAAAGCTAGCTGCTATTCAACAAGCAAGGAATTGGATACGCTGTCCCAGTGGAGAGTAAGAAAAGAGTGGGATAACAGCGGGACTAGCACAAGACTCTATCGTCCAATTTAAGGTAACTTAATTTGCAAGTAGAGAGGCTAAAACGAGGAGATGTTGCTAAGATATGGGCCAGTTTGTAGTAAACAATAGACTAATACGATGTGAAAGGAAGCAAATTGAGGTAACCGTGATGTCAGCTTGTGTTTATATATGTAGGTGAAGTGGTTAACTCACACGTTACCTTCACCCTGCTTATTGTGCGGTAGCTGTCGGGCACACAATTCCGGGCCGGGTGGCACCTAATTTGGCCAATTGAGAAAAATCTTAATGGGATTGCAGGTTCATAAGCGCCTACTTCACCAATGCCTTGTTACCATTGCCATATTGCCAGCCCGAGAATCAGATTTAGGTGTTGCTCTTCTCGCCCGGCCTTTCCTTGGAGCCAGGGAGGGGGGAAACGTTCACAAATTTGGGTCCTCGAGCTGAGCGATGTATCTTCGGCAGCTCAGTCAGCCAAATTGGCTTTATCCGGAGTCATGAAAAAAGAATCCGTCCATTTAGCAGTTACGCAAAAATGTTCTGGCCTGCTAAAGAAATCATGCAACCCCCGCAGCAGCAGCTGCTATTCAGGAACCATGACGCTATTCTGGCTCCATATGCAGGTGCTGATCTTCCCATAATTACGTTAGGTAGATCTGCAGTGGCATCGCCAAGAAGGCTAGTTACTCCGGTCACGTCTAAGCTGAGCGGCATTGGGGCCAAGAGTCATTCGTTGTTAGTCTGCCCTGGGCTTCTGAGTAATGTTGCAACTTAATGCCGTATATTTACGGTTACAGAACAGGACCCATTAGTCAGCCCACTGAAAGCTGGCTCGCAGGGGCGGGCACCTATAAACAGCGAAGGGAGGAAGGGGGGCTCTGGCAGCGACGGTAGCCTCCCCAGAGCTGTGGCGGAGTTACAGGGCGATCTGGATGCAGACGGGTACAGTAAGGGTACCTCTGCGACAGGCGGTACAGTAAGGGTACCCCTGTCCGGCACAGTAAGGGTGCCCGAGCCAAGGTCCAGGAGCCGAAGGGGGTTCTGGGAAGACCGCGACGGCGCCCCGTTAGTCCTTCGGGCGGTTGGGGGGCCTGACCAACCGGGGGTGTGCCACAACACGCTCCGCCCCTGTCGGAAGGGGCGGGAGTAGGAGACAGATCACGTGACCCAGTGGATGATCTGTAAATAATTATGTGCCACACTGCCGGGCATCGACCCACCGTGTGTGCTGGCTCACCAGGCGGGCGGAGCAGCAAGGGGCTGCCTGCCCTGGATCGCCCGTAAGATAACCCAATTTTATTATCATACTATGTTGTATGAAATAAACCTGCAGCAGTTCTTCACCCACAAATAAAGTGTCCGTGTAATCATTGGGTGACGTCTGTGTATGCGTGTTGACTGAAGCGGATGACGGTGTAGTCACTATGCCGCTGCCCGCGTCCCAAGCAGTGGGACATCAGCAGGGCAGCATGTTAGTGGCCGCCCGTCGGAGCCTTCCCCTTTGCTGCCTCGCGCGCGAGGCTACGCCCACTAAGGTATTACTCCCTATAGTTGGAGCTGGAGGCGGGCCATTGGGGGCGGGGGGGCGCGGCTTGCCCCCCCTACTTAGGAGGCCCTCTCGCCCAGTTCCTCCTCTGTTTCCTGTGCGCCGCTCCAGCCTGGACACGCGATTTCCCACCCTTTCCACTTACCCCACGTGTCAGGCACAGCGCGTTATTTGGAAAGTTTTAATGTTTTCTTTTGCGTTGCAGGCGGAGTTACAGGGCGATCTGGATGCAGACGGGTACAGTAAGGGTACCTCTGCGACAGGCGGTACAGTAAGGGTACCCCTGTCCGGCACAGTAAGGGTGCCCGAGCCAAGGTCCAGGAGCCGAAGGGGGTTCTGGGAAGACCGCGACGGCGCCCCGTTAGTCCTTCGGGCGGTTGGGGGGCCTGACCAACCGGGGGTGTGCCACAACACGCTCCGCCCCTGTCGGAAGGGGCGGGAGTAGGAGACAGATCACGTGACCCAGTGGATGATCTGTAAATAATTATGTGCCACACTGCCGGGCATCGACCCACCGTGTGTGCTGGCTCACCAGGCGGGCGGAGCAGCAAGGGGCTGCCTGCCCTGGATCGCCCGTAAGATAACCCAATTTTATTATCATACTATGTTGTATGAAATAAACCTGCAGCAGTTCTTCACCCACAAATAAAGTGTCAGTGTAATCATTGGGTGACGTCTGTGTATGCGTGTTGACTGAAGCGGATGACGGTGTGGTCACTACAGGGCTAGCTGACTTTCACCTATTGATAAAGAGTTCCTAAATGGCACCACTGTAAAATGCATGACCTAGTTTGCAGCAGTCGCTGAAAAACACAAAGCATTCCCAGGATTTTAGTTTTGTTTTTTTCGTTTGTTATATTTTGGTACTAGATTACAGTGGCTTTGTGGATAATGAATTATTTACAGACTCTGTACTTTGCATATGGAGTGATGGGGAAGTAACTTGGCAAGCCCTTGAGACAGCTGGCAAGCTGCCTAGTGACTTGGTCTCCTCTGCCTTTTTAAGCCAAGAGCACTTTGTATTGTAAAGCTGACGTATGACTACTTCTACAGCTTTTAATTGCACACAGTGGGAAATTTCCGGTACTTATTTTATTTCATGGAAATAACCGCTTTGGGAAATGTCACAAAAGCTCTAACACGTCACACATAAGCACAATGAAAACATGGAAATTTCACACAAAGGCGCAATGTCAGTGAAGATATTGAAATGTCCCGCATGGGCAAACAGGAGATGGTGACCATGTATATTGGATAGTCAGTGAGTGAAGTCCAGCAGTCCGCCCTCTGTGTTTATAAAACACGTGGCTTCCGTAGTCCGTCTTCTTTGTTTACGGCAAGCAGGAGATGAGGAGGACGCGTTACTTAACGTTCCTTCTCAAGTTTATCTTGTCGGGGCGCGCATGCGCACTGTAGCTCTTCTGGTCTCCTAGCAACAGTGATCAACACTTCGTAGCTGCGGCTTCCGTTAGTATCCCAGCAGGCAGCGCGGCACCGAGGAGGACCGGGCAGGGAGGTGAGATAACGGGAAGGCATGTGACTGAACAGTACCAGGGAGGGCGACACGGGCACGGGAGCGCACGGCTATATGATCACCTACTCCTACCAGCCTGTGGTATCACTGCCCTGCCTCCTGTGGGGGCATTACTAATGCCCCAGCAGAGGCATTACTGCCCCGGCCTGTCTCTCGTCTGTACCGCCCCCACTGCCACGCTCCCCTGGGTCACTCTACTGCCCCTGGTTCGGTGGTACTGCCCAGCCAACCCTGGGCACTGTTACTGCCCCTGGAGAGCAGGGCTTTAAGTGGGCCGGGTCTCACCAGTGCTGAGCACCGGCAGTTTTTTAAAGGGGGCCTTGAAACGGGTCTCTATGGGGCTCTGTTTTGTGCCCTGCACAGGCGGGCGTGTATTTTTACGGCCTGCAGTGACAGCAGCACATCGATGTGCGCCTGCTCACACTGCTCACTTCTCACTAGTGAAGAAGTTACGGCATGACGTCATGCCAGGTGAACATTGTAGGGGAAGGGAAATCCTTTGAAGAGAGTCATTTTCTCTCTGGATTTCCCTTCTCTTTTTGAAACTCAGGAGCAGCAACATTGTCGTGACGTCACCAGGGCTTTAAGTGGAAGCTTTTTCAATATTATATACAAGCCACAGTGACTGCTTATTTATCTTATGCAACTAACAACCATTGACAAATAGTCCTGACTTGTTGTAGGTATGATGTTACATGTTGTATCATTTATCTGGATGCAATCACAGAAACAGCAAAATACAAGTGGGTGGCGCACTATGCTAAGCAGTAAGCGCAGATTTATAGCTTACGTGCTTTAAGCCACGCCCTTAATTACTTTGGCCACGCCCCTTTGAGAGACCCCACAGTTTTTTCATCCCACTTAAAGCCCTGCTGGAGAGGCAGCGGTGCCCCGTTCACTCTCGGGCACCACGACTGGCCCTGAAGAGGTAATTGCCCCGCCATGTCTGTGGCACTAGTACTGCCCCATGAAGAGGTAATACTGCCCCACCTTCCGGGGTAGTTTTAATGTTCCCAGGGTGCCGCTGGCTCTAGTGCCCCATCGCAGCCATGACTGTCCTGCCCCTCCCCTCTCGGGCATTATTGGTCCGTATCCTGCTCTCTGCAGATTATTATTACCTGCCTTTCGCCGGATTATCACTGATCCGTCGGATGCTGCCAGAGTATCGCAGTATTAGGCATTACTTGGCCCTTGAAGTAACCTGGATTATTAATGCCCTTCTGACCCCTGTGGGGTACACCCGTTTTGTGCCCTCCATGCCCAGCATCCCTGCCCTCCCTAGGGTGTATTCCAGTGGCAGGTATGTTCCTGCCCCTGCTGTGATATGGAGTATCACTGCCCCTAAACCTTCTCTATATCTCTCTCCCTCCTTGGGCAGGGATGTTCCTGCTTCCGTTGTGGTATAGAGTATAACTGCACCTACTCCTGCTCTAATATCCTTGCCCACGCGCTGTCCTACTGTTGTGTTGGGTGCGACCCTCCGTCCCCACTGGAGTATTTCTCCTCTGCTCACTGGAGGATTCCTACTTCTCAGTTGAGGCATTCAAGCACCCTCCAGCACCACACTCCTGTATACCATACCCTTACTCAGACCCACCCAGAATATTGCGGCATTGATTTGGAAATTTAGCTGCACAAAAAAGGAAATTTAGCGGCATTAATGCGGCACTTTATTTCACTAGTAATCAATCTTTTCCAGCCCTAAATCAATGGAAACTATTGTAGCAGAGAATTCCACTTTCAAGGTGCCTGCAGCTCTACGGAAGCACAGCTCTAATCCTAACATCATGAAAGGGGGCCCTATTTCTCCCTGGGATGTTTTTGCGCCCATGTACTCACCCCTGCCGGGGCACCGCTGCCTCCTGAACCCAAGAGGCATGACACCTCTTCATCAGGATGGTATTTGGTGGAGGTGCATTGCCTGCTGCAAATAACGTGTGCCATGGAGATACCAGAACTGAGTGTGAGTGAACTATAAGTAGCGCTATAAAAATAAAATGTATGTCAGAGAGGAGCTATGAGGGGCACTGTTGGAGGGTAGTAGCAGGGCTTAATTTGAGCCAGTGGTTTCCTGTGCTCTGCATCGTGACCTAATTGTCAACATCTGCACTGATGACAGTCTGCCACATAGTGGTGATGTATTTCTGCTTTCAAGATGAACACAGCAATAGTGTTTATTAATTCAATATTCTTTAAAAGGGACTAATACCAGCCGCCCAAGCCAATCCTATAGATTTGGGGTTCTGTAATAAACGGAACAGTCTCACTTGGAGGGTATGATGGTTGGTAATTGTGTTTGTTCCGTCATTGGAAGAGCGGGCAGGGGCAGTGGATGGTGCAAGCTGCATTGGCCACCTGACGAGGGACCTGCCACTTATCTTTTTTTTTTAAATTAAGCACTGGGTGGTAGTAAAGGAATTAGTGCAGAAGGTCAATGAGGGGGTGTGAGAAGTTGGCCTGGCATATGCTGGTCACTAGTTATAGTGGCCACCTTGCACAAGTCCAATTCGACTCTTGGTAGATAGGTTTAAGACAATCTTTTAAAGAAAGCTATCCTAGTGGTAGATGTGGAGAGCAGCCTTCCGGCTAAGTCTCTGAGGAATGTAAAGCAGCTTGTTTTACCTTATAATCTCTTGAATTACCAAATGAAAAGGACACCACACAGGTATATATATCAAATATATATGTATTTATTCTTAGATACACTCTACTAATCTCTTTATGAGATTAGATCCCAGATACACATTCAAATGTCAACACTTCTCAATAAATTAAGCACAAATATGGCTGTAGCCCTAGGGGCGTACCAGACCATATACTAAGAAAATGGTTTAACAAACTCGACTTGCAAAATGAAAAGGCCTAGGGCCTTGGGAATCGCTGGGGCTTTACTGCTGCAGTGTTAGCAGGTAAGTAATCAGCCCACGGGAGACGCGTGCAGGGTCTAAACACAGCCGCGGGTTTCCTATAGGTTTCAATGGCACAAGTCGCGGTTTGTAATTTAAAGTTTTAGGGCATTTCGGAAAAGTCAACAAGCAAGCCACTTACAGGGTAAGTATTTGGAGGGCCAACACACACTTGGGCACCGGAGTGCACGAGTTACCTCACCCACGGAAGCCGGGTACATAGGTGTCTTTTGGTGTCGGGTCGCGATGCTGTTATCAATGGGGACCACTGAAGACTTGCTGCTTGTGACGACTGGAGTGGTGTCCGCTGGAATCCGAAGTTGGATTGAAGTTGAAGAGGACCTGAAAATTGAGGGGACAGAGTTCAAAGTCACTTGCCAGTGACCGGTGGCCAGCAGGATGGATGACCACTGATGTCACGTCGCTTCAGGTCGTCGATGGTGATTTGTCTCTTCGCTCACGAGGTCCAGGAGAGATCGACAATGACCAGCAGCTGGATTTGGAGGGTCCCACGACGTCTGCAGCTGATGACGGTGTCGGCAGCCGGATTGGAGCCAACAAGCCTTGGCAACTGCAAGTCTCGTGTGGAGTGAAGATTGAAGATGGTGCAGACCAGCAAGGTCTGATGGACTTACCCAGCGAGGGTAAGTGAGGGCAGGCCCGGAGCAACCAGGAGAGCCCTTGAAGTCGTTGAGAAAGTCTTCGGCGAGTCACTAGCCAACGTGCAAGCAACCGCGAAGACGCCTTTGCAGGAAAAGTTCCACAGGAGCCCACGGTCACTTGGGACGGGGTAGGCCGCTGATTTTCGGTACCAGACCTGCTAGGGACTTGGACTACAGATGGTCCAAAGCACAAGTTCGTAGAACGTTGTTTAGGGTTTGCACTCGAAATCAGTGCACGGTTCCCTGGTATTGCTGTTCCTCGTCACTCGTGGGGTCCATACGCCACAGCTTCGCTGGGGACTCAAAATGGCCGTTGAGAGGTCAGGAAATCCGCTTCAGGGGACGCAGGGACTTCGGACTCCGGCGGGAGTGGTGAAGTTTGCAACCGTTGATCAAGTTACTGGTGCCTGCCAAGCAGGGGAGTCACTCCTTGACTCCAAGTGAGATTCTTCAGTCTTCCAGAGATAGTGGAACGTCGAAAGGCCAGGATTCTTCTTTGTAGAGCGTCGTCCAGGTGTAATCTGAATTGCATTGGCAATGCTTGGTATCTTATAGTGAAGATATGGGAGGGACTAGCTCTATGACCACTCCTCTAGGAGGGTCAGGGTAGTGGGTGGTTACACCCACTTCCCTTTGTCCAGTTTCGCGCCAGAGCAGGGGCAGGTAGCCCCTGAACCGGTTTGAGCTGGCATATGCACAGAGGAGCCTACTGCTCCCCCAGTGCAGGACTTCAAAGGCACTCTAAGAGTGCACCCACCCAGTTCCAATACACTAAATCCTGTCTGGGAGGTGGTAACACCTCCCTGTGACAGGACACCCTTTGTTGGACTTCCTCCACTGCGAGTTTCGGTCAGCAGCAGGAGGGCAGCCCGTTGTCTGTGCTGGTGGCATCCATTTTGTGATGCCAGGGCTCTAGAAGATTTCTACCGTGTAGTACAGTGGGTACATGTCGTCCCCTCTAGAAGCGTGGGATCCTACTCCCACACCAGTTACTGGTGTGGGGGTAGGATTCCAAGTTGTTTGACACCAAACACGACATGTTTTGATGCAGTCATTCCAAAGTTAGCATTTACCGCGAGGTTATAATGCACTTAAGAGTATATGGTTTAACCACATCCACAAACAGCAGTAGAGAATAGACTCTGCTAGCTGCAGAGGGTCCTGCTCAGGCAGAAGCACCCCCTCACATAGTAAACCAAGCACCCTGCCCTCAGGATTGTTAGGGCCTGCTAGAGGGGTGACTGATAGGTTTATATGTGTGTGCATGGTGAGATATAGGAACCTATACCTCAGTGAGGAGTGTTAACACTACCTCACACAGGCTGCAGTAGCAGGCCTGTGGTGTCAGATTGTGAGTGCTTCCCAGGGGTGGCATAATACATGCTGCAGCCCCTGGTAGGCCTGTGAAGTACCAATGCCCTAGGTACCTACGGTACCATATACTAGGGGCTCATAAGGCACCACAGTATCCAATCACTAGTGCATCTAATATGCACACCAATCATTTAAGGGAGTAAGCAGATAGGCTGGGGTCCTGGATAGCAGGATCCCAGCCAGACTAGTCAAAAACCATTCAAACACCAGGAAAAAAGTGGTGGCAACCATATAGTCAGATTCCACCTTTCTACGGGGGGGGGGGGGTGCCCAAAAAATTGAGGCATCAGGCACCCAGCAGCGCTAAAGCCAGCCCTGGATGTGGTCACTGTTGTGTAAAATACTGCAGCGAGGAAAATGCCCAATGCAGAGATCCTTGTGCAGACCAGGTTCAGTCCTGGCAGTGCCGACACAGACTTTTATTTATATTTTTGAGGTGGGTAAATGAAGCGCCTGCAAAAATACACTCGTAAACTCTAGCTAAAATTAAGTATTACTTTATGCAAACCGGTCTTGAATCTCAAAAGCTGGGTAGTAATTAAGGTAGATATGGTGATGCACCTATTCGGTCATTAGTAAGGTTTTGAGCTAAAATGCACTCTACAACTTGAGACAAAGTGTAAGGTGTGAGTAACCAAGTGTGAGAAGTTGGCCTGGCATATGCTGGTCACTAGTTATAGTGGCCACCGTGCACCAGTCCAATTCGACTCTTATGGTAGATAGGTTTAAGACAACCTTTTAAAGAAAGCGATCCTAGTGGTAGCTGTGGAGAGCAGCCTTCAGGCTAAGTCTCTGAGGAATGTAAAGCAGCTTGTTTTACCTTATAATCTCTTGAATTACCAAATGAAAGGACACCACACAGGTATATATATCAAATATAGATGTATTTCTTTCTAGACACACTCTACTAATCTCTTTATGAGATTAGAAGCCAGGAACACATTCAAATATCAACGTTTCACAATAAGTTAAGCACAAATATGGCTGGAGCCCTAGGGGCGTACCAGACCATATACTAAAAAAATGGGTTAAGAAAGTCGACTTGCAAAATAACAAGGCCTAGGGCCTGTAGAATCGCTGGGGCTTCACTACTGCAGTGAAAGCAGGTAAGTAACAGGCCCACGGGAGACGTGTGCAGTGTGTGAACACAGCCGCGGGTTCCCTATTGATTACAATGGAGCAAGTCGCGGTTTGATTTTTAAAGTTTTAGGGTACTTCGAAGAAGTCTACCAGCAAGCCACTTACAAGGTATGTAATTTGAGGGCCAACACACACTAGGGCACCAGAGTGCACAAGTTACCTCACCCAGGGAAGCCGGGTGCATAGGTGTCTTTTGGTGTCGGGTCGCATCGCTGTTTTCTATGGAGACCAAAGAAGACTTGCTGCTTGCGTCGACTGAAGAAGTGTCCGGTGGAATCCAAGGGTGGATTCGAGATGCAGATGACCTGAAATTTGAAGGGACAGTGTTCACAGTCACTTGCCAGTGACCCGGGGCCAGGAAGATGGATGCCCACGGAAGTCGGAAGTCGGGTGATTTTAGGTGATCAAGGGTGTTTTGACTCTTTGCTCACGAGGTCCAGGAAGGATCGACGATGACCAGCAGCTGGATTCGGAGTGTCCCACGACGTCTGCAGCTTACTGAGGTGTCGGCAACCGGATTGGAGCCAACAAGACTTGGCAACAGCAAGTCTTGTGGAAATCGAAGAAGGTCAGCGTTGCAGACCAGCAAGTTCTGAGGGACTCACCCAGCGAGGGCGAGTGAGGGCAGGCCTGGAGCAACCAGGGGAGCCCTTTGAGTCGATAAAGTCTTCGGGGGACCCACAAGCCAACGGGCAAGGGATCGCGAAGACGCCTCTTGAGGAAATGCTTCGCAGGAGCCCACGGTCACTCGGGATGGGGTAGGCCTCTGATTTTCGCTGCAAAACCTCCTGGAGGCTTGGGCCACAAATGATCCAATGCACAAGTTCGTAGAACGTCGTGAAGAGGGTTGCACTCGACAATAGTGCACGGTACCCGGGTATTGCTGTTCCTCGTCACTTGTGGGGTCCACTCGCCTCAGCTCTGCTGGGGACTCACGATGGCCGTCGAGAAGTCAGGAAATCCACTTCCCTGCAGCGACTTGGAACTCCGGCGGGAGCGGGAAAGTTTGCGACCGTTGATTAGAGTTATTGTTGCCTGCTAAGCAGGGGAGTCACTCCTTGACTCCAAGGGAGATTGTTCTGTATTCCAAAGGTAGTGGAACGTCGAAGGGCCAGGATTCTTCTTTGTAGAGCGTCGTCCAGGGTTATCTACTTTGCAATGGCAAGGTTTGCTATCTTATACTGAAGATAGGGGAGGGACTAGCTCTATGACCACTCCTCTGTGAGGGTCAGGGTAGGGGGTGGTTAAACCCTCTTCCCTTTTGTCCAGTTTCGCGCCAGAGCAGGGACAGGTAGCCCCCGAACCGGTTTGAGCTGGCATATGCACAGAGGAGCCTACTGCTCCCCCAGTGCAGGACTTCAAAGCACTCCAGAGGTGCACCCACCCAGCTCCAATACACTAAATCCTGTCTGGAAGGTGGTGACACCTCCCTGTGACAGGATGCCTATTGTTGGGCCTCCTCCACTGCGAGTTTCAGTCAGCAGCAGGAGGGAAGCCCAGTGCTGGTGCATCCATTTTGTGATGCCAAGGCTCTTTCAGATTTCTACCGTGTTACCACAGTAGGTACATGTCGTCCCCTCTAGAAGGACGGGATCATACTCCCACACCAGTTACTGGTGTGGGGGTATGATTCCAAGTTGTTTGACACCAAACACGACATGTTTTGATGCAGTCATTCCAAAGTTAGCATTTACCGTTGGGTTATAATGCACTTAAGAGTATATGCTTTAACCACATTCACAAACAGCCACAGAGAATAGACTCTGCCAGCTGCAGAGGGGTCCTGCTCATGCAGAAGCACCCCCTCACATAGTAAACCAAGCACCCTGCCCTCAGGATTGATAGGGCCTGCCATAGGGGTGGCTGATAGGTTTATATGTGTGTGTATGGTGAGATATAGAAACCTATACCTCTGTGAGGAGTGCTAACACTACCTCACCCAGGCTGCAGCAGCAGGCCTGTGGTGTCAGATTGAGTCTGCTTCCCAGGGGTGGCATAATACATGCTGCAGCCCCTGGTAGGCCTGTGAAGTGCCTATGCCCTAGGTACCTAAGGTACCATATACTAGGGGCTCATAAGGTACTACAGTATCCAATCACTAGTGCATGTAATATGCGCACCATGTCGTTTAGAGAGAACAAAGAGACTGGGGCCCTGATTTAGCGGGGACCCAGCCAGACTATAGCCAGAAACCAGTGTATACATTAGAAAAAAAAGTGGGGGCAACATAAGTGCAGATCCTACTCTCCTATACCAAGTAAGTACGTTTGATATCAGTGTGTACTTACCAAAGAGATCTGTGCATGGTGATACAACCAAATAGCAACGCATATGCTATTTAAGAGAAACAGAATGATGTCTTGGGGGGAGGTTAGAATGGTTGTAAAGGAGAAACACTGAATTTGAAGATGCTTCCTCACTCACTCAGTAAGGAGCCGGAAGAGGGTAATGACAGGTTGGTGGAGTATGAAATCTGGAGCCTTCCGATAAATTTGAGAGAAACTGTGACAGAAAATAGGCTTTTTGATGAATCACTAATTAAACAAACAAATACTACAGAGTTGTCCTCAGTGATCATTTCCCATAATGGGTCGGTGAGATGATATTGTACATTGACCTTCACAATTTGAACGGGTTTCATTTGCCTCCTGTGGCTGACCTTGTCTCTGTCATGGTTAATGCATAATTTGTTACCAGAATGTACTTGGAATTGGTGTATTACCAGGCCAGATTGCATCCTTCCTTTTAATAGCTGTATTTTTAGCATTTAAGGGTGTTGTCAGTGGCATCAATTTTTGTAAGTAATTTGTAAGGGGTTTAAGGAGAATGCCCTGCGATGCTGCATGCTCTTATAGCTAAAAAGATGTTTGTTGTGTTACTCTGCTGGAAATCAAACACCCAGTTGTTTTCCGGGTTGGATAAAGAGGAGCAAAAAAAAAAGTGAAGTTGCACGAGTGAGATGAGAAAGGACCAGAAAGTTGTCAGGGTGTAAAACAAACTGAAGTACAATTTTAGAAGGACTGTGAAAGTAACCTGTGTTCAGGACAGTGTGATGTTGAGGTATAAGATCCTTTAGTTTCCGAGGAGAAGTAAGTGCCTATGTCTTTTTGAAACCCGTTACAGCTTGATGTGCTGTCCCTGTGTCTTGGTGTGGATTCCTCATTATGTTGCCAAGCATCCTATTAGCTAGAATGATATTGTAGTGAAATGAAGGGGCACAACTTGTTCAGTCAGATAGAAAGTAACTGGAAAATGTGAAATAGACCTTGCAATTTCAGACTGTAATACTCCATATGCGATTTCGAGGCTAATATTTACTTCTGGTCTTGCGCCTTTTGTGAACTTTGATTTTGTTGTTTGTGTTAGTTTCGTGAACCGGAAGATGCGCAGTTGCTTTTGGTGATATGTTATTGGAATGAAAGGCACATGGAATATTGTGGGAGTGCTGGGTGAGAATGTGGTGTCTTGCTTCACGAAGAAGAAAGGACCCTCTCTGTTCTTGAGGGAATCTTGATGTGTGCGCATTCAAATGAAGAAATGGCTATTTGGACAGTGAAGCGGAAACGCAAACATTGCCCGGCTTTCTCGGAGACTTGCCTTTTCATCTAAAGCGCACACACAGATGCCTCACTGCCGAAGGAGTAAGCAGGCAGCTTTGCGGCTGTACGCGCCCACGTGGTGACGTGGAGCGCACAGCCAATGAGATGTCACCATCTTTTTTGCTGCCTGTGCCCTCAGCTGATTTCCTGATTATTTTGTAAATCGCGAAAGACAGGAGGGTCTGCTTACTGTCCACCGATAAGCTCTATGCAGGACTCTAAATATCCCTGCCGACCTTTGCCATCCTTAGCCCGCCTCCCCTCCCTGCTATGTTATGATATCCCTTCCCACGCCCCTCCCACTATTGTATTAATGCCTTGTCGTTTTAATTTAGAGGATACAAATCGCATGTTTTATATACACCAGACACCCAGCTTAGTAGAACTATAGTAAATAAAAACAATACCGTGTTAACAAATGTCCCAAAAGTATTTAGTGTGACAATTTTGTTCAGATGCAGGGCACTTTCGTAGAGCTTCTCAAAAGAGTTGTCTGGGACTAGCACACTGACAATAGTGATGGAGTTCAGCGTGAGCTATCTGGGTGCAGACAAACCGCAAAATATGGAGGAAAACCAAAGCTGCAGCCGAGCCAGCATCATATCTGTATGTCAAGACCACAACTAACGTCCTGTAAAAATGTGAAATAGAATTTTAAAATAACAAAAGTGTGTTTTTTCCCAGCATTTGGTAGCTTGCATTACTTTTCTACCTTGAGCGAAATTAAAGTGCCTGATGAGATTACAGTGGTAAAAATGCCCAAAGTGATATTGTCCGAAAGGGAGAGGTGGATCAGATGGGAAGGTGCCCTCCCTTGTAATCTGCCGGGATCCTGTCCCCAGGTCTGATCTCTGTTTTACGCCCCCGTGGCTAATGTCCGCACCACTCACTGTCACCGTGACTTTGGTGGCTTGGAGACCATAATGCATTTGTGTCGCTCTGCTGCAAGCCAGTGACATCTTCGAAGCATTTTCTCCGTCCCACAAGATATAAGATAATGTAAAGAGGCCCTGGATATGTATCGAGGAGCTACTCAGAATGTATTTTTTCCGGTTGCATCTTCAATTCTGTCTGCGCGGAAATTAACAACTTAAGCTTGTACTGCTTTAACAGAAAAAGAATGACATTTGTTGTTGATAATTCTATAATTAAAGTTGCTATTTTTATAAAAAAATAAATTAAAAAAGGGTCCTAGCCGGTTCGGGGGAACAGGTGGAGTATTTATAAACATCCTATTGTAGATACATAGGTATATGATAAATAACAAAACGTTACCTTTATAGCAAGCATAATATAGATAGAATATCTAGGATACCTGGCTGGACAGTAGACATTATAAAGTTCCATGTAGAAGATACATTGGGTCGCATAATAACAGTAGTCCATGCTCAAGTGAATTTAGCCATGAGAAGCGATTTCACTTCTTTTTTGAAGGATGCAGTAGAGGCATTAAGTCTAGTTTCTGGGGGTAAAGCATTCCAAATTCTGGGCGCCATCCCTGAAAAGGTTTGGTTATATGTTTTCTTCTTGTTGCATCTTTGCGGTTTCAGTAGAAGGTTTTTAGCACTTCTTGACGATCTGACTCCACAAGAGGGCACCAGTTTCTGTGCCAGATAGCTGGGTGTGTTGTGATGAATGGCTTTCTGTCATACATGCTATTTTCAGATGTATTCTAGCTTCAAAAGGTAGCAAATAAAGGGATTTTAGGTCAGGGGATATGTGGGAGCTTCTTTTGGAGCCAGTGATAAGTCTCGCTGCGGCGTTGATTGAGGCTCTTAGAGGGGCCGTTGCAGCTCCTGGCCGGCCGCAGAGAGAGACACTCCCGTAATCCACTCTTGGGATGACTAGAGCTTGTACTGCCAGCTTGAAGTCCTTTTCCGGCAGGAAAGGTTTCAGTTTTCTCAAAGTATTTATCTGAAAGTTTGCTCCTTTTGTTGCATTGCTGATGTGTTTTTGCATAGTGAGGTTTCTGTCCATTGTTATTCCCAGCGATTTCGCTGAATCAACGATGAGGTTGGCAGTTGAGTGCAGTAAGGTGTTTGATTCAGTCTTGCATTTTGGGTACTTGGGCGGGAGGAGCGATTAGGAGGAATTCGGTTTTGAGGGCATTCAGTTTTAGATGGTTTTCTGCAAGGCAGGTCTGAGTTTTTCCGAGAGTATTGTTGAGCGATTTGATGTCTTCTAGGGTATGGATCTTAAGGTATAGTTGTGTGTTGTCAGAGTAGGTGGTTATAAGTCCTCACTGGTTAGAGAGGGGACAGGAAGTACCTCCTGTTGAAATTAGGGCCCTCACACACCCGGCTGGGTGTCATGCTTCATCATAGGGCCTGCTCCTCGTCAGGTCGGCTGTGCAATACCTGACGGGTTCCCTGTGATGGGGGTCTTTGGCAGAGATCTTTTATTCCAATTAGCCATTTGGTGCCGTGGGGGTGAGTGTCCTAAATGTGTAGATGTAAGGTGTGAAGGTGAGTGAGCCAGGGTAAATTAAAACAGGAATTGGAAGTACCAAAGAAAATAATTTTAATCATTAGGGCTTCCAACCTGTCTCTCCGAACTGGCTAGGAAATGCATACAGTTCTGAATTTATTATATTGGGGGATGTATCCTGGACCTTAGAAAAACCCCATAGTCCCTCACTTTGAGTTATTTTTATAGAAACACATTTTATCCTTTGACATGGCTTATTAGCTGAAACAAGTACATTTGAAATTAAAATTGAAAAGCATCCAAGAATGTAGTCTGTGGACTTTGGGTCTGCATTTCTTCTTGTTGTCAGAGTCCTCTGCAGAAAAATTTAAAGGATGCTGTTTGGAATTAAATGTCACTGGCAGCACAATTATGACACCAGACAGGAGTGTCTGTAGCTGATGTGTCAGGATGCCTATACGTAGGAACAGCGAGGGACAGGTTTTGGGGGTTTATCTCCCTGGGCTTTGGAGTGTAGGGGAACACAGGGGACAATATCTCCCTAGATTTCAAAATGGGAGCGAAGATTACAGTGACAGAAAGAGCATGTCTCTCTGACACGCTGCACATGTCTAAATCTCTTCGAAGGGTCATAACCTGAATGGTGACCCAATAAGCGAGTATCACTGGGCATTTCCATACCGCATGGTAAAAGTCACCCGTAGGATCTTGGCACTTGTAGCAGGCTGAGGATTCGTGAATGCCCGCCCTCCATAGCTGATGTAAGCTTGGTGTAGTTCCCTAAACTGCAATAGGCTGAGACAATTGGATATGGTTATGGTTCGAGGGGCCATGCAGCCATCCCTCCAGCCTGCCACGTCCAGCTCTCCAACACAGCTTTCCTGTTTTGCTTTCAAGTCCACCAGAGATACAGGGGAGTGCACTACCAGTGACTTGTAGATTTGGAACACCTCTCCTTTGCCCAAATGGCCCATGAGTTTACCTCTTTGTTTTGTTAATTATTTCATTACCTCCCTGACGTATTGAGCCTCTCCTAAATCATCCTGTTTGTCAAGCCAGGGGGACCCTGCTGAGTAAAGGAAGACAGGAGCTGCTGTTTTACGTTGATGTTACAGCTGGCTAGGGTGACTTGAGAACAAGAATGATTTTAGCAGAGGCTCAACACCTTAACCAATCCAATGAAATAATTAGCACAAACCAAGAGGCCTCTGACCCTCACATAGTTTCCACCTTATGTAACGTCTCCTCAAGGAGACGCATGTGAAGTGCACCATGGTTTCAGACAAGGAAGTTCTGTCACCGTGTTTGTTCTTCAGTGTCCGTGGAAACATTCCAAGCAGAAAAGCACACCTTTCAATCTTCTGACTACACACATGTGTATACAAGTATAAAGTGTTCGTTCGTTTTCAGGCGTGGTAACTATGTGTTGAACTCTATATACTACCACGAATTGAATAACAATATCTCCACTCTCCTGTACAGGGTACTCCGTACAATAATTGTAAACACCTTGGAGAATAATCTGCATCATGCTTCCTAGGTTGCAGTAGTATCTAGGACTGCCCATGCTTCCCTAATCATCGTCCCAGTCATTACAGCATGAGGAAACTGCCTCCCATGACCGAAAGAAATACAGCAGAATTCAAAGTAAGCTCCACCCACCCACCTGGGTGCCTTAACTTGGTAGCTTACCCAGAATCCTCCAGTTGCCTCTTTCTGTCCAGTATGTGGACAAAGGACAAGGGTTCTTTGAGGGAGGTATTGGCTTGTTTGTGGGGCTGCAGGTCTTTTTTCCCCCTCCAGTGCATGATTTTTGTTGGGGTCCTACTGCGCTGGGCAGCAATGGTATGTCCTGATTCTCCTGGTGACCTTTTGTGCCCGAGTAGATGGTGGGCAGCTTGCAGCCAGGCTGGTAAGTGCTCTCTCGCCCCGTGTTGGTCTCTGCAGGGAGTAGAGCGTGTATTGCAGGTTTTGGTTTTGGCAGACTGAGCCACGCCCCGGTGGTGCTGCAGGGTTTACAGCTAGTGATGCAAACTTTTGATGGAGCTCTCCTCCTGCTGTGAGGACCACAGGGAGTAGTGCACTACTGACACCCCGAGTAGCACAGCTGACCGCAAACCCTGGCGTTCACCAGCCAGCGATGCACTCCAGCACCAGATCCATTAGGGGTGAGGGCCCACCCCTTCAAAATCTGCTCGTGGAACGTGAATGGTCCTAGCAGTAAGGTGGGGGAGGACAACCGCTTTCGCTTTTTCCGAGAATTCGAGCTCCTGCTGCTGCAAGAAACCTGGATGCAGACGCCCACACCAATCATGGGCTCCAAAGAATATCACAATGCAGCAACAAAATAACATGAATCTGGTATGGGGGAAGGGGGGCTCGTGCTTTATATTGCCAACAATATTTAGTGGGTCCATGAGCTTGTGGACCTGGGTTTACCATGGATACAATGCGTCAAACTCTCTGTGGTGCTGCATCCATAGCAGTATCTACATTATTAATCCTGAATCTATATATTCATCCAGCCTAGTTGAACAAACTTGGAAAGATCAAGACCCTGACATCTCTTCAATCCATGTTTCCCGAAGCCCATATAATACTGTGTGGCAATTCTACCATGAACTTCCTGACAGGCCCAGATGTCAAGCTTCCTACCCATGTCCCGAAAACAATTTGCAATCAGGCCAGATTAGATCTACTTGGTAAGACGTGCATTATTGTACTCAAAGCCCTTGGTCTTTACACGGAAACAGGCGGTGCCCACAGGACCAGCCAGCAGCATTCACCAGACTGACAGACAGGGCAAATTATCTTTGAGTCCATTTAGATTCTCACTCGATCTCCAAAACTCATCTTGCATCCAGACGAGCTATAGCAAGCAATCTCCTGTTTGTATTACAGCAAAAGACATGAAACCTCTCGACACAACCAAACCGTCATGCGCACTTAAGTGCCACTCCTCACCCTGTGGGCTGTTAAAACAGCCATGCCCTGCATTGCCCCAAAGCTGACTTCAGAACAAAAAAATAAAACAATTACATTGTGTTATAATTTTATTTTTCGTTTTTTACACAACTGAAAAGCAGTGGGGCGACGCTCCTCCGCCTTAGGGGAGGAGCCGTCACTGCCTTCATGACATGTTCTATGACATCAGTGATGCAATCACTGCAACATCCCAAATGACATAATTGATGATGACACTGTGCATGGCAGGGGCGCAATTTGTAGTTAGTTGATATAACTTTAAATGGTGAATTTCAGTGTTTTTTTTATTTTTTATTTAAACAGTATTTTTCAGCTGATGTTTTCGCCTAACTAAAATATCCCTTTAACCTTTGTTTTTTTCCCAGTGGAAAAAAATATACAATATGCTTAGAAAATATTTTTGAATTCATTTTGCCTATTTATATATGTTTGACGTGATCACTGAGCACAATGGAGAGTACTGTGTAGCAGGGGAATTTGTGCTTTGCATTTATATAGGATGTGCTCAGGGTGCTGAAATTGCTAGAAATGAAAGACCTATACCATATTCTGTATATATTGGCGATGGGAGGAAGCCGGGCCGGGAAAAGGGGTTTAAGAGAAAAGTTAGTCTGAATGGGGATGTTCTGAATACAGACTGGACAGGAGTCCTTCAGGTGGAAGAAGGAACTTGGGCGAGAGATGGTTTTTGAATTTGTTCCTGAATTGTTTTCAAGAATTGAAAAGCCTCACTTGTGGGAGAGATTAGTCTTAGTGTGGATGCATGGATGCAAAAGGCTTGCTTCTTGTCCATCCTTACTGGACGTCATGCTGAGACTTGTGATTGGTGTGCAGCGAGTTGCTTGGAAGCCGCTAGATATGTGGATATTGGCAGCAAGGTAGTCTTTTTTTTTTCTATTTACTCTAGCTTTGCTTCAGTAATGATTGTTGTATCTCCTAGCTCTGCGATGCAGACTTGATCCAGTCACCATCCCTTTAGGGGGAGATGATGGAAGCTGTGTGAAGACTCAACAAGACTCGCAGAGATTGGCAACGACCAACCTCTACAGAAGTGCAAGTTCGGTGAGATGTCAGAGTGCTGAGAACCCACCCAGAAAGCAGGAGCTGCTTTTGAGACTCGTGTTTTCTGCACTACTCCCACTGCATTGTGCGACCCTCAGAATGAGTGTCCCGGAGGTGGAAGAGCATATCTCCCAGAAGTACGAGATCAAGAAGCGGCTTGGAAAGGGGGTGAGAACAGCCTGGTTCCAATAATCACCTATAGTACATATAGATCTCAAGACTTTTTCACTCTTCACAATGCTTCATACCTCGGAGCGCCACACATTGTCACTTATTTGTAATAAGGTTTCTCTGCTTTCCACCATATGCCATATCCCACCGTCGGCACACGCTTTCATGTATGCTTAAATGCTTAACGCAGCTATCCTGGCACTTCACAGCACTACACCCAAGCATCACTTTGCATTGCCTCATCTGTTCACTAAAGCTATGCTTGCACTTAAATACACTGCATCCAGACATTACCAGACGGTCACTCATGGTCACCAAGGCTGTCTTGGCACCTCACTGCATGCTGGCATTAAGCCTCGCTGCACAATGTCATTTCTGTTCAATGAGGCTTCTATACCCTCTGCAATACCCCACATCCAAACTTCACCGCTCATTGGTGCTTCTATTCACTGAGGCTTCTGTGCACTTCACGATACCCCACATCCAAACATCACCGCTCATTGATACTTCTATTCACTGAGGCTTCTGTGCACTTCACGATACCCCACATCCAAACTTCCCTGCTCATTGATACTTCTATTCACTGAGGCTTCTATGCACCTCACAATACCCCACATCCAAACATCACAGCTCATTGATACTTCTATTCACTGAGGCTTCTGTGCACTTCACGATACCCCACATCCAAACTTCCCTGCTCATTGATACTTCTATTCACTGAGGCTTCTATGCACCTCACAATACCCCACATCCAAACTTCACCGCTCATCAATACTTCTATTCACGAGGCTTCTATGCACTTCACGATACCCCACATGCAAACATCACCACTCATCGATACTTCTATTCACGAGGCTTCTGTGTGCTTCACGATACCCCACATCCAAACATCACTGCTCATTGATACTTCTATTCACGAGGCTTCGGTGCACTTCACAATACCCCACATGCAAACATCATCGCTCATTGATACTTCTATTCACTGAGGCTTCTGTGCATTTCACGATACCCTAATTCCAAACATCACCGCTCATTGATACATCTATTCACTGAGGCTTCTGTGCACTTCACAATACCCCACATCCAAACATCACCGCTCATTGATACTTCTATTCACTGAGGCTTGTGTACACTTCGCAATACCCCACCTCTCATCGATACTTCTATTCACAAGGCTTCTATGCACTTCACGATACCCCACATGCAAACATCACCACTCATCGATACTTCTATTCACGAGGCTTCTGTGCACTTCACAATACCCCACATCAAAACTTCACTGCTCATCGATACTTCTATTCACTGAGGCTTCTATGCACTTCACGATACCCCACATCCAAACATCACCGCTCATTGATACTTCTATTCACTGAGGCTTCGGTGCACTTCACGATACCCCACATGCAAACATCACCGCTCATTGATACTTCTATTCACTGAGGCTTGTGTACACTTCACAATACCCCACCTCTCATCGATACCTCTATTCACGAGGCTTCTATGCACTTCACGATACCCCACATCCAAACATCACCGCTCATTGATACTTCTATTCACTGAGGCTTCTCTGCACTTCACGATACCCCACATCCAAACATCACCGCTCATTGATACTTCTATTCACTGAGGCTTCGGTGCACTTCACGATACCCCACATGCAAACATCACCACTCATCGATACTTCTATTCACTGAGGCTTCTGTGTGCTTCACGATACCCCACATCCAAACATCACCACTCATTGATACTTCTATTCACTGAGGCTTCTGTGCACTTCACGATACCCCACATCCAAACATCACCACTCATTGATACTTCTATTCACTGAGGCTTCTGTGCACTTCACGATACCCCACATCCAAACATCACTGCTCATTGATACTTCTATTAACTGAGGCTTCGGTGCACTTCACAATACCCCACATCCAAACTTCACTGCTCGTTGATACTTCTATTCACTGAGGCTTCTATGCACCTCACAATACCCCACATCCAAACATCACCACTCATCGATACTTCTATTCACGAGGCTTCTGTGTGCTTCACGATACCCCACATCGAAACATCACTGCTCATTGATACTTCTATTCACTGAGGCTTTGGTGCACTTCACGATACCCCACATCCAAACATCATCACTCATTGATATTTCTATTCACGAGGCATCTGCGCACTTCGCAATACCCCACATGCAAACATCACTGCTCATTGTTACTTCTATTCACTGAGGCTTCGGTGCACTTCTCGATACCCCACATCCAAACTTCACTGCTCGTTGATACTTCTATTCACTGATGCTTCTGTGCACTTCATGATACCCCACATCCAAACTTCACTGCTCATTGATACTTCTATTCACTGAGGCTTCTGTGCACTTCACGATACCCCACATGCAAACATCACCGCTCATTGATACTTCTATTCACTGAGGCTTCTGTGCTCTTCACGATACCACATGCAAACATCACCGCTCATTGATACTTCTATTCACTGAGGCTTCGGTGCACTTCACAATACCCCACATCCAAACATCACCGCTCATTGATACTTCTATTCACTGAGGCTTCGGTGCACTTCACGATACCCCACATCCAAACTTCCCTGCTCATTGATACTTCTATTCACTGAGGCTTCGGTGCACTTCACGATACCCCACATCCAAACGTCACCGCTCATTGATACTTCTATTCACTGAGGCTTCTGTGCACTTCACGATACCCCACATGCAAACATCACCGCTCATTGGTGCTTCTATTCACTGAAGCTTCTGTGCACTTCACGATACCCCACATCCAAACATCACCGCTCATTGATACTTCTATTTACTGAGGCTTGTGTACACTTCATGATACCCCTCATCCAAACATCACCGCTCATTGGTGCTTCTATTCACTGAAGCTTCTGTGCACTTCACGATACCCCACATCCAAACATCACCGCTCATTGGTGCTTCTATTCACTGAAGCTTCTGTGCACTTCACGATACCCCACAACCTAACATCACAGCTCATTGATACTTCTATTCACTGAGGCTTCTGTGCACTTCACAATACCCCACATGCAAACATCACCGCTCATTGGTGCTTCTATTCACTGAAGCTTCTGTGCACTTCATGATACCCCACATCCTAACATCACAGCTCATTGATACTTCTATTCACTGATGCTTCTGTGCACTTCACAATACCCCACATCCAAACTTCACTGCTCATTGATACTTTTATTCACGAGGCTTCTGTGCACTTCACGATACCTCACATCCAAACATCACCGCTCATTGGTGCTTCTATTCACTGAAGCTTCTGTGCACTTCACGATATCCCACATCCTAACATCACAGCTCATTGATACTTCTATTCACTGAGGCTTCTGTGCACTTCACAATACCCCACATCCAAACATCACAGCTCATTGATACTTTTATTCACGAGGCTTCTGTGCACTTCATGATACCCCACATCCAAACATCACCGCTCATTGATACTTCTATTCACGAGGCTTCTGTGCACTTCACGATACCCCACATCCAAACATCACAGCTCATTGGTGCTTCTATTCACTGAAGCTTCTGTGCACTTCATGATACCCCACATCCTAACATCACAGCTCATTGATACTTCTATTCACTGAAGCTTCTGTGCACTTCACGATACCCCACATCCAAACATCACCGCTCATTGGTGCTTCTATTCACTGAAGCTTCTGTGCACTTCATGATACCCCACATCCTAACATCACAGCTCATTGATACTTCTATTCACTGATGCTTCTGTGCACTTCACAATACCCCACATCCAAACTTCACTGCTCATTGATACTTTTATTCACGAGGCTTCTGTGCACTTCACGATACCTCACATCCTAACATCACAGCTCATTGATACTTCTATTCACTGAGGCTTCTGTGCACTTCACAATACCCCACATCCAAACATCACAGCTCATTGATACTTCTATTCACTGAGGCTTCTGTGCACTTCACAATACCCCACATGCAAACATCACCGCTCATTGATACTTCTATTCACTGAGGCTTCTGTGCATTTCACGATACCACATGCAAACATCACCGCTCATTGATACTTCTGTTCACGAGGCGTCTGTTCACTTCACAATACCCCACCTCTCATCGATACTTCTATTCACAAGGCTTCTATGCACTTCACGATACCCCACATCCAAACATCACCACTCATCGATACTTCTATTCACGAGGCTTCTGTGTGCTTCACGATACCCCACATCCAAACATCACCACTCATCGATACTTCTATTCACGAGGCTTCTGTGCACTTCACAATACCCCACATCCAAACTTCACTGCTCATTGATACTTTTATTCACAAGGCTTCTGTGCACTTCTGAATACCCCACATCCAAACTTCACTGCTCATCGATACTTCTATTCACTGAGGCTTCTATGCACTTCACGATACCCCACATCCAAACATCACCGCTCATTGATACTTCTATTCACTGAGGCTTCTCTGCACTTCACGATACCCCACATCCAAACATCACCGCTCATTGATACTTCTATTCACTAAGGCTTGTGTACACTTCACAATACCCCACATCCAAACATCACCGCTCATTGATACTTCTATTCACTAAGGCTTGTGTACACTTCACAATACCCCACCTCTCATCGATACCTCTATTCACGAGGCTTCTGAGCACTTCACGATACCCCACATGCAAACATCACCGCTCATTGATACTTCTATTCACAAGGCTTCTGTGCACTTCACGATACCCCACATCCAAACATCACCGCTCATTGATACTTCTATTCACTGAGGCTTCGGTGCACTTCACGATACCCCACATGCAAACATCACCACTCATCGATACTTCTATTCACTGAGGCTTCGGTGCACTTCACGATACCCCACATCCAAACATCACCGCTCATTGATACTTCTATTCACTGAGGCTTCGGTGCACTTCACGATACCCCACATCCAAACGTCACCGCTCATTGATACTTCTATTCACTGAGGCTTCTGTGTACTTCACGATACTCCACATCCAAACATCACAGCTCATTAATACTTCTATTCAATAATGCCGCTCCACACTTCACAATATGCCATATGGTATGCAAAGATCAGTTCACATTGTCACTTCTGTGCACTGAGGCTATCTCGGCCTCACACTACACCATATGCAAGCCTCACTGTACTCGTGGTGTTCCTGTGATGCAGACTCTGATGATGTGTATATGTATGTGTTATAAAATTGCTACACTGCCTAGTACAGTTACAATAACCTGTTCAGACCCTTCCTCCCTGAATAAACCTCTCCCACATATGTGATTATGTTGTGTACATAGCTCTGTATGTATGAAGTGCTTCTTTCACAATAAACATCCACTGTTCCTTGTAGCTAGGTTTCGATATAAATAAGTGACTAAATAAACCCCTAATTTATGCTACTTCATTAATGTAATACTGTTATCATATAGCGCAGGGTTCACCATCCACATGGCCTCTTGCTCCTGTTAGGTGTTTTGGTATGTACACATTTATTTATGGGTGTGGCATATCCGATTGGATGGGACTGACTATCGAGTGAGGGGGTCAGATCTTTCTTCCAGAAAGTGACTTCTTAGCTCCTGGCCGAGGGCTCATACTTGATCACCTGCACACTGTAAGCACCCTGCTCCGTGGCCTCCCAGACTCCACAGTGACACCCACTGTGGGCATTCTACATGCCTCTGCCCAGCTAAGCCTGACCCTGAAGAAATATGATCACCTCGCTCCTATACTAGTCAAACTCCATTCATTCCCCTTCCTGACCTCTACCATCTTTAGTCCAGCGGCATCATTTACAAAGAGATCAATGGCGCCCATAAACATTGCTTTCCTGGAACAGAACTGATTGATGTAGTTGTGCATGCTCAAGAAGATCGGAGATCTGTCAGACTGACATAAGATCTTTGTGGTTGGTGGCTTTCACTGTCAAAGAATTATTCAGTATATAAATCTGAAACGCATAGACCAGAACAGTCAAGCGGAATACAGCATCCGGAAAGTGAATCAGTCAAAGATACGTCACTAAAACATTTGCCATGGTGCAGCCAGGCCTGGCTGTCTTTCTCTTCCAGGTTGATACCCTGGGAAAGTAAAACTTTGGTAGCCCTCTGTGGACAAGTGGCATGAAGTTTTTGAAATTCAGCTTGAGTTGGGAAGCTGTGGGCTCAAGAGTCCTCAAAGGGGTTTACTTTTTAGTCTCTTCGAGCTGTGCCTAGGCCTTGTGTGCCTTTCTTCTAAATGCAGATGGAGCCTTGACTACTTTTGAGTTGGTGTTGGGTGCAGGGTAGGTGGTGGTCTGCACAGAAGTGTGTGTGTGTTGTTGTGTGTGTGTGTTGTTGTGTGTGTGTGTGTGTGTGTATGCATGTCTGGACCATCACACGTGTGCCCTGCCTCCTTTCCATCTTCCTCTTACAGTGAATAAAGTGCTTTAGTAATTTACAATGCGTTAGCCACAAAAGCTGCCATTTAGTGCTGACCTTCTAATCTCAGTATTCTGCTATTTTGTAAGCCATGTATTACCTGCAGTCCTTTTCTTTTTAGGGGTAAAAGATAGAATTCCTAGTTGAAGACTGGGTGTTTTAAGCACTGCCTTCGCCTTTGGGGCTCAAGAAACCTAGTTGTTGTTCCCCAACCCAGAGCAATCTTGTATCAGATAACTGTATTATGCTGGAAGCCCTACAGGTCTCATAACAAACATTCCTAGCACATTTCAGTCGGCAAGATCGGAAGACCATGCTCTGTTCAACTCGATCCCGGTCACGTCTCAGACAATCCCCCTCATTAATAGTAACAACTCTGAAATGTGTACTGCTATGCTAGACCTATGCTAGACCTCTGGTTCCAACTCATTGAATTGAAGTCCATGGTAGCATGCATTCAATATATTTGTGTTTTACCAATCTGTTTCTGCTACTGGACAGACCTCAACCTTTCTAGAATAGTAAATAACATACATTTACATTAAGCACATAGGCTTGTGTTAGCAAGGACTATAGGTTGGGTCTCTCCATCATTGCAAGAGGCCCAGTGAACTCTGAAGGTTATATACAGACGTTGGCACTAGAGTTTGCCCAGCAAAGTTGTGGAGCCAAGACACAAGAGAATAGATCTTCCATCCAATATTGTAAATGCCACCTAGTGTCTGGGCTCTTCCATTTTAGTCCTAGATATTGCCCCACCAGTAGCACACCTGAGCACGCTCCTAAGTGACACCTGTGAGACAACCTGAAGTTTGAATGTATTTGTGATTGCTCTGTCAGCCACATTTAAATGAGTGTTTGGTTGTGCATTTCTTCTAGGCCTATGGCATTGTTTGGAAGGCAATTGACAGGCGGACTGGAGAAATTGTAGCCGTTAAGAAGATATTTGATGCTTTCAGGAACCGGACCGATGCGCAGGTGAGGAATATATACTGTTTATAGATCCTGCTACTCTCAAGGTGCTAAGAGGGAGCATTGAGACTCTCGAGCCCTATATTAGACACCTCCTGGAGCTCTTTAATTTCAGAAACGGTCCCATAAAAATGGAAAGAGGCGATCGTTCTTCTGCTTAAAAAGAAACCGAATGTTAGTATGAGCCTTTCGGGCATCTTTTTCCACTGAATCGGCTCTGCTTCTCTCTATGGAGACCATCCGGAAATATGTAGAGACGGCGGCCTTAATTCTATTAGATCTAAGTGCTGCATTCAACACTGTGGCCCATCATACCCTACTCCAGCGTCTCAGGACTGGAGGTTTGGCTGGCAGTGCGTTGAAATGGTTGGAGTCTTTTCTGCATGATCGTAGTTTTCAGGTGTTGCAGGGACTTTACCATTCTAAAAGTATTAAGTTGAAACAAGGGATCCCACAGGGCTCCATTCTCAATCCTAACCTGTTTAATCTCCACGTCACTCCTTTGGCAGAGATTACTGAAAAATTTGGGGTCAGTGTTGTGTCCTATGCTGACGACACTCAATTGGTGGTGTCCCTAACACAAGCACATGAGAAGGCAGCCATCAATTTTTCGACGTGCCTACAAGAACTGGCGTCCTGGATGGCTAACAACTGCCTTAAACTGAATGGTAACAAAACTGAGGTGCTGGTGATAGGCAAAGCACCATTGGTTTGGTCGTCGGCATGGTGGCCTCAGACACTGGGACCATTCCCCTCTCCTTGTGAGCAGGTCAGGAACCTAGAGAATGTGGCTGGACACCAAGCTCTCGTTTGAGAACCACACTAGACGAGTGATAGGAACATGTTTTGGAGTTTTGCGTGGACTCCGAAAGACTTTAGATGTGCTGCCAATTACAGCTAGGAAAACAATGGTTCATGCTCTGGTGACATCACACCTGGATTATGGAAACGCACTTTATCTGGGAGCTAATACAAAATGCGACTCCCAACGTATCCAGAATACAGCAGCATGTCTCGTTCTGATGTTACCCAAGAGAGCCCCTTCTAATAAGGCCTTATCTTCCCTTCACTGGCTTCCGGTAAGGGAGCGAATTCTGTTTAAGGCTCTTTGTGTCAGCCATCGTATCCTACAAAGAAAGGGGCCCACCTACTTGCACGATCTACAAACCCCCTATTCCCCGACCTGCCAACTAAGATCCAGCGGGACTGGGCAGGTCGGCATTCCATCTATCAAGAGAGCAAGGATGGGTGGTCGCTCCTTTCGCTTTTTAGCAGCAGAGCAATGGAATAAACTCCCCCTGGGCCTCCGGTTGGAGGTTTCGTAGACTATCTTCCGAAAGGAGCTGACAACTTGGCTTTTTCCCTCTGTTAGCCCTCCTGTTTAAGCTCTCTGCTTTCTCTGCCCTGTCCGGAATATGTGCCTCTTTGTACCGCAGCGCGGGGACACACTAGTCAGTGTATCCATGCGCTTTATAAATTTTTTATTATTATTTGTGGATGGATGAGATTGTTGTTGTGGGAGAGATGAATGCACAGAGAATATATGTCTGCATGCACATACATGTCTGCATTTGTGTAGTCATGCTGCGTGCATCTGTCAGACTGAGAAGATTGTGTTGCACTAGGTTCAGTATATGCAAATGATGGGGGTGGGTAGAAGGTATGTACAATAGTTTTTTGACTAGTGTACATTGATTCATACAGCAATAAAGTTAGCGCTTCTTCTCAAATTTGAATTAATCATGGGTAACCGGATACAATAATTGACGAATTAAGCATCGGCCGGATCAGAGATTTCAGTGGTAACCGGATACAACAATTGACGAATTAAGCATCGGCCGGATCAGAAATTTCAGTGGCGGGTCCCTGATAGTCTATCAGGGACCCGCCACTGAAATTTCTGATCCGGCCGATGCTCAATTCATCAATTATTGTATCCGGTTACCCATGATTAATTCAAATTTGAGAAGAAGCGATAACTTTATTGTTGTATGAATCACCGTACACTAATCACATGACTCATATTGGGGTCTGAAAGTTACGCCAACTCCGTATATGTAGAGGCCCTGGATTAAATCGGTCACAATACGGTATAAGCCCTGCATCGTTCCAAGGTTGCTGTTCTCAACCATATATACCAAGTTATAGTCCCTAGATAAGCTGTCCTGAAGAGACCCCATAACCAGAGTAGGTCGAAACGCCGTCGACATTACAAAGAGAGGGCGAGAAGGATCAATCATATCATTGAAGCTCCGCCTTGTTGTTTTTAATGTCCTTTCCTTAACTCACTGCTATTCACTTCTTAGGCTAAAATCACCTCACTGGGACTCACCTTTTCACTTCCTCACTATATTGTGCCTGTAGTGTTATAATACATTGTAAATCATGCATTTAATGAATAAGAAATAAATTATGCGTACTTCGGCTGAAGTAAATATTAATTCCTTTTGGGCCTCAACTGTGTATTAAATTGTAAATATTGGATATTATAATTAATTTTTGCTGTTTAGAAAAAATCGTTGACATTTATTTTGACTGATCCAACTGCGAGTAATTTTTGCTCGATCTATTGATAAAAGGTATATTAATGAGTTCCTTGTTTCCTGCTTTTTGCAAATACCCAGTTCACAATAATATTGTTTTTTAAGCATCTAATACGTTTTAAAGCTTTAGAAATATCAGTGCTATGCCATATAGTTTCAGTGTAAATATATCATTGGCATGACATTATGCATGCATATCCTAATTGTCATGCTGTAATCTGGGATTGTATGCGTACAATAATTTCAGGCATCCGGACCTATCGCAAACGTATTCAATGATAAATCAAAACATTTAGCATTTTAATTCTATCCTAGTTCTTATATCGGTAGGTCACTATTAATACATTCTCCAGTCCTTTCTGCTCTGCCCTTTATTGCCTTCCTCTCCCCATTGACCCTCAGTGATGCAAAGCCTAGGAGCTCTCAACCAAGCCCAAATCGCGGCTATGAGATCCCAGGCCTCAGTATGCCTTCCTCACCCCATTGATGGTCAGTGATGCAAAGCCTAGGAGCTCTTAAGCCAAGCGCACATCGCGGGTATGAGATCCCATACCTCAGTATGCCTTCCTCACCCCATTGATTCTCAGTGATGCAACGCCTAGGAGCTCTCAACCAAGCCCAAATCACGGGTGTTAGATCCTAGACATCAGTATGCCTTCCTCACCCCATTGATTCTCAGTGATGCAAAGCCTAGGAGCTCTTAAGCCAAGCGCACATCGTGGGTATGAGATCCTAGACTTCAGTATGCCTTCCTCTCCCCATTGATTCTCAGTGATGCAAAGCATAGGAGCTCTCAACCAAGCCCACATCGCGGCTATGAGATCCTAGACTTCAGTATGCCTTCCTCACCCCATTGATTCTCAGTGATGCAAAGCCTAGGAGCTCTCAACCAAGCCCAAATCATGGTTGTTAGATCCTAGACATCAGTATGCCTTCCTCACCCCATTCATTTTCAGTGATGCAAAGCCTAGGAGCTCTTAAGCCAAGCCCACATCTCGGGTATGAGATCCTAGACTTCAGTATGCCTTCCTCACCCCATTGATTCTCAGTGATGCAAAGCGTCCGAGCTCTCAACCAAGCCCACATCATGGGTATTAGATCCTAGACTTCAGTATGCCTTCCTCACCCCATTGATTCTCAGTGATGCAAAGTCTAGGAGCTCTTAAGCCAAGCGCATATCACGGGTGTTAGATCCTAGACATCAGTATGCCTTCCTCACCCCATTGATTCTCAGTGATGCAAAGCCTAGGAGCTCTTAAGCCAAGCGCACATCGCGGGTATGAGATCCTAGACATCAGTATGCCTTTCTCACTCCATTGATTCTCAGTGATGCAAAGCCTAGGAGCTCTTAAGCCAAGCGCACATCGCGGGTGTGAGATCCTAGACATCAGTATGCCTTTCTCATCCCATTGATTCTCAGTGATGCAAAGCCTAGGAGCTCTTAAGCCAAGCGCATATCACGGGTGTTAGATCCTAGACATCAGTATGCCTTCCTCTCCCTATTGATTCTCAGTGATGCAAAGTCTAGGAGCTCTTAAGCCAAGCGCACATCGCGGGTATGAGATCCTAGACTTCAGTATGCCTTCCTCTCCCCATTGATTCTCAGTGATGCAAAGCATAGGAGCTCTCCACCAAGCGCACATCGCAGGTATGAGATCCTAGACTTCAGTATGCCTTCCTCTCCCCATTGATTCTCAGTGATGCAAAGCCTAGGAGCTCTTAAGCCAAGCGCACATCGCGGGTGTGAGATCCTAGACATCAGTATGCCTTTCTCACCCCATTGATTCTCAGTGATGCAAAGCCTAGGAGCTCTTAAGCCAAGCGCATATCACGGGTGTTAGATCCTAGACATCAGTATGCCTTCCTCTCCCTATTGATTCTCAGTGATGCAAAGTCTAGGAGCACTTAAGCCAAGCGCACATCGCGGGTATGAGATCCTAGACTTCAGTATGCCTTCCTCTCCCCATTGATTCTCAGTGATGCAAAGCATAGGAGCTCTCCACCAAGCCCACATCGCGGCTATGAGATCCTAGACTTCAGTATGCCTTCCTCTCCCCATTGATTTTCAGCGATGCAAAGCATAGGAGCTCTCAACCAAGCCCACATCGCGGCTATGAGATCCTAGACTTCAGTATGCCTTCCTCACCCCATTGATTCTCAGCGATGCAAAGCCTAGGAGCTCTTAAGCCAAGCGCACATCGCGGCTATGAGATCCTAGACTTCAGTATGCCTTCCTCACCCCATTGATTCTCAGTGATGCAAAGCCTAGGAGCTCTTAAGCCAAGTGCACATCGCAGCTATGAGATCCTAGACTTCAGTATGCCTTCCTTACCCCATTGATTCTCAGTGATGCAAAGCCTAGGAGCTCTTAAGCCAAGCGCACATCGCGGGTATGAGATCCTAGACTTCAGTATGCCTTCCTCACCCCATTGATTCCCAGTGATGCAAAGCCTAGGAGCTCTTAAGCCAAGCGCACATCGCGGGTATGAGATCCTAGACTTCAGTATGCCTTCCTCACCCCATTGATTCTCAGTGATGCAAAGCCAAGGAATGTAAGAAACTGGCTCTATATATACTGAACCAAAGTGAGGATACATTGTGTATAGAGTTCAAGGATTCCAGAGGTTTGGCAGAGGTTAAAGTTAGATAGAACCTTACTCTCTAAAGTGGTAGCTTGGTTCAGCAGTAAGGCAGTATCAGAGGACAGTGTAAAGCATTTGATGTACACACTCAGTCAGCAAATGGTCTCACACACTCAAGAACTGAACTCTAGGCCAATTGTTTTGTATAAAAAAATATACTACTGTTTTATTTCTAGAACCAAGCAAGCTTTGTACAGGTAAGCATATACATACTTTGCACTAGTAATTGACTTGTTTGAACACAGTTCAGAATTGAAGTATAACTGGTACTTGTTTTGATTACAGGTTTAAGAAAGCAGTTTGTAACACATTGCAGGTATAGTACATTCAATTGAATGGGCTTTTTAAGTAAAATGCAGTTAATTACTTTTCAGATTACTTTTCTAACCACAGGACTGGATCCTAGATTCAGCCCTGGGACATTTCCTGAAAACAGGTGAGTAAATGCATTTTGGTTAAAGGTATGATTTTTAAGGAATATTATTGTATTTCAGAAGTTGACACAAACTTTTTCACATAGAATCACCAATGTTATCATATGGGAGGAAATTCACTTAGCAGGTAAGTTAGGTTATCGTTACTTTTTCTTACTCAGTGCTGGATCCTGGATTCCGCACTGGGACATTTCCTGAAAACAGTTGAGAAAATGCGTTTTGGTTAATCGATTGATTTTGAAGGAATATTTGCAGTTTTCAAAAGTCGACACTTTGATACTTTTTCTCTCAAAAAGTTTCTATGTTATCCTATGAGGAAAAATGAGTTATCGGTTTCAAGGTAAATAATCGGTCTTTTGAATTAGGGTTCTGGGGTTAGACTCGGGGGTCTCCCAGGGTCAGTGATGCACTGTTGTTGCACCTTCAGCGGCACTCCGGCGGCCGGGTGCAGAGTGTTGAGGCCCAATGTTATCCTATGGGGGACAGGGGGGCTCCGGTTGGTGGCTGCTGGCAAGCAGGCCACAAGGTTGTGGGAGCAAAGCTCCTAGGGTTAAGCTCCGGGCACGTTGGGGACCGAGTTAGCACCAAAGGGGCACCCTCAGCAGCGCTAGTTCAGCAGGGTGCAGTTTTGAGGTCGGGTGCCCTGTTGAATTCAATGGAGATTCTCCAGGACAAAGAAACGCTGCAGGCTCGGGGACGAAGATCTTCCAGGAGTAACTACTTCGAGGGGTAAGTTGGGATGTAGAGGGGTGGTTAGGCACCACTGGGTTGGGCACACAAGGCCGTGGGGCGACGGGTGCAGGGGTGCCTTAGTACGCCGGATTTTCTTACCCGATCTGATCGCGGTAGGGGGGGTCTCCTGGATTGAGGCTGCAGGTGTCGTCTGGTGGCTTGAGGCAGGTCAGGGGTCGCCAGATTTCGGGTCAGGGTCGCCGGGTGGACCTCCTCGTGGTGGTTGTTCACTCAAAGACAGGCTGGGCTCGGCGGGTGCAGAGTGTGCTGGATTTGCGGTATCTGGCTGGCACCAGAAGCTGCAATTCAAACATGTCTGGTGTTCACGGGAGAAGCAGCTTGGAAAGTGAATGCAGGTAGGTCCTCCAGGGTTTTTGAGGTTGCTGGAAGTTGGACATGCCGGGGTTTTGCAGGAGCAGGTTTGAGGGTAGGCCAGCCTGTAGGGCTGGGGCCAAGTAAATGGGTGTCGTCCTCTTGTTAGCTCTGCATGGCTTCTCGTCCTTCTTCTTCTCTTCTTGTGGTTGCTGGATCTGTGGAAGGAAGGTTCAGGGTGCCCCTAAATACTACATTTAGGGCCGTTACAGGTAGGTAAAGGGCAGGGACCAATGGGTCCCTTCCCTGGGGTGGGTACACCCCCTATTCTGCCACTCTCCAGTGGGAGGGGGGCAGGAGCCTGTCCCTGGTTGGCTGGATCCCCCCATCCTCACGATGGTGGGGACTCAAGGTTGTGGTTCACCTCGCCTCCCCCACCTTAGGGGTGGAGTTGGCAGAGGTGGGCACACCTCTCTTCCTCACTTTGTTTTTCTCGCCGGGTCTCCCACCCAAAGTGGGGTGTAGAACCAGTTGGGACCAGTTGCTGAGTACAGCAAGTGGTCTGGAGAAGCTCACAAAGGCAGCATGCTTTTGAAGCTTCTCCTTCGTGAACCCTGCCATCCTGGGGGAGGAGGCTTGGCACCTAGTCTCAGGATGTTCATTGTTTCAGGCCCCCGAGAGCAGCAAGCTCTCGACCCAGGTGTCCAGAAACATGTCTGGTGGTGGTAGCCTGCGCAGCCACTCAGTCAGGTCACTGGGAGTTGGTCGAGGTTCAGGAGGCATCTCTAAGATGCACTTACAGGGCCCAGGAATGGGCCTGGGCACTGTAGGGGTACAGGGCTCATGCACCTGTACCCTCACCACAGGCATAGGGCACCCAGCTAGAGGGGTGACTGATGTATGCCAGGGCAGTGTGTGCCATGTCGTCTTTGTTTTGTTCTGCACCCAGACACTCAGCCTGCAAAGGCAGTGTGTGTGTGTCAGGGTACTGGGCCTCTAAGGGTGGCACAATAAGTGCTGCAGCCCTTAGGGGCCTTCTCTGGTCACAGTGCCCTGGGTACCTATGGTACCATTTACCAGGGGCTGACATGTGGCCAGAGATGCCAATTGGGTTAAGGCTTCAATGCAGTTTTAGGGAAGAAACACCAGCCCTGGGTAACTGATTGGCAGGAGCCCAGGGCACACTCATTCGAAGTACATTAGCAATTCAGCAAAAAGTGGGGGCATACCATGTAAGAAAGAGGGCACTTTCTCACAACTGCCCTGCCCCCCCAAACGAAAGAGGATGAGACTAACCTTGCCCTAGAGAGTCTTCATTGTCTAAGTGGAAGAACCTGGAAAGTCCATCTGCATTGGCATGGGCAGTCCCTGGTCTGTGTTCCACTTCAAAGTCCATTCCCTGTAGGGAGATGGACCACCTCAACAGTTTAGGATTTTCTCCTTTCATTTGTATTAGCCATCTGAGAGGTCTGTGGTCAGTTTGAACCAGGAAGTGAGTACCAAACAAGTATGGTCTCAACTTCTTCAGGGACCAAACCACAGCAAAGGCCTCCCTCTCAATGGCACTCCAACGCTGCTCCCTGGGGAGAAGCCTTCTGCTTATAAAAGCAACAGGTTGGTATTGGCCTTCATCATTGGTCTGGGATAGGACCGCTCCTATCCCTAGCTCAGAGACATCAGTCTGCACTATGAACTGCTTGGCATAATCTGGAGCTTTTAGAATTGGTGCTGAACACATTGCTTCTTTCAGGGTGTCAAAAGCCTATTGGCAACTAACTGTCCAGTTAATCTTCTTGGGCATTTTCTTGGAGGTGAGTTCTGTGAGGGGAGTCAAAATGGACCCATATCCCTTTACAAACCTCCTGTAGTACCCAGTCAAGCCAAGGAATGCCCTGACTTGGGTCTGGGTCGTTGGAGCTGCCCAGTCCAGGATGGCCTGAATCTTGGGCTGTAAGGGTTGTACCTGGCCTCGACAACAAGGTGGCCCAAGTACACCACAGTTCCCTGCCCTATCTGGCATTTGGATGCCTTGATAGTTAGACCTGCAGTTTACAGGGCTTTTAAAACCTTCCCAAGGTGGATCAGGTGATCCTGCCAGGTGGAACTAAAGACCGCAATATCATCAAGATAAGCTGCACTAAAGGACTCCAACCCAGCAAGGACTTGATTCACCAACCTCTGGAATGTGGCAGGGGCATTCTTTAGACCAAAGGGCATAACAGTGAACTGATAGTGCCCACCAGGTGTGGAGAATGCTGTTTTCTCTTTTGCTCCTGGGGCAATGCCAATCTGCCAGTACCCTGCAGTTGAGTCAAAGGTACGGAGGAATTTGGCTGCCCCCAATTTATCTATCAGTTCATCTGCTCTTTGACTAGGGTGAGCATCTGTCCTGGTGACAGAGTTGAGCCCTCTATAGTCCACACAGACCTCATTTCTCTCTTTCCACCCTGTGGATGAGGTTTGGGAACTAGAACCACTGGGCTGGCCCAGGGGTTGTCAGAGGGTTCAGTTACCCCTAACCCCAGCATCTTGCTGACTTCAGCTCTGATGCTTTTCTTGACTTGGTCTGACTGTCGATAGATCTTGTTTTTTGTTTTTTTAAACTTTTTATTAAAGTCAGGGCATAGTAAAAACATAGAAACAGAACATTTACTACTGTTAGTTGGTGCAACTTCTATTAATATACTGCAAATCAACATTACATATAGTACAGGATGGATCTCATCCATTAATCCACAAAATCTGTTTTGTCCACTGACCCCCTTTAGTCCGAAATCTCTTCAGTCGGCAGCTCGGGTTGATCACATATATAGCCCCTGTATTTGTTCCATGCTCCCCATACCTTCCCCCTTTTTCGGGGACACCCTCGGTTGACATATGCCGCTTTTTCTGCAACCATGGCTCCATCCATGTCTCTGCACCAGTCATTGGGCGTTGGCGAGCATCCGGAGCCCCACAATCTAGCTATATTACGCTTGGCAAACATCATTCCCAGAGTTGCCCAGTCTCCTGCTGGATGGGTAAGATCATTGGGTTCCCAAAAGTTTAATAGGCATCTTTTGGGTTCTGGTACCACTGACACTTCCTGTTGGAAACCGGGCAACCGGGTTAGCAGTCACCAGGTTTCCAAGCACAATGGTAGCTTGGCTCGAGCGGTAAGGAAGACCGGCACCGTGCTAAGCGTACGTCACACCCTCACAATAACCATGCGTTCATCCGTTCCAAAAACGACACTACACCGTAAAAATTATGAAAGAAAGTAGTTTGTCTTTATCTTTTTCTCTTAGTTGCAGGTTTCATAAAATAAATACAATACAATACAATACAATAAGACTTTTCCTGGAATTAGCAGGTTAAATAAATAATACCACAGTGGGGTTTCAATAAATAGGATCAGGTCATAAATAGGCAAGGAATAAATATAGATGCAATAAATACAGAGGGCAAATAAATACTGTCAGACAATAAATACAACACCTTCAATAAATAATATAAGCAATCAATAACAATTGCCAATCAGATCACATTTATGAGGTAGTTTGGTTTCACTATGCCCAAGTACAGCTTGTGGTCATTTGGATGACATGGGGGGTGTCCCACCTAGATTGGTCAAGGCTGGGCCTGAACTGAGGTAGAATAAGGGTAACCTATGGATCTGGCTCCCCCACAATACACAACCCCTCACAGAGGTCACTACTCCAGTCTCAGTTCACCCCTGGCACTCCCAGGCTGGTTCGAACACCCCTCTAGCCCCTAGAATGGTCTTTTAGGGCTCCACAGGGCTTCAGATGCCCTTTCTACCACTTACTGCCCTTTTCACGATGATCGGCTCCGCTCGGCGCCGGGTCGACGTCGCTGGACGGCTCCGGTTCGATGTCGCGTCGATCTGTTTCACTTGACGCCGTGTCGATGCCGTCTGGCGGTTCCGGTTCGATGTCGCTGGGCGGCCTCGGTTCGATGTCGCGTTGATCTGCTTTACTTGACGCCGGGTCGGTGCCGTGAGGCGGCTCCGGATCGATGTCGCTGGGCGGCCTTGGCTCGATGTCGTGTTCCGGCGTCACAGGGTCACGGTCTCCCCGCTTCCGGGTGTCTCCGGAGTGCGACCTCCACTCCCGACCTCCGTCGGCTCCACCTCGGGTTCCGGCGACTCCTGAGTGCGATCTCCACTCCCGACCTCCTGCGCGCTTCGCCTCGACCTCAGGCGACTCCGGAGTGCGACCTCCACTCCCGACCTCCTGCGCGCTTCACCTTGGTTTCCGGCGACTCCGGAGGGCGGACTTCACTCCCCCGTCGACGCCTCACCTCGACCTCAGGTGACTTCCTACTCGACCTCCGGTGACTCTCCACGACCTCCGTCGGCGCCCTCTCTCGACCTCTGGCGGCTCCGGGTACGACGTCTGCTTTCTGTCAGCGCCGCTTCTCCACCTCGGGCTCCAGGTCTCCAGGCTTCTCGACGTCAGGACTCCAGGAGGACACTGCTGTACAGGTCAGGAACTTGCTGTTCTTCCGTTGTAAGGCCTGTTCCAAATGTTCAGGTCCTTAAGATGGTTTTTCTGGTTTTGGTCCCACACAGGGCTCTAGGCTGGGCTTGGTCAGTAGGGACTAGCATCAAGGGTGGGTTTCTGGACCCCACTCCAAGCACTGGTTTCCACCCCTGCTGCCTCACTCCTTCCTCCTTCTGAATCTCTGTCCTCTCTCCTCTCCAGTCAAGTGCCAACTGCCAACTGCCAACCTGAGATGGCTTCCCAACATTCTAAACTGCCTCCCTCTATCCCAGGGTTCTAGAATGTTGCAGAAGGTTCCAGAAATCTCTAGTGTGTTCTGGTGATGTCACAGGTGACAATAGGTGGCCACCATTTTGTGTCTCAGGCCCTCAGACAGAAGTTCCAGGGGTAGGGAAAATGGCTCCCTGACACTGCATCAACACTAAAAAGTCTGGTGGTTCCCAAAAAGGAAAAATTATAACAGGGTTTGAGGCAAAAGTGGGACAAAATAAATAATGATGAGGAGGGACCACCCAAAGGGCTGACAGGTCTAACACGCGTCCCCCCCAGCTGAAAGTGGGGAGAGCTACCCAACCCCTTGGGAGTTCTCATCACTAAGGCGGAAATACCTTGAGAGACCGTCTGCATTGGCGTGGTCCACTCCAGGCCGATGTTCCACCTGAAAGTCCATTCCCTGTAGGGAAATAGACCACCTTAGCAACTTGGGATTCTCCCCCTTCATCTGCATCAGCCAACGAAGGGGTCTGTGGTCGGTCTGAACCAGGAAGTGCGAGCCAAACAGGTATGGCCGCAACTTCTTCAGAGCCCATACCACTGCAAAGGCTTCACGCTCTATTGCACTCCACTTCTGTTCCCTGGGAAGTAGTCTCCGGGATAGGAAGACCACGGGTTGATCCAGACCCTCTTCATTGAGTTGCGATAACACTGCCCCAATGCCATGTTCCGATGCATCCGTCTGGACAATGAACTCCTTGGAAAAATCTGGGGCCCTTAAGACCGGGGCCTCGCACATGGCTTGCTTCAGTTTCACAAAGGCCTGCTGGCAAGCCTCCGTCCAGACTACCCGTCGAGGTTGTTTCTTGGACGTAAGCTCCGTGAGGGGGGCCACAATGGTACCGTACCCCTTCACGAAGCGGCGGTAATATCCTGTGAGGCCCAGAAAAGCTCAGACCTCAGTCTGAGTCTTGGGGGGTTCCCAGGCCATGATTGCCTCGATTTTTGCCTGGAGGGGCTGCACCGCTCCCCTACCCACCAAGTGTCCAAGGTACACTACCGACCCCTGCCCGATCTGGCATTTACTGGCCTTGATCGTTAAACCAGCGTGTTTCAGGGCCTGGAGAACAGCTTGCAGGTGACGCAAATTATCCTCCCAGCTGTTACTGAAGACGGCAATGTCGTCCAGATAAGCAGCAGAGAAACTCTCCATTCCGGCGAGGATCTGATTCACCAGACGCTGAAACGTGGCAGGTGCGTTCTTGAGCCCAAAGGGCATCACGCAGAACTGGTAGTGGCCCTTGGGCGTGGAGAAGGCTGACCTTTCCTTAGCTCCATCAGTCAGAGAGATCTGCCAGTACCCAGAAGTAAGGTCAAAGGTACTCCGATATTGGGCAGCTCCCAGCCGGTCAATCAATTCATCCGCTCTTGGTATCGGATGAGCATCAGTCTTAGTTACTGAGTTCAGTCCCCGATAGTCCACACAGAACCTCAGTTCCGGTTGGGCACCCGGTGGTACAGCTTTTGGTACTAGTACCACCGGACTGGACCAGGGGCTGCTGGAAGGTTCAATCACTCCTAGCTCCAGCATCTTAGTGACTTCACTGTGAATGCTGGCCTTCACCTTGTCTGTCATCCGGTAGATCTTTGACTTCACAGGTGGGCTGTCTCCTGTGTCCACGTCATGGACGCACAGGTGAGTCCTACCCGCAACAAGGGAGAACAACGAAGAGTACTGCCCCAGGACCTGGCGGCAGTCCTCCTGCTGTTCAGGAGTTAGGGACGGGGAGAGAATCACTCCCTCCACCAACCCATCCTTTTCTTGAGACGCAAATAAGTCGGGGAGAGGCTCGCTTTCCACGTCCTCTGCTCCGTCAGTCACCATCAGCAATATGACTTCGGGCCTCTCATGGTGGGGTTTGAGGCGGTTGGCATGCAGCACCCGTAGGGGCTGACGAGGGGTCTTCAGGTCCACCAAGTAAGTAGCCTTACCCTTCTTCTCCACCACCTCAAAGGGTCCTGACCAGCGATCCTGGAGGGCGCTAAGCTCTCCTGGTTCGATCACCCACACCTTCTGGCCAGGCTCCAACTCCACCGGGTGAGCATTGTGGTCATACCACGCCTTCATCACTGCTTGGCTGGCTTCCAAGTTGTCAGAAGCTTGCTTCCACAACTTAGCCATTTGGCTCCGGAAGGCCAGCATGTAGCTCACCACGTCCTGGGGAAGCTTTCTGGGAGTTCTTTCCCATCCGTCTCTCACCAGGCTGAGAGGTCCACGCACAGGGTGCCCATACAAAAGCTCGAAGGGGCTGAAGCCCACTCCCTTCTGTGGCACTTCCCTGTAAGAAAACAGTAGACAGGGTAGGAGGACGTCCCATTTCCTCCGCAGGCTTTCAGGCAGACTTCTGATCATGCCTTTCAAGGTTTTATTGAACCTCTCCACCAGACCATTGGTCTGGGGGTGGTAAGGAGTGGTGAACCGGTAGGTCACTCCACACTCCTTCCACATCGCCCGCATGTATGCTGACATGAAGTTGGTCCCCCTGTCGGACACAACTTCCTTGGGAAAACCCACTCGGGTAAAGATTCCCATCAGGGCCCTAGCCACAACAGGTGCAGTAATGGTCCTCAGAGGTATAGCCTCTGGGTACCTAGTGGCATGATCCACCAGAACCAGGATAAACCTGTGACCAGCTGTAGTAGGCGGATCTAACGGACCCACAATGTCGATGCCCACCCTTTCAAAGGGGGTGCTAACGACAGGAAGTGGTTCCAGGGGAGCTTTCAGCTTCACCCCTGTTTTCCCACTGGCTTGACAAGACACACACGTCCGGCAGTAGGTGTCGGACGACACTTTCATTTGAGGCCAATAAAAGTGTGGGACAAGACGGGCAAAGGTCTTGTCTTGCCCCAGGTGTCCTGCCAAGGGGATTTCATGAGCCAATTCCAGAAGGAAGGCTCGGTAACGTTGAGGGACAACCAAGGCCCGTGACGATCCGTGCATGGGCGCCTTGGGTTCACTGTAGAGGAGGCCATCCTCCCAGTAAATATTATAGTTCCCCTCAACGTTCCCTGCTGCCTGGGCTTCGGCCTGTCGCCTCAGTCCCTCAAGGGTAGGACACTCCTTCTGGCCCTTGCAGAATTCCTCCCTGGTCGGCCCTCCCTCCACGTGCCACTCGGCCGGGATGGGTAGGTTCTCCAGTTTGGTAACATCCCCCTCCGCGGACTCCTGGTCCACCACCTCCGGTGGCCTATCCGTCTCACGGGGCGCGGATGCCGAGGCAGGCTTCTCCTGTCCTCGGTTCTTCCCTTGATCGGCAGCCGGCGGTGCCTTTGTTCCAGGCTCCCGCCTAAGCGAACTCCCCCTCCGGGTAGTCGCAGACCTTGTGCTGACACAGGCCCAGTCAGGTGTACCCAGCATCTCAGCATGAGTCCGGTATTCCACCTCCTTCCAAGCATTATGCTCCATGTCATTCCCCAGCAGACAATCGACTGGCACGGCAGGGCTTACGGCAACTCGAAGTAACCCTGCAACCCCTTCCCATTCAAATGGAACCTCGGCCACCGGATAGTGGCCCATTCTGCCGTCAGCCATCGCGGCAGGGTGGAGTACATGGGGAATCACCTGCTCTGGAGACACCAGCTGGCTACGTACCATAGTCATACTGGCTCCTGTGTCTCTCAGAGCCTCCCCTCTTTGGCCGTTGATGGTGACCCACTGCCCATACTTTGTGGTATTTGCGGGCACCTGGATCTTAGGAACCATCTCCCGTTCTCCCAGGGACACTAAAGTGACGCCCACCCGCTCCCTTCCCTTATCTAAGGGCATCTCCTCCCCGAGCACTACACTAGCTACTTCGGGGGTCTTTCCTCCGATGGGAGGGGGTGGTCTTTTCGGGCACTTCACATCTCCCTTATAGTGTCCTACACCACTGCACTCGTAGCAATGAACAACCCTTGGCTGCTGACTCTGGCCAGGATTAGGGTTTCTGGGTGGGTTAGCCCTAGGGGTGAATCCTGTTCCCTTCCTTTGGGAACTATTTTGGGGGCCTTTAGAGAACTCCGTTTTCTTTTCCCTCCCTCTTTCTTCTGGGGGGCGCCCTGTCCGGTCTTTTGAGAGTCCCCTCCGGTCCCCCTTGTGGACACCCGGGTACTAGCCCAAATGTCTGCCTCCTCAGCAAGCTTCCGGGGATTGGTCAGCTTGCTATCCACCAGGTGTTGACGCAGTTCAGGGAAACATTTTTCAAGCAGGTGTTCCTTCAACATTAAATCAAACAACCCCTCGTAGTCCCTCACCTCACTGCCTTGTATCCAACCCTCTAATGCCTTCTTTGCATAGTCCTGGAAATCCACCCAATTCTGTGTGCCCAGTTTGTGGCTACCCCGGAACTTCTGTCTGTACTTCTCGGGTGTTAGTCCAAACTTTCTCACGAGCGCCACTTTCATGGTGGGGTAGTGGGTCTGCTCATCCTGCTCTAGGGCCAATAATGTATCCCTACCAGCTGGAGGCATGTATTTATACAATCTCCCTCCCCAATACTTCTCTGGAACCCCATGGACTCTTAATGAGATCTCATAGGCCGCTAGCCACTTGGCGATATCATCACCCGCACTATAACTAGCTACTATGTCTTTTGGCAAATAGGGTTTGGATTCCCTGGTGACTTCTCTTTCTTCGCTGCCACCACTAGGAAGTGTGTGCCCCGACCCGTAGGATCTGGAGATCTATCTCCCTGAGCCTCAACTCGTGAGCCATCCTCCATTCCTCTTTTTCATTCTCCAGCTTCGCCAAATCCCATGTGAGTTGTCTTTTCTCCCTCCGGTCAGTGAATTCTGCTTCTAATAAGCCGTGGCTAGAGACACTGCTGCCCTTCCTTGAAGGTGTTCTGGTCCCCGCTACTAGGTTCCCCACCTCAGGTTGGTACAAACCAGCCCCCTCGCTGTCAGGCTCTCCATCCCTGTCCTCCTTCTCAACCTTACTTTCTCGCCGTGCCTCCCCCCAAGCCCTCAAGCTGGTCTGGAGTTCACCCTTCTTTGCACCTTGGGGGCAAAACACCCCCTCTCGCTCACAAAACTCCCTGAGTTGGGCCACAGTATAAGTTACAACATCCTCTAGTACAAACTCCATTTTGCCCACTCAGGTTAGAAGACAGTTGCTTACAGAAGCTATGCAGGGGGGTACCTTTTGTAATACCTCCTCCCACCACCAGAAGTAAATTTGGAAAAAACAAAACTCAAAATTAGGAAGTCCGCTTGGAGAAAACTCCCGGTGTAGGCCTATGGACTACCCACAGTTATTGTCGAGTGGACGCAAGCACAGCTCAATCCCACCACTGAACACCAATTTTATGTTGGAAACCGGGCAACCGGGTTAGCAGTCACCAGGTTTCCAAGCACAATGGTTGCTTGGCTCGAGCGGTAAGGAAGACAGGCACCGTGCTAAGCGTACGTCACACCCTCACAATAACCATGCGTTCATCCGTTCCAAAAACGACACTACACCGTAAAAATTATGAAAGAAAGTAGTTCGTCTTTATCTTTTTCTCTTAGTTGCAGGTTTCATAAAATAAATACAATACAATACAATAAGACTTTTCCTGGAATTAGCAGGTTAAATAAATAATACCACAGTGGGGTTTCAATAAATAGGATCAGGTCATAAATAGGCAAGGAATAAATATAGATGCAATAAATACAGAGGGCAAATAAATACTGTCAGACAATAAATACAACACCTTCAATAAATAATATAAGCAATCAATAACAATTGCCAATCAGATCACATTTATGAGGTAGTTTGGTTTCACTATGCCCAAGTACAGCTTGTGGTCATTTGGATGACATGGGGGGATGTCCCACCTAGATTGGTCAAGGCTGGGCCTGAACTGAGGTAGAATAAGGGTAACCTATGGATCTGGCTCCCCCACAATACACAACCCCTCACAGAGGTCACTACTCCAGTCTCAGTTCACCCCTGGCACTCCCAGGCTGGTTCTAACACCCCTCTAGCCCCTAGAATGGTCTTTTAGGGCTCCACAGGGCTTCAGATGCCCTTTCTACCACTTACTGCCCTTTTCACGATGATCGGCTCCGCTCGGCGCCGGGTCGACGTCGCTGGACGGCTCCGGTTCGATGTCGCGTCGATCTGTTTCACTTGACGCCGTGTCGATGCCGTCTGGCCGTTCCGGTTCGATGTCGCTGGGCGGCCTCGGTTCGATGTCGTGTCGATCTGCTTTACTTGACGCCGGGTCGGTGCCGTGAGGCGGCTCCGGTTCGATGTCGCTGGGCGGCCTTGGCTCGATGTCGTGTTCCGGCGTCACAGGGTCACGGTCTCCCCGCTTCCGGGTGTCTCCGGAGTGCGACCTCCACTCCCGACCTCCGTCGGCTCCACCTCGGGTTCCGGCGACTCCGGAGTGCGATCTCCACTCCCGACCTCCTGCGCGCTTCGCCTCGACCTCAGGCGACTCCGGAGTGCGACCTCCACTCCCGACCTCCTGCGCGCTTCACCTTGGTTTCCGGCGACTCCGGAGGGCGGACTTCACTCCCCCGTCGACGCCTCACCTCGACCTCAGGTGACTTCCTACTCGACCTCCGGTGACTCTCCACGACCTCCGTCGGCGCCCTCTCTCGACCTCTGGCGGCTCCGGGTACGACGTCTGCTTTCTGTCAGCGCCGCTTCTCCAGCTCGGGCTCCAGGTCTCCAGGCTTCTCGACGTCAGGACTCCAGGAGGACACTGCTGTACAGGTCAGGAACTTGCTGTTCTTCCGTTGTAAGGCCTGTTCCAAATGTTCAGGTCCTTAAGATGGTTTTTCTGGTTTTGGTCCCACACAGGGCTCTAGGCTGGGCTTGGTCAGTAGGGACTAGCATCAAGGGTGGGTTTCTGGACCCCACTCCAAGCACTGGTTTCCACCCCTGCTGCCTCACTACTTCCTCCTTCTGAATCTCTGTCCTCTCTCCTCTCCAGTCAAGTGCCAACTGCCAACTGCCAACCTGAGATGGCTTCCCAACATTCTAAACTGCCTCCCTCTATCCCAGGTTTCTAGAATGTTGCAGAAGGTTCCAGAAATCTCTAGTGTGTTCTGGTGATGTCACAGGTGACAATAGGTGGCCACCATTTTGTGTCTCAGGCCCTCAGACAGAAGTTCCAGGGGTAGGGAAAATGGCTCCCTGACACTGCATCAACACTAAAAAGTCTGGTGGTTCCCAAAAAGGAAAAATTATAACAGGGTTTGAGGCAAAAGTGGGACAAAATAAATAATGATGAGGAGGGACCACCCAAAGGGCTGACAGGTCTAACACTTCCTCTGCTTACGATATAGTTCTCATCACTGCTACCCAGTCTGGTACAATCTTCGGACACTGCCATATAGTGTGATAAAATGTACCCTCCTCACCGCACTCCCGCAGACAGAACGGATGTGAAGCATGCCGTATTGTGTGCAAGGTTGATCTAGTGTAATACGTTCGGTGTAGTATCTTGAGTTGTATTAGTCTTAATTGTGAGGGTATTGGTACTTCGCGCGGGGATGAAAGTGCCATCTGCCAATCGGTCTCGTCGAGATCTCCCAGGTCCGAGGACCATTTGCCCCGCAGTGCTTGCGTTGGGTCAGGTAAGTTATTAACTAGCTTACGGTAAGTGAGGGAGGTGGCCTTTTTGTACATATAGTCAGTCAGTAACCTATCCTCTAGGGAAGAAGCCTCCGGCAACGTGGTGTCTGGTGGTATAACAGGCTGTAGGGCATGCCTGATCTGCATGTACCATAATAGTTAAGAAGGTGCAAGTTCGTATTGTTCCTGCAGACGTTCAAATGTGATCATCTCACCTTTAATCCATAAGTCACACACGGTAGAGATGCCTATTGCGTCCCATCTATGGAATCCCTTACTATTTCGGAGTCGTCCAAGCCGTTGTGTGTCCCAGAGTGGAGTGAGTTGTGTGATAACCACCTGCCATCCCAGTTTTTTATGGGCAGAGTACCATATATTAACAGTATGTGCTGTTGGTCCAATTAGTGGATTAGACCGTTTTTTGTCATATAGTGCTGCCATAACTCCCTCTTCTCCCAACCCATATCTGTCCGCTTAAAATGCAGGGTCTGTTTGTGGGGCATGCATCCATTGATTGATTATCTTTAACCATGCTGCCCAGTAGTACAATTGTATGTTTGGGAGAGCTATGCCTCCATCATACCAGCCTCTAACCAATTTTTTTCCATCGCAATACGCGCCGGCTTGTTTCCCCATAGTAAACTGGAGACCTCTGCTGCTATTGCTTTAAAATAGCACGCCGGTACCGGAAACGGGGTGTTTTGTAAGGCATATAAAAACCGTGGGAGTGCCATCATTTTAAAAAGTGCTGCTTTTCCAAGCAGTGTCAGTGGTAAAGTGTGCCAGTGCACTGTATCACGTTTTAGACTTTCCAGGGGTGGTGTGAGATTTTTTGGGATTAATTCGTCGGGTCTGGGTGTCACATAAATACCCAAATATTTAAAGCTTTTCTCTGTGATCTGTGAATTGCAATCTTTAGGGAGTTGCGGTGGTGGGCCACAGAGTATAAAGAGGACTGATTTGGACCAATTAATGGTGTAACCGGACAGTTTACCATATATATCACAGATAATTTATAAGCACCATAATGGGACACCTGGGTGATGCCATATATAGTAATATGTCATACGCATACAAGGAGATGCGGTCCTCCCAGCCCGCCGCCCACTTGAGCCCTCGGATGGTCGTTTCCCATCTAATCCACGCCGCCAGCGGCTCCAACACAAGAGCAGACAGTAACGGGGATAGGGGAAAGCCCTGGCGAGTTCCGCGCCTCAGTGGGAAGTCCTCCGATATGTGACCATTTGCTGTAACATGCGCCAAAGGTTTTGAGTATAGCAGGTTTATGCATGCTCAAAATATAGGGCCGATGCCTAATTGTTTAAGGACCGCAAAGAGGATGGGCCACACCACCATATCAAACGCAATGCGGGCGTCTAATGAGAGAATAACAGCTGGCTCTTGGATGTACGGTATACGGCCATCACTCCATATAGGCGCTTCAGGTTAAGAGCTGTGTTCCTACCAGGCATGCATCCCGACTGATCCGGGTGTATTAGTGCCGTGAGGTGCGGGGTTAACCTTGTCACAAGAAGTTTAGCTAGGATTTTAGCTTCAGCGTTAATTAATGATATTGGGCGATATGAGGTGCGTTCCTCAGGAGGCTTTCCCGGTTTGGGAATCGTCACTATGGTGGCCATTCGTTGGTCCTGTGGGAGTTCACCCGCTTTCAAACTTTCGAGATACATATTTAAGAGGTGAGGGGAAAGTATGCCAGCCATCTTTCTATAGAGTTCGACGGGTATGCTGTTAGGCCCCACCGCTTTCCCCGATTGTAGAGACCCGTTTGCTAATAGCAATTCTTCCGTCGTGAGGTCCGCTTCAAGCGTGAGGGTCGCCTCTGGCGCTAATTTGGTGCTTTGTACTATCTTTAAGAAAGGCCTGTGCCTCCTCAACCGTTGTGGTTGAGGAAGACGCATACACCTGTTTGAAGTACTCGACTAGGCTATGTACTATTTCCTATGGGTCAGACACTAGCATTCCAACTTGTGTGTTTATCTGCACTACAACAAACAATTGATGGACGGAATGCTGACAATGCAGACATTCTCCCCCAGTCAAGAGATCTGGGTTAAATCCATCGTTCTTTTGCCCACTACACCACCCCAGTTTAGACATGGCCATATGCAAATCAGTCTTGACCCTGTGCCTCATGGGAACAGTCCAGCCCAAACTGCCAAGCCATGTCTTCCCTGGACCGGAATCAAGCATCCTAGGACCGGTTTCTGGCTATCAGCCGTCATCAGCCAGGATAGCTTGACTCCAGTGGCATAGTGAGCACGGGTCCCACGTCTGGGAATACCCATCCCACTTAGGGCGAAAAGCGTTACAACAAACAATTGATGGACGGAATGCTGACAATGCAGACATTCTCCCCCAGTCAAGAGATCTGGGTTAAATCAATCGTTTTTTTGCCCACTACACCACCCCAGTTTAGACATGGCCATATGCAAATCAGTCTTGACCCTGTGCCGATGGATTTAGGCCCAGATCTCTGTACTGGGGTGAATGTATGACATTGTTCTGCATTCTGTCCATCAATTGTTGTTTTTGCATTTGTCACCCCGAGTGGGAAGGGTATGCTCAGACGTGAGTCCCTTGCTCTCCATGCCACTGGAATCAAGCTATCCTGGCTGACGAGGGCTGAAAGCCCGAAACCGGTCCTAGGATGCTTTTTTCCAGTCCAGGGAGGACCTGGCTTGGCAGTTCGGGCTGGACTGTTCCCATGGGGCACAGGGTCAAGACTGATTTGCATATGGCTGGGTTCAAACTGGAATGGCATGGTGAGCAAAAAAACGATGGATTTAGGCCCAGATCTCTGTACTGGGGTGAATGTATGACATTGTTCTGCATTCTGTCCATCAATTGTTGTTTTTGCATTTGTCACCCCGAGTGGGAAGGGTATGCTCAGACGTGAGTCCCTTGCTCTCCATGCCACTGTAATCAAGCTATCCTGGCTGACGAGGGCTGAAAGCCCGAAACCGGTCCTAGGATGCTTGTTTCCAGTCCAGGGAGGACCTGGCTTGGCAGTTCGGGCTGGACTGTTCCCATGGGGCACAGGGTCAAGACTGATTTGCATATGGCTGGGTTCAAACTGGAATGGCATGGTGAGCAAAAAAACGATGGATTTAGGCCCAGATCTCTGTACTGGGGTGAATGTATGACATTGTTCTGCATTCTGTCCATCAATTGTTGTTTTTGCATTTATCTGCACTAGCCATCTCTTCGCCCGCTCTTTTTTGTCGAGCCAGGCCAGAAGTTTACCCGCCTTATCTCCAATTTCATATATCTTATGTTGTGTGGCCTGCAACCTAGACTTAGTCGTCACTTTTAAATATTCTCTGTATTCCTGTTGTTTAATAAGCAGTGATTGAGACGATTTCGACGTTGGGTTTTGCGCATGCTGGTCTTCAGCATTATGTCGTTCTGATTCAAGGGCATTTAACTCCTGCTGCTTGTCTCGTTTGTGACCTGTAATAGATGCAATGGCTTGGCCACGAACAACAGTTTTGTAAGCCTCCCAGAGAGTGATGGAAGACGGGACCGATGCCATATTTTCTTAGAAATAGTGTTGTGTTGCAGTGGTGATGTCTTTGAGGATTGTGGGATTATGTAAATAGCCAGGGTATATGGGGTAAATGCGTCGCCGAACCCTATGTTGGTACGTGTAGGTTAATGCTACCGGGTAATGGTCTGATGTTCCCCTGGGCCGGATCTCAATGTCCACTATATTCTGCAAGCTAGCCGCTGACATTAAAAAATAATCTATCCTTGAGAGGCTATTATGCACTCCCGAGAGATACGTAAATTGTCGTGTCGTGGGGTGACGGCATCTACAGGTGTCCGTGAGACCCAGTGCTTCTAGGAAGCCCTCTATACGGGAGGTTCCAGTAGTCTGAGGTCTAGGGGGATGTCGATCTAAGGACTCGTTAACAGTGGCATTAAAGTCCCCCCCCAATTATCAGTTTCCCTTCCGGAAGGGCGAGCAGAAATTTACTGAACGCTGGGCGGGCCACTGCGTGGAGTGCAGGAGGGATATAGACTGACACCACATTTAAAGGCCTCCCCTCCCATTGACATGTGATAGCCGCAAAGCGGCCTTGGTCATCTGCCCATGTTCGGGTCAGTGGAAATTGCTTTCTTACTAAAATACTGTAGGAAGGTGGAATCTGACTATATGGTTGCCCCCAACTTTTTGCCTGGTATTTGAATGGTTTTTGACTAGTCTGGCTGGGATCCTGCTATCCAGGACCCCAGCCTGTCTGCTTCCTCTCTAAACTGATGTGAGTACCCTAGGTACATACCAATCTGATACTGAGGACACCCTATGAGGCCCTTGTAGATGGTACCCTAGGTACCCAGGGCATGGGTCCCTCAGAGGCCTACCAGGGGCTGCAGCACTTGTTGTGCCACCCCTGGGACAGCCATACAAACTGACACCACCAGACCACTACTGTAGTTTGGGTAAGGTGGTGCTTGCACCCCTTACAGGGATATAGGTATCCTGTATCCCACTTAATACAACACATATATTCTCATAGGTCACCCCTAAGGCAGGCCTTGCTAATTCTACAAGGCAGGGTGCTGAGATGTGTGAGGGGGAACCCCTACCTGAGTAGGGCCCCTCTGCAACCTTCGTAAAACTATTGCTGGGTTGTTTGTAGTGCAGCCATACCACATACTCTTAACCGCATTATAAGTAATCGCGATAGCGTGATAACTTGAGAGTGGCTTCACAGAACCATATCGTGTTTGGTGTCAAACATGTAGGAATCATACCCCCAATCCAGCCATGGGAGTGAGGGCATGATTCCCCCCTGCTAGAGGGGCAATATGGGAAAAGCGGCAGAATTTAGACACCAATATAAAAGTGCACACGTAGTTCAAAACGGATGCTACCCGCCACCCACACGACTCTGGCTACCTGTTGCTGGGCAGAAATCCAGCCACGGCATCTGGACAATAGGGATCCTGTTGCAGGGAGGTGTTCCCACCTCCCCAGACAGACTATGTGGATTGGAACTGGGTGGGTGCACCATAGGATGTCTTTCAGACTTGCACGTAGGCTTCTCCAGTGCCTACTTCTGCATACATCGCCTGAAACCGGTTCAGGGGCATCCTGTCCCCTGCCCAGGCGGGAAAACACACAAAGGGGAGAGGGTGTAGCCACCCGTTCCAGCCTGAACTCTCATTGGTGGGCTCTGATCTGGACACTCCCATAATCCTTGGATAAAGGTGAATACAGGGTCCCCAGAGCCTCAGATTATTCTTGAACTTTACAGACTTGAACTTCGACTTGCTGCCGCACAGCTGACAGAAGAAATCTCCCTTGGTGTAAAGGAGTTCCACCCCTGCTTGGCAGGCACCTGAAACACTGCAAGTGACCCGGTTGGAACTTCGCTGCTCCTACGGACATCGACGACTCCTACCTACCTTGAGGTGGGTTTCCAAGCATCCCAGAGGCCAGTGAGTGTGCACAGCAAAACTCAGCACCGTGGACCCTGTGGGTGCCGAGATCCCCAATACCCCAGGACACCGGCTACCTCTTGCACAGCACATGACCCCGACGAGTGGGGAAGTTGTGCTTTGGCCCATTATTGAGCCAACCTCTCAGCATCATCTGTGCCAAAGATCGACGACCTAGCCCGCTCCGGCGACCCGTGGGTGCATCTTTACGCACGCCAAATTGCTGCCTCCCGCGGTCCCTTGTCTCTCGACTGGTGGGCCCTGGTGGAGGTCAATCTTTACTTCCAAGAGTTCCCCTGGTTGATCCAGGCCTACTCTTCAGTCTCCTCGCTGGAGACCTCGCTCAGACCTCGTGGGTCTGCACCAGTAGCTGTTTTGTGATCCTTGCATGGGGTGCGGTTGCCAAGGCTTTGTGGATCCAATCCAGACACTAACACCGCAGCGACCCTCATCCTTCGTGGGACAGTCGCCCTCTAGAAGCTGGCCTTCCTTGAAGCCTCCTGGAGCCCGTGGCTGCTGATCCAAGCTACCCATCTTCCACCTGGAAGCATCCGACATTGAAGGGCTCTTTCTCCTGAGCTCCCTGGTCACTGTGCCGTGACCCAGACTCTGTCCCCTCTGCTTTCAGGTCCTTCTCTTCAAGATCTACATCTTCAATCTTCACGACATCAACGACGCTTCTTGCTAGCAGCAGTTCTTCCCGTTTTGCCATTGAAAATCAGCCCGCGACCCGACATCGAAAACGACCTATGCACCTGGCTTCCCTGGGGCAGGTAACAGTGGTACCTCGGTACTCTCGTGGGTGTGGGCCCTTCAAAAGCTTAACTCTAAACTCTTGAACTTGAACTCCTGCTAGCAGTGTTTTTAATCTCGTAAATTTCAACCGCGACATTCTCCATAGGCTTTTATAGAGATCCCAACAGTAGCTTATACCACTGCACAGGTCTCCCGTGGGTCCCCTTCCTCACTACCTTGGGTGGTTTCACAAGGGGCCAGCGAACCTAAATGCCCTAGGCTTTGTCTGTAGAATTGTCGTGGTTCTTATACCACTTTTTTACTATATGGTTTGGTCCCCCCCGGGGCCCTATGATTCCAGTGCTATTTATTGTAACTATGAATGCTTGTTTGAATTGTATCTTTACTTCCAGCCTCATAAAGAGACTGGTGGGATTCTTCTTAGAATAAATACATATATTTTATATATATACCTGTGTGGCTACTCTTTCATTTGGTTATTCAAGAGGTTATCTATGGTAAAACAATAAGCTTAACACTCCTTCAAGACTTAGCCGGAAGGCTGCTCTCCACAGCTACCACTAGGATAGCTTTCTTTAAGGGTTGTCTTTTAACCTATCACCATAAGAGTCGAATTGGACTGGTGCAAGGTGTCCCCTATAACTAGAGGACAGCATATGCCAGGCCAACTTTTCACAAATACCCACTCCTCGCGACCCAGAGGAAAACTCTGAGTGTACAATCATTTTAAACCCCCACCGGTCCAGCGCTCTACAGGTTGATCCCATCAAGTGTGTTTCTTGTAATAGGGCCACTGCTGGTGCACAGCGTTTCAGATACTGTAAAACTAGGCCTCTCTGAACTTTATCTCCCCTAGCCCATGGACATTCCATGTAACCAGCAACAGAGGAGCACTTTGAGACACGGGGGCGTTGGTGACTGGAATCACATCGTAAGTACTTCATTTGACAAATACATGCAAACCAATGTGTAGCCCATACCCTTGGAAAAATGATAACCAATAACTCATAACACTTCAATAACAATCCCTTCCACTCCTCCCTGCCTCCCTGCTTGACGGACTTATAACTACCCGCCACCCCAACAGTGCAGAGCGCTTAGTACCCTTCGCCAATACCATAACTTGGGGGTGAGGGCGATCGGTTGTTGTCCTTTGAAACCCCCCTGTCGTCTTCAGCATTAGCGGCATCTTCGCCCTCACTGATAGATCGTGTGAGGTAAGTGCCTGGAGGGGGTGGAGTCCCTTCAGGACACTGTTCTTGTTGTATTATTCGCTCACTTAAACTCTTCTTCATTGCGTTGTTGGTTGGTTAGTAATGTTCTAGTTGTAGCCGGTCCAACCAAGAGGGCCTTAGGTTCTAATAGTTCACCAGGCCGTTGTCGTCTCAATGTCTCATCCTGTCTCCTCTTTTCAGTGATAGAAGCTGTAGTCCATTATAGCTGTCTACTCCAGTCCTTCTCGCACTTCATTCCTGCCGCGTTGATCGTTGCCTCCTCCTGAGCGTTCCGATCGCGAGGCCCTGCGCCAGCCCTCCAGCCATTCCTGCACGTCTTCCACAGACATAAAAAAAACATGCTTTACCTTAGGCTTCCACCCTTAACTTCGCGGGGAACAGCATTGAGTACTTGATCCCACAATCGTAGAGTGTCTTTTTGACTTCAAGGAAGTCACGACGCTGCTTCGTGACTGCTGCAGTATAATCCAGGAAGATGGTAATGGTAGCGTTGTCAAGACGTAATGGAGGAGCAGCACGTGCGGCCTGTAGTATCGCGTCTCTGTCCCGGTAATTAAAAATACGAGCCAGAATAGGGCATGGAGGGGCCCCTGGTTTCGGTCTGCCTCCTGGGACCCGATGCGCCCTCTCGATGGAAAAGTAGTTGGAGAGGCCCCTTTGTCAAGGATCTCATAACAAATCCTCTCCAACCAACAGATCAAGGACTGGGCCACCTGTCCGTTCCGGTACACCTATGAGGCGGATGTTATTTCTTCTGATGGATACATCTGCCAGTGGATTCCTCACCTTGTGAATATCCCCTGTGCCAGCAACATTCAGAATTTTTTCGTAGCTCTCCACGCCGACGAGGACGACGTCACAGTAGCACGGCTCCGCACACGGATCCGCTGACGTCACTGGATCCATAAGAGGACCTCGTCGGCATGATGACGTCAGTTCCCTTTTTTCCACGCCGTCGACGCGAACGGTTTTCTGGGACTCTCTGTAGCTTGTCTGGTTACTTTGTTTTTCTCCTTCGACTCAGGCTGTGCCTCCGGATCCATGTTCGACGCTGGCTCCGGCTCCGTCGGAGTCGTATGTGGCGCCGCCGACGCCGGTTCCGAGGATGAGATCCAGGCAGGAGGCGCAGAGGATTTTGGAAGAACAGGGGTATCCGGCAGAGGAAATGGAAGAGGGTGAACTTCAGGAGTCTGATGACTTTTTTGAAGAATTAAAGGAGGCAAGTGGCCTTGATATGTCCCCAGTTACACAGTTGTAAGGAAGGCAGCGGAGCTCTTAGACTTGCAGCTCCCAACGGCTGAATTTAAGTCAAACATCTTGACGGAGGTTCTTCATTCCTCCTCCACTGTGGTAGAACCTTTGCTTCCTTTTAATGATGCCATCACTGAGCCAGTTATGAAGGTTTGGCGTAAGCCCTTTTTGGCTCCGGCAGTGTCTAAAGCTGTTGCTAGGAGGTACAGGGCAGCTCCAGGAGATCCAGACTTTCTAACATCCTATCCTTCTCCTGAGAGTCTGGTGGTTGAAGCTGCCTGTTCGAAAAAGTCTTCTGGAGCTTTTCCTCAAGTTCCTAGCGATAAAGAGTCTAAAAAGCTTGTACAGTCAGCCAAGAAGGTGTTCTCCTCGGCAAGTATGGCCTTGAAGTCCACAATTGCCACCTGCCTTTTGAGCCGTTACATCCACGCTCTGATGCATTCTGCAAAACAGCTGGCTCCTAAATTGTCAGAGGAGGACAGGCAATATTTTAATGAGGTCTTGTCGGACATTCTAGCTGCTGCACGACAGGTTATACAGAGTGGTTTGGACATTGCGGACTCTGTTGCCAGGATCATGGGCTCTTCAGTTGCCACAAGAAGTGGTGCTTGGCTTGAGTCGTCGGAGTTCTCTCCAGATGTGCAGGCAACTAGATCTACCCTTTGATGGTTCTGGTCTGTTTGGGGAAAAAAGCAGATGCAGCCTTGGAGAGGTTCAAGGACAGCAAAGTCACAGCTAAGTCTCTGGGCCTGCAGGCTCAGCCTAGAGGTTCCTCATTCAGAAGGTACAGAGGTTTTGGGAGGTCGTCCTTTCGGACCTACAGGCAGCCTCAGCAGCAGCAGCAGAATACCCTGTATAAGACCTACAGGGGTAGGAACAGAGGTCGTCCACGAGGTAGTCAGCTCTCCTCTTCCTCCCTCCCTCTTACCACTGCAAAGCAGCCCTAGATCCACCATTCTGGATGATGTTGGTCCTGTGGGGGGTCGGCTTACCCATTTCCTGCAAGATTGGGAATCGGTCACTACAGGCCTTTGGGTTCTAAATCTTGTGGAAAATGGGTATGCTCTTTCCTTTGGGGAATTTCCTCCAAATTACCCTCCTTGCCAAGGTGCTTGCTCGGAGGACCACCTTCTTCTCCTGCAGGAGAAAGTCCTAACATTACTAAAAAAAGGTGCAATAGAGGTGGTTCCAGAGCGGGAAAGGGGTCAGGAATGCTACTCCAGATACCCAAGAAGGATGGCAGGCTACGTCCAATCCTGAATCTCAGGATCTTGAACCTTTTTCTGAAGCAGGAGAAGTTCAAGATGCTCACCCTTACGCAGGTTCTTCAAGCGCTGCAACAAGAGGACTGGATGGTGTCGATCGACTTGCAGGATGCGCATTTTCATATTCCGATCCTGGATTCGCACAGGAAGTATCTCCGTTTTACGGTAGGGTCGCAACATTATCAGTTTGTGGTTCTCCCGTTTGATCTTACTACTGCACCTCAAGTCTTCACCAAGGTGATGGCAGTGGTGGCAGCCCATCTCAGAAGATCGGGGATTCCAGTTTTCTCCTATCTGGATGACTGGCTTAAAGCGGAGTCGCCAGAGAAGGTGCTTCATCATCTGCAGGTTACAACTCAACTGTTGTACAAATTGGGTTTCTCGATAAATGTGCCCAAATCTCACCTGGTGCCCTCTCAGCGCAACCTGTTCATAGGGGCGGTACTGGACACTACTGTGTGTCGAGCATTCCCACCTCCACAAAGGATTCTCGACATACAGGAAATGATTCCCTTGTTTTACAATGGAGCGGTCGTTCCAGTCCTGAAGGTTCTACGTCTGCTCGGTCTGTTTGCTTCCTGCATTCTGTTGGTCGACCATGCACGCTGGCAAATGAGGACGCTCCAGTGGTGCCTCCGCAGGCTTTGGTATCAGCACAACGGAGATCTCAGGGAGTCTGTGAGGAACTCCAGAGAAGCTGCAGCGGATCTGTCTTGGTGGAGCGTGGAGGGCAATCTGTCTCAGGGAAAGGTCTTCCATCTACCTCCATCTGTGGCCACAGTGATAACGGATGCATCCACTTTGGGGTGGGGTGCGCATCTGGGGGATCTGGAGATCAAGGGTCTTTGGTCTCCAGAGGGAAGGTTGCTTCACATCAACCTTTTGGAGTTGCGGGCGATACATTTGGCACTCAAGGCCTTCCTCCCTTCCCTTTGCGGTCAGTCGGTTCAAGTCCTGAGGGACAACACTACTGCAGTGTGGTATGTCAACAAGCAGGGAGGAGTGGGGTTGCATTGTGTTGGAACTGGGATTGCCAATTCACAATGGTAGCCTGGCGCGAGGTAGGAAGGCACCCAAAGACATCCTGTGTAAAGCAGCTGTGCAGCACGCGCATCCACCGAGGCAGAGCAACGCACGCAATGATCTGACACCACACCACTTGTGCTTAAAACAAGACTCTTTATGTAGCTTTTTGCAGGAGATAGAGGGTTAATTCAGCATGTAATCATTTCTCAGTTTAACACAAACATAATCACTGTAACTCTCCCCTTTCATTTTAAAGTCACTCAACAGCACCCTGTAGGTACTAAATCCACCTCAGATCAGCTTTAGCATAAATTCATCAAGGCATCAATATAACATTAGAAATAGATTAGCATAAATTCATCAAGGCATCAATATAACATTAGAAATAGATTAGCGTGAATTCACCAAGGCATCAATATAACCTTAGAAATAGATTAGCATAAATTCATCAAGGCATCAATATAACCTTAGAAACAGTTTAGCGTAAATCCATCAGTGCTGTTCACTAGTACTTCAACCCACTTGGCAGTGTCACGGCATCTGGGGACTGTAACACATTGGAAGGGGAGCAATTTGACGAATGGCTTCCAGGTACTACAACCGAGGGGGATACCTTATGGGGCTGTAGCACCTGCCCTAATGTTCTCCCCAGCCTCACAATCTCGGTCCCAGTTAATGCGGAAACGACCCGAGTCGGGCCTCCCAGTGTCTCCCCAGGCACACGAGGCCCAGTCCCAGTCTCTCCCGGGGAGGGTCTCCTCGGGTCGTACGCGGCCGCCAGAGCCTCCGCGGGGATGTTCTCCTCGGCAGGTGTGGGGGCCACGACAGGGACGGCCGCCCCCCCCCCCCCCCCTTCACAGTTGTGGCTACTCCGGGCAGCGGCGGTGAGTTGGGGATAATTAGCGCTTCAGGCGCAGCGCCTCAGGGGAATGACAGCGCTCCACAGATACAGCGCTTCAGGGCTCAGCGCCTCAGGGGGATGACAGCGCTCCACAGATACAGCGCTTCAGGGCTCAGCGCCTCAGGGGGATGACAGCGCTCCTCAAGTACAGCACTTTTAGCATGCAGCGCGGGAGTCTGAAGGGAGAACAGTGCTGGGGGGGGTGGGGGGGGTAACAGCGCCGGCAGAGTCAATCAGGGTACTCTGGGGAGGATACTTGGTTGATCCCCCAGCAGTCCTTCGTTCAGATGGTGGTTTCTTGTGGCACTGATGGTTCTTTGCCCTTTCTCCAAGTTGAGGAGTAGGTTAAGGCAGTAAGGGGGGGGGTTGAATTGGAGGCTGCTGTCAGTCAGGCCTCTCTGGATGGTCCCCTGGGATTCCCTCACACTGGGCCAGGTCAGTGGGTTTGGTCAGGATTCAGTCTGTTTTTTCATTGTTTGGTCAGGATTCCTCACACAGCTTAGAGGGCAAGGCCTAGACCCAGTCACCCCTAGTGGTATAGGTGCCCCCTCCCCCTTCCGCCTAAAACTCCAGTGCAGGGTCCCCCAGGTCAGCGATGCCCCAACTGACTGGAAAGTTTCCCTCCCTTTCTTTATATACTCCCAGGTCAGGTGACCACTCTCTTATTCCGGAAGGTTCCAGGAGCTTCCTCATTCTAGCTATGGTCAGGGAAGGCAGGCTGGTGATGTAACAATGATTAGAGGTTCCAGCCAGCTCCTGACAACTAGGGCGCTACTAAATGTGCAAATGTGCAAATGTAAATGTGCAGGAATTTATATAGCGCAAATCACCAAGCGGTCTCTAAGCGCTTGCTTAGGGAACCCGTCCTGGTATTCCCCTGTGAGATAACCCGGCAGGGCATCCGCAAGGTGAAAGCCAGGCATCCCGCCGCGAGGGGCCCATGTGGAGATTAAGCAAGCTATTGCCCAGAGTCGCAGAGTGTGAACCCATGAGTCGAGTATGCACTGGAGCGAGAATTATCGAGTCCATGGACATTTATGGACTCAAGACCCAGCCGAGCCAGGAATTGAACCCTGGTCCTGGGCTGACCTCTGCTTGCAGATCTGCCTCCTCTAACCAGTGAGCCACACTTCTCCACAAGTGCGTCCCCCCCCAGCCGAAAGCGGGGAGACCTACCCTGTCCAATCTGGCACTTGCTGGCCTTGATGGTTAGCCCAGCTCGTTGCAGAGCCCGCAGAAAGACCGCTCCGCAGGAGCAGGGGTCTGTGGCAGCCATTTTAGTAGGAGAGAGCACCTGCACCTTAGCATTGATTAGCAATGGTAAGGTGCCCGGAGACCTAGGGCCAACCAAAAAGAGGGTGAAAAAAACGAGGCAAGGGCGAAAAAAAACGGGAAAGACCACCCTAGGGCGGACAGGTCTAACAGGCGTCCCCCCCAGCCGAAAGCGGGGAGACCTACCCAACCTCTAGGGAGCTCTCATCGCTAAGGCGTAAAAACTGGGAGAGACCGTCCGCGTCAACTCCGGGCCGATGTTCCACCCGAAAGTCCATCCCCTGTAGGGAAATGGACCACATTAGCAACTTTTGGGTTTTCGCCTCTCATTTGCATGAGCCAGCGAAGGGGGCGGTGGTCGGTCTGAATGAGGAAGTGGGAACCAAAAAGATATGGTCTCAACTTCTTCAGTGCCCAGACCACCGCAAAGGGTTCACGTTCGATGGTGCTCCACCGTTGTTCCCTGGGGAGGAGCCTTCTGGATATAAAGGCCACAGGTTGGTCTTGGCCATCTTCAGTTGCGAGAGCACAGCGCCTATGCCGTGCTCAGAGGCGTCTGTCTGCACGGTGAATTCCTTGGTATAGTCAGGAGTCCTAAGCACCGGAGCGGTGCACATCGCATGCTTCAGGGTGTCAAATGCCTCCTGGTAAGCAGCCGTCCAGTTGACTCTCCGTGGTTGCTTTTTAGATGTCAATTCAGTCAGGGGGGCAACGATGGTTCCATACCCCCTGACAAACTGGCGGTAATATCCAGTGAGGCTGAGAAAAGCTCGGACCTCAGTCTGGGTCTTGAGGGGGCTCCCAGGCCAATATGGCCTCAATCTTGGCCTGGAGGGGTTGCACCTTACCCCCGCCCACCTGTCCTAGGTAAACGACAGATCCCTGTCCAATCTGGCACTTGCTGGCCTTGATGGTTAGCCCAGCTCGTTGCAGAGCCCGCAGCACCTCCTGGAGATGCTGCAGATGGTCCTCCCAGCCGCTACTGAAGACAGCTATGTCATCCAGGTAGGCAGCAGAGAAAGACTCCAGGCCAGATAGCACCTGGTTCACCAACCGCTGGAATGTGGCCGGAGCATTTTTGAGCCCAAAGGGCATCACTTTAAATTGAAAGTGGCCCTCGGGGGTGGAGAACGCTGTTTTCTCCCGTGCTCCGTCCGCCATGGCAATCTGCCAGTACCCTGACATCAAGTCAATGGTACTAAGGTACCGGGCTGCTCCCAGCCGGTCAATCAGCTCATCCGCCCGTGGGATCGGATGAGCGTCCGTCTTGGTGACGGAATTCAAACCCCGATAGTCCACACAGAACCGAAGTTCTGGTGTGGTGCCCGGTGGGGCCGCTTTTGGCACCAACACTACCGGACTTGCCCAAGGGCTGCTGGAGGGCTCAATGACTCCTAGCTCCAGCATCTTGGTCACCTCACCCTGGATACTACTCCTCACTTTGTCGGACAGCCGATAAGACTTGGCTTTAACCGGTGGACTGTCGCCTGTGTCCACATCATGGGTACACAGATGCGTGATTCCAGGCGTGAGGGAGAACGAGGCGCACTGCTCCAGCACCTGGCGGCAGTCCCTCCGTTGTTCCGTGGTTAAGGATGGGGAGAGGACCACTCCCTCTACCGAACCATCCTTCTCTTGGGCCGCCAGAAGGTCGGGAAGAGGCTCGCTCTCTTCCTCCTCGCTCCCATCCGTCACCATGAGGAGGGTTATCTCCGATATCTCAAGGTGCGGCTTCAGGCGGTTGGCGTACAACACCCGATGGGGCTGCCGGGGGGGTCTTCAAATCTACTACGTAGGTGGTCTGGCCTCGTCGCTCCACAATCTCGAACGGACCAGTCCACCGGTCCTGGAGGGCGCTAAGCTCCCCAGGCTCCATGACCCACACCTTCGGTCCAGCATCCAACTCCACCGTCCGAGCGTTGCGGTCATACCACTCCTTCATGACGGCTTGACTGGCCTCCAGATTGGCTGAGGCCTCCTTCCACAGCTTGGCCATCTGGCTGCGGAATGCCAGCATATAGCTGACAACATCACGGGGAAGCTTCATCGAAGTCTTCTCCCACCCCTCCTTGACAAGGCTAAGGGGCCCCCAACGGGATGGCCATAGAGCAGCTCAAAGGGGCTGAACCCGACTCCCTTCTGCGGCACCTCGCGGTACGAAAATAGCAAGCAAGGGAGGAGGACGTCCCATTCCCGCCTCAAGTCCTCTGGCAGGCTCCGGATCATCCCCTTTAAGGTCTTGTTGAAGCGCTCTACGAGCCCGTTAGTCTGGGGGTGGTAAGGAGTGGAGAACCGATAGGTCACCCCGCACTCCTTCCACATGGCCTGCATATAGGCTGACATAAAATTCGTGCCCCTATCTGACACCACGACCTTGGGGAATCCCACTCGGGTAAAAATCCCCATTAGGGCCCGCGCCACCACAGGTGCAGTGATGGTCCTCAGAGGAATGGCCTCTGGGTACCGGGTGGCGTGGTCCACTAACACCAAGATGAACCGGTGTCCCGAAGAGGTCGGAGGGTCCAATGGCCCAACAATGTCAATCCCGACCCGCTCAAAAGGGGTCCCGACCACCGGAAGCGGTTCCAAAGGGACCTTCACCTTAGTCCCTGTCTTGCCACTTGCCTGGCAAGTCTTGCAGGTCTTACAATAGGTGTCAGAGGCAACTCTCATCCTGGGCCAATAAAAATGCGGGACCAACCGCGCAAAAGTCTTGTCCTGGCCCAGGTGTCCAGCTAGAGGCATCTCATGGGCTATCTCCAGCAAAAAGGTCCGGTAACATTGGGGGACTACTAAGGCCCTTGAAGATCCATGCACCGGAACCTTAGGCTCACTGTAAAGGAGGCCATCCTCCCAGTATACGTGGTAACTGCCGGTCTCCTTATTGGTCGCTTGGGCTGTGGCCTGTCGCCGCATGCCTTCAAGCGTGGGGCACTCCCTCTGGCCCCGATGAAATTCCTCCCCGGTAGGCCCTCCTTCCACGCACCACTCGGCCGGGATAGGCAGGTCCCCCACAGGAACAACATCCACCTCCGCGGACTCTGGGGCCACTACCGCCGGCTCCCCATCCATCACAGGGGGGGTGTCCACCTCCTCCTCTTGACCAGCCTTGGGCTGGGCCGTTGTTTCCGGCTCCAACCCGGTGTGAGTTCTTTGCCGGGCAGCCATGGACCTTGTGACCACACAGGCCCACCCTGGTAACCCCAGCATTTCTGTGTGGGCTCGCAGCTCCACTTCCTTCCAGATGTTGGTTTCCAAGTCGTAACTCCATCCCAAGCGCTACACTAGCCACCCCGGGGGTCTTACCTCCTGTCGGGGCGGGGGTTCTCTTGCGACACTGGGCATCCCCCTTATAGTGTCCCACCTCCCCACATTCATAACACCTGACTGTTCTTGGCTGTTGACCCTGGTCAGGGTGAGTGGGCTTTGGGAAACTGGACTGAGATGGGGTTCCTACTCCTTTCCCAAACTGTCTGTTTTGTGGGCCTCGGGAGAGCTCCTTCTTTTTATCTCCCCCCTCTTTCTTCTGGGGGGCGCTCTGTCCACCCTTGGGGCCATCTCCCCCGGGTCCCTTGAAGGTCACTCGGGTGCTAACCCAAGTGTCCGCCTCCTCCGCAAGTGCACGGGGGTCGGTCAACTTGCGGTCCACCAGATGTTGGCGCAGCTCCGGAAAACACTTATCCAAGAGGTGCTCTCTCAAAAATAGGTTGTACAGGCCCTCAAAATCATGCACCTCGCTGCCACGCACCCATCCATCTAAAGCCTTCCGGGCATAATCATAAAAATCCACCCAGTTCTGTGTGTTTAACTTGTGGCTGCTACGGAATCTCTGACGGTATCTCTCAGGGGTGAGGCCAAACTTTTTGAGCAGGGCCTCCTTCATCACAGGGTAGTTGGTTTGGTCTGCCTTCTCTAAATACAGGAGGGTGTCCCTCACTACGGGAGGTATATATCGGTACAGGCCACCCCCCCAGTAGCTTTTGGGCACCCCATGGACCTTCAGGGACACTTCATACGCCTCCAACCACCTGTTGATGTCATCCCCTGCACCGTAACTAGCGATCACATCCTTGGGGAGATAGAATTTAGGCTCACGTAGAACCTCTGGTACGCTGCCACCATTTACATTCCCTTGCGCACTGATCTGTAATGCCCTCAACTCCAATTCTTTTAGCTGGAGCTCGTCAGCAAGCTTCCTCTCCTCCATTGCTAGCCTCTTATCTTCCTTCTCTTTCTCCAACTTTGCAAGCTCCCATCTTAGTAGCCTATCCTCCCTCCTGTCCTCATACTCCTCTGGCGATGCACTCCTTCTAGATACACTACTGCCTGCCCCAGAACGTCTCCCTGACGACAGGTTTTCACTGACATCAATGGGCAGTAGGTCTAGCTCTCCTGACGTGCCCGCCTCCCCTAGTGCCCCCTGCCCCTCCGGTTCCTCGTCCCCTTTTCCCTCTGGGTGGGCTAATACCCATGCTTGTAGGGCTTTACGGAGCTCCTCTCCTTTGGCTCTCTTCCCAACAGCCACCCCCATCCCCTGACAGAAATTCCTCAGCTGGACCACCGAGTACTCTATGTTGGCCAGCTGGAACTCCATTTCGACAGGTGGGGACCCAGACAATGTAAGTGAAAAAAAAAATATTAGGACGTAGGCAACAGCTTAGGGCAATCCTCTGAGCACACAGTTAGACAGTGGGGGTCACTTGGCTATGCTTGCCGAACAATAGGTGTCCAATTGCGGTGTACTCTGACTCACTGGAGGGTGCTGCACAACCACAGGTTCCGATCCCACCGCTGAGCACCAAATAATGTTGGAACTGGGATTGCCAATTCACAATGGTAGCCTGGCGCGAGGTAGGAAGGCACCCAAAGACATCCTGTGTAAAGCAGCTGTGCAGCACGCGCATCCACCGAGGCAGAGCAACGCACGCAATGATCTGACACCACACCACTTGTGCTTAAAACAAGACTCTTTATGTAGCTTTTTGCAGGAGATAGGGGGTTAATTCAGCATGTAATCATTTCTCAGTTTAACACGAAAAACAAAATCACTGTAACTCTCCCCTTTCATTTTAAAGTCACTCAACAGCACCCCGTAGGTACTAAATCCACCTCAGATCAGCTTTAGCATAAATTCATCAAGGCATCAATATAACATTAGAAATAGATTAGCGTGAATTCACCAAGGCATCAATATAACCTTAGAAATAGATTAGCATAAATTCATCAAGGCATCAATATAACATTAGAAATAGATTAGCGTGAATTCACCAAGGCATCAATATAACCTTAGAAATAGATTAGCATAAATTCATCAAGGCATCAATATAACATTAGAAATAGATTAGCGTGAATTCACCAAGGCATCAATATAACCTTAGAAATAGATTAGCATAAATTCATCAAGGCATCAATATAACCTTAGAAACAGTTTAGCGTAAATCCATCAGTGCTGTTCACTAGTACTTCAACCCACTTGGCAGTGTCACGGCATCTGGGGTCTGTAACACATTGGAAGGGGAGCAATTTGACGAATGGCTTCCAGGTACTACAACCGAGGGGGATACCTTATGGGGCTGTAGCACCTGCCCTAATGTTCTCCCCAGCCTCACAATCTCGGTCCCAGTTAATGCGGAAACGACCCGAGTCGGGCCTCCCGGTGTCTCCCCAGGCACACGAGGCCCAGTCCCAGTCTCTCCCGGGGAGGGTCTGCTCAGGTCGTACGCGGCCGCCAGAGCCTCCGCGGGGATGTTCTCCTCGGCAGGTGTGGGGGCCACGACAGGGACGGCCGCCCCCCCCCCTTCACAGTTGTGGCTACTCCGGGCAGCGGCGGTGAGTTGGGGATAATTAGCGCTTCAGGCGCAGCGCCTCAGGGGAATGACAGCGCTCCACAGATACAGCGCTTCAGGGCTCAGCGCCTCAGGGGGATGACAGCGCTCCTCAAGTACAGCGCTTTTAGCGTGCAGCGCGGGACTCAGAAGGGAGAACAGCGCTGGTGGTGGGGGGGGGGGGTGGGGGGTAACAGCGCCGGCAGAGTCAATCGGGACTCTGGGGAGGATACTTGGTTGATCCCCCAGCAGTCCTTCGTTCAGATGGTGGTTTCTTGTGGCACTGATGGTTCTTTGCCCTTTCTCCAAGTTGAGGGGTAGGTTAAGGCAGTAAGGAAGGGGGGGGTTGAATTGGAGGCTGCTGCCGGTCAGGCCTCTCTGGATGGTCCCCTGGGATTCCCTCACACTGGGCCAGGTCAGTGGGTTCGGTCAGGATTCCTCACACAGCTTAGAGGGCAAGGCCTAGACCCAGTCACCCCTAGTGGTATAAGTGCCCCCCTCCCCCTTCCGCCTAAAACTCCAGTGCAGGGTCCCCCAGGTCAGCGATGCCCCATCTGACTGGAAAGTTTCCCTCCCTTTCTTTATATACTCCCAGGTCAGGTGACCACTCTCTTATTCCGGAAGGTTCCAGGAGCTTCCTCATTCTAGCTATGGTCAGGGAAGGCAGGCTGGTGATGTAACAATGATTAGAGGTTCCAGCCAGCTCCTGACAACTAGGGTGCTACTAGAAAGACCGCTCCGCAGGAGCAGGGGTCTGTGGCAGCCATGTTAGTAGGAGAGAACACCTGCACCTTAGCATTGATTAGCAATGGTAAGGTGCCCGGAGACCTAGGGCCAACCAAAAAGAGGGTGAAAAAAACGAGGCAAGGGCAAAAAAAAACGGGACCACCCTAGGGCGGACAAGTCTAACACATTGTCTCTGCAGAGAGGCTCTGCGTCTTTGGTACTGGGTTCAGGATCATCAGATTTGTCTGATGGCAAATCATTTGGCCGGAGTTCTGAACGTGCGTGCAGACAGTCTCAGTCGGCAGTTATCTGTCGACCACGAGTGGAAGCTCCATCCGCAGGTGGTTCGTCACGTCTTTCGGACATGGGGAACTCCTCAGGTGGACCTGTTTGCAGAATGATGGGCAGTGAGCGTTCTCGTGAGTGGCAGTCTCCAGTATCCGATGCAGGGAGCTTTGGAGGACGCGTTTCAGTTGAGATGGGACTCCCATCTCCTTTACACGTTTCCTCCCATACCCTTGATTCCTCGGGTTCTGAGGAAGATTCGCCAAGACCGGGCCCAAGTCATCTTGATCGCCCCGGATTGGCCAATAAGGGTGTATTATACAGATCTTCTCCACCTCTCCTCGTGCCCTCTGCTCCGTCTCCCTCTCAGGGCAGACCTCCTCTCGCAGTCGCAGGGGCAGGTTCTACACCCCCACCTCCAGAACTTACACCTTCATGCCTGGAGATTGAACGGGGCAATCTGAATTCTTTTTCTCTCCCGCCCGACGTGGTGGACGTGATTTTGTCTGCCAGGCGTCACTCCACCAAGTCTATCTATTCCTGTAGGTGGTCCAAATTTGTCCTTTGGTGTGGGGAAAAGTCTATTGACCCTTTGAGGGCTCGTTTATCCAACACCCTTCTGTTTGCTCTCTCTCTAGCTCAGCAAGGCTTTGCTGTAGCTACTGTGAAGGCTTATTTATCGGCTTTGTCGGCATTCCTTTGCTTGCCGGATCAGCCGTCCTTGTTTAAATCACCTATTGTATTACGGTTCATTAAGGGCCTTACCAACAAATTTCCGCCCACTCCATTTATTGTGCCTCAATGGGACTTAAATCCTGTCTTAACTTACTTGAGGGGTTCTCCCTTTGAACCCTTACACAAGTGTCCCTTAAGACTATTCTCTTTTAAAACAGTCTTTCTCATTGCCATTACCTCGTCAAGGTGAGTAAGTGAGCTTCAAGTTTTGAGTTCAAAACTCCCGTTCTTGACCATTCATGCTGAAAGAATGGTACTCGGGACCAGGGCTGCTTTTCTGCCTAAGGTGGTAACTCCTTTCCATCTGGGTTAGTCCATTACCCTTCCTACCTTCTATCCTCCCCCTCACCCTTCCAAGGAGGAGGAGCGGGTTCACCGCTTGGACCCTAAAAGGGCGGCGAGTTTTTACCTCGCTAGAACTAAAGACTTTCGAGTGGATGACCAGCTCTTCGTGGGCTTCATTGGCTGCAGGAAAGGCAGAGCGGTGCACAAGCGCACCCTTTCCAGATGGATTATCTTGTGCATCAAGATCTGTTACTCTTTGCCCGGTAAGGAACCTCCAGAGGGTATAAGGGCTCACTCTACCAGGGCAAAGACTTCTACATCTGCCTTATCTAGAGGTGTTCCTGTGGAGGACATTTGTAGAGCAGCAACTTGGGCCTCCCTCCACACTTTAGCGAAGCATTACTGCTTAGATACCGAGGTGAGGAGGGACGAACACTTTGCACGTTCCGTCCTTCAGGACTTTTTGGTATAGAAGGGTGGACACCCTCCTCTGGTAGTGGGGACTGCTTTGGGAATCTATTCACAAGGTGAGGAATCCACTGGCAGATGTATCCATCAGAAGAACAAGTTACTTACCTTCGGTAACGCTTTTTCTGGTGGATACAGTATCTGCCTGTGGATTCCTCACTGACCCACCCGCCTCCCCGTTGTCCACCCTTGTATACCTACTATAGTGATAATGTGACAAAATGTATCTGTTGCTGTCAAAGGAAGTGTTATTTCTTTTGCTTTTCTGCATTGACTTCACACTGTGTGTGTTGGTTTGAATATTATGTACTGTATATACTGTATATATATTGTTGTCGGTCCGTCCGTGTGCCTCGAAGGCACGGAAAAAAGGGCAGAACTGACGTCATCACGCCGACGAGGTCCTCTTATGGATCCAATAACGTCAGCGGATACGCTTGTGGAGCCGTCCTACTGTGACGTCGCCCTCGTCGGCGTGGAGAGCTATGAAAAATTATGAATGTTGCTGGCACAGGGGATATTCACAAGGTGAGGAATCCACAGGCAGATACTGTATCCACCAGAAAAAGCGTTACAGAAGGTAAGTAACTTGTTCTTCTCGACCGCCCTTCCTGGTCCTCCAGCTTAGCAGTTAGCAGTTTGTTGTCCGCCGCGAGTTGATGTACTTTCCTCTTAAGTGCGATCGTGTCACTTGTGAGGGTTGTCGCCGTGACCTTTACCTCTGACACTCTGGCCATTTTGTTAAAGTCAGCTCTGATTAAGGATAGTCCCACTGAAAGAGTCCCGATGCGTGAGTCTAGGGACGTGTGTACTGTATTCATTGTGGTCATAATGTCTTGTAGTGTTACTTCAGGGGTTTCCGCGTTTTTCGTTTTTCGAGCTTAAAGCAGGTGCAGCAGCTTGGTCCGCGGGTTCCAACTACGATTTTGTGTATGCGTATTTTTCTAGCTTAGCCTGAGTCATCCCTTTCAGAGTCCTGTTGCTCATCCTGGCGGTGGGGGTGAATGCGTGTGGAGGTTGGGGTCGGGGTTGGTAGTCACCGCCGCCTGCGAGAGGGCTATCGTAAGCCAAGCGGCCTGTCCGGTTTCGCACCTCCGTTCCACCTGTGCTGCGCTGCTCCAATTGCCCAAAGACTTGCACTGTCTGCCGGGATTCAATCTACGTACACACTCAAGGATCGGCTTGTGCACCGTCACTCAGGGCAGGATCGATGTTTTCAGGGATTCTCTTCCTCCCTGGTAATATGGCGTTGGTTATCATGCTGTGTTGCCCCCTGCTGATATGTGAGGGTTAATGAACCAGTCTGCAGGCGCACTTTCAGCTTACTGTTTGGCTGTTATTTTGGTGATGTGTTGCTATGTGCACCTTAGTAGAAGTGGGGGGGATTAGGATGTCTGCACCTGCACGTCCGTTTCATAAACCGCTTCACGAACTGGCGGGACTTGCGTCGGGTCTGTGAAGCAGCAGTTTCTCTTCCGCCGTTTTCGCGCCGGTGTCCTTCAGTTAAATACGCTGCTGGATGACGAGCGGTATGTCGTCCCTTCTCAGAGTTAATATGGAGCCGCTCTCGTCCGCTGGTGGTCTGCCTCACCTCGCGCCTCTGTCCGCCCGCCACCTCGAGCCGCTGCTGACAGCCCCGCTACTACTTTAGCCCCCGGCTCACCTCGCTGAGGTAGGCCCTGTTTAAGCGCTCGGCTGCCTGTGCCGCAGGTATCGGTCGATCAGCACCAGACCATCGGGTACACAGGGTCGTCCGATAGCGCAGGCTGCAGTTTTGAGGTGTGAAAACCACCGAATAAATGTGCGGATTTGCGGGGAAGGTTTCATGGACCTCGGAGCCTCTCTAGGCTGTGGCCATTTTCTTAAGCTGCTAGCCACGCCCCCTCGATAGATCTTGATTTTGACTGGTGCACTGTCACCAGTGTCCACATCATGAGTACACCAGTTGGTCAGACCAGGGGCCAGGGAAAAGAGCCCAGAATACTGTTGCAAGACCTGCTTGCAGTCAGTCGGCTGTTTGGCAGAGAGGGTGTCTGAAAAGACTACTCCATCTACAGACCCATCTTTTGGGCTGTAGGAGAGGAGATCAGGGAGAGGTTAACTCCCTGCTTCCTGTTCCTCATCAGTCACCATCAGCATGGTGATGTCAGCCCTGTCATTGTAGAGCTTGAGGCGGTTCACATGGATAACCCTTTTGGGTGTCCTGCTTGTGCCCAGGTCAACTAAGTAGGTGACCTCACTCTTTTTCTCTAGGATAGGGTAAAGACCATTCCATCAATCTTGGAGTGCCCTTGGTGCCACTGGCTTCAAAACCCACACCTGTTGCCCAGGTTGAAACTCAACCAGTGCAGCTTTTTGGTCATAAAAGTGCTTCTGAAGCTCCCGGCTGGCGTCAAGATTCTTGGATGCCTTTTCCATGTACTCAGCCATTCTGGACATTAGGCCAAGCACATAGTCCACAATATCTTGTTTGGGTTCTTGGAGAGGCCTCTCCCAGCCCTCCTTTACAAGACAAAGTCGTCCCCTCACAGGATGGCCAAACAGAAGTTCAAAGGGTGAGAAACCTACTACCTTCTGTGGCACTTCTCTGTAAGTGAAAAACAGACCTGGTAAGAGGACATCCCATCTCCTTTTGAGTTTCTCAGGGAGCCCCATAATCATGCCTTTCAATGTCTTGTTAAATCTCTCAACAAGGCCATTGGTTTATGGATGATGGGGTGTAGTAAACTTGTACTGCACTCCACATTCCTTCCACATGTGTTTCAGGTAAGCAGACATAAAGTTAGAATCTCTATCTGAAACCACCTCCTTAGGAAACCCTACCCTGGTGAAGACATCAATGAGGGCCTTGGCTACTGCAGGAGCTGTAGTAGTCCTAAGTAGAATTGCTTCAGGGTACCTAGTAGCATGATCCACTACCACTAGAATGAATTTGTTCCCTGAGGCTGTGGGAGGTTCAAGTGGACCCACTATGTCCACACCTACCCTTTCAAAGGGACCCCCTACCACAGGCAGTGGTATCAGGGGGGCCTTTGGGTGGCCACCTGTCTTGCCACTGGCCTGACAGGTAACACAGGAGCTGACAAACTCCTTCACCTTTTGGTGCATCTGGGGCCAGTACAAGTGGCTCACTCGCCTTTCCCAAGTCTTGGTTTGGCTCAGATGTCCAGCTAGGGGGATGTCATGAGCTAAAGTTAGGAGGAACTCCCTGTACTTCTGTGACACTACCACTCTCCTGGTGCCTCCAGGATTGGGGTTTCTTGCCTCAGTGTACAGTAATCCCTAGTCCCAATAGACTCTGTGGGTACCACTGGCATCTCCCTGTGCTTCTGAAACAGTTTGCTGCCTCAGGCTTTCAAGAGTGGGACATTCTTGCTGACCCTGGCACAGCTCTTCCCTAGAGGGTCCCCCTGGGCCCAAGAGTTCAACCTGGTAAGGGTCAATCTCCATAGGCTCAGTTCCCTCAGGGGTGTCCAAGTCCTCTCCCTGAGGAGAGGGGTTCTGATCTTTTTGCTGAACAGAAGCTGGTTCCCCAGTCTTCTTACCTTTTCTCTTGGTAGGTTGGGGCCATTCTTTCAAGCTCCAACACTTTTTCACCCTGCCTTTTGCTCTATGCTCTTGTTTTTACACACACCAATTCAGGGATATCTAGCATTGCTGCATGGGTTTTTAGTTCAACCTCAGCCCAGGCTGAGGTTTCCAGGTCATTGCTGTGAGAAAGTGGGTTTCTGTTGCAGTAAAACCCCCCCCCTTTCTTTTTTTTTTTGTTGCCAGACTACTGATGCTCTTTGACTTGATGTGCTCTGTGGCCCTGCCAATCAGGACCCCAGGGCCTGTGTTCCTTCCCCAAAACAAAACCCAATTGGCATATCTGGCCACAGGTCAGCCCCTGGTAAATGGTACCCTAGGTACCCAGGGCACTGTGACCAGAGAAGGCCCCTAAGGGCTGCAGCACTTATTGTACCACCCTTAGAGTGCCATGCCCACAAACACACTGCCCTGGCATACCTCAGTCATCCCTCTAGCTGGGTGCACTATGCCAGTGGTGAGGGCACCGGTGCATGAGCCCTGTACCCCTACAGTACCCAGGTCCATTCCTGGGCACTGTAAGTGCAGTGCTGCCATTAAGAGTATATGGTGCTGGGAGGTCGTCATCAGGAACTCCACAGCCCCATGATGGCTACACTGAAGACTGAGAAGTTTGGTATCAAACTTCTCAGCACATTAAACCCACACTGATGCTAGTGTGGATTTAATGTAAAATGCACGACAGAGGGCAACTTAGAGTTGCCCCCTGAACCTAACCTACAATCCACGTCCTGTCTGAGAGGCTGCCTAGGCTGCCACCTAGCAGACAGGTTGCTGGACCCCTGGGTAGAGAGCCATCCGCTCTCCTGGGCCTGCAACAATGCACGTCCTGGGCGAGGTGCTAGGTCTCCTCCCCCAGGATGGGCAGGGGGAAGCTTAAAAGGCATGCCGCCTTTGTGAGCTTCCCCAGGCCACTTGCTGTACTCAGCAACTGGCCCCCACCGGTTCTAACCCCCACTCTGGCGGGAAGACTGGCGGGAAAGTCCAAGTGAGGAAAGGGGGTGTGCCAGCCTAGGGGAGGCGGGGTGAAGCACAACTCCGGGCTCTCGCCATCTTAAAGATGGGAATCCCTACCCAATCAGGACTAGGCTGCTGCCCCTCTCCTACAGGAGAGTGGCGGCATAGGGGGTGTACCCACCCCATGGAAGGGACCCATTTGTCCCTGCCTTTTACCTACCTGTAACGCCCCTAAATTTAGTATTTTAGGGGCACCCTGAACCTTCCTTCCTCAGATCCCGAATCCAAAACAAGCAAGAAGAACAAGAAGAAAGAAGACCTGCCATGCAGATGCTAACAAGAGGAAGACACCAACTGACTTGGTCCCAGCCCTACAGGCCGGTCGACCCTCGAACCTGTTCCTGATAAACCCCGGAGTCTCCTGTGGCCAGCAACTCCAAAAGCCCCGGAGGACCTGACTGCCTTGTGACTCTAAAAGACTGGGACTCCCACGAGCAGTGGTTCTGCTCAAAGCAAGTAACAAACCCCTGGTGCCATTCAGGAACCGCGACTCCTGCACACTCTGCACCCGCTAAGCCTGGCCTGTGTCGAAGTGGACAAAGACTCCGAGGACGTCCCCCTGGCGACTGTGACCAAGAATCCAGCACCCAAGGACCCTCGTCAACGGTCCTGACGACGCCTGCAGCCTCAGAACCAGGGACCCCTCCAACCACGACCAGCAGAGGGTAAGATTTCCAGACGCCAAAAGGTACCCCTGCACTCTGCGTCCCCCTGTGCCCAACTCCTGGGTGCCTACCTATCCTACAGCTTCCCAACTTACCTCTCGAAGTGGTGGTCGCACCTGAAGAATCTTCGTCCCGGAGCTTGCAGCCTTTGTTCGTCTTGTAGCTTCTCTATTGAAATCCGTTGAGCGCCCGACGGCACCCTGCACCCAGCCGCCTGAGTGCCCCTGGGAGTGCAACATCTATCCTATTCTACTTCCCCACTTGCCCTGAGTAAGTGACCAGGAGCCCAGCTCCCACAGCCGCGTGGCATGCCTGCCAGCAGCCACCAACCAAAGGCCCCCGGCCCGCCATAGGCTAACATTGGGCCTAACTCTCTCTGCACCCGGCTGCCCCTGTGCCGCTGAGGGTGTAACAACTGTACCTACCTGACCCTGGGAGACCCCTGAGTCTATGCCCAGAACCTTAACTCTGCCAGTCGAGAACTTACCTGAAAGCCGATAACTCACTTTTTCTCCATAGGGTAACATTGACTGGTTTCACTTGGAAATTCTTGTGTCGAGTTTTGAAACTTTCAAATATTCACTAAAAATCAGCGTGTTAGACCTGTCAGCCCTTTGGGTGGACCCTCCACATCATTATTTATTTTGTCCCACTTCTGCCTCAAACCCTGTTATAATTTTTCATTTTTGGGAACCACCAGACTTGTTAGTGTTGATGCAGGGTCAGGGAGCCATTTTCCCTACCCCTGGAACTTCTGTCTGAGGGCCTGAGACACAACATGGTGGCCATCCATTGTCACCTGAGACATAACCAGAACTCACTGGAGGTTTCTAGAACCTCCTGGAACATTCTAGAATCCTGTGATAGTGGGAGGCAGTTAAGAATGTTGGGAGGCCATCTCAGAGTGGCAGTTGGCATCTGACTGGAGAGGAGAGAGGACAGAGATAGAAGGAGGTCGGAGTAAGGCAGCAGAGGTGGAAACCAGTGCCTGGAGTGGGGTCCAGAAACCCACCCTTGATGCTAGACCCTACTGACCAAGCCCAGCCTAAAGCCCTGTGTGGGAGCAAGACCAGAAGAACCATCTTAAGGAACTGAACATTTGGAACAGGCCTTAAAGAGGAAGAACAGCAAGCTTCTGACCTGTTCGGTGGTGTCCTCCTGGAGTCCTGACGTCGAGAAGCCTGGAGACCTGGGGCCTGAGGTAGAGAAGCGGCGCTGACAGAAAGCAGACGTCGTACCCGGAGCCGTCAGAGGTCGTACCGTGTCCCTGCGACGCCGGAAGGCGACATCGAGTCGAGACCGCCCAGCGACATCGAGTCGAGACCGCCCAGCGACATCGAGTCGAGACCGCCCAGCGACATCGAGTCGAGACCGCCCAGCGACATCGAGTCGAGGCCGCCCAGCGACATCGATCCGGAGCCGCCTCACGGCGTCGACACGGCGCCGAGCGGAGCCGATCGTCGTGGAAGGGACAGTAAGTGGTAGAGGGGGCGTCTAAGGCCCCGTGGAGCCCTAAAGACCATCCTAGGGGTTAGAGGGGTGTTAGGACCAGCCTGGGAGTGCCAGGGGTGAACTGAGACTGGTACAGTGACCTCTGTAAAGGACTGTGTAGTTGGAGGGCCAGATCTTTAGGTTACCCTCGTTCTGCCTCAGCTTAAGCCCCAGCCTTGACCAATCTAGGTGGAACACCCCCATGCCATCCAAATGACCACAAGCTGTGTATGGGCAAAGTAAGACCAAGTGACCTCATGAATGTGATCTGATCTGTAATTGTCATTGATTGCTTTACCTTAATTATTGAAGGTGCTTTATTTATTGTCTTCCACTAATTTATTCTTGCACTGTATTTATTGTCTGATTGTATTTATTTGCCGTCTGTATTTATTGCACCTCTATTTATTTCTTGCTTAATGATGACCTGAACCTATTTGTGGGAATTTCGAAGTAGTATTGTTTATTTGACCTGCTCTTTTGAAGGAAAATCCTATTGTATTGTATTTATGATATGAAGCCTGCAACTAAGAGAAAATAAGATAAAGACATAGATATTTTCATCTTGTCTTCCATAATTTTTACGGTGTAGTGTCGTTTTTGGAACGGATGAATGCATGGGTATTGTAAGGGTGTGACGTACGCTTAACACGGTGCCTGACCCCCAACCGCTCGAGCCAAGCTACCACTGTGCCGGGAACCTGGTGACCGCTAACCCGGTTGCCCGGTTTCCAACATAAAATTGGTGTTCAGTGGTGGGATAGAGCTGTGCTTGCGTCTACTCGACAATAACTTTGGGTAGTCCATAGGCCTACACCGGGAGTTTTCTCCAAGCGGACTTCCTAATTTTGAGTTTTGTTTTTTCCAAATTTACTTCTGGTGGTGGGAGGAGGTATTACAAAAAGTACCCCCCTGCATAGCTTCTGTAAGCAACTGTCTTCTATCCTGAGTGGGCAAAATGGAGTTTGTGTTGGAGGATGTGGAAACTTACACTGTGGCCCAACTCAGAGAGTTTTGTGAGCGAGAGGGGGTGTTTTGTCCCCAAGGTGCAAAGAAGGGTGAGCTCCAGACCAGCTTGAGGGCTTGGGGGGAGGCACGACGAGAAAGCAAGGTTGAGAAGGAGGACAGGGATGGAGAGACTGACAGCGAGGGGGCTGGTGTGTACCAATCTGAGGTGGGGAACCTATTGGCGGGGCCCAGAACACTTTCAAGGAAGGGCAGCAGTGTCTCTAGCAACGGCTTATTAGAAGCAGAATTAACTGACGGAGGGAGAAAAGACAGCTCACCTGGGAGTTGGCGAAGCTGGAGAAAGAAAAGGAGGAACAGAGGATGGCTCACGAGTTGAGGCTCAGGGAGATAGATCCCCAGATCCTACGGGTCGAGGCACACACTGTTCCTAATGGTGGCAGCGAAGGCAGAGAAATCACCAGGGAACCCAAACCCTATCTGCTAAAAGACATAATAGCCAGCTATAGTGCGGGAGATGACATCGCCAAGTGGCTAGCGGCCTACGAGGTCTCTTTAAAAACCCATGGGGTTCCAGAGAAATATTGGGGAGGGGGATTGTATAAATACATGCCTCCAGCTGGCAGGTATACATTATTGGCCCTGGAGCAGGATGAGCAGACCCACTACCCCACCATGAAATTGGCGCTCGTGAGGAAGTTTGGACTAACACCCGAGAAGTACAGACAGAAGTTCCGGGGTAGCCACAAACTGGGCACACAGAACTGGGTGGATTTCCTGGACTATGCAAAGAAGGCATTAGAGGGTTGGATACAGGGCAGCGAGGTGAGGGACTACGAGGGGTTGTTTGATTTGATGTTGAAGGAACACCTGCTCGAAAAATGTTTCCCCGAGCTGCGTCAACACCTGGTGGATAGCAAGCTGACCAATCCCCAGAAGCTTGCTGAGGAGGCGGACATTTGGGCTAGTACCCGGGTGTCCACAAGGGGGACTGGAGGGGACTCTCAAAAGACCGGACAGGGCGCCCCCCAGAAGAAAGAGGGAGGGGAAAAGAAAACTGAGTTCTCTAAAGGCCCCCAAAATAGTTTCCAAGGGAAGGGAACGGGATTCACCCCTAGGGCTAACCCACCCAGAAACCCTAAACCTGGCCAGGGTCAGCAGCCAAGGGTTGTCCATTGCTTCGAGTGCGGTGGTGTCGGACACTATAAGGGAGATGTGAAGTGCCCGAAAAGACCACCCCCTCCCATCGGAGGAAAGGCCCCCGGAGTAGCTAGTGTAGTGCTCGGGGAGGAGATGCCTTTAGATAAGGGAAGGGAGTGGGCGGGTGTCACTTTAGTGTCCCTGGGAGAACGGGAGATGGTTCCTAAGATCCAGGTGCCCGCAAATACCACAAAGTATGGGCAGTGGGTCACCATCAATGGCCAAAGAGGGGAGGCTCTGAGAGACACAGGAGCCAGTATGACTATGGTACGTAGCCAACTGGTGTCTCCAGAGCAGGTGATTCCCAATGCACTCCACCCTGCCGCGATGGCTGACGGCAGAATGGGCCACTATCCGGTGGCCGAGGTTCCATTTGAATGGGAAGGGGTTGCAGGGTTGCTTCGAGTTGCTGTAAGCCCTGCCGTGCCAGTCGATTGTCTGCTGGGGAATGACATGGAGCATAATGCTTGGAAGGAGGTGGAATACCGGACTCATGCTGAGATGCTGGGTACATCTGACTGGGCCTGTGTCAGCACAGGGTCTGCGACTACCCGGAGGGGGAGTTCGTTTAGGCGGGAGCCTGGAACAAAGGCACAGCCGGCTGCCGACCAAGGGAAGAACCGAGGGCAGGAGGAGCCTGCCTCGGCATCCGCGCCCCGTGGGACGGATAGGCCACCGGAGGTGGTGGACCAGGAGTCCGCGGAGGGGGATGTTACCGAACTGGAGAACCTACCCATCCCGGCCGAGTGGCACGTGGAGGGAGGGCCGACCAGGGAGGAATTCTGCAAGGGCCAGAGGGAGTGTCCTACCCTTGAGGGACTGAGGCGACAGGCCGAAGCCCAGGCAGCAGGGAACGTTGAGGGGAACTATAATATTTACTGGGAGGATGGCCTCCTCTACAGTGAACCCAAGGCACCCATGCACGGATCGTCACGGGCCTTGGTTGTCCCTCAACGTTATAGAGCCTTTCTCCTGGAATTGGCTCATGAGATCCCCTTGGCAGGACACCTGGGGCAAGACAAGACCTTTGCCCGGCTTGTCCCACACTTTTATTGGCCTCAAATGAAAGTGTCGTCCGACACCTACTGCCGGACGTGTGTGTCTTGTCAAGCCAGTGGGAAAACAGGGGTGAAGCTGAAAGCTCCCCTGGAACCACTTCCTGTCGTTAGCACCCCCTTTGAAAGGGTGGGCATTGACATTGTGGGTCCGTTAGATCCGCCTACTACAGCTGGTCACAGGTTTATCCTGGTTCTGGTGGATCATGCCACACGGTACCCAGAGGCTATACCTCTGAGGACCATTACTGCACCTGTTGTGGCTAGGGCCCTGATGGGAATCTTTACCCTAGTGGGTTTTCCCAAGGAAGTTGTGTCTGACAGGGGGACCAACTTCATGTCAGCATACATGCGGGCCATGTGGAAGGAGTGTGGAGTGACCTACCGGTTCACCACCCCTTACCATCCCCAGACCAATGGTCTGGTGGAAAGGTTCAATAAAACCTTGAAAGGCATGATCAGAAGTCTGCCTGAAAGCCTGCGGAGGAAATGGGACGTCCTCCTACCCTGTCTATTGTTTTCTTACAGGGAAGTGCCACAGAAGGGAGTGGGCTTCAGCCCCTTCGAGCTTTTGTATGGGCACCCTGTGCGTGGACCTCTCGGCCTGGTGAGAGACGGATGGGAAAGAACTCCCAGAAAGCTCCCCCAGGACGTGGTGAGCTACATGCTGGCCTTCCGGAGCCAAATGGCTAAGTTGTGGAAGCAAGCTTCTGACAACTTGGAAGCCAGCCAAGCAGTGATGAAGGCGTGGTATGACCACAATGCTCATCCGGTGGAATTGGAGCCTGGCCAGAAGGTGTGGGTGATCGAACCAGGAGAGCTTAGCGCCCTCCAGGATCGCTGGTCAGGACCCTTTGAGGTGTTGGAGAAGAAGGGTAAGGCTACCTACTTGGTGGATCTGAAGACCCCTCGCCAGCCCCTACGGGTGCTGCATGCCAACCGCCTCAAACCCCACCATGAGAGGCCCGAAGTCATCTTGCTGATGGTGACTGACGGAGCAGAGGACGTGGAAAGCGAGCCTCTCCCCGACTTATTTGCGTCTCAAGAGAAGGATGGGTTGGTGGAGGGAGTGATTCTCTCCCCGTCCCTAACTCCTGAACAGCAGGAGGACTGCCGCCAGGTCCTGGGGCAGTACTCTTCGTTGTTCTCCCTTGTTCCGGGTAGGACTCACCTATGCGTCCATGATGTGGACACAGGAGACAGCCCACCTGTGAAGTCAAAGATCTACCGGATGACAGACAAGGTGAAGGCCAGCATTCACAGTGAAGTCACTAAGATGCTGGAGCTAGGAGTGATTGAACCTTCCAGCAGCCCCTGGTCCAGTCCGGTGGTATTAGTACCAAAAGCTGTACCACCGGGTGCCCAACCGGAACTGAGGTTCTGTGTGGACTACCGGGGACTGAACTCAGTAACCAAGACTGATGCTCATCCGATTCCGAGGGCGGATGAACTGATTGACCGGCTGGGAGCTGCCCAATATCTGAGTACCTTTGACCTTACTTCCGGGTACTGGCAGATCTCCCTGACTGATGGAGCTAAGGAAAGGTCAGCCTTCTCCACGCTCAAGGGCCACTACCAGTTCTGCGTGATGCCCTTCGGGCTCAAGAACGCACCTGCCACGTTTCAGCGTCTGGTGAACCAGATCCTCGCCGGAATGGAGAGTTTCTCTGCTGCTTATCTGGACGACATTGCCGTCTTCAGTAATAGCTGGGAGGATCACTTGTGTCACCTGCAAACTGTTCTCCAGGCCCTGAAGCACGCTGGTTTAACGATTAAGGCCAGTAAATGCCAGATCGGGCAGGGGTCGGTAGTGTACCTTGGACACTTGGTGGGTAGGGGAGCGGTGCAACCCCTCCAGGCGAAAATCGAGGCCATCATGGCCTGGGAACCCCCCAAGACTCAGACCGAGGTCCGAGCTTTTCTGGGCCTCACCGGATATTACCGCTGCTTCGTGAAGGGGTATGGTACCATTGTGGCCCCCCTCACGGAGCTTGCGTCCAAGAAGCAACCTCGACGGGTAGTCTGGACGGAGGCTTGTCAGCAGGCCTTTGTGAAACTGAAGCAAGCCATGTGCGAGGCCCCGGTCTTAAGGGCCCCAGACTTTTCCAAGGAGTTCATTGTCCAGACGGATGCATCGGAACATGGCATTGGGGCAGTGTTATCGCAACTCAATGAAGAAGGTCTGGATCAACCCGTGGTCTTCCTATCCCGGAGACTACTTCCCAGGGAACAGAAGTGGAGTGCAATAGAGCGTGAAGCCTTTGCAGTGTTATGGGCTCTGAAGAAGTTGCGGCCATACCTGTTTGGCTCGCACTTCCTAGTTCAGACCGATCACAGACCCCTTCGGTGGCTGATGCAGATGAAGGGGGAGAATCCCAAGTTGCTAAGGTGGTCTATCTCCCTACAGGGAATGGACTTTCAGGTGGAACATCGGCCTGGAGTGGACCACGCCAATGCAGACGGTCTCTCAAGGTATTTCCGCCTTAGTGATGAGAACTCCCAAGGGGTTGGGTAGCTCTCCCCACTTTCAGCTGGGGGGGACGCGTGTTAGACCTGTCAGCCCTTTGGGTGGACCCTCCTCATCATTATTTATTTTGTCCCACTTCTGCCTCAAACCCTGTTATAATTTTTCATTTTTGGGAACCACCAGACTTGTTAGTGTTGATGCAGGGTCAGGGAGCCATTTTCCCTACCCCTGGAACTTCTGTCTGAGGGCCTGAGACACAAAATGGTGGCCATCCATTGTCACCTGAGACATAACCAGAACTCACTGGAGGTTTCTAGAACCTCCTGGAACATTCTAGAATCCTGTGATAGTGGGAGGCAGTTTAGAATGTTGGGAGGCCATCTCAGAGTGGCAGTTGGCATCTGACTGGAGAGGAGAGAGGACAGAGATAGAAGGAGGTCGGAGTAAGGCAGCAGAGGTGGAAACCAGTGCCTGGAGTGGGGTCCAGAAACCCACCCTTGATGCTAGACCCTACTGACCAAGCCCAGCCTAAAGCCCTGTGTGGGAGCAAGACCAGAAGAACCATCTTAAGGAACTGAACATTTGGAACAGGCCTTAAAGAGGAAGAACAGCAAGCTTCTGACCTGTTCGGTGGTGTCCTCCTGGAGTCCTGACGTCGAGAAGCCTGGAGACCTGGGGCCTGAGGTAGAGAAGCGGCGCTGACAGAAAGCAGACGTCGTACCCGGAGCCGTCAGAGGTCGAGTGAGGGCGCCGACGGAGGTCGTGGAGAGGCACCGGAGGTCGATTAGGGAGTCACCTGAGGTCGAGGTGAGGCGTCGACGGGGGAGTGAAGTCCGCCCACCGGAGTCGCCGGAAACTGAAGTGAAGCGCGCCGGAGGTCGGGAGTGGAGATCGCACTCCGGAGACACCCGGAAGCGGGGAGACCGTGTCCCTGTGACGCCGGAAGGCGACATCGAGTCGAGACCGCCCAGCGACATCGAGTCGAGACCGCCCAGCGACATCGAGTCGAGACCGCCCAGCGACATCGAGTCGAGGCCGCCCAGCGACATCGATCCGGAGCCGCCTCACGGCGTCGACACGGCGCCGAGCGGAGCCGATCGTCGTGGAAGGGACAGTAAGTGGTAGAGGGGGCGTCTAAGGCCCCGTGGAGCCCTAAAGACCATCCTAGGGGTTAGAGGGGTGGTAGGACCAGCCTGGGAGTGCCAGGGGTGAACTGAGACTGGTACAGTGACCTCTGTAAAGGGCTGTGTAGTTGGAGGGCCAGATCTTTAGGTTACCCTCGTTCTGCCTCAGCTTAAGCCCCAGCCTTGACCAGTCTAGGTGGAACACCCCCATGCCATCCAAATGACCACAAGCTGTGTATGGGCAAAGTAAGACCAAGTGACCTCATGAAAGTGATCTGATCTGTAATTGTCATTGATTGCTTTACCTTAATTATTGAAGGTGCTTTATTTATTGTCTTCCACTAATTTATTCTTGCACTGTATTTATTGTCTGATTGTATTTATTTGCCGTCTGTATTTATTGCACCTCTATTTATTTCTTGCTTAATGATGACCTGAACCTATTTGTGGGAATTTCGAAGTAGTATTGTTTATTTGACCTGCTCTTTTGAAGGAAAATCCTATTGTATTGTATTTATGATGTGAAGCCTGCAACTAAGAGAAAATAAGATAAAGACATAGATATTTTCATCTTGTCTTCCATAATTTTTACGGTGTAGTGTCGTTTTTCGAACGGATGAACGCATGGTTATTGTAAGGGTGTGATGTACGCTTAACACGGTGCCTGACCCCCAACCGCTTGAGCCAAGCTACCACTGTGCTGGGAACCTGGTGACCGCTAACCCGGTTGCCCGGTTTCCAACACAGCCAAACAACGAAAACGAATCTACTCACCTGTTTTCAGGAGAGATCCCAGTGCTGGATCTTAGTGCCCAGCACTGACCCTGAAAAGTAATTACAACTGTACTTACCGCTAACTTGATTTTCCTCCATAGGATAACATTGCCTGGTTTTCGCCAGAAATTCTTCTAAGTGTCCACTTTTGAAACATACAAATATTCCTTAAAAATCGCCTGTATAACAAAAACGATTTCTTTCAACTGTTTACAGGAAATGCACCAGGGCTGAATCTAGGATCCAGCCCTCAGTAAGAAAATCATACGTAAAGTAACTGAAATTGCATTTACTTAAAAACTCCCATTGAGCTCACTGAGTGTTTGAATTGTGTTGCCTATTGCAACAACTGTAACTATTGCATCTAAAAGTCTATTGCTTATTGAAAGTATACAACTACTGCATTTTATTCTGAGAAAGTATTTTGATATCTATTGTTGGTTCTAAAATAAAACTGCTATATATTTTTATATACAAAACAATTGGCCTAGAGTTCAGTTCTTGTGTGTGAGACCATTTGCTGACTGAGTGTGTACAACAAATGCTTTACACTGTCCTCTGATACTGCCTTACTGCTCGAGCAAGCTACCACTTTAGTGAGTAAGGTTATATCTAACTTTAGCCTCTACCAAACCTCTGGGGACTGTGGACTCTGTACACCTGTACCTATTTGGGGACAGTATATACAGAGCCACCTTCGTACAATTGCAAAGCAGGCATGCACCTGGTAGCTTTGGAGAGACCACTACCTGTTTCAGGCCAGTAACCCCCTACCAGTCTAATGTCACCATAGCCATTGCATGATTAGTGGTAACACTGTCAGCATTAGTGACTGGGTAAGTACGCCCAATCAAATATTGCTCAGGGGAAACCAGTGTGTCTTTCACCATGGTGACATTGGCACCTGTATCCCTCAGAGCCTCTATCCTAGTTCTATTGACCCAAGGGTACTGCAAGTATATCTTTAAGTTGGGTGGCCACACAGCTACAGTGGCAAACTCAACTTCCCCCTCTGAAACTAGAACTGCTTCAGTGGGCATCCTGATTTGCTCCGGGCACACTGTTGATCCCATCTGTAGACTTGCTACCCCAGGACTAGCTGTACTTGTTGAACTAGGGGCCTTGTTGTGAGGGCAAGACTTGTCTACAGTTAAGTGTCCCAACTTCTTACAGTTGTTACACCAGGCCTTTGAAGGATCAAAGTTCTTCCCCCTATAGGGCTGCGGCACATAGGTAGTAGTTTGGGACCCACCCCCCTGTGCAGGTTTTTGGGGCCCTTTGGAAGTCTCAGACTTTTTATCTTGAGGATTCTCACCATATTTCCCCTGGGGAGGTTTTGTAACCACCTTCTTCTGGTCACCCCCAGTGGTTGTCCTTGTCACCCTAGTCTTGATCCAGTGGTCTGCCTTCTTTCCCAATTCTTGGGTAGAAATTAGACCTAAATCTACCAAATACTGATGCAACTTTTCATTTGTGCAATTACTTAATATATGTTCCTTCATAAACAAATTGTAAAGTCCAGTAAAGTCATGCACATTGTGTCCAGTTAACCAACCATCCAGTGTCTTTACTGAGTAGTCTACAAAATCAATCCAGGACTGGTTCTGGGTTTTGTGAGCCCCCCTGAATCTAATTCTGTACTCCTCAGTGGTGAGTCCAAATCCCTCAATCAGAGTTGTCTTCATGAGATCATAGGACCCTGCATCTGGCCCAGCGAGAGTCAGAAGCCTGCCTCTGCAGTTACCAGAGAACAGTTCCCACAGGAGTGCCCCCCAGAGAGTTTTCTTCACCTCCCTCATTTCACAAGCCCTCTCAAATGCTGTGAACCATTTGGTGATGCCATCACCCTCCTCAAATTTAGCGACACTCCCTTTGGGGATTTTAGGATCAGAGGATTCCTCCCTGTCCTTATTTTTACTATTGCTGCCACCATTGATGGTTGCAAAACCCATCTCCTTTCTTTCTTTTTCTAGAGCCAGGAGTCTGGACTCTAGATCCAATCTTTTGGCCAGCCTTGCTAAAAGGCTGTCCTCCTCATTGAGGCTGTCCTCAATGCCCTCACTGTAACCTGTACCACCTGTGTGGCCTCTAGGTCCCCAGGGGTAGATACTTGGAGTTAAGGGTCTGGGGACCCTTTCCTCCCTAGGGATTATTGGGGGTGGGCTTCCAGCCCTGTCCTCCTCATCCCTTTCCTCATCTGACTGGTCATCATCATTCTCAGATGGCTGGGCCTGGGCATACTCAGCCAGGAGCTCCTGGAGCCCTTGCTTGGTTGGATGCTGGCCCATTGGTATATTTTTTATTTTACATAAGGACCTTACCTCCCTGAAAGACAAGTGAAGGTAAGGGGTTCGGTCGAGCTCCTCAACCATGTCCTGTATGATATCTTGGTTATCTTCACTAATAGCTGGGTTCTGTTTTTGAGACATTCTAACAAAAAGTTCGAATCCCACTACCCTTGACTATAGTGACCTTTATTTTCTAAAATTCAAAAAGGGAGTTAAGCAAGGCCCTAACAAGACTTATAGTAGTTTGGTAAAAATGCCAATTTGTAAAAATCAGAATTCTAAAGTTAATTTAAGAGTTCTGTTGTGTGATCAGATGGTAACCAAGTAGTCCAACAAATGCTTGTTTGTATCCCACTGCTGATCCACCAATGTAAGAAACTGGCTCTATATATACTGAACCAAAGTGAGGATACATTGTGTAGAGTCCAAGGGTCTCCAGAGGTTTGGCACAGGCTAAAGTTAGATAGAACCTTACTCTCTAAAGTGGTAGCTTGGTCGAGCAGTAAGGCAGTATCAGAGGACAGTATAAAGCATTTGATGTACACACTCAGTCAGCAAATGGTCTCACACACTCAAGAACTGAACTCTAGGCCAATTGTTTTGTTTAAAAAAGTATACTGTTCTTTTATTTCTATAATCAAGCAAGCCTGGTACAGGTAAGCATATAAATACTTTGCACTAGTAATTGACTTGTTTGAACACAGTTCAGAATTGCAGTATAACAGGTACTGGTTTTGATTACAGGTTTAAGAAAGCAGTTTGCAACACATTGCAGGTATAGTACATTCAATTGAATAGGCTTTTTAAGTAAAATGCAGTTAATTACTTTTCAGATTACTTTTCTAACCACAGGACTGGATCCTAGATTCAGCCCTGGGACATTTCCTGAAAACAGGTGAGTAAATGCGTTTTGGTTAAAGGTATGATTTTTAAGGGATATTATTGTATTTCAAAAGTTGACACTTTTTCACATAGAATCACCAATGTTATCCTATGGGAGGAAATTCACTTAGCAGGTAAGTTAGGTTATCGTTACTTTTTCTTACTCAGTGCTGGGTCCTGGATTCAGCACTGAAAACAGTTGAGAAAATGTGTTTTAGTTAATCGACTGATTTTAAGGAATATTTGCAGTTTTCAGAAGTCGACACTTTGAAACTTTTTGAGAGCAAAAGTGTCAATGTTATCCTATGAGCAAAAATGAGTTATCGGTTTCAAGGTAAGTAATCGGTCTTTTGAATTAGGCTTCTGGGGTTAGACTCAGGAGTCTCCCAGGGTCAGCGATGCACTGTTGTTGCACCTTCAGCGGCACTCGAGCGGCCGGGTGCAGAGTGTTGAGGCCCAATGTTATGCTATGGGGGATAGGGGGACTCTGGTTGGTGGCTGCTGGTAAGCAGGCCACAAAGTTGTGGGAGCAAAGCTCCTAGAGTTAAGCTCAGGGCACGTTTGGGACCAAGTTACCACCAAAGGGGCACCCTCAGCAGCGCTAGGGCAGCCGGGTGCAGTTTTGAGGTCGGGTGCCCTGTTGAATTCAATGGAGATTCTCCGGGACAAAGAAACGCTGCAGACTCGGGGACGAAGATCTTTCAGGAGTGACCACCACTTTGAGGGGTAAGTTGAGATGTAGAGGGATGGTTAGGCACCACTGGGTTGGGCACACAAAGCCATGGGGTGACGGGTGCAGGGGTGGCTTAGGACGTTGGATTTTCTTACCCGCTCTGGTCGCGGTAGGAGGGGTCTCCTGCATTGAGGCTGCAGGTGTCATCTGGAGGCTTGCGGCAGGTCAGGGGTCACCGGGTCTCGGGTCTGGATCGCCGGGGGTACCTCCTCATGGTGTTTGTTCACTCAAACACAGGCCGGGCTCAGCAGGTGCAGAGTGTGCTGAATTTGCGGTATCTGGCTGGCACCAGAAGCTGCAGTTCAAACACGTCTGGTGTTCACGGGAGAAGCAGCTTGGAAAGTGAATGCAGGCAGGTCCTCCGGGATTTTTGAGGTTGCTGGGTGCTGGATACGCCGGGGTTTTGCAGGAGCAGGTTCGAGGGTAGACAGGCCTGTAGGGCTTGGGCCAAGTCAGTGGGTGTCGTCCTCTTGTTAGCTCTGCACGGCTTCTCGTCCTTCTTCTTCTTCGTCTTCTTTTCTTGTGGTTGCTGGATCTGAGGAAGGAAGGTTCAGGGTGCCCTTAAATACTACATTTAGGGCCGTTACAGGTAGGTAAAGGGCAGGGACCAATGGGTCCCTTCCCTGGGGTGGGTACACCCCCTATTCTGCCACTCTCCAGTGGGAGGGGGGCAGGAGCCTGTCCCTGGTTGGCTGGATCCCCCCATCCTCACGATGGTGGGGACTCAAGGTTGTGGTTCACCTCGCCTCCCCCACCTTAGGGGTGGAGTTGGCAGAGGTGGGCACACCTCTCTTCCTCACTTTGTTTTTCCAGCTGGGTCTCCCGCCCAAAGTGGGGTGTAGAACCAGTGGGGAACAGTTGCTGAGTACAGCAAGTGGTCTGGAGAAGCTCACAAAGGCGGCATGCCTTTGAAGCTTCTCCTTCGTGAACCCTGCCCATCCTGGGGAAGGTGGCTTGGCACCTAGTCCTAGGATGTGCATTGTTTCAGGCCCCCGAGAGCAGCAAGCTCTCGGCCCAGGGGTCCAGAAACATGTCTGGTGGTGGCAGCATGCGCAGCCACTCAGTCAGGTCACTGGGAGTTGGTCGAGTTTCAGGGGGCATCTCTAAGAGGCCCTCTGTCGGGCATTTTACATTAAATCCCACACTGGCATCAGTGTGGGGTTTAATATGCTGAGAAGTTTGATACCAAACTTCCCACTCTTCAGTGCAGCCATTATGGTGCTGTGAAGTTCGTAATGACAACCTCCCAGCACCATATACTCTTAATGGCAGCACTGCACTTACAGGGCCCAGGAATGGGCCTGGGCACTGCAGGGGTACAGGGCTCATGCACCTGTACCCTCACCACTGGCATAGGGCACCCGGCTAGAGGGGTGACTGATGTATGCCAGGGCAGTGTGTGCCATGTCGTCTCTTTGTTTTGTTCTGCACCCAGACACTCAGCCTGCAAAGGCAGTGTGTGTGTGTCAGGGTACAGGGCCTCTAAGGGTGGCACAATAAGTTCTGCAGCCCTTAGGGGCCTTCTCTGGTCACAGTGCCCTGGGTACCTATGGTACCATTTACCAGGGGCTGACATGTGGCCAGAGATGCCAATTGGGTTTAGGCTTCAATGCAGTTTTAGGGAAGGAACACAGGCCCTGGGTACCTGATTGGCAAGAGGCCAGGGCACCCTCACTCAAAGTACATCCGCAATTCAGCATAAAGTGGGGGCATACCATGCAAGAAAGAGGGCACTATCTCACACCTAGTAGCTCTCAACCAAGCCCACATCACGGGTATGAGATCCTAGACTTCAGTATGCCTTCCTCACCCCATTGGTTCTCAGTGATGCAAAGCTTCAGAGCTCTTAAGCCAAGCGCACATCGCGGGTATGAGATCCTAGACTTCAGTATGCCTTCCTCACCCCATTGGTTCTCAGTGATGCAAAGCTTCAGAGCTCTGAAATGGAAGAATTTAAGAAACTGGGGGCTGTTGCCCAGCTAAAGTTTCCAGCACAATTGAAAATCATGTTCAAGAATAAAATGTATAATGTAAAAACAGTGCAGGAAGCAGAAGAGCTTTTGGAAAATATAAATAATTCGCAAAATAACATCTAGTTTGAGAAAACTGCCCCACAAACCTTTAAGAGTATAAGAGATAGCTAATTGTCTTTGTACATTTTCTAGATCCACATATATCATATAATCGCAAAATGTATAATATAATAGGATAATATGATGTGGGGAAAACATTAGAAATAGGGGAAGTCACAGTGGGATTTTCAGCTATATATGGCCGCTGATAACAGATGAAGATTAATTTCAGGGCTAAAAATGGAACACATCGGTAGGCATAATCTGGACTAAATCCAGGCAAATGGGGGTAGGGTTCTCCAGGGAGGGGATCGGGGGGGGGGGGGGGTGGAAGAGGGAAGGGGAGGCATGGGTGAGGGTGCTTAGGGATAAAAAGGAAAAAAAAAAAGAAAGTTCTCATTTACTTCTTTGTCTTGGTGTTATTTCTTCTTGGTTATTGTTTTTTAACTGGTGTCGACACCCAGGAGAAGGTAGATGGTTTGGAGCTCAATATCTTAATCCCCCATGAGACTGTTAAAATATCTATCCTGGAATGTAAATGGTCTCCGGGTCAAAAGTAGGAGTGAAAAAAATCCTCCAATACCTCAAAGATTCACCGGCACAGATAATCATCTTGCAAGAAACACACCTTCTGAGGGAACAGATTACTGGCATATGTAGGAAGCTTAGGTGGGTAGATCACTGTGTTAGTTCTGAGCAAAATACTAACATTAGGGGGGTAGCTATTTTAGTTAAGAAACGCACTAATGCTCGTCTCTTGACAAGTATGACAGATTCAAGTGGCAGGTGGGTCATTGTTAAGTTATCTATGGAAGGTACACCCATAACGGTAGTAGGTTATTATGGACCTAACCAAGATGACCCTTCCACACAAAAAAATTATTTTCTCAAATCTCCTGGGGTTTCCTGATTCGGTTATTCTTGCGGGGGACTTTAATATAGTGCTAGATCCTCAAAAAGATATATCACCCAGTAGCAGGGCAAACGTCCTGTCTAAATGTACGACATACCTAAAGATGATGATGAGGCAGAATGCCTTATCAGACACCTGGAGAGAAAGAGCAGGTACCAAATTGGGTGTTTCTTTCTACAATAAAAAATATAGGCATAAATCAAGGATCGATTACATCCTTATCAGCAATGATTTAAGGGGTAAAGTCATAGATATAGGCTATGTGACCCCCCCCACCTTTTGGATCATGCGGTGGTCTGGATAGAACTTAAGATGCCTGACAAAGAACAACGAAGGGTGTGGACATGCGATCGCACACTTCTCTTAGATAAGGTTGAGAGAGAGTATCTGTCCCAGGAGACAGAGCTCTTCCTAAACATAAATGTAGGTTCGGCAGAGCCTGCAGTGGTTTGGGACACCTTGAAGTCATACTTGAGAGGCTTGATTACAAATAGGACCTCTTACAAGAACAGACAATATAGAGAAGAAATTACATCTATTGAGAATGAAATGAAGGAGGTAGAAAGAAAGTTTAATGACGAAGCCAATCAGGGTACCCGCCAGACACTAGAAGATAAACTGAAAGATCAGTTGGAGGAAATTATTCAGGCCAGAATTTCTAAACGATGGGAAGCTAGTAAGCTTGCCTACTTTGAATACAGTGAGGGAGCCGGCAAATTACTGGCCTGGAAGACCAAAACAGACAGAGTCCGTAACCTTATTAAACAGATTCATGATGAATATACTAAATTACCAACAACTAATGATGAAGAGATGTAGTCACTATTAGTGCTCGTGAATGGCTAAATCAGATCAATCTTACTTCACTAGACTCTGTCCATCGTCCGAGATCTCACAACAGGAGGTTAGGAAGGCATTATCAATCTGTAAAATAGGTAAGGCTGCAGGGCCGGATGACCTCCCCATGGAATTATACAGGAGTTTGGGAGAGATAATAATTCCATGTATGACAACTCTCTTTAATAAAATCCTGATAGAAGGTGCCAGACCTCCAACTTCATCGGGTGAAGCTAATATAACTTTGATCTTAAAGCCAGGTAAATCTCCAACTAACTGCTTGTCCTATAGACCTATTTCACTTTTAAACAATGACTATAAGATCTTTACTAGAATACTGGCAGATAGGTTGAGTGGAGTAGCAGGAAGTTTGCTGCATGTGGACCAAAAGAGTTTCCTGAAAGTCAGGAATCTTTTTGACCTTACCCATGATCTTATAGGTGCCATCGACTTTGCTTCAACTTTTTCACTTCCCTTGGCAGCAATGACCCTGGATGCCACCAAAGCATTTGACAGGGTAAATTGGAACTATTTAACTGCAGTACTCAAAGTACAATTTTGGTCCAAAATTCTGCCGAACTATCCATCTCATATATAGTGACCCTTCAGCGAGACTTGTAGTCAATGGAAATTTAACTAGACCCTTTAAAAGTGAGAGAGGAACCAGACAGGGCTGCCCCCTTTCCCCGCTCCTATTTAATAGGTATGTAGAACCATTCGCTATACGTGTAAGGGAGGAGACCGATATTATACCATTCAAGAGTGGAGTGTGGGAGAGGAAGGTGGCTCTGTATGCAGACGATCTACTAATTCTGTCGTCTAATCTGGAGCTATCTTTCCCTCATATTATCCGTCTAGCGAAGGATTTTGGCCAGGTTTCAGGGTACGAAATCAATGCTGATAAAGCCGATATTATGACATGGAATCTACCGGGATGTCGACATCAGGTTAAAAATGAAATACGATATCTGGGAGTAAAAATTGTCCAGGACATTAATAAGATTGCAGAAACAAATTTTTCAAACATTGTGAGAGAAAGTCAAAAAATTATGAAGTCCTGGGCATATCTTCCCTTGACCATCATGGGTAGAATTAATTTAATAAAAATGGTAATTCTACCAAAAGTCACTTTTCTTTTCAATACCATCCCGCTATAATTTGAGAAGCAGGCCATAGGTAAATTCCAGCAATCTATTAATTCTTTTGTGTGGGCCTACAAATCGACAAGAAAAGCATGGAAAAAGTTGGTCTTACACTCCCAGATATTCAGTATTATGCCTGGGCCTTTCAGCTACCACATTCCAGAATGCTATTAGAATGCCCGGATTTTAAATACAGAGACCAGAAGTTCTTTAAAAAAATAAGACTGAAGGTATTACTGAGTGCAGCTCAAATTTGGGCCAGAATTAAAAAATCAACGGGCCTAGAATACTACTCAAGCTTGGCCCCTTTGTGGGATAGTCCGGGAGCTCCGACCTGCTTGAAAGACAAATTGGCAGCCCCCCTTAAAACAGCGGGGTTCCTGGTATGGGGAGATTTGATCTCTGAGGGAGTACTTTTGCCCTGTGCATCATTTGATGAGAGAATGGAGAAGGTATTTCCAGATTCAAATATTTACAGTTAAAGAGTTGGTTTCAGAGTTCTGATAAATCAATAGGCATGGGTATTATCCTTGAAGAGCATTTGGTACAGAAGCAAGGAGGAAAGCAGGAAGTATCATTCTTTTATTGGATTATAGAAGAGACTATCGATGGAGAATTCAGATTACACGAGGAACTTTGGGGGGGGGACGCAATCCCGGATATAGACACGGCAGATATGTGGCAAATTTCCTTTAACACCCGATTTACAGCTGTGAAACCAGCTTGGTTAATAAGAAATCATTATTTTACCACACATAGGGCCTATTTTTCCCCGGCGAGACTCACTAAAATATCTAAGGGCCCTCCTGCCAGCTGTTAACAGTGCCATATGGAAAGAGTCCCAGACAACACATATGTTCTGGGATTGTCCAGCTATTTCAGAATTCTGGAAGAAAGTAGAAACCACTCTTACTGATATTTCTCCCTCCGGCTTATCATTTTTGGGATATCAAGTGAAATTATCGGCCCAAGCAGAGGTTTCTTATTCTATGCTATTCTGTTAGCTAGACGTGAAATCTGCAAAAGATGGGCTGAGACCATATCCCTCATGCACTCAGACTGGCTGACTTCTCTATATAAAACTTCCAGAACTGATTTAGCTAGACTGAGAAATAGCAGAAAGAAAGCCATTTGGGATCACTTGAAAAACTGGTCTCCTGGCCAACAACGTTAATAATGATAATTTGCCTCACAGCATAAGATAATCTATATAAAATATATAATTTCTTGATCCTATAATTAAGCCTCAGGGAAAGCTCACAGACTGTGTGAGGCTGTGTTGTGTCTTTTCAGTATTGATTTCCAATTGCAAACAGACTCACAGCATCAGGCACCGGTTTCGAGAAAAAAGAAGAGAGTATGACCACCCTTTCCTTGACAACGAGAGGGCAGCAACAGGAGTGGGTTTGCTTGCCACTGGTAGGCGGGTGACAGAGAGGCGGGGTTCACACCTTGTGGGCCTACGTCTCGTAACTGAGTAACAGTGGTAGCCTACTAGTATCCTAGTGGTCTGGGGTCAGAGGCGAATGAGGATAAAAAAAAAAAGCTTCAGAGCTCTCAACCAAGCCCACATTACGGGTATTAGATCTTAGACATCAGTATGCCTTCCTATCCCCATTGACTCTCAGTGATGCAAAGCCTAATAGTTCTTCAACCGAGCCCATATCACAGGTATGAGCTCCCAGACCTCAGTATGCCTTCCTCACCCCATTGATTCTCAGCGATGCAAAGCCTAGGAGCTCTCAACCAATCCCACATCGCAGATATGAGATCCTAGACTTCAGTATTCCTTCCTCTCCCCATTGACTTGCTGTGATGGAAAGCCTAGGAGCTCTCAATCAAGCCCACATCACTGGTATGAGATCTTAGACTTCAGTATGCCTTCCTCACCCCATTGATTCTCAGTTATGCAAAGCCTAGGAGCTCTCAACCAAGTGCCCATTGTGGGTATGAGATCCCAGGCCTCAGTATGCCTTCCTCACCCCATTGATTCTCAGCGATGCAAAGCCTAGGAGCCTCAACCAATCCCACATCGCAGAAATGAGATCCTAAACTTCAGTATTTCTTCCTCAACCCATTGACGCTTAGTGATGCAAAGCCTAGGAGCTCTCAACCAAGTGTACATCGCTGGTATGAGAACCTAGACTACAGTATTGCTTC